>NC_092334.1:244760000-245972500 GCF_046630445.1 Rutidosis leptorrhynchoides | reverse complement strand
ACATCCATCCTCGTGATGAAGGGAGTGATGGTAATGGTGGATATGGAAGGCGAGACTTCCATTACAAGAACTTCAAGGATGCTCAACCTCCTATGTTTAATGGGGTGAGGGACTCGTTGAAGAGTACATGTTGGGTTTCCGACATCGAGGGGGCTTTCCGTACTAGTGAATGTCCTCCCGAGAAAAAAACGAGATACGGTTCAAGTATGTTACGTGAGGAAGCCAAGTTGTGGTGGGATGACAAGATTTAATTGTATGGCGAAGAACAATGTATGAGCTTGTCATAGGAAGAGTTCAAGAAGGAATTTTTCAAGGAATACCGAACTTCTTCCGACCTTGACAGAATCCGGGATGAGTTGCACAATTTGCAACAAGGTTCAATGGACTTGGTTACTCTCAAGTCTACCTTCTTGGTAAAGACTCGTTTTTTCCAGAATATGTTGGTGACGATCACAAGTTGATGAAAGATTTTTATCGTACTTTAAGCGATGAATTGAAACGTAAGATTAGTCGTGGGATGGCTAAGTCTTTTGAAGAATTGTTTGAGTTGGCTCGGGGTTTTGAACCGGAGGTGTCAAAGGCAAGTGTTTCCGATGTTAGTAAGCGAAAGTCCGAAACTACGATCCATTCGAACAAGAAGAGTAAAAGTGGGACCGAAGTTGTCGGTAGTGTGAAAAAGGGTGGCTCCGAAAGTTATCTCCCTGCTTGCTACAACTGTGGGGTACGGGGTCATTTGTCTCGAGATTGTACCGAGCCATCTTCCAACCAGGTTGCGTGTTTTAATTATCAGAAAAAGGGGCACTGAAAGTCGGAGTGTCCCGAGTTAGTTGGTGATGCGCGGAGGAACTAGCCATAACATTTGAGGTACCTTTCGATTATGTTAATGAAATGCACTTATGAATTTTTTATTGATGTATCGTGCTAGTGCGTAGTGAAAGGAAGGGTAGCCTTCCTTACGGAATTACCCTATGTTAGTGTTGGGATTGACAATCGAAGGGCGTAAGGCTTGGTGTTTCCAAGCATTCCTTAGTGTGGGGTAAAATATTTTACCAAGCCATAGGTGTAGGCTTTGGTGTTACTTGTTAGTGCGTGGTCACCTTCGTGGTGTGAGATTATGGACCAAAAGGTTCGACGAGCACGTATGACTTTAGGTCATTCTAATTACGATATGGGAGTCCGCGGGCGGATGGGACCCTAGGTAACAAGTCTTTTGACTTTGATAAATACTAGTAGTGGAGTCTAAATGACGTGATGTCAGGTGCCTCTTTCATACCTGCAAGCGTAATGTTCGACTCCGACGATGTCGTGGTTACATTGTACTTAGGGTACCGGAGAGAAACCCTTAGGTACATGAGTGACTAGGTGGAAACTTTGATAAGTTATGGCGATCAGAGAATTGCAAGAATAGGGTTAGTATAATTTGTGATGAACTCTTCGTTCGAAGTGTTTAAGGATTTGTTAAGTTTCTTTGCATGCTCACGGTTGGAGCAAGGTGTGGTGATGGGTCATGTGAATCTAATTGTTAGAAACGTCTACCTCTAGGTAGCATTGTACGGTTGTACACGGTGCGTGTTGTGTTTTAGCTTTATGTCATTGTTAAATTAACGCCGACGGGTGACGGTGAACGTCAATCTCTAGTGTGCGAAATGAATTCGTGAGAATTCGATGACTACGACCGATGGAGTGATTGGTCACGTATTTCGGAAAATGATAATTAACGTCGGATGATATTATCTTGACAAGGTGATTATGAGACGAGATCCTAAGTGGGGGAGTGTCACTCCCTCACAAAGGAATTTTAATGTGAGATTCCGAACGGTGTTTGTGATAGATTTGGAATTCGTGTCAAGACCTTGAATGGTCGAATGATGGAAAAGTACAATTTAGGCTGAAAATGTATTTATTGATTTGGATATAAATTACTACCCGATGTAGTAACGTTGATAACTCATCGAGAGTTAAGTGAGCGGGTTTGACGAGCAATGTGAGGCCTCGTGGACAAAGGAGGACGAGTCAAAATCTCTTTTAAAGAATCGTTGTTTTGTGCATATTAGTGGTGCAAGTGATTTTTACTAGGTCATGATGTCGATACATGTAACTAGTGAATGGAAATTCCAAGTCGAGTGGAATTATACTAAGTATGTGTACATATTTAGTGTACGTGCAATGAGGATTAAGCTAGATTTGATGATACCTCATTTGCAATAAGCGGTTGAAGGAGATATGGGTTTATGTTCGATTTGACGATACCATATCAAGGTGTGAGTTGGCATGAGATACGGGTTTAAGTTCGATATTGACGATACCATATTGATAGGTGCGTTAGTATGTGATGTAGGTTTAAGTTCGATTTGTCGATACCATATCACTTGTTGAGCTTGCTTTCTTGTAAGTATGATGTCGAGCGTTATCCGATCGTGAGGATACACCTTTTGTCGGCTCCATTGTATTGTTTGTTGGCCATATTAGTGGTGTGTTATTACTTTAGCAATGTACATGATAAGGGCACGCTAAAGGGATTGCTAGCTTGGTACGAGATTTGGAATGTTAGCATGTTTGTGTCATGCGGTCGAGGCATGAGTTCGTTCCAGTTTGGGGACGAAGCGAGTTTTAGTGCTCGGTTTGGTAGATTTGGTAAATCACGGGTGATGATTTAAATCGTAAAGGTAACTTTTGAGTAAAGTCACCTAAGGAAGTTGTGTGAAATCTTCGAATTTGATGGAATTGTTGTGGACATCGAGTTTGGACGTATGTCGGAGGACCATGGATCGTAGATCCTGTTAGTTAAGTGGCGAGGATCACGGGGACGTGATCTAATTTAAGTAGGAGAGAGTTGTAAGACCCTGAAACCAAGTGTACATGTGTACCTAAACATCGATTAATCAAACTGTAGCAAACTGGAACTCACTGTCTGAAATTGAGTGTGTGCGTGCAGTGCACCTTCAGGTGTGCGCTCGGCGCACTGTCCCACCGACAGTTTTCTGCTTTTTCTATTTTGAGTTAAATGAAGGGCGTATTGGTCTTTTCACTTGAGGGTCGGTTTTAGGCCACTAAAGGCAGATTGGTGAACTCTTTCAAGTCCATAACCTTATCTTCATTCTCTCATCTTCAACCTCAAACCCTAGAGTGAGAAAAGAGTTTAGAGAGAGAAAGCTTCATTTGGAGAAGAATAAGCTTGAATTGATCAAAGTCACAAGTGTTAAAGTTGTTCATCTTGTTCACGGCTACATTGTGGTAGTATTGGTAAGTTCTAACTCCAAGTTTTCATAGTATGATTAGTGTTCATAATTGGGGTTTTGAAATGGGTGTTCTTGAGTGAACCCACTAGTTGATAATTGAGGGATTGAGCTAGTAAATGGTGTTAATAACCATTATTGGTGGGTTTTGGGTTGGATGATGAAATTAATTAGTTTATAATCATGTTCGGGTGTTAAAATCACTAGTTAACTTAAGTTATAAGTGATTAATTGTGTGAGCTTGCAAAATGGGTGTTTTGACTTGAGATTAGGTCAAAATGAGTTTTGTGTCAAATGATGCAAGTATTGTGTTTTGTTAGTTAAAACTTGAGTAAAATGAGTTGTTAGAACATAATCACTAGTCGATTGTGATTATGGAGATTTTCGGGTGAGATTTGACTTAGTCAAAGTGGAAGTAAGTGCAATTGGGTCAATATTGCAATTAATGGTGTTTTGGGTATAAGCTAGAGTGTTTAGCTTATTTGTTTGTGAATTACTTAGGTGATTGCATTGGACGTTTAGGAGCTCAAGCGGGATTGCTTTTCAAGTAATCGCGATGAGTGGAATATTTATACGTTTATGTATATAATTTGGTTGCTTGTGTACGAGGTGGCATGTGTTATTTGGTAGAATACACTTCTCTTTGGCCACATTGGGACCGGGGTGCGGGATGAGGAATTAAGTTCGATGTGGCGATACCTCATATGTATGGATTTAAAGTTCGATGGTGACGACGCCATACTATTATTACGTTGTTCGATGAGGGTTAAAGTTCGATGTGACGATACCTCATGTATATGGATTTAAAGTTCGATATTGACGATGCCATATCACGATTGTTGGTTGATGAGGGTTAAAGTTCGATGTGACGATACCTCATGTATGGAATTAAAGTTCGATATTGATGATGCCATACTACTATTGAGTTGCTTGATGAGGGTTAAAGTTCGATATGACGATACCTCATGTGTGGGCTTAAAGTTCGATGAGACGATACCACATGAAGCGTGAAAAGTGGGTTAAAGTTCGATGTGACGATACCACTCGTGGAATTGGTATTTGGTACCATTGGATATTAGGAACATCCGTGGATTTAAAGGGGATTATTTCCCTCGTGATCTTGAGTTAACCGGTGGTTTGTACGTATTCATATTTAGCATTGTATTATGGGCGCGGCCCTCATATTGTCATTGTTGGCTTGTTATACATTTTGGATACGTGATGTTATGTTTTGCTAATGACGTGTGTTATTTTATGTAGGTGAATGCAAGTAATTGAATTATGTATGTATGCGTATAAGTATTGCATTCACTAAGCATTAGCTTACCCTCTCGTTGTTTACATTTTTAGGTTTGAAGGCGGACGTGGCAAGGGTATGCTCGGGATTAGATGATTTTCCCTTTTGATGCTTGCATGGATTACTTTTGGATTCAACCTAGGATTGGGTAGTTTATCCCCAACATCATGCTCGTAGTTTTGTTAGAACTTAAACTCTTGTGGTCGAACTTGTATTTGTACTTAAAGGGGTAATTTGATCACATGTGGGCCCGGCGTCGTAAAACTCGTTTTATTATTGAATCGTGTTAGTTTTACTTATATTAATGTGATGTGAAAAGCATTTAGTATAAAAGTGTCGGGAAGCAAGAGATCTTTAAACGAAAATTAGCAAAACCGGACAGAAGCTGCCAGGCCTTGTGCGCGCAGCGCACTCCAAGCTGGTGCGCTCAGCGCACTCCACTGTTATAAAAAAAAAATTATTTCGCGTATTTCGGTTGGATAACGGGTTGGGTTGTTACAATTATGATCTTTCATTCTGAAATTCTGAAAAGCAACCAGTCTACGAATCAATACCCTGAATTTTGAAAAATGTTGATGAAGCAGCAAAAATAAAAAATAAAAATAAAAAAAAAAAATGTAAACAACCTTAACATTCGAAAGTTTGATGATAAGGAATAATGTTGGCAAAGCTCAGAAAAGTAAGAACTGGAAAACAAATTGAGCAAACCCTGAAGGAGGCTGTGGACAAATCACAACGACTAAATCTGCCATCAAAGAATCCAAATGATTCAGTATCTGCTGAAGTCATTAACGAATGCTTTACTCCTGACTCTAAACCTTTACGAAAAAATCTTCTTCATCATCCATCGATATTAGAAATTCTAAGATATCATCGTATCTTTCATTATAAATATTTTCAATATTTCTGAAGATATTTTCATAATTATTCTTATCTGAAATCATTTATCCCTTTGTGTTATCTGTATACATCATAAAGGAAACTATTTAGTTTCTTTATTCTGTAAATCTTTGAGTTTAAATTATGAATGTTTTTGAAGTAGTGTTGGGAACTGAAGCATGAGTTAGTATAATATAATGACACTTGATCAACGTGATTATATTACAGTAAGTCATGCTGAGTTTCTAATGAAATGTGATGATTCACAGACCATAACGTTATCATGTTCATGTTACACGACTCTTGCATTCTATCTAATCTATAAACATATCAAGAACATATTTTCTTGATAGTTCTATCTTTTCTGTTGGATTCTGGTAATTTAACCAATCAAGATCGTGCTATTAAAATTTCTCTCTTAGAACGTTAGTCATGTTCATTCGAAACTTCATACCTACGAATTCTGGACTATTATTCGCTTGACTTAAAGGCGGGAAGAGAAAACAAAAGTATGGATCTCCAAAAATATAAAGGAAATGAAGAAGGTGGATTTATAGTGAAATATCCGACAGAACAATCAAAACAGATTGCCGCATTTAATTAAAGAGAATCGTAATTTCCTTATTCGCAAATAAACAAATCTTTCAAATTTCGAATATTTTCTTTATATCCCTTGAAATTCGGAAATTCAACCAAGAAAATATCCAAAGTTAAGACGAAACTTTATTTCTTCAATTCACTCATTTGTGATAACTTCACTCATACGCTTCGAATAATCGAATTGTTTTATCTGTATTACTCAATAATGATAAAACTCAATTTAACAACCAGTATTCGTCATAAAGACATTTTTATTGTTAGCCACGACGACCACACTCAAATTTCAGGACGAAATTTCTTTAACGGGTAGGTACTGTGACGACCCGGAAAATTTTGACCAAATTTAAACTTAATTCATATTTGATTCCGACACGATAAGCAAAGACTGTTAATCTGAAAATCAAAAACTTTGAACTATTTA
Source organism: Rutidosis leptorrhynchoides (assembly GCF_046630445.1). Classification (NCBI taxonomy): domain Eukaryota; kingdom Viridiplantae; phylum Streptophyta; class Magnoliopsida; order Asterales; family Asteraceae; genus Rutidosis; species Rutidosis leptorrhynchoides. Next base: position 245,966,067 of record NC_092334.1, on the reverse strand, counting down.
TATGAATTCAGATAACCTTTGACTACTTCTGACGAATTCACGAATGATTGTATACAAATATATATATATATATATATATATATATATATATATATATATATATATATATATAAATATATAAGTGTAAGTATATAATATTAATAAGGTATACTTTAATTAATTGAAATTGAAAATGTAATATAACAAGATAGATACGTTATCGTTAGGATGAATATATATAAATAAATATATGATATTATTATCGATATGAATATATAAATAAAAGATTTCAAATAATAATGTTTACATTATAAGATTTATAAAATATATAAATATTAAATATTCATTAAATGTTATTTTATAGTATATACAATTAATAAATATGATATAATTAATAAGTTGTAATATTATATTATATTAAATGTAATTACAAGTTAAAATATGACTACTATATCAATATTATTATTATTACTTTCATTATTATTACTAATGTTAATATTGATATTAATATTTGTATTATTAATATTATTAATTCTTATATGAAATATAAATATAAAAATTTGATATGTATAAGTTATTATAATATTATCATCATTAATAATATTAATATTATTATAACTAATAAGATTATTATTATCAATTATAATATTATTGTCATTATTAGTAATTAAAGTTATCATTACTAGTATTAATATTATCATATTATTATTGTCATTATTAGTTTTTATCAATAATATTATTATTAATAATATTATTATTAGTATTATTAATACTAATAAGTATTAGTATAATTATATTAATTAATTAACAAAAATAAGAATTTGATATATATATATATATATATATATATATATATATATATACAATCAAAATATATAAATACGGTTATATATAAATATACATATATAAAATACAGAAAATTAAATAAGGAAACCAATATTATTATTTATTATTATTATTAATATAATTATTAGTCATTAATACTAACTAGAATATATATATAAATTTCGGTATATCGTTTGATTTCCTTTTCCTATCAGTATCATCTTTTTAATTCCGTACTTAAATTTGTTATATGTCAATTCTTGTCCACGATTACAACCAAAATCAGTTAAGTATCAAACTCAGATTTAATTTTTAATTATTTATTTCACTATCTGCTTTACATCATGTTTGTTGTTATTCCTTGGATCGAATAATCTGTCAAAACACTTACATTGTATATATCAATCGATCCATTTATTTCGTTAAACAATTCATTCCACTTTTTATCACAACTAACACAGATAACTGTTAATTAAACTATATTTTTTTTATTTTACGAGCTTGAACACTCTGTTACAACAGGTGTTAATAAAAACCTCGAATTTCAATCGAATTTCAAAATCTGTAAATGCTATTGTGTTAGGAATTGTCCATTTAAACTGTCTGCAAGTTTTCAAAACCTAATTCTTTCTATCGCGTTCCAATTTGAGAGTCAAAGTTATATTTTTAAAAGTCAAACTAAATGTTCTTGAGGAAATTAGAACGTGTTTCTTATGATTCAAGTTAAATTGATAGTTGAGAAAGATTATAGGAGTATATTGAAACTTATTTTGTGTTATAACCTTTGTCCAAAACGATCTTGATTTCAAAATCATAGTTTGAGTTTAGCTTTCTTGTTTTGCGACTGCATGAACATTTTTCTTTCATTTTTTTTTATTCTCTGATGAGATTAATTAAATTATACATTGTAGACTATTCTGTTACAATGAAGAGTCTTAAATTCAAAAAAAAAAAAAATTGATTGTTGTTATGATTTGAGTCTGGTCGATTCTTGTTGTGAGGATGAAGAAGAAAAAAATAGGAATTAAAGAAATATGGTTAAAATATAAATGGAATCTCTTTAATCAGAAAAACTGAAGTAGAGGGATGGTTAAGGTTATTATTGGGGAACGAGAGGCTTATTGAAGGTAGTTTTATTTTCATTATAATTGTTATATTATTACTATTATTTATGATTACTATTATTATTATTATCATTATTATTATTATTATTATCATCCTTATCAATATCATTTAAAAGTATTATGATAAAAATTATAGAATTACTATTGTTATTAGTATAGGTATTATTATTATTATTACTATGATTACAATTATTAGTATTGTTATTATTAAAAATTACTATTATTGTTACTATCATTTTTACTAAAATTATTATTTTGACATCACTAAAACTATCCTTATTATTGTTTTCATTTTTATTATGTAGTTACTAAAGTCATTATCATAATTATCATTAACAATAAAAATTATATTTTTACATTTATTATCATTAATATCATTATTACCATTATTAACAAAATAACTAACATTATTATCTTATTAATAATATTAAGTATTATAATCATTTTTACCACTAGTACTATTATTTTAGTATTATTATGACTATTATTATTAAAATAAAAATGATATATTTAATGCATATAACATAACAAAAATTAATATCTTATATACAAAATGAATATATGAACCATATATATATTATTAATATAAAAAGTATATAACTAATAGAATTATATATATATATATATATATATATATATATATATATATATATATATATATATATATATATATATATATATATATATATATATATATATATATATATATATATATTGATGGAATTTAACAAGTTTCATAAACAACATGTTCTTATAGTTAACTTGATCATTAAACCAATTTAATATAGTTAAAACAAGCGGAAGCATTATGTAAAGTTCATGTTAACATGTTAAGCTATTAAGTTAAATTCCATGATAATATCAAGTCTTGGATAAATGCTTACAAACTATAAGATAGTAAGGAGGTTATACCTATTCCAAGCTAGGTAATGAAAGATGAAGATGATGATGATTGGAGCTCCAAAAGATGAAGCCTCAAGTTGTAATACCCCAAGCTTTTAATACCAAACCTTTGTACTTTAGTTAGGATTTGTTAACACTTGAATAGAGCTTGCAAAAACCAAACTTTGAAACCCTTTTCTTCTCCAAAAAGTCACGGCCAGGCAGCAGCTTGGAGAGAGTTTTGGTGCAGTTTTTTTATATATGTAAATTGCATGTATCTTTCTCAAAGTGAGTCAAGATGCTTCTATATGGAATTGGGAAAGTATGACCATGTGTTGGAGTCTTTAGCATGCCTACTTACAACTCCTAGGCCACTCCCCTCTTTCTTTATAAAATAATACTTGAACTAATTTATAAGCATGCATATTTTATAAACTTATTTTATAAAATTAGATTTTATAAAACAAATTTCATAAACTTGTATTTTATAAATTATGTATGTATTATTTATAAAACCACATATATAAAATTCCATATTATTTATCATGTATACTTTATTTTATAAAACCAATTTTATAAAATGCAACATGACTTAATTAATTATTTAGCCTATAAATAATTAAATCCTTATTATATAAATCATTCCATGATTTATATATATACATATCAAGTGCAATTGTTTTCAGAAACCATTTTCTTAAAATTCAAGTGTTGCGTAATTTAATCAACGATCCAATCGTTAAGATCAAATACGAATAAGTTGTCAGTAAGCTTGTTATTGGGTATGACCCAATAACATTATTATCTTATTAATAATATTAAGTATTATAATCATTTTTACCACTAGTACTATTATTTTAGTATTATTATGACTATTATTATTAAAATAAAAATGATATATTTAATGTATATAACATAACAAAAATTAATATCTTATATACAAAATGAATATATGAAACATATATATATTATTAATATAAAAAGTATATAACTAATAGAATTATATATATATATATTTATTCGATTACAACTATGTATATTAATAAATACACAAATGATATAGGTTAGTGAATCTGAGGTCAACCCTGCATTGTTCAATATCGTCATATGTATTTTTACTATAAAATACAGTATGGTGAGTTTCATTTGCTCCCTTTTTAATTGCTTTTGCAATATATATTTTTGGACTGAGAATACATGCGCTGCTTTTATAAATGCTTTACGAAATAGAGACAAGTGATTAAAATGATATTCTGCGGATTGATGTGCTAGGTAATTTAGTTACATGTTATAAGAGCATGTAAGAGCGAATCCTAAAGATAGATCTATCGGGCTTAACACCCCCATCCTGTAGGCTGCACTAGACATAAGAGCTAGTGGGCGGATGTTTAGTACTTCGATGATTATTTATACACTTGCGAGTGTACTTATCCATCTTTGCGAAGATCACTTATTATATTATTGTTAAGGTTGGTTACTGAGGCCTCAACATAAGCAGAACGATTTATACACTTGCGAGTGTACATATATTTATAAACTGAAATCTTGTGGTCTATTAAAATGATGAAAAAGAAAGATTATGATAAACTAATGAACTCGCCAACCTTTTGTTTGACACTTGAAAGCATGTTTATTCTCAGGTATGAAAGAAATCTTCCGCTGTGCATTTGCTCATATTAGAGATATTACTTGGAGTCATTCATGACATATTTCAAAAGATGTTGCATTCGAGTCGTCGAGTCCATCAAGATTATTATTAAGTCAATTATAGTTGGATATATTATGAAATGGTATGCCTGCCGTCAACTTTCGATGTAAAGGAAGTTTTTCTTTTAAAAACGAATGCAATGTTTGTAAAATGTATCATATAGAGGTCAAGTACCTCGCGATGTAACCAAATGTAATGTATTCGTCCAGATGGATTAGGACGGGTCTTGACAACGAGCTCGGGCTTTTATAGGCCAGAATCAGATTCCACCCCTCCGCGATTGCGAAGGGTGTGAGTGCAACTGGGCCGCAGTCGCGGAGCCATCTCCACCAGCTCACCAAATTTTATTTTACACTATCGACGGTTTTCTCGTGCACAGTTGACTTGTAAATTTTGTTCCGATTACATGCACGCTAATGTTCGACTAATGTCCCGGTTCCGGTTTCTCAAACGCTATTTCGTACGCTTTAAAATCTTACACTTTATGTTTCGTGATATGTACATACGTCAATAAGTAAGCTTAATTCATCGATCATTTATATTACTCGAAGTGTAACTTATACACTTGAGTGTTTTGGTCATTAGATTCTTTAAATCATCGTCTTGTTATTCACCAAAGTATATTTAATAATATTATTTTAAATCAAAATGTTTTATGACTAAGTTAATATTATATTTTATCACCTTATAAAATATATATATATTTTCATTTAGAAATATAAATTTATATGTATTAGAAATATTTATTTAAATATAATATTTAGTTTTTCAAAACTAATTATATTTCAGAGTTTGTATAATTTAAAATCATTTTCATAATATAACATAATTTGATATGAATCATATATGTACTAACGTTTACTATGACTTCTTAAATATTATAATTAACTTATTTAAATATCAATCGAGTCACTAATCGAATACTAATTTCGTTTACTAAATAATTTGAAATATATATAAACACGTTTTTAATTACGCTTTGCAAGTTATTTATATATTAAATCACGGACGGTTATAATTTATAACTTGTCAAAAGGTTTCTAGAAAGATTCTAATTTTTAAGATAACGTTAAAACCTTTATACTTATTAAATTGACTCGGTAACAATTTGTCAAAAGTGGTTCCAGACATTTATAAAGTTATATTCCTTTTAAAGAAGACGTGACACCCAAATCATTGTATATAATTTCTAAAATTTATAACAGTAAAAGATAATGATAATAACTTTAATAATTTACTTCTTGACATATTGTAAAATGTACAAATCTTTTCGAAACATATCGTAGTACGTTTTATATCTAATAATTGTATTCGAAACCACTTATATATAAGCTCAACATACTTGTCTCTATATTATATATATATATATATATATATATATATATATACATATATATATATATATATACATACATACATATATATATATATATATATATATATATATACACACACACACGTTTCACATAACACTTTTTATTACGTAGACATTTATCTATAACGAATAAGTATAACGTTATACGTTTAATATTTTGCTAACGTTTACAAGTCATAAAATAGATTTCCTAATATATTTACATGTCAATCAAACCGTTTAATATTTTGTTAATATTTCTCAATTTAATAATCACACATATGTATATATTCATACATATCTATTTACACATAATTGTTCGTGAATCGTCAAGAGCAGTCGAAGGGTAATTGATTACATGAACATAGTTCAAAGTTTTTGAGATTTCCACATTACAGACTTTGCTTATCGTGTCGAAAATATTAAATCATATAAAGATAAAGTTTAAATTTGGTCAAAAATTTCTAGGTTGTCACAGTATTTTAATTATATCTTTTGAACTGTTTATGGAAAAGATACATAATCTATATGAAAAATTAGGTACTTTTCGAAATAAACTCATTTATAAACACATCTTAATCAAATACAGACTTATACTCATCGAAATCATCAATACCAATGTCGATTTTCACAAAACGTCATCAAACGAGAATTAACACACACCCGCATATATGCAAATTAAGACTCGAGCACTAGATGGTTACATTATTATTCATAAACAAAATAAGAAAACGTAGAGTCTAGGGTTTTAGAATTATACCAAAATCACAAAATTGAAGGTATGTATGCGTAGAGAAGAACATGCAGGTCATAAATACGTAATCAATTTGACGATCCGGGAAGATATCGATGGTATCAATGATGAAGAAGACCACAACGATAATGAAGGTGTGTGGGGCTGTATTAGGTTGTGATTGAGAGAGTAGGGGAAGGAATGCACGGTCCTTCTTTTGCAAGGGAAAACGCGGTGTGGGCTTCAACTTTGTCTTTTTAAAAGTTATAGACTAGAGTCTTAATGGTCTAGCATTACAAATGGCCCGAAAATGCTAAATCTCTAACGGTTTCTAACAGTCGTCAGGTTTAAATCGTAGAAAATTAAGAATAGAAATTATTAATTTAATTATAAACTTCAATAAATATTACAAATAATATTTATTTTTGAATAATAAATAAGAAATTTTATTTCTTTAAATCTTGTCTTAAAAGTCGGGTAATGGTCGTCAGGTTGCATTTAGTCATGAATAGAAATTCTTATCGAGAAACACTGCATAAGTATTATAGAGATATTTATAATTAAATAACACATAAGAATGATATATATATATATATATATATATATATATATATATATATATATATATATATATATATATATATATATATATATATATATATATATATATATATATATATATATATATATATATATATATATATATATATATATATATATATATATATATCACATAAGACACCAAAGGTCAAATTAACGGTCGGTAAAGAATTAATGGAAAAAGGTCAGTCGTTACAACCCTAAATATCACCCTTGAGCCATCAATTACCGGATCACCCGGCGATGGTGGGTCGACGTTTAACCACCCTGGTGAGATCATCATCTCATACTAGACTTATTCACAGTATACCGAACCGAAGAGTTAAGCTCGAGTGACCCTTAAATCCCCCTCATTTGTTGACTAAGTGTACTCTAAACCCTTGGATCTATTCTATGCTTGATCATAAGGCAAAAAGAACTTATATTAGAGTTTTTTTTGTTCGATTACAAATTACCCTGAGTTAAAAGTCATTTGATTTAAACATCACGGAAACTATGATTAATTTTTTTGCTATTTATATTCAGAATAATAACTTTTTTGTAGTATTATCTTTAGTACATTTTGAAAATTTTAACGTTGATAATATATATACTGAAAATAAATCTAAAAATTAATGAGACGACTATATAATTTGGTTATTAAATATATAACTTCATTAGAAATGACCTGTACATTGTTGCGAGAAATGGTTTCATTACATACATTTATAATTACAACTGGCATATCGAGGACTGGCACAAATAATTTAGTGAATAAAAAGTTTTAAAATCACATGTATATTCTCCTATAGTTAATATAAAAGGGTTGTAATAAATTTCATATATTAGATACATTTTAGTTAATATATAAGTATTTTAAATTCAAAGTTGACTTTAAAATATATAAGTATATAAATGTATATATGTGTACATATTTTAAAGCCAAAAACTCTAAATGACTAATTTGTACCCATAATCGTTATCACCGTTAATATAATACAGAAAATTCAAACTAAAATACAACAAATTTGACCGATTTTAGCGACTTTCTGGATTGTACATTTGTAATTTATATATTAATTTCATTTCATCCATCCATATCTATATCCACTAGATTAAGTGGGTGGATGAATATCCATCGGATATTAAAAAAATATTTTATTATTTCTTAATATGCGATTAAAACAAAAACACCGTATAGCTAAAATAAATATAACATGACATAATTAAAATCTATGCACAAGAATGTATAATCTTTGTCAAAGACAGAATACAATTTTTTGTATTTACTACGGAGTATTAAACATAGATTATGATAAAATCAAATATGTAATTTGTATTTTTATTTTCTTAAATGTACGTGTTTTATTGTAATATATATCATAATTATTCCATTATAGGGTCGAAAGCAACATGTAAATTTAATGTTAAATGTATCTGTAATACTAAATATGTAAGCATATATCTATATTTACGTATTTCTATATGTATTTCAGGTGTTAATGGATATATTCATGGATGAAACTTTTCATCCATTTCCATCTCCATATCCATTTAGGTTCATCTATATGAAACAACCCAACCCGTTATTATACTGACTCGAAAAAAAATTTCTTTTATTTAACGCATTAATATTGATAACAACGACACCATAGTTATGTTCACAAACATTTCCAATACTTAACAAGTCTAAACAACTTTGAATCATACATTACACAAGTTTAGGTGTCAAAATGGCATAACAACCCAAAACCCATTTGACACAATAAAAAAATACTTTTGACCCAAAGCGTTTAACTCCAACATAAGACGAGCATGGTGATTGGGAAAACACTACCCAATCTTAAATCGAGTCCATAAGCAAAGTCTTCTAAAGCAATCGACAATAGTCCACTAATCCCCGCGCTTACCCTTGTCACAACTTCCACGCGAATCTATAAAAATATAAACAACAAGAGGGTAAGCTATAAAGCTTAGTGAGGAAAAGCATACTATATACATACATATGCATAAAATGAATACATAACACCAAATAGCAAGTATTAAACACATACCGCATCCACGTATAACTAAACAAGCTACGCATTACGTACCACCATGTCAATCCGCAAGATTGGCTACAGCGCAACAATATATAGATATACACAATACCTAAAAATCCCAAGATTAACCCCTTAACCTTAAACGCATGAAAGTTGGCTGAGAACTCACGCGCCCTAGTGTATCTGAAAACTCACGCGATACACTACCTCAAACCACACGAAAATAGTGATGTCCGAACTACACGAGACATTGTGAATCCGAACTACAAGAGATTCACTGGTGAAGCTGAACTACACGAGAATCACTACCATAGGCTACAACGACAACAATGGGAACGTCCGAACTATACAAGACATTGTGAATCCGAACTACACGAGATTCACTAGTGAAGTCGAACTACATGAGAATCACTATGCAATTCACCTCACCAACATCAACGGGGTTGACCTACTTGTCAATGTGAATCCGAGACTCACGAGATTCACTACCCCACGGGTGGTAACCCAAAACGCACAAGCATGCCACATAGACCCAAAACTCATAGAGTCCATCATCCACGCACATGTAAAGTGAACCCGAACGCACAAGGATCACTCTACCCCAGCCGCACCCATCCTATGCATACATGCGCATATAATATATTTACCCTCACCTTAGTGCGTTGATGAATGCAAAGCCAAATCCGCAAACCGCCAATGAAAAGTACATATTCCATTTATCACATAACAAACAACACAATTAGGGTAGATTACAAACCAACCCAATTTGACACTTAGTGCAATTTTGAGCCAAATGCACTTACAAGCCCAACCAATGTCCAAAATAACCAATAATCACTTAATGCTAGTGAAAATGGACCTATAACGTCAATGAAACCAAAACACAAGTATTAAATGCTTGTCATCCCCAATTTGACCTATAAATCCTAATTTTGACCCATTTCACAATTAGTCTTCCAAATACACCCAAATGGGTTCCAACACTTCCATAATCACTAATCCTAGTGATTATACTTCAAATTACTAGCCCTAACATGGCCAAATCGTTTTCCAACCCAAAACCCACCAACAAGGGCCAACAACACCAATTACTCGCTTCAAACTTCCATTAATTGGCTAGGTGGTTTTCTCATGAACTTACAAGTTCAAACCCTAACATGAACATCAAATCAAACAACTGAAATTCAGAGTTAGAACTTACCACCACTACCACAACGTAGCTAGGAACGAGATGAGAAACTTTAACAATTGCACCTTCACCCGATTCACTCTTCCTCTTCCTTGATTTGAGCTTTCTCACTCTAAAATGGGGTCTCTCTCTAGATAAGATGAGAGAGTTTGAGTGGGTGAAATGAGACTTGAAAGAGCCTTGGATCAGTTTTGTGGCTAAAATCCCTTCCTCAAAGTGAAAGGACCAAAACACCCCTTTAAAACTCTCAAAAACAAGCTAAAAAGTGTTGGTGACTGGCACCGAATCGCGACCGTGATGCCTGAATCGCGACCGGGATTACCCTCCATAGTTGGTAACTTGTTTTGGTCGTAACTTTCAGATCGTAACTCCATTTTTTTGATGAATCAAATATCGTTGGATACGTAATAAGGTCTATTTTCCAATGGTAAGGTTTTAAAACATTAACTCATGATAAAACATGATTTGAATCTTCGAATCCAATAGATTTGACATACACAAAGGTGGAATAGTGAATCAAACCCTCTAGTGAATATGAAAATACTTTTTAGGATTGATTTAGTCAAACCACAACAATATTTATGTGATTAGTTCAACACCTTGAGCTACTATTCACCTTTTGCAAGGATTTGGACTTGAAGCACAGAGAGAGAATCGGACAGGGTTACCAGATCTGAGTGATTACAAATGAGAGGCTTAACTTAAATGAAGAACACAACAAATTATATACCTCGGCTGTTAAGTCAACCGTACGAGTCATGTCTCACTCGTACGAGTGAACGGACTCAGTCGTGAGGTTAATCACTCACTTGTGTAAGTGTCATCATATTTGGTTTTGGACTCAGCTCAGCACAACCGTGCGTATGAGCTTGTCATCCATACGAGTGAGGCTTTACTCATACGTCTGACTGAGTCTAACAAGTTTAAACTTCCATATCTCATTCCTGTAGTACCTGTATACGCATGTAAACATAGATACGATAATAACGAGCAATCATGGTAACCCAATAACGTAAGTACTAGTCATAGACGTGCGGTAGATGTCTAGGGACTCATGCAAAATGCACTAACAACTCCCCCTATGACCTAGAACATCTATTACAATTAGTAAACGTCCATGAAATATAACAATTCAAAAGTAACATCAGTTTAAACATAGTTACAGTCCCAAATTCTCTCTCTCACACATAAACAAACAAGCAAACATAAAACAAGCAACACAGTATCAGACAATTGTTTCAGCTGGCTTGAAGTTGGTTTGAGCTTTGAACATCACTTTCTCTGTTAAGGTAGGCATGGTAGACATCGATCACCCGCTGATATCTCATAGCATCCTCCCGTTTGTCTTCCCTGAAGGTTATGTGAAGAACATTCACATCAAATCTCGATAAGTTCCTTAGCCACATAGGATCCAAGATCCTAACATTGTCACACTGTATGCTTCCATCTTCCTTCTCAATTGCAGTAAGGATCACCGCTTCTTTCGATAACTCATCATAAAACCACCACCTGAAGTTCCTGCAAATATCCTTGGGTATTGGCATCAATGGAGATTGTTTCATATACTTTGTTGGGCTAAAATTAACAACACGCACTGGCCCACCTTTTGAATTTAGCTTTGTCGGGTGCATAGAGAACCTGGCGGCTGTTGATTTGAAGATATCCCATTTCCCTGTCTTGTACTCAACCCTGAGTTTCCATTGAAACCACCTAGACAGATCACTATCTTCAGCGTTCAACATCCTCAGCTTAGAAGTTGCATAATATCAAAGTAAGGTAGAGTCTTAAAGTGACTTAGACGTGCCATGTAGTCAACTCCTCCTTCCCTCTTGATTTCAAAACAATTCATCTCCTTGAAATAATCCCAACTCAAAATTTTACCCTTTGGATACTTCTTGGTGCGCTTCCCTTTTTCATAGAAACATACAAACTTTGGCTCGAGTGCTCGCTTATTGACCTGATTTGTATTCACAACATTCTGTTTCCACCAACTCTATCAGATCTCATCTTCTTCCACAGTTCGACACACCTTAACCCTTTCATCACGGTGAAACCATCGATTAATCTCTTTCCATCCCTCGGCTGAAGCTTGTTCAGCTCTCCTTTTCTTCTTTTTCTTCTCACTCTCTTTCTTTTCTTTCTCACTGAGCAGTTTCTTATGACGGATGCTTCGGTTTTTCCCTATCCACTTATCAACTTCCTTCACTTCCCTGTTGTACACCTTCCTCGCCTTTTCAAGTTCATTCAAATTCTTTATTTTCTCATTACTACTCAAATTAAAGAAGTCACTTAAGGTATTGAGTGATGAATTTGAGTATGGCTTGAGCGAAGGTATCACAACCTCAACTTTTTATTCTTCTTCTTCTTCTTCTTATTCTTCTTCTTCTTCTTCTTCTTCTTCTTCTGGTTCTGTTTCAAATTCATCCTCAGATTCAACAATCACTTCCTCTTTCAAAATTTCTTCTTCAACAAACCCTAGAGCCTCTTCATCTTCAAAAGTATTATCACCATCACTCAAATCGATATTTTAGATTGATTCGGGAAACATCTCATTAACTAGCTCTTCTTGTGGAGCTTTATTTTTAGCTTCAACTACATCTGCATCCTCTGTATCATAGTCACTATCGTATGCCAGAGCAGCAAGATATTCAGTTGTGAAATTAGTTGGTGGAAGATCCCCCTTTTCTGCATCATTAAAAACATTTGAATAGTTCATATAATATTCAGAGGTAAAATACCTCACCAAATTCATTGAAGCTTCAAACAGGTAGAACTAACAGATATTCAAGAGTGGGTCCTTCAATTTCAACATCGACATGCTCATCATCTCCTTCATCACTTCCCCTAAATCAGAGAAATTGTGTTCTCCTCCATTGGTAATTAGTTTGGTATTCCCTGAAGTTAGCTGTTTGACTCTGTCATTCATCGCTTTCATCTCAGTTTCATGCTTGTTCTGAACTTCAACTAGCTGTTTACTCATCAACTTCATCTTCTCCCTTTAAGAGTTCACACATTTCCATAGCTTCTTTTTGTTTTTCTCCAAAAGTTCAATTTTAACATCACTTGCCTTCTTCACCTCAACAGCTTGATTTTCAAGATTGTTCATCCTTGTAACAGTTGACATCAACAGACTCTGTTGTTCTTTGAGCTCAGATTGAGTCACTTGGGATGGTGTAGCAGCAGCTCTTGCATCTTTCATAAAGCCGGTAGGTTGGCTTTCAGTTTATTTTTGAACCTCTGTGAGAGGATCGTTGAGGTGAGTCATTTTGATGCTTTGGTATCCTTTCTTTCTTATGAAGTTGTTCAGAAGACATTGGTTCCTTTCCTTTACGCTTCCTACGGACCAACTCAGTATCTTCCTCAGTATCTTCATCATCGTCCTCATTGGCATCACCTTCATCAACTCCCTGGGTTTCACCTACAATTCTATGGTTATCACCTCCTTCTTCTTCTTCATCAGTCACCTCGTAATCAGAATTAGAGTTTTCATTTCTCCAGTAATTCCCTGGTAGACACCTATACTCTTCCTTATTTAGATGACAGACAAGTACCCTTTCAAAGTCAGGCTTAAGTTCATCATTTCTGGTCTGCCTCATTCTCTTAAAGGTCACATCATTCATTGGAGCCAGTGGAATAACATCAGATTCAATCTTAGGTAGACTGGGGCAGCATTATTGATGATTAGCTGAAGAAACCTCGCATAGATGGGATATTTTTGAGTCGTGCTGAAGTGGTTAGCCTTGAAATAATGAAAAACAAATCCTGAGAAATCATAAGGAGCTTTCAGGACAAGAGGAACAAACATGCTCTGCATCTTCTCGTTCAATTTTTTAAAACTAGCTTTTCTACCTCCAAGGCAATGTATCAAAACATGTGCCACATAATGATATTGTTGTGGTAGAAGTGTATTCATCAACTCAGAGTTACCAATCAAAATACCGGAATATCCACATCTCTTGAAGCAAGAATGGATCCTTTCTCTGTTGAGTGTCATATGAGAGCAGTTCTCATCATTGAACCCTAGAATTCTCCTGATTACAGACTTAGAGACAATAACCTCGTTCCCTTGAATGGTACTGATCAACTTAGCTTCATCACCAGATACATCAAATTGCACATTCTTCCTGAATTCTCTCTGATGGTCGTAATAAGCTGTGCACGGTGTAGAGATGGCTGTGTGGATCCTAGATCTCTTGAGAAACTTGATGAATTCTTTAAAATGTCTTCCTTTCTCCAGATTAGTGTTATAAAGATCAATCTGATTATTCTGCTTTCCCTTCTCCAGAAGATCAGATAAATCAACGACTTCAGGTTGATCAACCTGTTGGTGTACTGGTGGATTAGGTATTTGCTCCCCTTGAATTTCTGGATTGTTTAGAGGAACATTCTCTTGAGCTTCTGCCATGTTTCGAATCTTAATAGTCTGAAATTAACAATAAGTTAGAAACAGAAACTAGAATGATAAAACATCATAACAGTTGCAACAAAGTGTCATATATATCAATATAGGACAAACCGTGCGAATGAAAGACTCACACGTGCGGCTGAAGGGTCAGTCATGCGGTTCATAATGTCACTCGTGTCACTGTTGACACATTTGAGCAAAGACATATGTTTAAGACAAGGTACACGGTTGGGGCAATACTCAAATGAGTGAGGGTCAACCGTGTGGTGACTCGTGCGGTTAAATACACATTTCAGTTCAAGTATACGATTGAGCAATAAAATAAACACTAACTTAGTTCATACTAGTGAGCTCAAGTGTTTACACGGTTGAGCCTCAACCGTGCACTGACTCGTGCGAGTCATGTCTCACGCGTACGAGTGAAGATCACTCGTGCATGTCTGAACAAAAAAAAATTAAATGCACCTTTTAAATTTTTGAGATCTCATGTTTGCGTGTTATAGTGCCTGATTCTTATCAGAATAGCATGTATAGCATTAGTTTAACATATAACAACAGCAAACTTTAAGCGAAACACATCAAAAATTAACAAAATTGAACTTATAAACCACTAGGGTTTTGGTTCACATAATCAACAAATTAACACACTAAATCTCAATGAAATCTTACCAAATTAGTGGCGATAGAGTCGGCTAAGTATGCTTAACAAATCCTATGGGGGAAATCAGAAATGTAAACAATCGAGTTTTGAGAGAAAAAGTGAGTGTGGAGGGAAAACGTGACTAACTATTTTCATCCCCCCATATTTATACCCTCAAGCTCAACCGTACAGTTAAGCACGCATTTCACATCCCAACCGTGTGACTCACCTATCACTCATGCATTTAGCCTAGAAGTCTAAGAGACTACTGATAGTGCTCCAAATGAACATATATTTAGTAGCAATATCGTTCCAATATGTAAAGTTTTTAAATGTAATTTCCTTATTTTTAGTTGTAATAGTTAAATAAATAAGTGCGAAGACGAAAGACGCAAATCGCTCGAAAATGAAGATTTAAAGACAAAAACGAAGATTTGAAAGACCAAAACATCCAAAAAGCTCAAAAGTACAAGATACAATTAAAAAGGTTCAATTTATTGATAAGGAACGTCTAAAAATGACAAGAGTACAAGTTACGAAACGCAAAGTACAAAATATCTCAGCGTACGCAAGGACGTTCGAAAATCCGGAACTGGGACATGAACCAACTCTCAACGCTCGACGCAACGGTGTAAAAATTACAAGTCAACTATGCACAAGAATAAAATATAATATTTAAATAATTCATAATAAGAATAATATTAAATAATAAAAAGTTGTTAATTGAGCATAGTTCAGGGGTCGTAAATGAAAATTTGAATTCTAATTTCCCTATAAAACGAACGATATGTTCGATGAATTAGGGAGAACTTTTTTTCCGATCTTTTTTTTTCTTCTCCTATCTTTTTCTTATTTTTTTTATCTATCAAATATCAATATCTATATTTATAATTCTCTATCATAATGTTAATGTAATCAGATATAACAATAATCTTAATTTTAATTTTAAATTATGATAATAATAAGATTTATGATAGAGATCGTTTGAGTGTGTAAGTCGAAATTCTGTCCGTGTAACGCTACGCTATTTTTAATCATTGTAAGTTATGTTCAACCTTTTTACATTAATGTCTCGTAGCTAAGTCGTTATTATGCTTATTTAAAATGAAGTACTCATGATGTTGGGCTAATTACTAAAATTGGGTTATTGAACTTTGGACCATAATTAAGGTTTGGGCAAAAGACCGACACTTGTGGAAATTGGATTATTGACTATTAATAGATGGGGGGTATTGTCTAATTGAGTGACAACTCATTGGAGTCTGTCGAACCTATCTTCAAATTAACTATCCTAATAATTAATAATGATTATGGTTGTCCTATTTAGTGACGTTCATATGGAATCTGTTATAATCATTTAATTAATCAATTGGGTTGGGTAATTGATTATTCATTCTGATCAAGTGGATGAATTAATATTCATAAACTAATTAAAACAGGGGTGGATTACATACAGTGATAACTGGTGTAATTATTGACAGAAGTGATAACTGCGTCACAGTTTAAATCCTTAATTAGTTGGAATATTTGACTTCGGGTATAAGGGTAATTTGACGAGGATACTCGCACTTTATATTTATGACCGATGGACTATTATGGACAAAAACCAGATAGACGTATCAAATAAACCAGGACAAAGGACAATTAACCCATGGTAATAAATTAAAATCAACACGTCAAACATCATGATTACGGAAGTTTAAATAAGCATAATTCTTTTATTATATTTCTCATCGTATCTTTATTTACTGTCATTTTATTACTCGCAATTTTATTTTCTGTCATTTTATTTATCGCAATTTATTTTACGCACTTTAATTTTTGTCATTTATTTTTACTCTTAAAATCGACAAACCGGTCATTAAACGGTAAAACCCCCATTTTATAATAATACTACTACTTATTTATATATATATTTTTACAAATAAACTTAATAATATAGCGTTAACTTCACCAGCTCCCTGTGGAACGAACCGGACTTACTAAAAACTACACTACTCTACGATTAGGTACACTGCCTATAGTGTTGTAGCAAGGTTTAGGTATATCCCATCCGTAAATTAATAAAACTTGTGTCATATTTTGTAGTATTTTGCATTAAAAATAATACTATTTCGTACCCTCACGCTACATCATCAAGTTTTTGGCGCCGCTGCCGGGGAGCGCTAAAACGCTATATTTTTAATTATAATAATATTGAAATAAAATATAATAATATAATAATAATAGAAAATTTTAATATAATAATAATAATAATAATAATAATAATAATAATAATAATAAAAATAAAATCAAAGAACGTGTTATGTATAGAAGTCGCCTTTTATTGTTATATTAAAATTTTCTATTATTAGATTTATTATATATATATAAATCTATCTATCTCTCGGTTAGGATAAACATACACACATGCACTTGGCATTATTTTTTTCTCTCTTCTTTTTGTAACTTTCACGTGGGTGTATGAAAACAAAAAAAAAAGAAAAGTGATGGCGACTTCTTGTTCTCTTTCTGGACGTTGAGATTAAAAATTGTTGTATATGTCACGGGTCAATATTTTAATAAGTCACGGGTCTTGGATTTTAGGATGTGTCACGAGGTCAAAATGACCAAATGTAGCAACATGTTTTGATTCTCTTAGCACGACTATATATATGTTTCAGTTTTAAAAAGACGTATTTATTAAATACTTCAGGGGTATATTATGTAACTTGTAATTAATAATTTCTATCATGTCGCTTTCATGTGAATAGTAAATTAATTAATTTCTTTTCATTTACTATTCATGAATAGTAAATGAATTAAAAAAAAAAGATTTTGAAAAAAAAATAATAATTATAAAAAAAGTATTAATTTGTAAAAAAAATTCGTTTTTTTAAAAAAAAAAAAAAAAAAAAATTTGTGTAAAAAAAAAATCGTTTTTTAAAAAAAAAATTTAAAAAAAAAAAAAAAAAAAAAAAAAAAAAAAAAAAAAAAAAACGTAAAAAAAAAAAAAAAAACGTAAAAAAAAAAAAAACGTAAAAAAAAAAAAAAAAAAAAAAAATAATAAAAAAAAAAAATAATAAAATAATAAAATATCGTTTTTTTATATAAAATAATAATAAAAAAAAATGAACATTACATTTAGACTCTAGCCGTAACACTAGTCAATTAAGTGTCCCCAAAGTTGATAACAGTATATAAGACTATGACCGATTTACTAAATCTATTATTGCTAATCCGTTTCATATTTATTGTAATAGTGGTCAATTACTAGTAATAGTAAACTTACCACTACCGAATATATCAATTAGATTATATTAATAGTGATAAGTTTATTACTAAATATAAATATGTATCTGTAATAGTAATAGTGGCTATTCGTTAAATTAGATTATAGCTTTATCATTAATAGTGCTATATTACCACTACCCAATACTAGTCTTTTATTGTATCATTCACCCAGTAGTTATCTAGTTTTAAATGTAACACGGTCATACCACTATATTACTAAAGTTTATGTGGCGGTATGACTATGAAATTGATGCTTTCGAACCTTTAGATTTTTAGACTATATTCGCAACTTTTAGTATTAAGTTTAGTTTTGCCATAGTTATTTTTACTTCTAGAATTTTTAGGCTTTCCCGTAAAATCCCTTAAGTGCTTATTCCTTAGACTAAGTTTTAGGTGCTTTAGAATTTTACGACGCCGTATTTCGCACTACTTTCTTATTTTTATTTTTCGACGCCTATTTTTCGACCTTTTTATTTTTCGACACTTTTCGACGCGCAATCTTTTTCTCTCTTATTTCTCGCCATTCTAGTTTTTAGGACTTAGAATTTTTTCTACTTCTTCTCTAAATTTCTTAAAATTACGAAAATTTATTTTAAGTGGTTAAATTGATAGACATCAAAATTTTCTGGTTCGTAGTAATAGTTGGATTTGTACGTGGACCGGGTTATTGGAGCCAAACAGTCCTCAATTATATTGAGACCAAACGAATCCTGCCCCTCTGCTGCATCTTTTGGCTATTCGAAACGTGGGCAAAATCAGAAAAGTCTATTAATTGGATAACTTATTATAATTTTTCTTTCCTTTTTAAAAACTAATAGGATATTCAGTGAATGCACCGAGCAAGACGTTCACCACCTTTTGTACGTTCACCACCTGTAACTCGATCAAGACATCGTTTAACAAATATAGCTGCCGTTGATTTTTCTTTAGACTCGTCATCAAGTCGACCGAGTACTTCAACTCAAATTTCCGATAATCCAGTTTTTGAAACCAATATCACAATTGAGAATCCGGAGAATACTCAGGGACAATTCCGAGACCCTGATCCATTAATTATTCCTCCGGAACCACCAATCATTCAAACAGAGATTGTTGAGGAAGAAACCATTAAATTAGAAACCTCTAGTGATTCGGATACAACACTTCCAATCATGGAAAATCTAGAACCTCTAAGTATGGAAGACCGAATGAGAGCTACACGCACGGGCCAAGGTCACGCCATTATTAAGCCAGAAGTTAATGCGTCAGATTATGAAATCAAAGGACAAATCCTACACATGGTGACTAACCAATGCCAATTCAGTGGTGCACCGAATGAAGATCCTAACGAACACCTTCGTACGTTTAAAAGAATTTGTACACTATTCAAAATCCGAGAAGTGGAAGATGAGCAGATCTATCTCATGTTGTTTCCCTGGACTTTAAAGGGAGAAGCCAAAGATTGGTTAGAATCGTTACCTGAAGGGGCGATTGACACATGGGATGTTTTAGTTGAAAAATTTCTTAAACGATTCTTTCCGGCATCCAAAGCCGTGAGACTTCAAGGAGAAATTGTTACGTTCGCGCAAAATCCAAATGAAACATTATATGAGGCGTGGACAAGATTCGGAAGGATGTTGAGAGGATGTCCTCAACACGGATTAGATACTTTTCAAATAGTACAAATCTTCTATAAAGGCGTAGACATCGCCACACGAAAAGACATCGACATAACCGCTGGTGGATCCATTATGAAGAAAACCGCAACTGAAGCTTACAAAATTATTGATAACACAGCCTCCCACTCGCATGAGTGGCACCAAGAAAAAGATATCTTTCGATCATCTAAAGCGGCTAGAGCCGATTCTAGCCATGACTTTGATTCCGTTTCCGCAAAAATAGATGCTTTCGAAAGACGAATGGAAAAGATGAATAAAGATATTCACGCAATACGAATCAGTTGTGAGCAATGCGGTGGACCACACTTATTGAAAGATTGTCACATTGAACCAACGATGGAACAACGAGAGAATGTTTCCTATATGAACCAAAGGCCGGGAAATAATTATCAAAATAATTATCAACCGCCAAGGCTAAACTTAAATCGAAATCAAAACATTCTTTACAATCCAAAAGGACCCAACAATAACTCGTATAACCAACAAGGTCCGAATAACCAACCAACTCAAAACAACACTTTCAATCAACAAAGACCTGGCTTATATAAACCACAACAACAAACTGAAGAGAAAAAGTCAAATATGGAAGACGTGGTATTCAAGCTAGTTGAATCTCAAACACAATTTATTGAAACTCAAACCCAAACGAACGAGAGGTTTGATCAGTCATTAAGAACTCAACAAGCTTCCATTTTGAATCTAGAAAAACACGTAGGTACTCTTGCTAGCATGATGAGTGAGAGGGAACAAGGAAAGCTACCGAGTAATACTGAAGTAAATCCTCGGAATGAGAATGTTAATATGGTTTCAACGAATTCTGAAAAACCAGCATCAGAAGATGGGAAGGTTTTAGATGAGAGTAACAATGAAGAAGTTACACCACCACAACCCGAGTATGAAAAGTCAGTGGTGGCACCATACAAACCACCCATCCCGTTTCCAAGAAAAGGAGTTGAGTATGAGCAAGTGATAGGTAATAAAGATTGTGATACCTCTGGAAAGAAGAAGAAGAAAAAGAATAAGAAAGTGCAAGAAACAAAAGCCGTAAATATAAACCCGGTGAAGACAGTTCCACCAAAACCTCCACCTAGGGTAGGTGATCCGGGTGAATTTATTGTTCCTTGTCTACTTAGTGATTGTGTCATGTATGATGCACTAGCAGATTTAGGTGCAAGTGTAAGTGTTATGCCTCTTTCCTTATATAAGAGATTAGGTGTAGGTAAGTTAACTCCAACGGATATGAGTGTTCGACTCTTTGATCAAACCATTAAGCACCCAGTTGGAATTGCTGACAACCTACCCATTCAAGTGGGTAATTTAACCTTTCTAGTCGAATTCATTATCATTGACATAGAAGAGGACCCAAACATTCCTCTAATTTTAGGTCGACCATTCTTTGCGTCCACCGGGGCGTTATTTGATGTAGGAAATGGAAGAATGACACTTAAAAGTGGTGACAAATCTATCACCTTTATGATTCGAAAGTCTAAATCTCCACCAACCAAGACCGTTGAACCAGAAAAAACGATTGGTAAGAACCATGTTGTTTTACCAACTCCAACGGTAGTGCTTAATAATAATAAAACGCCTAAGTGTGGGGAAAATGAAGTAACACCTAATGATGACATGATAACAAAGAACCCCGTTGTTGATACGAAATTAAATAATCCCGTTATTAATAGTTCAATGAAGAAACTTATTAAACGGATTCGCGATGCTAGAACCAAGGGGAACTTTAAGTTATGTAACCGGTTAGTATCCAATCTATCACCTAAAGAAAAGGAGAAACTAGTTGAAATTGTGGATATTACACAGGAATCCGACCAATGGCTTAAAGAAAAAGTCACGGATATGAAAGTTGATTATGGACCAAGAGAAATTAACGATGAAGTTAATCACAATTTCGACACCACATCTACCTAAGTGTGAGGAGATTCAAATATTCTAAAAAGAAAATGCTGTTTGTAGTTAGTTGTTCTGTTCTCGTGTAGTTCCGAGAATGGAATTCGATTGGTCTTTTCCACTAGCAGACACTAAAGAACTAGTTTTCTCCCTCCATTCTGAATTTTTGTTTTGTAGGTTTTATATAAAATTAATATGTTTTTTTTTTTTAAATTTAAGTTTTGTGTGAATTTTAAAAACAAAATTTACTTTAATTCATTAAGTTGAAAAAAATGATTTCTAAAATTCGTCGTGAGTTGAAGACTAGGTCATTAAGCCGAAATTACTTTACCCGAGGGCGGGGCGACAAATTTTGTTATCATTATTTTTAATTTTATTGATTTAAAGTATGCCAAAAATATTATACTTTATAAATTTTTGAAAAGTGGGGTTATAAACCAAACTTCAAAAATATATATGTATATATGTTTGTATTTTATGTTATGTACACAACAGGGTAAAACAGCGCACTTTCAAAGACTGTCATTAAGTTCAACAAAAAGCTACTAATTTTGATGACAAGGCGCAAAATATCAAATGTGATGTAAAATAATATGCTTACAAACTGGGTATTTTTAATCACTTTTCTACACTAATCACCCTCATGAATTTATAATTATAGTCTGATTTCATGCAAATGAGGGCATTGCATGATCTTAAGTGTGGGGAAGGGTTATAAATTCTCTCAGGTTTATACTTGGTTTATTTGTCAAATTTTGTGAAAATTTGAAAAATTTTCAACTAAATGAACTCAAAATCATGTTTATACATATTTATGAACGATGAAAACTAGGTGATAATACCGAAATTATCGTTACCTCGGAAAGGACATAAATTGAGAAACACCCTAAAACGCTTGAATTCATTTAAAATGAAATAAAAGAAAATAAAAAGGCAAAGAAAGAAACTAAGTGTGGGAAGAATGTACCAAGTTATTCAATTTAAAACAAATATCACATATTTTTGTACAAGATTATTGCAGGTACTTTTGCTTTGGACGATACTAATCAGTTTTACCCGGTTTACTGTAATACATTTGAAAGAAAGATGGATCTACACGATGAATCAATTCCATCATTAAAAGGAAGTAAAGTCTTCCGAAAAAGACACGCGCTTCTTGATTTAGGTCATGAAGTTGTCGTCCAGACCAGCTGTAGGTTGACGAAAAATCTAGAAAAGTCATCTCTAAAATCAGCAGGAAATCCACGGACCTCAGCATCAAACAGGGTCGCCATGTGGTCAGATTTATCCTAACCATGAGAAGGATTTATCTCGTACAATGGGGAGGCACCGTGCAAATTAGCTTGATAAGACTAATGAATCAGATCCCCAGAAAGGATAATCTCCTTAAAGATTAAAAATCAGCTTTTAAGACTGATATTACTCAATCCTAGAGATTGACCTTAAAGATTGAGAATTCAAACTCATGGAATTCAATGATATCTAAACTCGAGCTTGAACGAGAAAATATTTTGATCAAAAATACAAACCGATTTGTTTTCTGAAAATCCATTTTCAATGCGTTCATTACCATTGAACGTAAAATCCTAGGAATTCACCTAGAATTCATTAGGTCACCTGAACCAAATCGGGTGTCAACCGTAAGAACGGTGGTTGCATAGCATGGTCGGAGACAGGACCTTGTGCCAGACCGAAAAATCATAGGATGATCTTTACTATCGCTCCTACCAAGGATAGTTCTAGCATCCGACACGTTAAAAGACCATAATCATCTGCATGTCACGGGACATTGCCTTAACAGTTTCTTGTTCATCGCTTTCCTTTACAACCGGACGGTAGTTTACCAAAAGGTAATATACGGAACAAGTAAACTGGATGTGTGCTTTCCGATACCGGGATAGCAGTGGATTACACGAACCTAAATGTTTTTAGCCAAAATATTGATCCACAAATATATTTTGCAACACCAATGGTGGATCAAATCAGAAAACTTATCTAGGGTAAAAGCTAGATTGAATTTTCAAAAGATCAAATGTTTTCATAAAGATCCTATTTCCTAAAGGATCTAAATTTTTATAGTCATGTGGGACTGTAAACCGCCTTTCAAATGTGCACTTTGCTTTGGAAACCGAAAGTAAATCGGCTATTTGATTGCAAGTGTCGTTGACCTAAACCCGAGGCAACTGTGGATGACACACCCACCTTTAACCATCATTACTGTCATTGTTTATACCGCTATATCAAAATCACTGATGTACAAAATGTGATGAATAAAAAAGTGATTCATGTATGTTTTTATTTCAAGTTCTGTATTGCTTGAGGACAAGCAACGCTCAAGTGTGGGGATATTTGATAGTGCTCCAAATGAACATATATTTAGTAGCAATATCGTTCCAATATGTAAAGTTTTTAAATGTAATTTCCTTATTTTTAGTTGTAATAGTTAAATAAATAAGTGCGAAGACGAAAGACGCAAATCGCTCGAAAATGAAGATTTAAAGACAAAAACGAAGATTTGAAAGACCAAAACATCCAAAAAGCTCAAAAGTACAAGATACAATTAAAAAGGTTCAATTTATTGATAAGGAACGTCTAAAAATGACAAGAGTACAAGTTACGAAACGCAAAGTACAAAATATCTCAGCGTACGCAAGGACGTTCGAAAATCCGGAACTGGGACATGAACCAACTCTCAACGCTCGACGCAACGGTGTAAAAATTACAAGTCAACTATGCACAAGAATAAAATATAATATTTAAATAATTCATAATAAGAATAATATTAAATAATAAAAAGTTGTTAATTGAGCATAGTTCAGGGGTCGTAAATGAAAATTTGAATTCTAATTTCCCTATAAAACGAACGATATGTTCGATGAATTAGGGAGAACTTTTTTTCCGATCTTTTTTTTTCTTCTCCTATCTTTTTCTTATTTTTTTTATCTATCAAATATCAATATCTATATTTATAATTCTCTATCATAATGTTAATGTAATCAGATATAACAATAATCTTAATTTTAATTTTAAATTATGATAATAATAAGATTTATGATAGAGATCGTTTGAGTGTGTAAGTCGAAATTCTGTCCGTGTAACGCTACGCTATTTTTAATCATTGTAAGTTATGTTCAACCTTTTTACATTAATGTCTCGTAGCTAAGTCGTTATTATGCTTATTTAAAATGAAGTACTCATGATGTTGGGCTAATTACTAAAATTGGGTTATTGAACTTTGGACCATAATTAAGGTTTGGGCAAAAGACCGACACTTGTGGAAATTGGATTATTGACTATTAATAGATGGGGGGTATTGTCTAATTGAGTGACAACTCATTGGAGTCTGTCGAACCTATCTTCAAATTAACTATCCTAATAATTAATAATGATTATGGTTGTCCTATTTAGTGACGTTCATATGGAATCTGTTATAATCATTTAATTAATCAATTGGGTTGGGTAATTGATTATTCATTCTGATCAAGTGGATGAATTAATATTCATAAACTAATTAAAACAGGGGTGGATTACATACAGTGATAACTGGTGTAATTATTGACAGAAGTGATAACTGCGTCACAGTTTAAATCCTTAATTAGTTGGAATATTTGACTTCGGGTATAAGGGTAATTTGACGAGGATACTCGCACTTTATATTTATGACCGATGGACTATTATGGACAAAAACCAGATAGACGTATCAAATAAACCAGGACAAAGGACAATTAACCCATGGTAATAAATTAAAATCAACACGTCAAACATCATGATTACGGAAGTTTAAATAAGCATAATTCTTTTATTATATTTCTCATCGTATCTTTATTTACTGTCATTTTATTACTCGCAATTTTATTTTCTGTCATTTTATTTATCGCAATTTATTTTACGCACTTTAATTTTTGTCATTTATTTTTACTCTTAAAATCGACAAACCGGTCATTAAACGGTAAAACCCCCATTTTATAATAATACTACTACTTATTTATATATATATTTTTACAAATAAACTTAATAATATAGCGTTAACTTCACCAGCTCCCTGTGGAACGAACCGGACTTACTAAAAACTACACTACTCTACGATTAGGTACACTGCCTATAGTGTTGTAGCAAGGTTTAGGTATATCCCATCCGTAAATTAATAAAACTTGTGTCATATTTTGTAGTATTTTGCATTAAAAATAATACTATTTCGTACCCTCACGCTACATCATCAACTACCCTAAGGTTTGGCCATTCGTACGGTTCATCTCAACCTTATGGTCATCCGTACGGTTCAACTCTCAAGCGTGCGAGTGAGACACTTTGGCAATTCAACTTTTCACAACTTAGGATTTTGACTCATTTGTTTAAACTTAAAAACAAACTAGCACCTTAAATTTGAGTCAGAAATCAACTAATTCATCAAGGTATGAACATTTTAACTATGTCATATTTATATCGCTAAGGACTTTGGTTCGAAAAATGTATATCCTACAGTGTAATATCATCTTAAGGTAATAAACTCCCTTAATAGAATCCTTCGAACAACATATGCTTCACAAACTTCTATTTCATGGATTGGGTGGTCAGATATATCTTGATCTCAACAAAGTTCTTTCAGATGTCATTGCACTTTCAGAGGATAACCAGAAAATAATGGGATCATAAAATTATTATAAATTTTCTGATTAATAATGTCATGCAACTAAAATTATGCAAAAGAACGACATTCTATCATGAAATGTAATAACATGCAAAATCAAAATCTTTTTGTTTTTTTAAGATTATCAATGCAAATTACATAACAAAAGCATAACACTACATAAAACACGACAATACATCTAGATAAAACCAAACATATCTGAGCCCTTAATTCACATTCTTTTTGTGAGCGAGATGATTAGCAATTTAAAAATGGATTAGAACTAACATATTGAATCAAGTTCTGTTGTTCATTCCCAATTGTTCAGTCTATGTCTATTATCATGCAATTACTGATATCAATTGATATCGGCTAAAAAGTCACGTTTTTACCCTGGTATTAAGGCTCAAAAACAAGAAAGATTTGAACTTTGTCGGCAAAATACCCACTTCATCGGTTAAAATTGAAGAACAAGTAATTATGAAGGCGGTGCAAAAAGAATCAAGAGAATCGGAGCTAAAACGAAGATTCTAGAGCAAAAACGGTGAAAGACAAGAAATCAAGTTACGATCCAGTGAATCAAGGCTGACCAGCACCAAAAACGGCCTGCCATACTGCTTGCAGTACGGCTTGCCAGTATGGGGTATGGCCTGCCAAACGGCCCAGAAAACGGCCCCAAGAAATGGGCTGCCAAGCAAACGACTTGCCAAATATGGCTTGCCATACGGCTTGCCAGCCGTTTGCAGGCAAAAACTTTGCTTATTTAAAGGGTCTTTGTCATTCATTCCAACACACACTTCAATTCACTTCTTTCTCTCTCTTATACAATATTAGTTATATTCTCAAAGCCTTTGACTCTGTGCAGGAAACCTAGTACCCAGAGAAGAACGCTGAAGATTGTATTAGGAGCGGTCTGGAGCCTTGAAGTTGTCACTTTTGTATTCAGAACTCGTTTAATCTACTGGTACTTCTATCCTTTATCTTATACAATGTTTTATGATATTGTTGCCATGATTAGCGAGTAGTTATCTTTAGTGTATGCTATGATGTAAGCAGTTATAATGCCGAAATAATATTATGGTCTGTGCATGCTGTTGAAATGCTTTCCGATTATGCTTTAAACTCAATCGCTTTTCCAACTAATAGAACGTAGTTATAGGCTCTATTATTGGGAAGTCGCGAACCCCGATTCAGAGTACACTATCTGTGTCACCCCTTGGTAAGAGAAGTCTATCGGATACAACGTAAGATAGACTGAGGCACACCGGTTGTAGTAAGTCTATCAAGCTCTGGATTCTGACTGAGGACCCTTTCATAGTGAAACATCTGACTAGACCCTTAGTACATTGTCAGTGCTAGACTATGCTAGTGTAGTCACCAAGCATATAAACTTCGTCAGTGCACGCTGAAGCACAGCGGTAGCTGTAAGCTGTACCTCTACTAAGTAAGGCCATGGAACCCGGTTAGTGTTGACCAGTACACTGCACCATAACGCGGTCTCAAGCATTGCACCCCGCTTGAGGGATTCTTAGTTAATTAAGGAACTGTTTGTTTAGATACATAAAGGATTGGACCGGTAGGATAACCGAACGTGTTCATGGAAGTCAGCTTGACTTGGCCATGGTGTTCTTTATGGTTGAACTCTTTTTAAGGGCCTAACAATCTTTCAAAACCAACGGATCTTCGGTCCAGCGGTACCGCGGTTACACTTGTGTACTCGCAGGGCTAGAGGTCTCGGGTTCGAACCTCGTCACCCACTCTAAGAATTGAAATATATTCCTTGAAGGTGGCCCAAAGGGAAGGTTTTACCGACCCGCTCCGGGACTAAGGTCCGGCCCGCCTGCCCCTCGGGATGGTTTAAGGGTCGGATCCTCAGAGTGTGGTTCGGGTTTCCTACCCGAAAGTGCGTGTGTGTGCAAATGATGACTAGGCTTCGGTCCGGACTGATGCAATCTTGCCTTTCAAAAAAGAAAAACTATCTTTCAAAACCAATCATTAACGAAAGCATTGAAACACATCACGTCTCTCGGATATGGTAAACCATGTATTCTATTATGCTTAAGAAATTTTAGACCATTTTGGAATGTTAATACGTCACCCAACCGAGTCGCTCAATTGGATGAGCCGTCTGAACGTGTATGCCTGTAGTCAGACTGCACGGGCGTCGGGGGTAAGGGACATTGCTGTCTATTCAGAATCTTCAAGCCTAACGCAATACCCAGTGACATGTCTTATGACAGGGGCGTTTAGGACCAGTGTAATTATAACACCCCAACTTTTTCGATTATTTTTATACGAAAGAACTTGAAACTTAGGTAGTCCAACTCAAACATGTTCGGTTAGAAAACCGAAACTAATGAAAGTAATGAAATGGGTACGAGGTTATCTAAACTAACAATCATGGCTCGTCATCATCATAAAAATTTAACGAAGGACTAACGCGAATAAAATGTACAATGACTCGGATTTACATTTGTAAAATTAAAAAAAAAAAAATATATATATATATATATATATATATATATATATATATATATATATAAATGAAAATATATATATAAATATATATTTTTGGCAAAATAAATAAATAAATGCAACAAATTAATTAAATGTAATTATCTAATCCTAAATCTAGAATAATCTAAGGAAGTCCTAATCCTACTCAAACACTTGAAGCTTTGTCCTAAACTAAAGAGTCATAACCTTCTTAAAACTTCTAAAGCCTAATCCTAATCTCATACTAATCCTAATACCAATCAAATTGCTAGCTTATATAAACCCCCACAAATCACCTCATAAATCATTCACAAACAATTCACAATTCACTTGCAAACTCTCCCTCTCTCCTTCTTGTTGGCGTCAAAACACCAACACCACCACCCTAATCGGCCTTGGCCGATAACCACCACAAACCACCATTATTGAGCTGCTGTTTGCAACCGTGAACCACCACCAAAACTGCCATTTTTTGCAGCTTTTTGCTGCTGTTTGTACATCCCTGAATCGAGCCTAGTTGAAATGAACTAATTTACCCTTAAGTTCATGTTGATTAAATATATATTTTAATTTTAAGTTAATATTTATTATCATTTGATGATGTGGTTAGGACC
The DNA here is from genome assembly GCF_046630445.1 of Rutidosis leptorrhynchoides. NCBI lineage: Eukaryota > Viridiplantae > Streptophyta > Magnoliopsida > Asterales > Asteraceae > Rutidosis > Rutidosis leptorrhynchoides. The sequence goes on along the minus strand of NC_092334.1, from coordinate 245,936,037 downwards.
AGTTTGTGACATGGGTCATAGAACAGTTTTGTTTATTTAATTTGGACTTCGTTTGGGTTGCCAAATGATGTACGAAAGATATCAGATAACTGGTAAATACCCGTATGTGATGGGGTATTGTATTTAACCTAAATATAAAAGCAAGAACCAGCTCATTTATCTCATTTTCTTAAATCTTCTAAAAACATCCCGTACCTAACTCTTTCTCCTCTTGAAACCCTAATTGATCTAAACTTGAAATTGGATTAAGAGACTTTAGAAACTGATATCTAGTATCATTGTGAGCATCATCTCAGGTTTGTCTTGTTGAATCCATGCTTTGATTGTTAGAAATTGGGTTTTTATATTCTTGAGTTAAAAAGTGTGAATTTGGGTTTGATTCTTGCTTTAATGTGTTAGATATGCTTAATTGATGTTAGAAATAGTTGCTATATAGTTTATATGATGTATTTGAAGTGGTTTTGGTGTTAGAAGTTGCAAAAATCGAGTTTTTGGGTCAAAAACGCAAAAAACAGCGAGCTGTAGGTGTTCATCAGCACCCACACTTTTGACATGTCACTCGTACGAGTGACCACACTTTTAAGGGTCAACCACATGTGTGGGACTCACTCGTACGAGTGAGGCCTCAGTCACACGTGTGAGCACAGGGTCAGATTTGTGAAACTTGTTTTGGCCATAACTTTCAAACCGTAACTTCGTTTTTGTTGAATCAAGTATCATTGGAATCGTAATAACAAATGCTTTCCAATGGTAAACTCTTTAGAAGCTATATCAAAATATATTTGGGTCAGAAATAGAGGTATTAGCGTGTGTGTCTAGTGTGCATGCGTTAATCTGTTATTATGGGTTGAATTCTTGATATAGGCTTATGAATGAATGAATATATGATGAATATATGTTGGAAAATATCTTTACATGTTGCTATTGATGTTCCTTATCACTCGCACAAGTGATCCTTCACTTGCACGAGTGAGCTTTCACTCGTACGGTTGAGGCGGTCAACCGCACGAGTAAGTGGTTACTTGAACTGTCATATTTGCTAGTTGGATCATACGATTGAGATGTGACTCATACGAGTCATATGTCACTCATGTGGTCAACCGTATGGATCTACTATTGTGTAATTAGATATTTGGCCAAGGACCAAACGTACGAGTGAGGTGTCAACCGCACGGTTGAGGTTTCTCAGACGTGCGAATGAGTGTCACTCGTACGGTTGATAGGTCAGATTGCTTAAGTGATGGTATTTGTTGATATGACCTAGTTTATAGTATAAATTGATAATATAATCGTATTATTAGTAATTGGGATATGATTTACTAACTTGTGAGTATTATTCTCAGGTGATACAGACAAAGAGAAGACTCAGTGACATTAGACTACTGGGTTTAGCTGGTAATCGGTGAGTTGGACTAACTGGAGAATATAGTATAGAGTAGCATGTTATATTATGATTACCATGCTTGTTAGATATACTTATTGTTGTGATTAGTTAGTACCTTGTGATGACTGCATGTTAGTTGATGCTTGTCTACAGGAACCCATTGTGTCCCTATCTTGTGGTAGCCTAATTCGATAGGAGAGATCAACCTGCGGGTTTGGTTTCTCATGTGGTAGCCTATTTGCATCCGTATGGTATATGTTTGAATGACGTGTTCGTCACGTGTGGATGATTTATGTAGCACGGTATGAAGGAGGAACTTCCGGTAAACCCCAGCTCGATTAACTGGTGGTTAATGGTTTGGCCGAACCGCTGAGTCTCTGTAGACTGCACTACTGGGTGATGGTTGTGTGTTAGACTATGTGACATGAGTAGTATAACACTTCTGTATGCTATGGCCTGTAGTTAGTCGTACTCACTTAGCTTCGTGCTAATTTCCCTCCATCTCCTCCCTGCAGGTTGTAGCTTTGTAGATATTGCTCATAGGAGAAGACAGGCATGCCAATGTTATGTTTGACAGTGTATAACTCTGATGGAGTCTTTTATCATATGAACTGTGTTTTTTTTATAAATCGAATGTAATTACATCTCGTCCATTTAAAACATGTATTTTGTATGTTATCACGTGACACTGGTTCGTGTAAATGGTAATCAATTATTAAATGCTTCCGCCACGTATACGTATTTAAAAAAAAATAGCGGTGTCACAAGTTGGTATCAGAGCTGGTTTAACCTGACTGGCAGGTTAATCGTAGAGGGGGTTCTCACGGTGGCGACCTGTGACGAAGCATTGGCTCTTACCCCTTGCGATCCCTTTATGTGTAAATGGTTGGCCGGCTGTGCGGAGACGTGGGCTGTAAAACCAGGCTTTGAGGTACGCTCAGTGGTCACCCTGTGCGCAGGAATGGCACTGAGTGGGATGCGTCCCAACTTGTTTTACAAGTTGGTATCAGAGCTTAGTTTGGCAGCATGTGCATTGTGATTTAAATGCCATGTTCCCAAACTTAGTAGAGTCATGTCAAACATAACATGCTGGGGATGGGTTAAGTGAGTATTAGGATAGGTTATGCGTTAGTTGTTAGTACTAACATGTGTTATACTAAGCCTTGGTGTGAGATGTTGTGCAGTACAGGTATGGTTGAAATGATGGTATTGCTGTGGCCCCCAATGCCCCCAGAATAGTCAGAGCTGTAGAGTACAGATGTATATCGGGTAAAGAAACTCGGGGATAGATGTCAAAGATGTAATGACGGTTACCGAAAGTTAAGTGCAGATAATATATGTAAGTGAAGTAAGTTTAAGTGTACTCAGATATTGTACCTTTAGATTAGGCGACCTAGTCAGTGTCAAGTGGGTGTACCATTTTCTGCTTAGATGTAATCATGGTGGATAATATTTTAGTTACTGATGATACAACCTCGACAACAGTTCGACAACCGTACTATTATCTGATACAGAAGCGTTCGTTGCCAGTAGTAAAAGTAATAAAACAATGATAATAATAAAGAAAAGGATTCTGTTGGACAGAGTTGGTGTACTTGACCTATTGGGTATTCCAGGTTAAATCGATCAGTGAATTAGGAAGTTTATTGGATTTAATCAAGTAGAAGGATTAATATGAAACGATATGGGTTCTTTGTAAAAGATAAGGAGTGACAGGTACAGGTTGTTCTACTTCGGGATATGATTCCTTCTTGCGATGTTAAATGTGGGATGTGGTATGATAGTTAATATTTATTATTATTTGATAATGTGGTTAGGACCAGTTTGTGACAAGGGTCACGAAACAGTTTTGTTTATTTAATTTGGACTTCGTTTGGGTTGCCAAATGATGTACTAAAGATATCAGATAACTTGTAAATACCCGTGTGTGATGGGGTATTGTATTTAACCTAAATATAAAAGCAAGAACCAGCTCATTTATCTCATTTTCTTGAATCTTCTAAAAACATCCTGTACCTAACTCTTTCTCCTCTTGAAAACCTAATTTATCTAAACTTGAAATTGGATTAAGAGACTTTAGAAACTGATATCTAGCATCATTGTGAGCATCATCTCAGGTTTGTCTTGTTGAATCCATGCTTTGATTGTTAGAAATTGGGTTTTTATATTCTTGAGTTAAAAAGTGTGAATTTGGGTTTGATTCTTGCTTTAATGTGTTAGATATGCTTAATTGATGTTAGAAATAGTTGCTATATAGTTTATATGATGTATTTGAAGTGGTTTTGGTGTTAGAACTTGCAAAAATCGAGTTTTTGGGTCAAAAACGCAAAAAACAGCGAGCTGTAGGTGTTCATCAGCACCTACACTTTTGACATGTCACTCGTACAAGTGACCACACTTTTGAGGGTCAACCACATGTGTGGGACTCACTCGTACGAGTGAGGCCTCAGTCACACGTGTGAGCACAGGGTCAGATTTGTGAAAACTTGTTTTGGCCATAACTTTCAAACCGTAACTCCGTTTTTGATGAATCAAGTATCGTTGGAATCGTAATGAAAAATCCTTTCCAATGGTGAACTCTTTAGAAGCTATATCAAAATGTATTTGGGTCAGAAATAGAGGTATTAGCGTGTGTGTCTAGTGTGCATGCGTTAATCTGTTATTATGGGTTGAATTCTTGATATAGGCTTCTGAATTAATGAATATATGATGAATATATGTTGGAAAATATCTTTACATGTTGCTATTGATGTTCCTTATCACTCGCACAAGTGATCCTTCACTTGCACGAGTGAGCTTTCACTCGTACGGTTGAGGCGGTCAACCGCACGAGTGAGTGGTTACTTGAACTGTTATATTTGCTAGTTGAATTGTACGGTTGAGATGTGACTCATACGAGTCATATGTCACTCGTGTGGTCAACCGTATGGATCTACTGTTGTGTAATTGGATATTTGGCCAAGGACCAAACGTACGAGTGAGGTGTCAACCGCACGGTTGAGCTTTCTCAGACGTGCGGATAAGTGTCACTCGTACGGTTGACAGGTCAGATTGCTTAAGTGTTGGTATTTGTTGATATGACCTAGTTTATAGTATAAATTGATAATATTGTCGTATTGTTAGTAATTGGGATATGATTAACTAACTTGTGAGTATTGTTCTTAGGTGATACAGACAAGGAGAAGACTCAGTGACATTAGACTACTGGGTTTAGCTGGTAATCGGTGAGTGGGACTAATTGGAGAATATAGTATAGAGTAGCATGTTATATTATGATTGACATGCTTGTTAGATATACTTATTGTTGTGATTAGTTAGTACCTTATGATGACTGCATGTTGGTTGATGCTTCTCTGCTGGAACCCAGTGCGTCCCTATCTTGTGGTAGCCTAATTCGATAAGAGAGATCAACCTGCGGGTTGGGTTCCTCATGTGGTAGCCTATTTGCATCCGTATGGTATATGTTTGAATGACGCGTTCGTCGCGTGTGGATGATTTATGCAGCACGGTATGAAGGAGGAACTTCCAGTAAACCCCAGCCCGATCAACTGGTGGTTAATGGTTTGGCCAAACCGCCGGAGTCTCTGTAGACTGCACTACTGGGTGATGGTTGTGTGTTAGACTATGTGACATGAGTAGTATAACACTTCTGTATGCTATGGCCTGTAGTTAGTCGTACTCACTTAGCTTCGTGCTAATTCCCCTCCATCTCCTCCCTGCAGGTTGTAGCTTTGTAGATATTGCTCATGGGAGAAGACGGGCATGCCAATGTTATGTTTGACAGTGTTTAACTCTGATGGAGTCTTTTATCATATGAACTGTGTTTTTTTTATAAATCGAATGTAATTACATCTCGTCCATTTAAAACATGTATTTTGTATATTGTCACGTGACACTGGTTCATGTAAATGGTAATCAATTATTAAATGCTTCCGCCACGTATACGTATTTAAAAAAAAATAGCGGTGTCACACTATTACTGCTCGATTTCCAGCCCCAAAACCAAAGCATTCGACTTGCAGCTGCTGCTCCTCTTTGTTGCTGCTGTTCGGCAACAAACACACCCCAACAAGCTTCGATTTTGTTGCGTTTTGCTTCTGTTTTTGCTTCTGATGTTTGGCCTCCATTCAACCATCAAAACCATCTCTTTTTCTTGTTAATTCACTCCCAAGGTACCACATAAACTCAAGTTTTAATTATACACTTTATATATACATAATCTTTAACTTATATGCTTATAATATAATGTTTATACATGAATAAAAATTGATGAACTTGAATATGTATAAAGATAAAACTTTGAACACAGGTTGATATGGATATGAATTTAATAAAAGTTATGAACTTTAATAATACTTATATGAATATGAATATTATAGTATGATTAGGAATATGATTATAGATAAACATGGTGAATTGATTATAATAGATTTTATAAATAAACTTGAAGATTATGAATTATAATATACTTATAGATAACATAAAAAGATTATGAACATGATGATTATAAATGTATATGTATGAATATAACTAAACTTAATAATCTATTAATATGGTGATTAACTATAATATGAACTTAAAGAGATTAACAAGTTATGAATAATAATATGGATAATATAAAGATGATAAGTATGAATATTAACTAGGATAGCTAAGAACATGAATAAACTTGATGGATTAAAAGTTGGTGAACGACATGAACTTTAAAGATAATACTTGAATCAAAATATTGAATGGTAATTTGGAGATGAATGAAAGTATTATGATTTTATGATGGTGTATTATAACTTGAAACTATTTTTGTAAACCCTAATATGGATATGATATTGTGTATATGAAGAATATAGATATATATGGAAGATTATGCTTATGCGTATATGTAGATATACATGTATACATGAGTGCACGCATGTATAGATGTAGATACATATATACGTACTACATAATTAGAAGTATATGTGTATGTGTGTAAATATATATATATGAAAAGAAATAATGTAAAGAAATTATAATGTGACTTAAATATTATTAAAGGGTAATATAATATATATCGAAAACGGAAATAAACAAGTGATGTATTCCTATACTCACTAGAACATACGTCGAATTAAAAATCACAAACAAATAACGTATGACTTTCACGAGACTCACCGCTACTTATGGTCATGGATGGTGTCTAGGTTGCCAGTTTGGGATAAGGTTGTGGATCTCGAATGTCACGACTTAAAGTCGGATCAAGAGTCCTGGCCCCTGATTACATCTGGCTGTCCATTGACTTACTTGATAGCAACGAGGATTGTTTGAGTTATGCAACATCTAAACTATGGAATGATTTACATTGTAAACTCTAGAAAGGACAACGGTAATATGTATGAACATATATATCAAACACATAACTATAATGATGATGATGATGACCATGATGATCCAACTAACTCAAACCCTAATGATGATAGGTTGACAACTTTGGACTACCACTGCTATTTACTATCATACTATTTACTGCGCTCATAAGGTGAGTCATAGCCCCATCTTTTTAATTGTTTTATTAAACTATTTTCGGGTTGAGAATACATGTCTTTCTTTTTCTGTTTTACAAGTAGACACAAATGCTAAAATTACATTCTATGCTGAGTTATAACCAAAAATCCCTTAGCTTTGGTAACTAGTAACTACCGGTTATAAGAACTGGTGGGCGCGAATAGGTGTATATGGATTCATAGGGCATGATATCCCCATCCGTCCAGGTTAGAAACTAACCTAAACTTAACAGGCGTATACTATATGAGGTGGTACATTTTGGTTAGGTGTACATAACAACAGGGGTACTAAACAAATGTTAAGGCTTAGTTACTGGGTGCTCAAACTTATAGAATCTTTTTATATTTTTAAAGATGCCGGCAAAGCGTGCAAACAAAATCTTGTGGTCTATACTCTACACTTTATACTACTTAAACCTATGATTCACTCAACCTTTGTTTTGACGTTTTTACATGTTTATTCTCAGGTAATTAGGGAATGCTTCCGCTCTAGCTAGTAAGGCAGTAGAGGTCATGCATTGGAAATGAAGATTTGTTTAAACTTTGATAGTGGCATTATGTCTTTACATTTTAAATACATTTGGTTTTGACTAGTACTTTGTTGGTTTTCTTTAAGTATTGTAAACGTTTGGTTTTTGAATAAAATGCCACTATTGTTTTTAAAATGTTGCATATAGCTTGCATCGATCAGACTTTGACCTCTGGTAATACAACACGTCAATGCCACATTTTGACGGGGTATTACAGTTGGCATCAGAGCTCTGGTTATAGGGAATTAGGATGCATTAGTGTGTCTGCCAATAGGATACGTTAATAAGCCTAATCTATAACTAGACGAATATAAGTTTCCTTACTTACTTGTTACTCTAGACTTACTCGTTTTCTTTTAGTTAACATGTCAAAAGCTAACCCCATCATCCTCTCCGACTCCGAGGACGAAAGTCCTAACCATTCATCGAGCTAGTAGGACCTCCTCCGAATGGAGAAATTACCCCGACTATTTGACAATATGCATACATATCTAAGGATGCTAACTCTGTATTTATTATTTGAAGAACAATGTCTGGAAGATGAACTTACAGTCCTGAAGAACTCCGAGCACTTATCAATGAAGGTGTCTCCGCTGCATTGGCTAATATGCCTGGAGGCTCGAACACGAGACAAAATTACACTTACAAGGAATTTATGGCTTGTAAGCCACTACCATTCAAAGGCACTGAAGGACCAGTGGGTCTAACCCATTGGATTGAGAAGATGGAGTCAGTGTTTAGTATTAGTAACTGTGCTCAAGCTAACTAGATAAAGATGCTACTTCCACACTAGAAGGTAAGGCCTTGACCTGGTGGAATTCTATTGCTCGACCTATGGGTCTCGAGGCTGCTCATGCCATCCCTTAGGAAGACATCAAAACCCGTATGACTGCTGAGTATTATCCCGATAATGAAGTTAAGAAGATGGAGGCTGAGTTATGGGATCTAAAGGTTATTGGGACTGATCTTGCTACTTACACCAACCGCTATTTGGAATTGATTCTGCTATGTCCGGGAATGGTTCCAACTGAAAGGAAGAAAATCGACCGTTATGTTAAGGGTCTCTCTGAAAACATTCAAGCTAGTGTTCATGCTTCTAAACCCCAAACTTTGCAAGAGACCATTAATATGGCAAATGATCTCATGGATCAAATTACTCAACGGACTGCTGCTGAGGTGAAGTCTGTGATAATAAGAGGAAGTGGACTGGAAACTTTAACTATCAGTCATCCAAAAAGCAGCAAGTGTCTGGAAAGGGTTATCAAGGAAAAGCTCCTTATTGTTCAAGGTGTGAGAGGCATCATGAAAGAAGATGCACTGTGACTTGTGGAAAGTGCAAGAAAATAGGGCACCTGACCAAGAACTGCTGGTCAAAGACTACTAGTACTGTAAATCCTCCTGCTACTAATGATGGTGCCGTGAAGACGTGTTATGAGTGCAGTCAGAAGGGGCATTTTAGAAATGAACGTCCAAACAAGAAAGGACCAGAGAAAGGAAGAGGAAGAGCCTTCAATATCAATGCTCACTAGGCTCGTGAGGACCCCGACTTGGTTACTGGTACATTTCTTCTAAACAATCACATTATTTCAGTACTGTTTGATTGTGGTGCCAATAGAAGTTTCGTATCCATAGAATCTAGTTGCATGCTTGATAAAACCCATGTACCCATAGACACTAAGTACTGTATTGAACTGGTGAACGGTAAACTTATGAAGGCTAATAAAATCTACAAAGACTGTACCTTAGTTTTAGAAGGGAAACCATTTTTGGTGGACCTGATGCATATTGAAATAGGAAGTTTTGACGTAGTAATAGGAATGGACTGGTTGTCTAAGAAAAGGGCCGAGGTCGTGTGTTTCGAGAAGGCGATTCGTATACCCCTTGATAATGGGGAGAATTTGATGGTTTATGGAGATAAAACCAGAGTAAAACTTAACCTGATTTCGTGCATGAAGGCACAAAAGTATTTAAGGAAAGGCTATCAAGCTATCCTTGCACATGTGAAAGAGATCGAGACCAAAGAAAAGCGAATTGAAGATGTACCAATTGTTAGAGAATTTCCAAACGTCTTTCCCGAAGAACTACCTGGTCTTCCACCTCACAGATTGGTAGAATTCCAAATAGATCTCGTACCCGGAGCTGCACCAGTTGCACGATCACCATATAGATTGGCACCATCGGAACTAAAAGAGTTGTCCAACCAATTGCAAGAATTGTTGGATAGAGGTTTCATTCGACCAAGCTCATCTCCGTGGGGAGCCCCCATTCTCTTTGTCAAGAAGAAGGATGGATCCCTTCGAATGTGGTGTCTAAGAAAGACAATTATACACGGACTTGGTTGTTGGATTTTCAGAACAGTCGCCAATTATATTGGGACCAAAAGGATCCTGCCTCTCCGTAGTCAGCCTGGCCACTTGGTTTGTTGAATAGTTCGTGCGGAGCTCTGTTACCGAAATACCAGGGAATCAGTAGCCAGAACCAAAAAAACATATTCAACTGTAGGATAGTTAGTTAATTAAATTAGATTACCTTAGATTACTTTAGACTAACTTAGATCAAACTAGATAAAATTAGATTACCTTAGAATTAGATTACCTTAGACTAGTTTATATTACTTTAGCTTACTTTAGATTATCTTAGTTTATTTGCGAAAAATTAAAAACAAAAAGGCATACCCAGTGTATGACCCAAACCCGATCTAGACCAGGGCCGTTGTTATTCGTACCTGATCCAGACGCAATAATCTCTAAAGCATGCAAGGAAGCATGAATCAGAAATCAAATGGAGTAACGCGTTACTTTAGCAGAAAACACCAAACCCTCGATTGAAGGTCGAGGAGGACCAATCAAATTTCTAGAGATTCAAGGACACACGTTCGAGTTAAAACATCACATCATCCAGCTCATCCAGAATAGCAGTCAGTTTCATGGATTACCGAACGACGATCCTAATTCTCACCTTGATAAATTCATATCTCTTTTGAACTCCTACAAACAGCCAGGGATAGGACAAGATATAGTCCGGCTATACTTGTTCCCCTATTCTCTCACTCATCATGCTCAAACTTGGTTTGAAGGACTAGAAAAAGATTCCATCACATCATGGACGGAGATGGCTACTAAATTCCTAACTAAATATTTCCCTCCTTCTAAACAAACCAAACTGAAGAATGACATCATTAACTTCAAACAAAGTTATGATGAATCTCTTAACACTGCATGGGAGCGATTCAAAACCCTGCTGAAGAAATGCCCTAATCACCAGCTAGAACGGTCAGCCCAAATATGTACCTTCTACAATGGTCTTACGGTAAATCATAGGACGACGATCGATGCAGCAGCTCAAGGGAATCTGATGAACCAAACCGCAGACGAAGCATGGGAATTGTTCGAGAACATGACAATGCATCATCATGACTGGAACAGTGGTGAAACAACTTCATCATCTACCCCACTCTCTGCACTTAACAATCAAACGGAGGCCATCAAATCCCTCATGGATAAGATGGAATCTCTTGCTAAATAACTCGAAGAATTGAAGAAGCAGCCGCAGTAGGTTAACCAAGCTCAGGCTTGTGTTAATTGTAAAAACCCGCAAACCACTTAAGAATATCAAGTTGAGTACGGAAACTGAAATGCCCCGTCCTAATCCATTCGGATGAAGTCCGTATCGATTATAAACGATTCACAATAGTTGATTACATCGCGAGGTACTTGACCTCTATATGATACATTTTACAAACATTGCATTCGTTTTTGAAAAGACAATATTTCATTACATCGAAAATTGACGGCATGCATACCATTTCATAATATATCTAACTATAATTGACTCAATAATAATCTTGATGAACTCGACGACTCAAATGCAACGTCTTTTGAAATATGTCATGAATGACTCCAAGTAATATCCCTAACATGAGCAAATGCACAGCGGAAGATTTCTTTCATACATGAGAATAAACATGCTTTAAAGTGTCAACCAAAAGGTTGGTGAGTTCATTAGTTTAACATAAATAATCATTTCCATCATTTTAATAGACCACAAGATTTTCATTTCTCATAAATAAACGTCTCATGCATAGAGACAAAAATATCATTCTTATGGTTAACACCTGGTAACCGACATTCACAATATGCATATAAGAATATCCCCATCATTCCGGGATCCTCCTTCGGACATGATATAAATTTCGAAGTACTAAAGCATCCGGTACTTTGGATGGGGCTTGTTGGGCCCGATAGATCTATCTTTAGAGTTCGCGTCAATTAGGGTGTCTGTTCCCAAATTCTTAGATTACCAGACTAAAAAGGGGCATATTCGGTTTAATAATCCAGCCATAGAATGTAGTTTTAAGTACTTATGTCTATTTCATAAAACAGTTATAAAAGCAGCGCATGTATTCTCAGTCCCAAAAATATATATTGCAAAAGCATTTAAAAGGGGAGTAATGAAACTCACGCATATAAATATTGTAAAACAGTTAATAAAGCATTTGCATGTATTCTCAGCCCAAAAACGTAAAGAGTAAAAGGGAATCAAATGAAACTCACCATACTGTATTTTGTAGTAAAAATACATATAACATCATTGAACAAGTGTAAGGTTGGCCTCGGATTCACGAACCTAAATTAAGTATATATATTAACACCAAATAGTAATCAAACAAGTTTATTTATTTTATTATTAGTAATAATATACTTGTTATTTTAATGAATTATATGTTTCCTAGTAATATAATTTTATCTATGTATTAAGCATATTTTCATATCGAATTATTTGTTATCATAAAATTAAAATACTAATAATAATGTTACATATAATATTAAAATATTGTTAATATTAATAATCATATCAATAATACTGATAATAATACTAGTTCTAAAAGTGATACTCTTATTAATAATGTTATTATAATTATTTTCATAAATAAATATTTATATCTTCTAAATTATAATCCTTTCATAATTAAATTAAATAAATGAAGTATAATCTTCATATCATTAGGTTTATGATTATATCCATAGTTATATTCATCAAGTTTTTAATTAGTAATAATAATAATAATAATAATAATAATAATAATAATAATAATAATAATAATAATAATAATAATAATAATAATAATAATAATAATAATAATAATAATAATAATAATAATAATAATAATAATAATAATAATAATAAGAAAGGCTACCTTAAGGTATTAGTCTTAAAAATATATAAACGTCCCTGCCAAGACTCGAACCCGCAACCTCTCGCTCACCAAAACACCCCTTAACCAATCTACTATCCCAGTTCTTCTGTTTAATAGTCAGATACAATTTTATTTAACCCGTGATTTCATGTTTCCCTTCTTCTTTTCCAGTGTACAATACCCTTTAATCAATACCATTATAATACCTAAACTATCATCATCATTTAATATCTTGTTTCATCAATATCATTCTATCATCATCCTTATTACCTAATCTCTATCACAATAGCCCGTTATCACGTTTATCTTTATAATCAAACGTAAACATCATCAACTACATCATATATCTCGATCATCATCATTATGTGATATTCACCTTCTTCCTCTTCGTTAAATAATCAAAACCCATCATAATCGTTTATCAATACTAATTACCTCGTTCATCTTTAACACCATTTAAAATCAAAAAACGAAACAGTAGTTGATGTAAGATTGATAGGGTTCAAGAAAATCTTCTCGTTGTTCATCACCCTAGCACCCTTGTATCATCACGTCCTATACCTATCTCATATCCATCGTTTTTATTATTGTATCAATAACAGAACACGACCTGGAGCTGTTAGAATGGTCGATCCATTCATTTATTGGGCTTCGGTCCCTTCTACAGCAAAAGCCCAACAATAACGGCCCATCACTAGGAAAAAGAAAAGAACGACCCAAGTAATATGCTTGTGGCTGTCTGTATTCCTTTTACTCGACCGACACTCAATGAAAATCGAATATATATAACTAACAGCTCATTCCTTATGTACCATTTCAATTGTATCCCCATATTACTTTTAGGTGGCCTTTGTCTGCCATGATGTGGTATCTTGCTCCACTAGTCTAAAGGAAAGCAAGGTGTCGGTTGCTTTATCTTTAGGGTGGGTCATGGGTTTTGAAAAGGTAATCCATACTTCACTTATAATCCTAAAGGTTTACGTATATGTGTACTTCTTTCATATTTCTATAATCATCACCTTTATCAAGGTCCATCAATATCAATATCCAAGTTTGTGTCTGATCTTCATCGAAATAAAAAAAAACGTACTAGTAGCAGTAGATGGCTGTACATGATCTTCTTGTGGGTTGTGGTGGTTTTAGCTCGACAAATAATAAAAAGAAAGCAAGGTGGTTAAAAGGTGACAGGTTGCCAAGGTGGTTCGAAATAAATGAGAAGAAAGAAGAAGTGTCAAGTGGTGGTTTTGAGTGACGATTTATGGTTTCGTGATTCCAACGGAAGAATGAAGAAAGAAAATGGATAGAGAGAGGAGAGATGGTTGTAATGGTTGTTTACATGTAACGATAGCAAGCAACAACCGTGAACAATGACAATATTTAAGGTTCGATCCCAATGAATTTCTTATGAGTTTGGATGTCAACTAAACGAAGGTAAACAGAAATTTATGATGGTTTCAAAGTGGTGGTGTTTCGATATGTTTGAAATGGTTAAATGGTTTTCTAGTTGTTAATATTAAAGACGTTGATTATGGTTCTCGATGATGGTGGTTCTTGATTAAGAATAGGAGTGATAGATATAGAGAGGTAAAGGGGTGGTTCATGAGTGAAGAAGAATAGCAAGTAGTACAATAAAGAACAGAAGATGAAGAAAAATAAAACAAATAAAATCTGTTTAGTTGATTTCGTACACTAAATGATTCTTGATGTCCAACGACATTAGCCAGAAAACAAGATTACAGATAGTTGATGTGGATGTGTAACAAAATTGAGATAGGAAGTACATAACTTTCTAATTAAAATAAGTAAGGCAAATTGATACTTGTACTGATTTTGGATTTGTTTTGAGAATTGGATATGGACATGTAACATAATGAAGACCACAACAAAAAATTCAATAAAGTTCAATAGATGCTTGAAACCTACTGCGTACGATCTTTCTTTATAAATTATATAATTGATATAAATATATAAGTATTAATAATAATTACATAAAAAATAATAATAATAATAAATAATAGTACTAATTTTCTAATAAATATATTTATATATATAACATCATATATATATATATATCTGTATATATCCATTTATATTTATATATCACTACATATGTATATCTCTTTATATATTTATCTTTATAAATTTTAATTAATATTATTAATAAATAGATATATAACTATAATATTAATGCTCTTAATAATATACATAATAATAATAATAATAATAATAATAATAATAATAATAATAATAATAATAATAATAATAATAATAATAATAATAATAATAATAATAATAATAATAATAATAATAATAATAATAATAATAAAAATAATAATAATAATAATAATAATAATAATAATAATAATAATAATAATAATAATAATAATAATAATAATAATAATAATAATGAATGCAATAATAACGTGGGAACTATATTGTAACTTGTAATTAAGTTTAATATATTAATATCACACATTAATATTTATGTAATATTTAATAGCTATATATATATATATATATATATATATATATATATATATATTGAATGTTTACTATTTATTACTATATACATATAATAACGGTTATGATATGGATAACAACGTCATTATCTTATATACTAATTTATATTTCTAATTTAACCATTAATTTGTATTTTATCTTTTCAAATTATTATGTATATATATATATATATATTTATATTTTATATATGTATATATATATATATATAATTATTTACAACAATGGTTCGTGAATCGTCGGAGATAGTTGATGGGTAATTGGTTACATGAATATAGTTTCAAAATTTTTCGAGACTCAACATTACAGATCTTGCTTACCGTGTCGGAAACATATAAAGATTAAAGTTTAAATTTGGTCGAAAATTTCCGGGCCATCACAGTACCTACCCGTTAAAGAAATTTCGTCCCGAAATTTGATTGAGGTCGTCATGGCTAACTAATAAAATGTTTTCATGATGAATATGAGTTGATAAATATAGTTTTATCATCAATGAGTAATATAGATAAAACAATTTGATTACGCGAAGAGTATCAGCGAAGCTATCGCAAGAGAGTGAAATGAGTAGATATAGAATCCTTTTAACTGATGACGTAGTTAAGATTGATTTCCAGAATTCATGGGATTTAAAGAAAATCTTTGTAATAAGATTTGGTTCTTCGGCGATTAAAGAAATCAGGATCTTCTTTGATTAAATGCGATAATCTGTCTCGATTTCTCTGTCGGATATTTCACTATAAATCCACCCCCGTCGTTTCCTTACAACTCACTCCTTCTATTCTTTCTTCTCACTTCATACTTTAAAGCATTCGTTAATATGCTCCATCCCATCCTGATCCTTGATATCCTCTTAACTTTCATATCTGTCATTCTTCTCTTTCATCTACCACCGGAGGATTCTATTTACTTCTACTATTATCTTTGGGGTTATAGTGTTATTAATTTTCCCGTGTCTTTACGTTGCAATACGTATTGATATACACGGTTTGTAAATTATGTGTTGTTGTCGAGCATTATATTTTCATTTATTTTCAGGAGTTCCATTCTTTTGTCTCCTCTTCCCGACTTCAAGTCAAGCGAATAATGGTCCAGAATTTGTAAGTATGGATTTTGATATGAACATAGTTAATATTCTAGGAAGGGAATCGTAATGGCACGATCTTGATTTGTTAAATTACCAGAATCTTCGAAAAGATAGAACTATCAAGAAGATATGTTCTTATTATGTTTGGAAATTGGGTAGAATGTAAGAGTCGTGTAAATGGCACTTGATGACGGTATGTTCTGTGAATCATCACGTTTCATTAGAAACTCAGCATGAATTACTGTAATATAATCACGTTGATCAAGTGTCATTATATTATACTAACTCATGCATCAGTTCCCAACACTACTTCAAAAACATTCATATTTTAAATTCGAAGGTTCGCAGAATATAGAAACTAAAATAGTTTCCTTTTATGATATAACACATATAGCTCGGAGAGATTATTAATATCGGACAAGAATATTTATGAAGATATCTTCAGAAATATTGAGGATATTAATAAAGAAAAGTACGATGATATCTTAGGATTTCAGAATCAAATTGTGATGAAGAAATTCATTCTTGATGATTTAGAGTGGTTAAAGAGTAAGGTATTCGCTAAAGATTTCATCAGAAACAGAATCATCTGGATTCTTTATGTACAAGTTTAGTCCTTTTAATTTGTTCAGAGTCTCCTTCATGACTTGCTCAATCCGTTTTTCAGTTTCAACATTTCTGAGCTTTTCCAACATACTATTCTTTATCATAAAACTTTCGATGATTAAGGTCGTTTACGGTTGTCTATGGTTTCTGCTGCTTCATTCAGCTTTTTTTTTTTCAACATTCAGAGTATTGATTTGTGACTGAGTGCTTTTCAGAATTTCAGAATGAGAAATCATAATTCTAAGAGATAAATGTCATACATATAACTGTTGATGTAGATATGCTGTGAGTTTTCAAAGTATTGATTGCTGATTTCCGGTAATTGGTATGGCAGTTCTCGTTTCAAGAAGCGGATGAGTATATGATAGGGTTTCAATGAATAAATATAATGGTTCTTCGAAGAAACTTAAGCCAATGAGTAATGAAGTTGCTGGTAAGTTTACTGCTAATGTGGCGGAATATAAAAGGTTCCCTGACAATGATGACGAAAGGCAGACTTATATATCAAAGCTATAATAAGGCTAATCCGAATGAAAGTCGAAGTTGACTTGCTAGAGCTGTGACAAAATTTGGTAATTTGGAAAGAGATTGCAAAGTTATTTTCGGTAATAACACGTTAAAGGAATTAGCACAGCTACGTGTTAAACATTTACTCAGGTTCTGAGTGTTTTCAGGTGCATAACTATATGCATTAATCTTTTCTTCCGTAGTTGAAGTGTGGTTGATTCATTCTCTGGATTGAGGTGTTTTCAAGAGTTATGAAAGGTTTGAACGCAGAATGTAATCGTCAAGATACAAATGAGGTTTAAGATGAAATCAAGTGGCAAACTTGAAGAATTGTTTAGTTTCATATGTTATAATCAATATTTTAATTCACTTTAATTGTCCAATGTTATTAGTCCACAGTCGATAGTCTACAGTAACAGTCCAATAATTCATATATAGTTTAATATATAATATTCGAATTAATTAATACATATCGTGACCCGTGTACATGTCTCAGACTCGATCACAACTCAAATTATATATATTATTGTAGAATCAACCTCAACCCTGTATAGAGAACTCGATCATTACTGCATATAGAGTGTCTATGGTGATTCCAAATAATATATATAGATGCGTCGATATGATATCTCAAAACCTTGTATACGTGTCCCGATATTTAAAGTGCGTAAAATAAATACAGAAATTAAATGACGATAAATAAAATGCGTAAAGTAAATAACAGAAATTAAATAACGATAAATAAAATTGCGAGAATATAAATTGCGTAAATAAACTGCGATAAATAAATTGCGATAATTAAATTGTGATAAATAAATTGCGATAAAATAAAATGTGATACAGAATTAACAGTTAGCTAGGAATAGTTAGCTAGGATCTTGTTAGCGTGGTTTCTTAACAAAATTTCATAATGTTAATTAGTCTGTTTCTAATCAATTTTTATTGTGTCCATTATTTCTTCATTATGCCACTTATTGGATTCTGATAGGTCAAAATCCAAATATGAAATTGAATGAAAATGGTTATTCTATGGTGAACGAATACGTCTATCGGTGGATGTAAGTAGGATAGTAAATGACTGTTGAATCAGATTCGAAGAATGTACAGTGTAACTTATTAATATGAAATTTAAATATTCCTCGGGTATTACCTACCCGTTAAAATATTTTCACCATTAACAGTTTGTACAAAAGAATTTTTAATTACAATCTTTATGAATACATATATACATATATATTTTCTTCAGATGTAATCATGGATTTAATGAGTTAATATGATATTAAACTCATTTGGTTTACCGTTAGAACAAGAATATATATAATCTCTAAAATATTAGAGATTACATAATCGCCATGTCGAACGAAGATAAATGATGTAGAACGATACGTAGAATGATGATTATACTCGAGGTACAGAATGAGATGCTGAGGCATGGTTTTTTTTTATGGTACTAGTGCTGTTATTGATGATACTGTTGGTGCCGGTGATGTTGCTGAAGCTGGTAAATTTTGCACCATATTCTCCAAATTGATTACTCGAGCGCGATTTTCGTTGACTTCTTCTATTATTCCGAAATGATTTATCGGTCGAAATGAGCGGATGAATAAGGTTTAGAATTGTGGATAGAATATAATCATGGCGAGGTACTCGGGAAATGAGGGTGAGAATGGTGTTTTGGACTGGTTCGCCGGTAAGTGCTTCAGGTTCTTCACCAAGAGGTGAATTCGGTTGGTGGAAGGGATCGCCTTCTTCGTGTCTCCATTGATAAAGTAGACTACGAACCCATCAGTTGAATTGGTTGATTCATTCTGGTGACACTGCATTCAGAGCTTAGGTGAAATTCCATATCGAAATTGCTGTCGGAATCCGAGGAATTCGAAATGGTTGAGGGATTCATCTCGTACGATCAGATGAAGGATTTTCGATAAGAAATAGATTATAGGATGTAGATTATTACCTGGTAATACATAATTTACATATGTATATATAATACTATAATCACATAAGTTACAGAGGAATCTACGGAAGCTGTTAGGCAAAGGTAACAATAACAGATACGCTAAGATATGAACTTATCTATACACTGTCTATACAATAGAGTTAGTAAGACGTGTCTAGACTTAAGAATGATAAGCAAATAATTCCCTAAGAATGATAAGCAGGCAATTATTGACACGAAATGATAAGCAAAACTTTTGACATGTAGACACGGTCGAAGTCCAGACTCACTAATGCATCTAAGCAACTGCTAGTTACACACACTAATGCAAGACCTGGTTCGCTAAGACCACCGCTCTGATACCAACTGAAATGCCCCGTCTTAATCCATCAGGACGAAGTTCGTATCGATTATAAACGATTCATAATAGTTGATTACATCGCGAGGTACTTGACCTCTATATGATACATTTTACAAACATTGCATTCGTTTTTGAAAAGACAATATTTCATTACATCGAAAATTGACGGCATGCATACCATTTCATAATATATCTAACTATAATTGACTCAATAATAATCTTGATGAACTCGACGACTCAAATGCAATGTCTTTTGTAATATGTCATGAATGACTCCAAGTAATATCCCTAACATGAACAAATGCACAGCGGAAGATTTCTTTCGTACCTGAGAATAAACATGCTTTAAAGTGTCAACCAAAAGGTTGGTGAGTTCATTAGTTTAACATAAATAATCATTTCCATCATTTTAATAGACCACAAGATTTTCATTTCTCATAAATAAACGTCCCATGCATAGAGACAAAAATATCATTCATATGGTGAACACCTGGTAACCGACATTCACAATATGCATATAAGAATATCCCCATTATTCCGGGATCCTCCTTCGGACATGATATAAATTTCGAAGTACTAAAGCATCTGGTACTTTGGATGGGGCTTGTTGGTCCCGATAGATCTATCTTTAGAGTTCGCGTCAATTAGGGTATCTGTTCCCTAATTCTTAGATTACCAGACTAAAAAGGGGCATATTCGGTTTAATAATCCAGCCATAGAATGTAGTTTTAAGTACTTGTGTCTATTTCGTAAAACAGTTATAAAAGCAGCGCATGTATTCTCAGTCCTAAAAATATATATTGCAAAAGCATTTAAAAAGGGAGTAATGAAACTCACGCATATAAATATTGTAAAACAGTTAATAAAGCATTTGCATGTATTCTCAGCCCAAAAACGTAAAGAGTAAAAGGGAATCAAATGAAACTCACCATACTGTATTTTGTAGTAAAAATACATATAACATCACTGAACAAGTGTAAGGTTGGCCTCGAATTCACGAACCTAAATTAAGTATATATATTAATACCAAATAGTAATCGAACAAGTTTATTTATTTTATTATTATTAATAATATACTTGTTATTTTAATGAATTATATGTTTCGTAGTAATATAATTTTATCATATGTATTAAGCATATTTTCATATCGAATTATTTATTATCATAATATTAAAATACTAATAATAATGTTACATATAATATTAAAATACTGTTAATATTAATAATCATATCAATAATACTGATAATAATAGTAGTTCTAAAAGTGATACTCTTATTAATAATGTTATTATAATTATTTTCATAACTAAATATTTATATCTTCTAAATTATAATCCTTTCATAATTAAATTAAATAAATGAAGTATAATCTTCATATCATTAGGTTTATGATTATATCCATAGTTATATTCATCAAATTTTTAATTAGTAATAATAATAATAACAATAATAATGATAATAATAATAATAATAATAATAATAATAATAATAATAATAATAATAATAATAATAATAATAATAATAATAATAATAATAATAATAATAATAATAATAAGAAAGGCTACCTTAATGTATTAGTCTTAAAAATATATAAACGTCCCTGCCAAGACTCGAACCCGCAACCTCTCGCTCACCAAAACACCCCTTAACCAATCTGCTATCCCAGTTCTTCTGTTTAATAGTCAGATACAATTTTATTTAACCCGTGATTTCATGTTTCCCTTCTTCTTTTCTAGTGTACAATACCCTTTAATCAATACCATTATAATACCTAAACTATCATCATCATTTAATCTCTTGTTTCATCAATATCATTCTATCATCATCTTTATTACCTAATCTCTATCACAATAGCCCGTTATCACGTTTATCTTTATAATCAAACATAAACATCATCAACTACATCATATATCTCGATCATCATCATTATGTGCTATTCACCTTCTTCCTCTTCGTTAAATAATCACAACCCATCATAATCGTTTATCAATACTAATTACCTCGTTCATCTTTAACACCATTTAAAATCGAAAAACGAAACAGTAGTTGATGTAAGATTGATAGGGTTCAAGAAAATCTTCTCGTTGTTCATCACCCTAGCACCCTTGTATCATCACGTCCTCCACCTATCTTCATATCCATCGTTTTTATTATTGTATCAATAACAGAACACGACCTGGAGCTGTTAGAATGGTCGATCCATTCATTTATTGGGCTTCGGTCCCTTCTGCAGCAAAAGCCCAACAATAACGGCCCATCACTAGGAAAAAGAAAAGAACGACCCAAGTAATATGCTTGTGGCTGTCTGTATTCCTTTTACTCGACCGACACTCAATGAAAATCAAATATATATAACTAACAGCTCATTCCTTGTGTACCATTTCAATTATATCCCCATATTACTTTTAGGTGGCCTTTGTCTGCCATGATGTGGTATCTTGCTCCACTAGTCTAGAGGAAAGCAAGGTGTCGGTTGCTTTATCTTTAGGGTGGGTCATGGATTTTGAAAAGGTAATCCATGCTTCACTTATAATCCTAAAGGTTTACGTATATGTGTACTTCTTTCATATTTCTATAATCATCACCCATATCAAGGTCCATGAATATCAATATCCAAGTTTGTGTCTGATCTTCATCGAAATAAAAAAAAATGTACTAGTAGCAGTAGATGGTTGTACATGATCTTCTTGTGGGCCGTGGTGGTTTTAGCTCGACAAATAATAAAAAGAAAGCAAGGTGGTTAAAAGGTGACGGGTTGCCAAGGTGGTTCGAAATAAATGAGAAGAAAGAAGAAGTGTCAAGTGGTGGTTTTGAGTGACGATTTATGGTTTCGTGATTCCAACAGAAGAATGAAGAAAGAAAATGGATAGAGAGAGGAGAGATGGCTGTGATGGTTGTTTACATGTAACGATAGCAAATAACAACCGTGAACAATGACAATATTTAAGGTTCTATCCCAATGAATTTCTTATGAGTTTGGATGTCAACTAAACGAAGGTGAACATAAATTTATGATGGTTTCAAAGTGGTGGTGTTTCGATATGTTTGAAATGGTTAAATGGTTTTCTAGTTGTTAATATTAAAGACGTTGATTATGGTTCTCGATGATGGTGGTTCTTGATTAAGAATAGGAGTGATAGATATAGAGAGGTAAAGGGGTCGTTCATGAGTGAAGAAGAATAGCAAGTAGTACAATTAAGAACAGAAGATGAAGAAAAATAAAACAGATAAAATCTGTTTAGTTGATTTCGTACACTAAATGATTCTTGATGTCCAACGACATTAGCCAGAAAACAAGATTACAGATAGTTGATGTGGATGTGTAACAAAATTGAGATAGGAAGTACATAACTTTCTAATTAAAATAAGTAAAGCAAATTGATACTTGTACTGATTTTGGATTTGTTTTGAGAATTGGATATAGACATGTAACAGAATGAAGACCACAACAAAAAATTCAATAAAGTTCAATAGATGCTTGAAACCTACTGCGTACGATCTTTCTTTATAAATTATATAATTAATATAAATATATAAGTATTAATAATAATTACATAAAAAAAATAATAATAATAATAAATAATAGTACTGATTTTCTAATAAATATATTTATATATATAACATCATATATATATATATATATATATATATATGTATATATCCATTTATATTTATATATCACTACATATATATATCTCTTTATATATTTATCTTTATAAATTTTAATTAATATTATTAATAAATAGATATATAACTATAATATTAATGCTCTTAATAATATACATAATAATAATAATAATAATGAATGCAATAATAACGTGGCAACTATATTGTAACTTGTAATTAAGTTTAATATATTAATATCACACATTAATATTTATGTAATATTTAATAGCTATATATATATATATATATATATATATATATATATATATATATATATATATATATATATATATATATATATATATATTGAATGTTTACTATTTATTTCTATATACATATAATAACGGTTATGATATGGATAACAACGTCATTATCTTATATACTAATTTATATTTCTAATTTTACCATTAATTTGTATTTTATCTTTTCAAATTATTATGTGTATATATATATATATATATATATATATATATATATATATATATATATATATATATAT
This sequence comes from Rutidosis leptorrhynchoides, assembly GCF_046630445.1. Taxonomy (NCBI): domain Eukaryota; kingdom Viridiplantae; phylum Streptophyta; class Magnoliopsida; order Asterales; family Asteraceae; genus Rutidosis; species Rutidosis leptorrhynchoides. The sequence continues at coordinate 245,912,207 of NC_092334.1, read as the reverse complement.
ATATATTTATTTATATTTTATATATGTATATATATATATAATTATTTACAACAATGGTTCGTGAATCGTCAGAGATAGTCGATGGGTAATTGGTTACATGAATATAGTTTCAAGATTTTTTGAGACTCAACATTACAGATCTTGCTTATCGTGTCGGAAACATATAAAGATTAAAGTTTAAATTTGGTCGAAAATTTCCGGGTCATCACAGAAACCGTGACGGTTCAGTCTGTTACGTCCAAAACCCAGCTCGTCCACCAAATCCCGGATTCAATCAACCACCTAGGGTTAATCAGTTTCAGCGAAACAATCAACCTTTCCGCTATCGCTATCCACCTTATCCAGCCCAACAATCTCAATTGACCTACGATCAACCACTTCCACTTACTGGTCCCCCAAGTTGAGGAAAATTCCCCTACCACCCAGATTACAAAAGCAACTAACCCCGCTCTCGGAGCTGATGATCAATTGACTCAGTTCATTCAAGGACAACAACAACTAAATCAGAGAACTGTAGCCAGACAAGATCAGACGGAGATACTAATGAGAAATCAATTGGCTCTGCTCAAAAATTTGGAAATGCAGGTCGGACAGTTATCACAACGCCTTGAAACCAGACCGCAGGGGAGATTGCCAAGTAATACTATCCAAAATCCCCACATAGAAGAAGCAAAGCAAATGGATTCCGTAATCTCAGAGGAAGAACCACGGAGAAGGTCAGCTTGCCTCAAGAACAAATTCTCAGAAGCTGACCCCTGAAACTCCAGTTCGCGTACCTTATCCTGGAAGGCTGCAAGAAGAACCATCCAAGCTTGATTCCTTCAAACTTGATGAAAGATTCCTGGACACTATGTCCAAAGTTCCCAACCAGAAGAGATACATCCGAAGGCTTCTTTCTACAAAGTAGAGGATACCAGACTCTAACAAAATTCCACTGAGTGAAGAATGCTCTGCATTATTTAGAAACTCTCTACCATCAAAGCTAGGAGATACGGGCCGATTCATTTTCCCGTGTTCAATCTACCAATCTGGAACCATTCATGCGCTAGCAGATTTAGGAGCAAGTATCAACCTAATCCCCTACTCTCTCTACAAGAGATTAGAGTTAGGAGACTTGTCACCAACCAAAATGACAATCTAACTTGCTGATCACATAATTCGATATCCTAAGGGTATAGTTGAGAACGTCTTGGTGAAAGTCGATAAATTCTTATATCCTACGAATTTCATAGTAATGGATATTAAGGAAGACCTACACACCCCAGTAGTGTTAGGAAGACCTTTCATGAATACGGCTAGGACTGTCATTGATGTGTACAATCAAACCTTGATCTTACAATCGCATGGGGAGAGCGTTACCTTCAAAATTGACCGACTAACCGATCTTTCTGGACAGGCAGAGATGTTTGCTATTTCCACCAGACGGATCACTTCTGATGACGAGTTTTCACCACCAGCCGATGATATCGAGATGGGTGTCGAATCACAGTCTGTAGACGACCCAAAAATGGAAGAAGAGGATCCCAGCGAAGAAATAGAGGAAGAGGAGGAATCTGAGGAGGAAGAGGAAATGGAAGACGTAAAAGAAACTGCGAAAATACCCGCTCCAAGTATTGAGCGTCATAAAGAAATAATGAGGCTTGAGACGGAAGATCACAGTTTAATCATTCGCTTCAAGAAGAAGACCGACAAGGCTCAGATTAAGGATATAGAAATTGATCCTACAAGTATCAAAGTGGAGAATCAGAATACTAAAGAAACCCGTTCATCAGACGCATCCTCAGATGAACAATATACCGATGATGACGAGGAAGAGCAACATGAAGACATTCTGAATAACTCACACTCTCCAACCGAACCAGATCAAGGGGAGCTGGACTCTTCTTCAGATCGAATTCCGGTTATATCCACACACGCAGACATGATAACCTTCATCAATGATACCGATGAATTTGAGGACATTCTCGAAGCCATCCGAAAATCAACGATTGATTTTTCACTACGCTTAACAGAACGAATCATGGCTATCAGAGGAGAACACCACCTTTATCTCCGAAGAGAAGACAATGATGTTGAAATCCTAGAAGAACGCGTTCAAGACTTTATAAATTCTCTTCACGATCATATCTATCATGAAGAAAGGCAAAGAGAGCACAATTCAGTGGTTAGCACTATTCTTGAGACAAGATTATATCGAGATCAGAAGATCATTTACTCTAAGGTTTACAATGCCTTAGTCGGATCTGCACTTCCATTCTCACAAAACCAACGAGCACTACTAACTCTCATCCGGAAGCATATGGATCTTTCCACCGGATGCTCGAATTATCACTCTGATTTGCAAATGATCGAGGATATTCACAGCTTTTTTGCTCTTTTGGAAAGAGATAATTTTGAAAGCACACCAGACAGACTAGTGATTTACGTAACAATTGATCACCATGCTGATCTGATTATCAAAGAGTTACGAGACGCTGTTATGGAGGAAGCAAGGCAAAATAATCCGTTCTCTCATCTTGAACCAGATCGAGTCAACATTTTCACCTATATTACGAAGCAGCTATCACGTATCTTCCACGAATCCACAGATCCTAGTTTCACATTTAAAGTTGGATGTCGGGAGATATACTCAAAGATGGTGACATTAATGCTCGGATCAGGATTGCTGTTCACTTCTTTCCAGCTTCATCTTTTAACAAATCTGTGCAAAGCTACAGACTCCTACTGTGGAGATCACCGTTCTGAAGACTTCAAAATTCTAAAGATACAGTTTCTGACATTATTTAAAGACCTCCGAAATGAGCATCACATCAGAGAAATAATCACCACCAGCACTGCTTCTATGATTGACATTCATGGGTCAACTAGCAGAGCCATAGATCATATTCTTATCGGAATTCAAGACTTATCAAGAGCCGAAACTACGCACTACTTATCTTTCAGAAGATCTTCAAGAGAAGTACCGGATCTTTTACCACTATTGGTCCAGCACTTTCTCAGGATTTACCCGTCAAAACTCACATTCACTCGAGAAGACCAAGATCACAACCATCAACGAGGATGTAAGACCCAAATATTTATTGTACATAATATATTTATGGTGTACGATGTGTGTATAAAGTGTACGAAGAACGTACGTGTTGCTTGCTCGAACGTCGAAAGAAACTGGACGTTGTCTGAAGTGACAAGGTGTGTACGTATCTTTTCAACCCCAAATAAAGTTTGAGTTGATGTTTAAAAGCCTTATGATTAGAAATAAAATCTTATTACGTTTCCAACGATATTTGATTCATCGAAAACGGAGCTACGGTCAAAAAGTTATGGCCAAAACAAGAAACTGAAAACTGACCTGAAGGTTGGAGCGGCGCTCCACCTTATGGAGCGGCGCTCTGATCTCGTCTGATGCAATTTTTATCTTTTTAAAAGGTTTAAATGAGAGGTACTTTGGTCTTTTCATTTAGGGTCGGTTTAGGGTCACCAAAACTGATCTAGAACTCCATTGGAGCTCATTTCTCACCCACACAAACACTCTCATCCATATCTAGAGAGAGAGGAAGGGTTCTAGAGTGAGAGAGCTTGAATTGGAGAAGAAGGAGTTGGATTCTCACCAAAGCTCGGGTTTTAAAGTTGTTCTACTCGTCAACGGCATCATTTTGGTGGTATTGGTAAGTTCAAACTCCGAATTACATTTGTTAGATTTGATATTCAAGTTAGGGTTTGAGTTTGATTTATTGTGAAACCCTCTTAGATGATGAAATGGGTTTATGGTGACTAGTTATTCTTGTCACTTGGCGAGTTTTGGGTTGGTTGACGATTTGGCCTTGATTAGGCTTTAATCTTGAGTTTAATCACTAGGTTTAGTGATTATGGAAGTGTTGGAACCACTTTAGGTGAATTTGGGTTGACCAATTTTGACTAGAGTCAAAATTAGGGTTTGGTGATGATTATGACCCAATTGTCGATCTAATAAGGTTTATAAACTTAAAATGGATTAAGTTGAAGTATAAAGCCGAGTTAAATATGTTTTGGTGTCAAAACTCGCTAACGGCTCGATGTTGACTCCTTTGGGTCAAAATTAGGGTTTAAGTGTCATTATGGGCAAGATAGGTGTTTAACACCTATGATTGGGTTTAATTGGCGTATTAGGACCATTCTCACTTATGTTAGTGATTATTGGTTAATTTGGGCGCGATTGGTGCTTGGAAGTGCATTTGGGTCGAAATTGCACTAGTTGTCAATTTGGGTTGATTTGTATATCCACCCTAATTGTGTTACTTGTTATGTGATAAATGGAATAGGTACATTCCATCGGCGATTGCGGATTATTCGGTGGCATTCTTCAAGGCGACAAGGTGAGTGTTAATATCCTATGTGAATATGTATGTGTAGGATGGGTGCGGGTCGGGTGAAGTGGTTGTCGGTCATAGAGCTCACTTCACATATAGGTGGATTGATGGACTTGTGTATAGGTCCAATTGGCACGGTTGTGCGTTTTGGTTGACCACCTTTGACGAGGTGCACACTTTGTGTGTACGTTATCACATGGGCGGGTGATGTGGATTATATAACCCCAATGGCGAAGGGTTAATATTGTGAGTGGAATAATTATGCGTTCATGTTTATGGCGTATTTGTTTGTGGATGTTATGGTAGCATCGAGTGTGAACCACGAGCCGGTAGCACTATAAAAATAGATGTGAACCACGAGCCGGTAGCATCGAGTGTGAACCACGAGCCGGTAGCACTATAAAAATAGATGTGAACCACGAGCCGGTAGCATCGAGTGTAAACCACGAGCCGGTAGCACTATAAAAATAGATGTGAACCACGAGTCGGTAGCATCGAGTGTGAACCATGAGCCGGTAGCACTATAAAACTAGGCGTGAACCACGAGCCGGTAGCGTCGAAGTGTGAACCACGAGCCAGTAGCACTATAAAATAGTATGACTCAAATACGTGTGGTGTGAACCACGAGCCGGTAGCACCATAGCGTTATGGTTAACCATATTGTGTTTGTGATTGTTTAGCATGTTAAATATTGTATAAGTATAATGTTGTATTGTCGTGATGTAGCTAACCCTCCGGGTGTAGCTTATTGGATTTGTTCACATTGTCGTTGGTGAACTTGCTCATTGTTGATGTTGTTAGCTTGTTGCTTAGTGATCGTACGGTATGCTTAGATTAGCTTGCCTTTATGCTTGGATGCTTCGGTATGCGGTATTTGTTTATTTATGTGGCGTGTCCATTTTATGCATATATATGTATGTAGTATATTCTCACTCACTAAGCGTTAGCTTACCCTCTCATTGTTGACATTTTTATAGATTGCATGGACGCGGCGGCTTGGGTAAGTGCGGGGACTAGTGGACTTGCGTAGTTGCTTTAGAGGCATGCTTTTGGATTCAATTAGGATTGGATAGCGTATCCCCAATCGCCATGCTCGGCTTTATTTTGTATTAAAAATCATGTGGTTGAAAACTTGTATTTTGTACGAAAGTCGTAAAACGGCCGATGTGGGCCCGGTCTCGTAAAACTTATTTTATGAATGGAACGTGTTACTTTTTCATATATGAATATGTTGTGAAAAGCGTTTTGTCTAAATACGTCGGGAAGTGGTCAAACATTTTCATGTTTTTGACTTTTTGGGACAGCAGCCTGTCCAGGCCTTTTTGCGCGCCGCGCAGAAGGTTGGCGCGCCGCGCCAATAGCTGTGCAACAAAAATAAATTTTTTTTTTGTGATACTTTAAGCGGGTTCGAACGTGGTTTGGTTTGGGTTGTTACAGAGGAATGTTTGCTTTTTGACACATCACTACGGTCGAGCCAACGACCTTAAACAAAAGCGCTTCTCGGGAGGCAACCCGTGCAATAAAGTAGAGTAGAAGAATAAAAGATAACAAATGAGCCGATAAAAGATGCAAGGATTGGAAGCCAGCCGCATCTGCTAGGGGTATTTCTTTCTTTTCCCTACTAGCTCAAGATTCAAACTATGCCACATCCTAGCTTATCACTAAGTGTGGGATAACACCCAATAAAAGTACTAGACAAATACTCCCAAATCTTCAACTAAAAATCCTAAGTGTGGGATACACTAGGAAAGGACAATGTTCGTCTAAGTGTGGGATGTTGGTATCTTTTTATGTTGTATTATAATAACCCATTACGAAGATTCCAAGTCCTTAAGCCAAATTTCAAAATTTTTGCAAAAGAAACCCTTTTCGAAAGAAGCATTTTTGAAAACTTGAAACGTTTGTCAATAAAAATAAGGCTTAAGTAAGGTGGAAATCTTGTTAGATTGGAATCCCTAATAGAGCATTGCATGACTAAGGCATTATCGACCCAAATTGATTATGGTAAGGCACCCCAAATAAGACCAGCATTCATCTTTAATGCTTCACTATTTTCCGTTGAGAGTACCGATGTCTGTGCTCAGAATCAGAACTTGCTTTAGATCTACATCTCCAAGCAGCGAAACGTGATTCGATTGTAATCAAAAGAGCTAGCCATTTGTCAAACATAAGCCTTCCGCACCTCCACCACTTCTACTCCACGTCACCTTTACTATTACTCGAAATATCCAGAAAACGAGAACTTCTTCTGAAAACCTAATGTTATAAACCTCTCAAGTATCATGGAAAAGGTCTTGAAAAAGTTTACCGGCTAAAAGTTTCTCGAGATGAAGTATTCTTGAAAATATATATATATATATATATATATATATATATATATATATATATATATATATATATATATATATATATATATATATATAGTTCTGAAAAAAAAGGGAGCAGAACTAAATAAGAGAAATGCCGAAGAGAACTCGACTGAAAATGATTATCAAATGAAGAAAAGTTCAAAAGTGCTTCTCAAAATACTTCAGCACTCCTATCTATCTGAATAAAAGTCTGAATAAAGACTACATTACCCTTTATCTCACCCCCCAAAAACAACTTCACTACCACTCCAAAATTCCTTTTCCATCATTGATAAATGACCCATAAAACTGAGATTACTACCGTTCTCGCCTTAGCAGTAAGGATTTGAGTCTTTATCAAGCCTATGACGATGGGTGCAGCATGACTGGTTATGAGCATTTTCATTTCTTAGATCTATAGGGAACCCTAAACACTTGAGTGATTTGAGTGACCCGTGAAAGCTAGCCTATATCATGTAACCTCCTCGCATGCTTGCAGAGATAATTTCAATCCTAACATAGATGACTCACCTTATTTTTTGCTCTTATAATAAAAGTAAACCGTTTAGGCTATTAGAAAAGAAACGTCAAAAAGATTCTTAAGGAAATAATAGTTTGCTTGAGGACAAGCAAAGTCTAAGTGTGGTATATTTGATATCGGCTAAAAAGTCACGTTTTCACCCCGGTATTAAGGCCCAAAAACAAGAAAAATTCGAACTTTGTCAGCAAAATACCCGCTTCGTCAGTTAGAATTGAAGAAACAAGTAATTACGAAGGCGGTGCAAAAAGAATCAAGAGAATCGGAGCTAAAACGAAGATTCTAGAGCAAAAACGGTGAAAGACAAGAAATCAAGTTACGATCCAGTGAATCAAGGCTGACCAGCACCAAAAACGGCCTGCCATACGGCTTGCCAGTATAGGGTATGGCCTGCAAAAATGGTCCAGCAAACGGCCCCAAGAAACGGGCTGCCAAGCAAATGGCTTGCCAAATACGGCCTGCCATACGGCTTGCCAGCCGTTTGCAGGCAAAAACTTTACTTATTTAAAGGGTCTTTGTCATTCATTCCAACACACACTTCAATTCACTTCTTTCTCTCTCTTGTACAATATTAGTCATACTCTCAAGGCCTTCGACTCCGTACGGAAAACCTAGTACCCGGAGAAGAACGCTGAAGATTGTATTAGGAGCGGTCTGGAGTCTTGAAGTTGTCACTTTTGTATTCAGAACTCATTTAATCTACTGGTACTTCTATCCTTTATCTTATATAATGTTTTATGATATTGTTGTCATGATTAGCGAGTAGTTATCTTTAGTGTATGCTATGATGTAAGCAGTTATAATGCCGAAATAATATTATGGTAAGTGCATGCTGTTGAAATGCTTTCCGATTATGCTTTAAACTCAATCGCTTTTCCAACTAATAGAACGTAGTTATAGGCTCTGTTATTGGGAAGTCGCGAACCCCGTTTCAGAGTACACTATCTGTGTCATCCCTTGGTAAGAGAAGTCTATCAGATACAACGTAAGATCGACTGAGGCACACCGGTTGTAGTAAGTCGATCAAGCTCTGGATTCCGACTGAAGACTCTTTCGTAGTGAAACATCTGACTAGACCCTTAGTACATTGTCGGTTCTAGACCATGCTAGTGTAGTCACCAAGCATATAAACTTCATACGTGCACGCTGAAGCACAGCGGTTGTTGTAAGCTGTACCTCTGCTAAGTAAGGCCATGGAACCCAGTTAGTGTTGACCAGTACACTGCACCATAACGCGGTCTCAAGCATTGCACCCCGCTTGAGGGATTCTTAGTTAATTAAGGAACTGTTTGTTTAGACACATAAAGGATTGGACCGTTAGGATAATCGAACGTGTTCATGGAAGTCAGCTTGACTTGGCCATGGTGTTCTTTATGGTTGAACTCTTTTTAAGGGCCTAACTATCTTTCAAAACCAATCATTAACGAAAGCATTGAAACACATCACGTCTCTCGGATATGGTAAACCATGTATTCTATTATGCTTAAGAAAGTTTAGACCATTTTGGAATGTTAATACGTCACCCAACCGAGTCGCTTAATTGGATGAGTTGTCTGAACGTGTATGCCTGTAGTCAGACTGCACGGGCGTCGGGGGTAAGGGACGTTGCTGTCTATTCAGAATATTAAAGCCTAACGCAATACCAAGTGACATGTCTTATGACAGGGGCGTTGATAATGCTAAAAACGAACACATATTTCATAGCATTATCCCTCAAGAAAGACAAGATTTTAGTTGCAATTGTTCTATTTACAAGTGATATTCGTTTAAATAATAAAAGGTGAAGACAAAAGGCAGATTCGAAGATTTGAAGACGCAAACAACCAAAAAGCTAAAAAGTACAAAGTACAATCCAAGTGGTTCAATATATTGATGAGAAACGTCTAAAAATTACAAACGTACAAGCCGCAAAATGCAAAGTACAAGATATTAAATTATACGAAAAGGCGTTCGAAAATCCGGAACCGAGACATGAACCAACTTTCAACGCTCGACGCAACGGAGCTGAAAGTACAAGTCAACTATGCACAAGAATATAATATAATATTTAAATAATTCATAATAAGAATAAAAATAAATAATAAAAAGTTGTTAATTGAGCATACTTAAGGGGCCATAAGTGAAAATTTCAAATCAACATTTGCCTATAAAACGAGACCACGGAGAATGAAGAAAGATACACCTTTTTCCAATCTTCTTTCTCTATATATGTAATTTATATATATTTATAATTTTAATTTAAGTTTAATAATAATTGAGTTATTGTAAGAAATGTTTTACGGGTTTTAAAGTCGGAACTCTGTCCGTGTAACGCTACGCGATAAATAATCACTGTAAGCTATGTTTTTCCTTTTTAAATTAATGTCTCGTAACTAAATTATTATTATGCTTATTTGAGCCGAAGTAATCATGATGTTGGACTAAATATTAAAGATTGGATTATTGGATTTTGTACCATAATTAGGGTATGGACAAAAGACCGACACTTGTGGACATTGGACCATGGACCATTAACAGATGGGGGGTATTGTCTAATCGAATGACAACTCTTTGGAGTCTGTCGAACCTATCTTCCAATTAGTTAATCTAATAATTATTAAATGATTATGCATGTCCTATTTAGTGACGTTTATACGATATCTTTTACAATCATTTAATTAATCAATTGGGTTGGGTAATTTATTATCATTCTGGCCAAGTGGGTAAATTAATAATCATGGACTAATTAAAACAAGGGTGAATTACAAACAAGGGTAATTGGTGTAATTGTTAACGAAGTATTAAGACCTTGGATTACACACAGTCGATAACCTGGTGTAATTATTAACAAAGTATTAAGACCTTGTTACAGTTCGAATCCCCAATTAGTTGAAATATTTAACTTCGGGTATAAGATTAATTTGACGATCATTTTATAATTATGACCGATGAACTATTATGGGCAAAAACCAGATAGGTATCAAATAAATCCAGGACAAAAGACAATTAACCCAGCATAATAAATTAAAATCAAAACGTCAAACATCATGATTACGGAAGTTTAAATAAGCATAATTCTTTTATTGTATTTCTCATCGTACTTTCATTTACTCGCAATTTTATTTATTGTCATTTTAATATTGTTATTTATTTTACGCACTTTAATTATCGTCATTTATCTGTACGCTTAAAATATAAAATCGACAAACCGGTCATTAAACGGTAAATCCCCCCAAAGTTACCTATAATTACTATATCTAGTTTAACTACTTAATTAACTAATTTGACCTAGTAAGACACCCAATAATAGTGTCCACGGATCGACCTCCCGGAATTTACCTTAGCTATATTATTACACGATAGGTATACTTGTCTTTTGTGTTTTAGTTTAATTTAGGTGATTTCCTGTAGTAAATAAATATAAAACTGATAGCCGTTTCATACACACCCTCTAGAACACATCAAGTTTTTGGCGCTGCTGCCGGGGACACTTTTTGTGTCTTCACGGGGTATTTAAGTTTTTTTTTATTGATTAAAGATATATTAATTTAAATATAATAATTTAATAAATATAATAATATAATAATATTGAAATAAAATATAATACTATAATAATAATTTTGAATCAAATTTGAATCGTAAAGTTTTAAAAAGTCGTATTTATTAAATACTTCAGCGGTATATTATGTAACTTATAATTAATAATTTCTATCATGTCGCTTTCATGTGAATAGTAAATTAATTAATTTTGTTTATTTACTATTCATGAATAGTAAATGAGTTAAAAAAAGTTTTTTTAAAAAAATAATAATAAAAAAATTATTAATTTCGTGAAAAAAATTTTAAAATCCTTAAAAAAAGAAATATTAAAATCGTTAAAAAAAAATAAAATAAATTTTAAAAATAAAATATAAAAATAAATTTTTTTTTTAAAAATAAATTTAAAAATATATATATATATATATTTTTAAGATTTTGTCTATAAAATTAAAAAAATATATATATATTTATTTTAAGTTTTATTACCTTTAGATTTTTAGACTCTAGTTACACCTTTTAGTATTAAGTTTAGTTTTGCCATAGTTATTTTTATACTTTTAGATTTTTAGGCTTTGCCGTAAAATCCCTTAAGTGCTTTTTCTTTAGACTAAGATTTAGGTGGCTTAAAATTTTGCGACGCCGTGTTAAAATTTTGATACCATTTTAAGTAATTGTCGTTTTTCGTTTAGAATCCCTTTTAAGTTTCGACGCGCTACTTTCTTATTTTTATTTTTCGACATTTTTCGACGCAATCTTTTTCTTTCTTATTTCTCGACGCTCTAGTTTTTAGTACATAGAATTTTCTATTTCTTCTCTAAAATTTCAAACGAAAAATTATTTTAAGTGATTAAATTGATAGACATCCAAATTTTCTAGTTCGTAGTAATAGTTGGATTTGTTAGTGGCGAGTTGTGGGCTTCCGATTTAAAGGGTCCTGGCTACCTGCTGCATCTATTGGCTATTCGAAACGTGGGCAAAATCAGAAAAGTCTATTAATTTGATAACTTATATAATTTTTATTTTTATAACTAATAGGATATTCAGTGAATGCACCGAGCAAAACGTTCACCACCTTTTATACGTTCACCACCTGTAACTCGATCAAGGCATCTAGCCAATATTGTTGCCGTTGATTTTTCTTTAGAATCATCATCTAGTAGAACAAGTTCTCCAACTCAAATTTCCGATAATCCATTTTTTGAACCCGACTTCACAACTGAGAATCCGGAGGATATTCAAGGACAATTCCAAGATCCTGAACCACTAATCATTCCTCTTGAACCATAAATAGTTAAATCAGAATCTTCTAGTGATTCGGATTCAACAAATTCAATTATGGAAGTAACGGAACCTCAAAGTATGGAAGACCAAATGAGAGCCACACGCACGGGCCAAGGTCACGCCATTAATCAGCCAGATGTTAGAGCATCAGATTTTGAAATCAAAGGACAAATCCTACACATGATCACCAATCAGTGCCAATTTGGTGGTACAACAAAAGAAGATCCAAACGAACATCTTCGAACTTTTAATAGGATTTGTAATCTATTTAAAATCCAAGAAGTTGAGGATGAAACTATTTATCTTATGTTGTTCCCATGGACTTTAAAAGGAGAAGCCAAAGATTGGTTAGAATCGTTACCTGAAGGAACGATTGACTCATGGGATATTTTAGTTGAGAAATTTCTTCAAAGATTCTTTCCGGCATCTAAAGCCGTGAGACTTCAAGGAGAAATTGCCACGTTCATGCAAAAGCCAAATGAAACGTTATATGAGGCATGGACAAGATTCGGAAGGATGTTGAGAGGATGTCCTAAACACGGTTTAGATACTTTTCAAATAGTGCAAATTTTCTATAAAGGCGTCGACATCGCCACACGAAAAGACATTTACACAGCAGCTGGTGGTTCCATTATGAAGAAAACCGCAACTGAAGCTCACAAAATTATTGATAATACAGCATCCCACTCACATAAGTGGCACCGAGAAAAAGATATTCTTCGTTCATCTAAAGCAGCTAGAGTCGATTCTAGCCATAACTTTGATTCTGTTTCCGCAAAAATAGATGCTTTCGAGAGATGAATGGAAAAGATGACTAAAGATATTCACGCAATACGAATCAGTTGTGAGTAATGCGGTGGACCACACTTAACGAAAGATTGTAATGTTGAGCAAACGATGGAACAACGAGAGAATGTTTCCTACATAAACCAAAGGCCGGGAAATAATTATCAAAATAATTATCAACCGCCAAGGCCAAACTTTAATCTAAATCAAAACATTCTTTACAATCCAAATGGACCTAATAATAACTCATACAACCAACAAGGTCCGAATAACCAACCAACTCAAAACAACACTTTCAATCAACAAAGACCTGGCTTGTATAAACCACCACAACAAATCGAAGAGAAAAAGTCAAATATGGAAGAAGTGGTATTTAAGCTAGTTGAATCTCAAACACAATTTATTGAAACTCAAACCCAAACGAATGAGAGGTTTGATCAGTCATTTAGAACTCAACAAGCTTCCATTTTGAATCTAGAAAAACAAGTAGGTACTCTTGTTAGATTGATGAGTGAAAGGGAACAAGGAAAGCTACCGAGTAATACTGAAGTAAATCCTCGGAATGAGAATGTTAATATGGTTTCAACGAATTCTGAAAAACCAGCATCAGAAGATGGGAAGGTTTTCGATGTGAGTAACAATGAAGAAGTTACAACACCACCACCACCACCCGAGTATGTAAAGCCAGTGGTGGCACCATACAGACCACCCATCCCGTTTCCAAGAAAAGGAGTTGAGTATGAGCAAGTAATAGGTAATAAAGTTTGTGATACCTCTGGAAAGAAAAAGAAGAATAAGAAAGTACAAGGAACAAAAACCGTAAAAGTCACTACAAGAAAAATGCTCCTATAGGACCCCCAATTTGGTCATATAAAGCCACTTTATAGGACCTTTGGGCTTGATAGGACCTACCAATGGGGGTTGTATCTAACGCGTTCTTATAAAGTATTGAAATTAAAAAGTGCCCTAAAAGGTCATAAGATTATGAAACCAATGATCAGGTCCTATAATATAATTAACAACCACAAAGAAAGGTCCTTTAAATACATATTAGGAGACATTTTTTTGAAATTGAGACATATACAAGGCGTCCCAAAAAGTAAAAAATAGATGATATAAGTACCAACACAAGTGTCCTGTAAAAATTTATAATTCGTAAGGACAAAAAAAATGGTCTCAATATAAGTATTTAGTATCTTAGTACTCAAATAAGAGTCCTATTATAAAAAAAAATAAAAAAAAAATACTATATTAGTACCAATAAAAAGGGTCATGATGTAATGATATACTAGGTTAGTACCAAGAAAAAATGTCCTAATATGCACACAAATGTTATTTTAGTACCACATAAAGGGTCCTAATATAATGATTTTTAAGGTTAATACCACATTAAAAAGTCCTAATATAAATATATTATTGAACCTTAAAATCACAAAATGGGTCCTAATATATAATGATATGTTAATTTAGTACCTTGTAAAAAGGTCTTAACATAATGATATTATTTCAAATTTATTATGACATAATTATACATGGTCCTATCAAGTCATAGTATTTTCGAATCGGTTTCGTATCAATATTCGAATCCGATTCGGACATCCGGTTTCGGATCATATTCGGAGATTCGAATCCGGTTCAAATATTCGGGCCCGACTCGGATAATCGGATGCAGATTGAATATTCGGGTCCGATTCAGTTATTCTGGTCCAGTTCAAATATTCGAATCCGATTTGTTTTTCAGATTTTGAACGGTTTTATTTGATCTGATTTTTATTTAATATGATGATTATGAACACCTAATTAATAATTTATACTAAAAAAATATGAAATAAAACATAATTATATTTCAATAAATTATTCTCATAAAAAAAGAGAAGTGATTCTTACACACTCTTTTTTTATCCATCTACACACTTTTATTAAAAGTGACTATAATACCCTTCACATTAATTTACTTACTCTACCTCTAATTATTCATCTATTAAGGCACTATAAAGGCCCACTTGCTTTGCTCAGTTCACATGTGAAATTATCAGTAGGCAAATAAGCTACTCCGTATATATTACATATTACAGTAATATCAATATGAAATGGTAGAAATAAGTAACACAACTCTTACAGTCTTACAATTTTATTTTATTTTAGCAAAACAATGGAAATATATTAATAATAAAACTTCACCAAATTAGTGAAGAGTTGCAGACATTACAAAACACTAAAATGTGTCTACAATTACTTACCCACTTGACACCAAGCCTTACAACTTCATAAAGGAAATAAAATACAAAAGCCAGAAAGCAGTAGCCTTGGAACCTTAAACAATGGAAGCATTAAACTTTGCTTTAAACACTAACCTTGACTACAAATATGCTATATATTGCAGTAATATTAATGTTGACTACATCAACACAAAAACCATATTAAACTTCAAAATAATTCCACTAAAAGTTCATTCAAGAAAAACCAAAAAACCATCATTCGAGTAAACTAAAACTCATGACCACCATCTCTAACGAAATTCCAAATCACCATCTTGACCTGAACATATAATAAATAAGAGATAAATACATCAATTATTCATTAATTAAGTCATGATAAAATATGAAAAATTAGTATTATAGATGATAAAGGTTTACCTTGAATGCCTCCATACACATCTAAATTGATTAAGTTGTCTTCATGACTAGATACAAAGGTAGAACTTGAAGAATTGTGCATTTGTGATGATTCCACATGATTCCACATCCTTTATGCCATTCATTAGAGTCAACTCCCTATCTGTCATGATTACCGTTGGTTGCTTACCTTCACCTAAAATTTTCTTGAACACATTTAATGCCCAAATATAGTTTTCTTCATCCTCTTTTTCCAAGAAAACAAAACCAGAATAAAAAGAGGTATTGAAGCACAAAATTCCAATGATATCAAGAAGAGATATCTTATATTTATTAGTTTTGTATGTGCAATCTATCACAAACGTATTTGAGAAGACTTTAGCCAATTTAATTGACAAAGGGTGGGCAATGAACAAGCGGGTTATGCGGCCTTCTGAATTATGTAAAATATCGTACATATATCCACACTTTACAAGCTCCTCAAATAATGCACCAATTATCGAACGATTTCCTAAGTTATCTTTACACATTTATTTCTTGAAGTTGTAAATAGTTCTTGATATAGCTGGTAAGTTTGGGTTCTGTTGACGCAAAGAAGCAAGAATTTGTCTTGGGGGTATTCCAGCCAATGTCATTTCTTTGATAGTTTGTTTTTCATCCGAAGAAAACCAACGAAATGATGAATTCCAGGACATATCGGTAGCTGGTTCATGATTATGGTTCAGATTGTGTAACTTGAATATCCAAGAACCATTACTCCGTTTGCCCTCGATTCGAAATGGGCAACCAATCAAAACAGATACCGTTTTTTTCTTTCTATTATCTTTAATACCCAATGCGTCTCTATATGAACCACCTCGGCTACATTGCAAAATCATATTTTTATTCGGTTTTGAACTTCGAATAATTATCTCATATCCTTTAGCATAATAAAATGATCGTGCACTCTCTAATAAAGCATCTGAAGATTCAAACTTAGATGTTTTTAGGTACAATTCTTCATTCTCAATTTGTGAAATTCCATAATGACCTTCCTATTAGAAGGGAAAAAAAGAGAGCCTAAACTACCATGTTGCTATCACCAAATAAAACATTACCTATCAATCATATGTCCTACTGAGATTACGTAACAATTATAAGGCATACATTTTTATACACAATTACACATATGTAGTCCTACTGAGAAATACCCCACTTAACCATATTCAACTAATAATAAAAATGCTTTGTGATAAAGACATCACACAAAATTCAAAAATTTTATAAATTACAAAGATCTCTATTATCTCAAAACAGTAACAAGACAAGGACATCACACAAAATTTATTCACTTTTTTGCCTCGATTAGTAGATTAATACTTCAGAACACAATGCTTTGTGAAAAAGTTGTTTCACTAATAAGTACTAGTACTAAAATAAAAAAAATAAATAAATAAATAAATAAAAAACCTAGTCCTCATGAAAAATTATCAACGGCAATGAGATAGAAGTTTAACTTGTGTTTCCATAAAAGAGGGATTGAAGCAACAATAGCAATGAACAATTATCAATTGGAAAAATTAGGAACGAATGTGAATGGAGATGACGGATGTTAGGGTTAAATATTAGTGTGAAATTTTATTAGCTTATTAGTAGTATAAAAAGGGTTTTATAATTTTATGTTGGAATAGTCAGAGGGTGAAATAGGTAAATTATTGTGAAGGATAAATTGGTCACTTTCAATAAAAGTGTGTAGATGGATCAAAAAAGGGTGTCTGAGAATCAACTCACAGAGAAAACACTAAACATAAAAAACTCATAAATAATGTAACATATAAAGACTTAAAATAACATTTAACAAAAAAGTAAAGACAATGAAAAGCAACGCACAACGTCTTGGATCAGTATGTATCTTTATCCAGGGCCGGGCCTGGCTATGGGCAGGTCGGGCGACCGCCCAGGGCATCAACAATCAAGGGGCATCAAATTTAGGTTCTTAATTTTTTAGTTTATAGAAATTTATTTTTTTGACGCTATAATAATTTGATTATAAAGGAGTTTTAAATAGTTTATTAGTCTTAACTATTGAAATCAAATTGAAAAGTTAAAAGTTTAATTTTTGATATGTGAACACACCATTTGAACTCCATTAAAGTTGCAGATGATATGATGAACTTGTGGGGAAGACAAAGTAAAGCAGACTATATTCATTGATTTTTAAATTTTAATGCCCTATTTTCTTTTAATGGCCCTATACTAAAGTAGAAGTAACATTTAAGTCCTTAATATGTTTCTTGGTGTCCTCATTTGACCCTCTGTATTATAAAACTCATTTCATTCAACCCTTATATTTGAAGTACATTTTACTTTTATAATGAATAACGTACTGACAAAAAACAGTATTTAAAACATTAAATATTTTTATTTTTTGGCTTTCTTTAGATCTAATATTGTTTCAAAACATGTGTAAAACAATATTAGATCTAATATACTTTAGATCTAATATACTTATAGTTTGAATAAGTACTAGATTAAAACTACTAAAATTTTTAGATGAACATGAATGGTTATTGTATAGGTGTGGAGACAAGATGTGTATAATCACTATTACAAACATTCAAAAAGTAGTATTATTGTGTTTAGTAAATATATTAGCGGTATTCTTTGGGTGAATTTTTATAGACCGTCAAAACAACTTAAAATCAGCATAGAAAATATTAATTTTTTTTGTTTGTTAACGAAACTGAGTAGGGGCAAATTTCGGCAATCTCGCCCAGGGCATCGAAAAAGTCAGGACCGGCCATGTCTTTATCAACCATCTCATACCACCTACAAATAAACCATCCATGTATAGTCGGAAGTTGAAGGGTCTTTATGTTGATATCAGAAACATAATTTGTCCAACTTTGCATTAAAGGAAGATAAAACAGGACTCACCATTCGGTCACATGCATCATGAAGGGTCTTGGTCTTTGTTGCACCTACTTGATGTTGCATTTGTAATTCGTTGAACAGATATAGTCTCCACCTGAAAATTTAGAAAAATTGCGAGTTTAACGATAGGAATATACCAAGAACCATCACATGTGTGTATCCTTAAAACAAATGTAGTAGCATAAAAAAAACAGAGTAACTAACACGTGTCAATAAAAAAGGTATCATTAAATAAAGAAAAACACAGCAACATACCTGTGCATTCTTGGCTAACGAAAGTAGTTCAAGCAGGAGTCGAATAAAGACAATTATTTCATCACCTGACAACCAACGATAATACTAACATAAGCAGATATGAAAGTCGGAATTAACATGGTACATGTTGGATGCTACGAAAAGCTGAATGTAAGGTCTTTAGCTAGTTTAGGTAGCCAGCACCTTTACCAGTAGTGCAACAGCATTTTTGATGTCATTATTTTGTTCAACTAAAAATCTTCAGTTGACTCGTTGTTATGTTTGTGATCATAATTACATCAGACAGAACCAACAGCTACTATGAAGATCTAAGACATAACAGCTATTCAAGTAGCAGATGCCACCGCCTGTTGCCTTTTGTTATTCAAGTGCCGATTTAATAATTTGAAGTCATGAAATGAACCTTCGCTACAAATCAAAACCATGTGCTCAACTAACATCCAATATCTAAGATTTAGATATATTAGAAAATTGATTTATTATTTAGCTAATTAAGCCATGCTCACCTTAAAAACAAAGTTTTGACAAGATCATATTAAAAAAAAATTCAATCTAAAATTTAACTGCTAGTTCAATCTAAAATTTAAAGCCATAGTAGAACACTGATGAACCTCAAAATTTCTACAAATCTTTTTACCCATCATATCGTACGAAACTAACTAACACTAAACTCAGCGTATACAGAACATGTTACCCACAACGATATTACCAATGCCAAAATCTAGTAACATCCATAGTAAAAACGTAACAAAAAAAATCAGATAACTCGATATTTAAGAATACGCAAAGCTAAAAAGTACCAATACTATGTTAGTCAACACGCAGCACAAAAGATACGTTTACCTTGACTAACAATGCTTTTCGCAAGAGATCGCAAAAAAGCAGACAACCTGTAGTACAAAACGAATGCTAAAAACCCAAAAAGCAACTCCGTCAATACTACGAACATAAAAGGCAGCCATGCAGTTTAAAATCCAAAATTGAGTACAACAACATGTTAAAAACGTAAGCAACTCTTAAAAGCATATGAATACATTGAGCGACTAACGCAAGACAATAAAAAATAATACCAAAAACATAAAGTAAAAGCGTTAAAGTAACATGAAGCGTACCAGCATTGCAGAAATCCAACGCGTAAAAGCTATACCAAACAATCAAAGCCCTCAATCGCTCTTTCAATCACGATGTAGCAATCGGGGTTATAAAATGTATGCTTCCAAGTAGAGGAAAGCAGATCAGAATGGTTGCAACTCTTAAGTTGCCATGCCAACATTTGAGTAGTTTCTTTCATTTAATATAACTATAATCAGAAGAAATGATTTGGCATGGCTTTAACTAAGGAGTTTCTCTGCGAAGACATAATTCATTTATTTTATTTGCAACGCACATCATCACAGAAGCATGGACGCAAGAAAATTGTTACCCAACGAAGAAACATTTATTGTAACTGCAACACACAAAATTTATCATCACACAGGTGCAAAGAGCCATAAAAAACAACAATTTAACCACTGCAAATGAAAACTATGGCATCCAAATCTAATTAAATACTAGAGTAATCAAAAGCATAGCGTTTTACTATTTAATTTTATGTTCAAACCTGTACCAAATGACAAAGCAAATAACTTTTTTAAAGTCCTAATAGTATCTTCGGTCTTACCGATTAACACTCCAACATGCACCAAATGACAAAGCAAATAACTTATTCACAAATTTAAAAAACAAACAAACCTTAACAAAGCAGTAACTTTTAACTTCATAGAGAACAAAAACAAAAACAAAAACAAATTTTGTATAAAGGCATTCATAACATTATCCCAACATGTCAATGAACATATTATAGTAGCTCACCTAATTACTTGGAAGTTGGAACCTCCATTTTGCGTGAGGTAGGTTGGTCAGTAGGCATAGGTTGCTCATTCATACCAATTTAACCACTACAATCAATACGGTGTTGTATGTTACGACTATTAGTAGTTATGAAGTAATGCATTCAACTTATAAAATGACTTATTCGGATCATCTGATTTCATTGCATTCAACTTATAATATGACTTCTTCGAATCTTTATAGTGATAGAAATAGTTTTTTGTGTATGCATATCTTACGCATTGCTTGCACGCACAGACTTCTAATAGAAATGGACCAAAACGTCAACATACGTAATTTTGTGGTGGGATTATTCTCTGAATCCCAAATAGCTAAGAATCAACAAAAGTTAGTGATTCGGAATTTGATCGAGGTGCCACGTTCTTGACCCATTTCATTCAGTTAGTTTGTCTGCTCCCCCGCTTTACTAATACAAAAGACACAAGCAGATGTTGTGATGCACATAAGAGATAGAAATTAAGCGAAAAATTGACTATAGGTTAGTATATTTCACCTAATCTTTGTGCCAGATCTCTAATATTAGCTTAAAGACAAATTAGATAATTCCTAAATTGATTTTCATTAATGGTTAATAAGACGTAGAGTTCGTCGATTGACCCTAACACCAGCAGCAAACAAACAATTACTTTCAAGAAGTAGAGTTCGTCAATTGACCCATAGATGCTCCTGCCATTAAATACTACACTTGAACCTTTAACAAACAATTAGCTACTGAAAATAATCTATACATACATCATACATAATAATTTTTGTTTCATAGATTCAACATTCAATGTTTATGTTCATTCTTGTATAAGTGATTATTTATAATCTATATATAGCTTATGTTACAGCAGACTTAATCAAACACTTAAAGAAGATGTATGCATAATGAAAGACATCAAGCATAATCGAACAAAATCAAGCATATATAGTCCTCTATCTTGCATACATCACACTCAATCAAACAATTAGCTTCTATATGTAATTAATCGACTGAAACCCTAATTCATAGCCGCACTTTCCATCGATTATACAGATTTAGATAAAAACCCTAAATGCGGCCAACATCTTCAATCGATTGCAATGAATAATTGAAGGAACGTACCAGTCACTAGTCTCGTTTTCCATCTGCGAAGAGGCATGAACGAACGATTTAGGGTTGAAGAAGGTCGCGTAGAGAGTAGAAGGAACGATTAAATCGTAATCGTAAATTCTATACAACTTCAAAATGGAATTTGTAGGATGGTTGCTACTTTTACGGATGAAATTTTTGGGGATAAAAAAGGCGGATACTTGAAATTTAGTTAAGGGTTTTGAAATTTTCTAAATTTCTAATTATAAATAATACGGAGTACTACTCGATACTAAAATAATACTACTCCGTACTAAGTACAAAGTAAAACTAACAATTATTTAAAATAGATTTTATTGGTCGAGTGAAATATTTTTTACTCGTTTCGTCTCATCACAACTATTTACATTACTATTTTTACAATAACATAATATAATATATAATATAATAACTAGCAAAAACAAGTTAATATAAAACATGTAGCCAAAAGTGCTAGAAATTGAAAAAGTTATTTAATAACCAAATTAAATACTACCTCCATCCTAATTTAATAGTTATATTTGAATTTTCAAACTCTTTATCTTTAACTTTGATTTAAGTAACTTTCTTATATTATATATTATTTGATAAAATCTATATGAATAAATTAAGTTTTGTATGTGCTTTTATTTGGTATAACTTTCATCAAATATTATATTATACAAATAAAGTTATTAAAGTCATAATTAAGAAATAAAGACTTTGAAAAGTCAAACCAGGACTATTAAATTGGGACGGGGGTAATAGAATTTAAAACATGAAACCGTAAACTACTTCTTGGGTCACGTTGAAAGATTAATGGGCTTGAATTGATAGAGTCTCGATTCAAGGTAATAAATGACTCACATTAAGACTAGTTGTCCGGATCAACAAAATGATGTAAGGGAGAAGGAAAAAAGCGAAAACAACTAGACCACCGACGAGACGCCGAGAACCGGAATAATAAAAAAGCCATGCATATACCAAAACACGAAGGAACATGATGTTGCGCATGATGGTGGTGGTGGTTGGTGGTAGTGGTGGTTGTGATGGTTGGTGGTGTTGGTAGTGGTGGTGGTTGGCGGTGGTTTGTGGTGGTGGGTGATGGTGGTGGGTTTTGGTAGTGGTGGTATGTTGTGGTGGCGATTGGTGGTGCTGGGTTGTGGTGGTGGTAGGTGGTGGTGTAGTTTATAGTGGTTGGTGGTATTGGTTGGTGGTAGTAGTTGGTGATGGTGATTGATGGTAGTGGTTTATGGTGGTGGGTGATGGTGGTGGTATGTTGCAGTGGCGATTTGTGGTGCTGGTTTATGGTGGTGGTGATAGGTGGTGGTTGTGGTTTATAGTGGTTGGTGGTATCGGTTGGTCGTAGTGGTTGGTGATGTTGATTGATGGTGGTGGTTTGTGGTAATCTTATCTATAAACACGTGTTTATACAGTGGCGGAACTTGAACCCGACTACAGAGGGGGCAAGTCTAAAAATTTAATAAATTTTTCATTGTCAGCAGGGACAAACACTAAAAAAAAACCTTATTTTTTGGTATTTTTTTTTTGTGTAAATTTTTTTTCCCCGTTAAATCCAGGGGGGGCGGATACCCCCTTTGGGTTGCTCTATGTACCGCCACTGTGTTTATATAGTAATCTTACATATAGATTTGTTTAAGACTTGTTATACTTATCATGACGACTCTTGTTGTAAAAATAGAATCTGCCTCTCTTCTGTTTGTGGTTTGTAGATGTTCCGGTTGGCATTAGTGGTCGCATGTCCTTAGTTGTAGTGTTGTTGTATAATTTAGTTAATTTAGTGGTTATGTCGGTCCATTTTGTAGTTGTGTGGTTTGTTGCTAGATCGTGTGATGGTAGTGGTGGTGGTGGTAGTGGTTGAGGGGTGTGGTGGTGGTGGATGTTGGTGGTGGGTGATGCTGGTGGCGAAAGGTGGCGGTAGTGGTGGGTGGTGGTGAGTGATGATGGTGTTGGGTGGCGGTAGACGCAATTTAACTTTTACTGGAACACAAGATTACCACCGGAACACCAGACCAGCACCGAACCAGTAACGGACCAATGAACCACCCCCATACCGACTCAACGAACCATGACCGGACCACCAAACCACCCTATGCGACCACCAAATCAATAAGTTATTACTAATTAGTAATTAATATTAATATTAATATTAATATTAATATTAATATTGAAAATAAATATAAATGTAGATAAATATAATTTCTCGAATTCGTGAGGTGTACGCATGTATACACATAACACATCTTTAACACGTCTAAATAATGTATGGTAAAAGAAAGGTATGAAAAACGCATGCAGAACTGTTATTTAATACATCTAACTAGCTCCAATTTTTTTTTTTTTTTTTTAATTTTTTTATAGAAAGAAAAAGAGTAATTATTGATTAGGGAGGGACACAACCCAAAAATTAGCGCCAATATTCCCCCTCATTCTCTCAAAATATTCTAACACTCCCACCAAAATATTTTTTTCACCTTCAAAATCCTACCCCTAATATTATCCGGGGTATTTCTTTTAGCCATGTCGACACCGCCTCTGGTTGTTGTGACGGAAATTAACGGAATAGGAAGAGCTATGGTGGCTCTCCGCCCTTAAAAGGGGGCAAATCATCCTCCGTGATACTCCAACGGTTATGTACTTAGCCCTTCCATTTCACTATAACAACCACAACAACATGCATTCTGTTCCAATTGCTTCATCACAATCTCACAAAATTCACCAATCATCTTTTGCTCTAATAATTGTAGCTCCCAGTTTCATACTAATAGTTGCCAATCAATTGCTTCATGGACCTGCCAAACCCTAATTCATCTCCGACAATACTTTTCTGACCATCTCCTTCCGTTAGAACTCCAGTTACAAGCTATTTTTTATTTTTTTTATTTTCTGCTTATAATCTCGTTAGTTTTACCTGAATACTTTCAAGTGTTACTATCTCTTCAAGGATCTATATCAGTTCGGAATCGGTTAATTTTCTCCATTCACTTATTTCTTCAGTATGCCGTCATCCATCTATTGAATTTAGGGTTCCGTATGGAGCTAGTTAGAGTTTGAATTGTAAAAGATAAGTTAAATGCATTTGGATTAATGGAACTGTACTCGGAAGATCGAGAGGAGTGGTCGGTTAGAGCGTATGGAATTTATCAGGTTGCGTCATTTTTTAGTCATTATTGTTTTCGGAATGCATGTTGTTGGATCAGAATCAGGTAAGAATACTGAGATTACCAATAGGATTATACATGATGTGCCACAAGGTAGAGAGATTTGTTTGAGTTATTTTCCGGTGAACTTTAAGTATTCTGAGAGGCAAAAGAGGTTGAGTGACAATTATAGTTTTGTTTTAGGAGAATAGTAAGTGTAAAAAATGTAGGTGAATTGGTCTGAAAGTGAGGAAGATGGGGTTGATATAGAGGAAAACGATGGTAAGAATGAAAAAGAAGAAATTGTTGATGATGAAACACATATGAATGAGGATGATGATGAAATGAACGGGGAAAATGGTGATGTGATGGAATGGGCTGACGAGTTCCCACACACGTATTTCTTTGTGAATTATGTGTGATCAAAAGATCTGTGGCGTACCTTGGCTCGGTTGCGTGACGCTACAAATCAGGGTATGATGGAGTGTAATGTTTGTGGTAGTTTTAACAAGCTTGATAAGGTATGATGGAATTATGAAGATGCTTGTTTGACATGATTCTCCACACCTCATTGTGGCCTGCTTTCTTTTGATTGTGCACAAATGACGAATTATAGTTAATTTCAGGAAGATGAATGTTGCTTGGTATGTGGCTTAATGTGTACCTCTTATGAACTTTTGTTCTAAGAACTCATGATCAGTTCAAAAAAATAGATAATGTGAGCTGTACATAATTTGTTGGCATTTGCAAATGCTACAGATTATGCGTAAGTTATTCATCATAATTCATGAATGACTTATCTGATGTAATTTGGCTTTGGCGAAATCCAACAATATTAGCTACATATTATTTGTGTTTAATCAAAGTTCTTTTTTTTTAAGAAAACTTCAAACATGATTAATTTTAAAACTAACGAATACAATTTTTATATACTACTGGAATGGGTATATTTTGATTAATCCAAAGGGGAAGCTGTGAATTGGTTTTTCGAGCCCTAATCTCGATTCAAAAAATTATAGCCCAAAGCTGTGAATTGGGGTTTAGACCTCTCAATATTTGTGAGGTTTATTCTAGCACTTTCACTGAATGAGTATATGTTACCATTGTCACTGCCTCTTGGTCTTTTGTTGATGTTGGTTGATTTAAATTTTGTTAACGCTTCTTGGTGCTTAATTTTTCAGGTTGCTTTTCACAAGGTTGAGGATTCAAGGTTGTATTATTCTTCTTCCTTTGATTGAACTATCCTTTTATATTTGTTAAACTATATTTGTATTTTATTCTAAATATTATTGTTGCCATTTGCCAAATCATCAGGGATTGGCTGCAAAACAGGTGGGTATTTGCAAAAGTTTATGTAAATAGATCCATTCTGCTCATCTATTTATTTGGATCGCATGATATCAGTTAATGTAAATAGGCACATGAAGAATTGTGTTGTAAGTTTTCTCAAAATTTTATTGAAGTCATGAAGATTGAGGATAATGTTGTTAACATTTGGTGTAATATTTGGTATCGAGTTTTCATACGGGGAAAAATGGGTTGCGTCGGATTACTGTGGCCTAATTTTTTTTTTCATTTTATAGCTTTTGATGCATTAATTGTGATCATCTTAGGAACGTTGTCTGGTATTTTGCTCCCTTGATACCTTACTTTTTTGTTAAGTTAATCGTTGAAAAAATTATTTGATAGAATTATCCTGGTGATGTTTATCGGACATGGTGGCTGTTTTGTTTCTAATCGTTGCCCAATTTGTTATGCGTGGCCACAAAAGTTAAACAAGGTACGTTTCTTCAATCTTTACACATATACTTGCACCATTTTAAAGACATTTTTAGGTAATTACGATTTTCAATTCTGGTGGTTGTTGAAAATTTGAATGCTACTGTTATAGCAAGGCTGGTGAGTATTGGACATAAACCGTACACCTTAATGGTTTCTGTTAGCCATATATTGAGTTTGCCAATACTACTGATTCACATTTATTGACTTCATTATTTGCTATTATAGAATTCTTTACTGACTGAATTTTTCTATGGGAATATGTAGGAAGTGTTGTTGATGGGATACTTTGAAGGTGTGTGTGAATGAAAGTTAATAGGTTTACTCACATCATGGTAAGCTTACTACTTATCATGTCATTTTTTCCCATCTGATGGGTCAAATCTTGGCACACTATAAGTTTTGAGTTTTTTCATGTTATGTCGAATGAAGAGGGTATGGAATGTGTAAACGCTGACGAGTATCCGAGTTCAAGAGCAAAGCAACTTATTAAAAAAGCACTTGCTAGAAACAGTAAGGATGATATATCTTGCACTGTTGTTAGGTTTAAGTGATATGTCGTCTGTATAACTTAACTCTGTATAAACAATTTTATGAATTAGCACTGGCGAGTTACGAGTAAGTCGGTTATATGATAATAATCAATTAAACCAATTTGGATAACCACAATTTCTTTCGTACACGTACACTTATTATTATTAAGCATCTGCACAGAGAATGTCAAACTTCTTAAGTTCTTATTATTTGATGACATGTTTTAAATTAATTAACAGTATATACTAGCATTAAAGAATCAACGTGTTCTAAATATATAAAATGATTTGACATACATATCAAATGTCCTATTAGCTGGTGATATAATACGACTATGACAATTAAATGTCCTATGATATTTTATTTTATAAGACTATTTTAAAAAGTGTCCTATTAAATAAACACATAATGCGACACTTAACCGTTAAATGTCTTATGAAGTTTTATTTTATAATTCACAATTAAAGTGTCCTATGAATTATTATGATATTTAGGACCCCAACAACTCATGTGTCACATTACAGAATCAAAGTGTCCTAAATATTTATAATGATACGACATATATTTCACATGTCCTATTAGCTTATGATATAATACGACTATGAAAAATAAATGTCCTATGATAGTTTATTTCATATGACTCTTTTATAAAGTGTCGTATTAAATAAGCACATATTGCGACACTAAATCGTTAAATGTCTTATAAAGTTACATTTGATGATTCACAATTAAAGTGTACTATAAAATCATATGATATTTAGGGCTCCAACAACTCATCCGTCACATTAAAGATTCAAAGTGTCCTAAAAATTTATATTGATACGACATATATTTCACATGTCCTATTAGCTTATGATATATTACGACTATGAAAAAAATGTCCTATGATAGTTTATTTCATATGACCTTTTTATAAAGTGTCATATTAAATTCACACATAATGCGACACTAAATCGTTAAATGTCTTATTAAGTTCCTTTTGATGATTCACAATTAAAGTATCCTATGAAATCATATGATAATTATAACCTCAAAAACTTCTCCATAATATTAAATAATTAAAGTGTCCTAAAATTTTACAATGATACAACATAAATATCATATGTCCTGTTAGCTTATGTTATATAATAAGACTATGACAAATAAATGTCCTATTAGAGTTTATTTCATATGACTTTTATATAAGGTGTTCTATTAAATTAACATGTAATACTACACTATGCCGTTAAATGTCTTATAAAGTACTATCTTATGGTTCACACTTAAAGTGTCATATGAAATCATATGACCATTAAGACAGGAAAATATCAATCAGTCATATTAAGTCCTATTATGTTTTACTATGACACGACTCACAAAAATAAACGTCCTATAAAGGTACATTTCATATGACCGTCATATAATGTGTCTTAATAACATAAATTTATAGGACATAAGTCCCAAAAGCCCTAACATGATACAATATAATAAGACTCTCGAAAATAATTGGCCTCTAAAGATATATTTAATATGACGTTCATATTAAGTGTCCTATTACATAAACATATAATGAGACTCTATCAAATAAATGTCTTATAATATCCTCTATTAGGATCTACTTTTTAAGTGTCCTATGAAAATATATGATTATGAGACCTACTCTAAAAGCGTATCTCATCATAGGACCCTACTCTAAAAGAGTACCTCATAATAGGACCATACTCTAAAAGCGTAGCTCATAAAAGGACTTAAATATTGTTTGGTCCTATGTAAGTAGCATTTAGGACCATATTTTACTAGGTCCCAGAATGAAAGGTCCTATAGGAGCATTTTTCTTGTAGTGAGTAAACCCGGTGAAGATAGTTCCACCAAAACCTCCACCCAGGTTGGGTGATCCGGGTGAATTTATTGTTCCTTGTCTACTTAGTGATTGTGTCATGTATGATGCACTAGCAGATTTAGGTGCAAGTGTGAGTGTTATGCCTCTTTCATTATATAAGAGATTAGGAGTAGGTGAGTTAAGTCCAACGGAAATGAGTGTTCGACTCCTTGATCAAACCATTAAGCACCCAGTTGGAATTGCTGACAACCTACCCGTTCAAGTAGATAATTTAACCTTTCTAGTCGAATTCATTGTCATTGACATAGAAGAGGACCCAAACATTCCTCTAATTTTAGGTCGACCATTCTTAGCGTCCACCGGGGCGTTATTTGATGTAAGAAAGAGTAGAATGACACTTAGTAATGATGAGAAATCGATCACCTTTATGATTCGAAAGTCTAAACCTCCACCAACCAAAACCGTTGAACCAGCAAAAACGATTGGTAAGAACCATGTTGTTTTACCAACTCCAATGGTAGTGCTCAACAATAATAAAAAAACCTAAGTGTGGAGAAAATGAAGTAACACCTAATGATGACCTGATAACAAAGAACCCTGTTGTTGATACGAAATTAAATGATCCCGTTATTAATAGTTCAATGAAGAAACTTATTAAACGAATTCGCGATGCTAGAACCAAGGGGAACTTTAAGTTATGTAACCGGTTAGTATCCAATCTGTCGCCTAAAGAAAAGGAGAAATTAGTTGAATTTGTGGATATTACACAAGAATCCGACCAATGGCTTAAAGCAAAAGTCACAGATATGCAAGTTGATTATGGTCCAAGAAAAATTGACGATGAAGTTAATCACAATTTTGACACCACAACTACCTAAGTGTGGGGAGATTCAAAATGTTCTAAAAAGAAAATGTTGTCTAGAGTTAGTTGTTCTGTTCTCGTGTAGTTCCGAGAATGGAATCCGATTGGTCTTTTTCACTAGCAGACACTAAAGAACTAGTTTTCTCCCCCCATTCTGAATTTTTTTTTTTTTTGTTTTGTAGGTTTTATATGAAATTAATATGCTTTTTAAATTTAAGTTTTGTGTATTTTTTAAAAAAAATTACTTTATTTAATTAAGTTTAAAAAAATGATTTCTAAAATTTGTCGTGAGTTAAACATTAGGTCATTGAACCGAAATTGCTTTACCCGAGGGCTGGACGACAAATTTTGTTATCATTATTTTTAATTTTATTGATTTAAAGTATGCCAAAAAAATATTAGATTTTATAAATTTTTGAAAGTGGGGTAATATACCAAACTTCAAAAATATGTATATATGTTTGTAATTTATCTTATGTACAAAACAGGGTAAAACAACGCACTTTCAAAGACTGTCATTAAGTTCAGCAAAAGCTACTAATTTTGACGACAAGACGCAAAATATCAAATGTGAAATAACAACAATATGTTTGCAAACTCGGTAATTTTAATCATTTTTCTACACTAATCACCCTCATGAATTTAAATTTTTACTGATTTCTTACAAATGAGGGCATTGCAAGATCTCAAGTGTGGGGAAGGGTTATAAATTCTCTCGGGTTTACACTTGGTTTAATTGCCAAATTTTGTGAAAATTTGAAAAATTTTCAACTAAATGAATTCAAAATCATGTTTATACATATTTATGAACGATAAAACTAGGTGATACTACCGAAATTATTGTTACCTTGGAAAGGACATAAATTGAGAAACAACCCAAAATGCTTGAATTCATTTAAAATGGAATAGAGGGGAATAAAAAGGCAAAGAAAGAAATAAATAAAAGCTGAGTATGGGAAGAATTCACCAAGTTCTTTAAAACATATATCACATATATGTACAAGCTTATTGCATGTACTTTTGTTTTGGACTAAACTAATCAGTTTTACCCGATTTACTGTAATATATTCGAAAGAAAGATGGATCTACACGATGAATCAATTCCATCATTAAAAGGAAGTAAAGTCTTCCGAAAAAGACACGCGCTTTATGATTTAGGTCAAGAAGTTGTCGTCCAGACCAGCTGTAGGTTGATGAAAAATCTAGAAAAGTCATCTCTAAAATCAGCAGGAAATCCATTGACCTCAGCATCAAACAGGGTCGCCATGTGGTCAGACTTATCCTAACCATGAGAGGCTCTGTCTCGTAAAATGGGGAGGGCGACGTGCAAATTAGCTTGATAAGACTAATGAATCAGACCCCCAGTAAGGATAATCTCCTTAAAGATTAAAAATCAGCTTTTAAGCCTGATATTACTCAATTCTTGAGATTGACTTTAAAGATTGAGAATTACAAACTCATGGAATTCGATGATATCTAAACTCGAACTTGAACGAGAAAATATTTTGATCAAATTACAAACCGATTTGTTTTCTGAAAACCTATTTTCAATGCGTTCATTACCATTGAACGTAAAATCCTGAGAATTCATCAGAATTCATTAGGTCACCTGAACCAAATCGGGTGTCAACCGTAAGAACGGTGGTTGCATAGCATGGTCGAAGACAGGACCTTGTGCCAGACCAGAAAAATTATAGGATGATCTTTACTATTGCTCCTACAAAGGATAGTAATAGCATCCGACACGTTTTAGACCATGAACAAATGCATGTCATTAGACATTCCCTTAACAGTTTCTTGTTCATCGCTTTCCTTTACAACCGAACGATAGTTTACCGAAAGGTAATATACGGGACAAGTAAACTGGACGTGTTGCTTTCCTAATACAAGGTTAGCAAGTGGGTGACACAAAACCGTAAAGTTTTGAGCTAAAATTTTAAAATCCGAAACCCACAAAACCCACAATAACATTTTGCAACACCGGTGAAGGGTTATTCCGGAAAACTTATCTAGGATAAAAATTAGATTGAATTTTCAAAAGATCAAATGTTTTCATAAAGATCCAATTTCCTAACGGAACTAAATTTTTATAGTCATCTGAGACTGTAAACCACATCGTTACTATCATTGTTCATAACCGCCGTATTGAAATCACTGATGTACAAAGTGTGAAGAATAAAGAAGTGATTCAAGTATGTTTTTATTTCAAGACTATATTGCTTGAGGACAAGCAACGCTCAAGTGTGGGAATATTGATAATGCTAAAAACGAACACATATTTCATAGCATTATCCTTCAAGAAAGACAAGATTTTAGTTGCAATTGTTTTATTTACAAGTGATATTCGTTTAAATAATAAAAGGTGAAGACAAAAGGCAGATTCGATGATTTGAAGACGCAAACGACCAAAAAGCTAAAAAGTACAAAGTACAATCCAAGTGGTTCAATATATTGATGAGAAACGTCTAAAAATTACAAACGTACAAGCCGCAAAACGCAAAGTACAAGATATTAAATTATACGAAAAGGCGTTCGAAAATCCGGAACCGAGACATGAACCAACTTTCAACGCTCAACGCAACGGAGCTGAAAGTACAAGTCAACTATGCACAAGAATATAATATAATATTTAAATAATTCATAATAAGAATAATAATAAATAATAAAAAGTTGTTAATTGAGCATAGTTAAGGGGCCATAAGTGAAAATTTCAAATCAACATTTGCTTATAAAACGAGACTACGGAGAATGAAGAAAGATACACCTTTTTCCAATCTTCTTTCTCTATATATGTAATTTATATATATTTATAATTTTAATTTAAGTTTAATAATAATTGAGTTATTGTAAGAAATGTTTTACGGGTTTTAAAGTCGGAACTCTGTCCGTGTAACGCTACGCGATAAATAATCACTGTAAGCTATGTTTTTCCTTTTTAAATTAATGTCTCGTAACTAAATTATTATTATGCTTATTTGAGCCGAAGTAATCATGATGTTGGACTAAATATTAAAGATTGGGTTATTGGATTTTATACCATAATTAGGGTATGGACAAAAGACCGACACTTGTGGACATTGGACCATGGATCATTAATAGATGGGGGGTATTGTCTAATCGAATGACAACTCTTTGGAGTCTGTCGAACCTATCTTCAAATTAGTTAATCTAATAATTATTAAATGATTTTGCATGTTCTATTTAGTGACGTTTATACGACATATTTTACAATCATTTAATTAATCAATTGGGTTGGGTAATTTATTATTCGTTCTGGCCAAGTGGGTAAATTAATAATCATGGACTAATTAAAACAAGGGTGGATTACATACAAGGGTAATTGGTGTAATTGTTAACAAAGTATTAAGACCTTGGATTACACACAGTCGATAACCTGGTGTAATTATTAACAAAGTATTAAGACCTTGTTACAGTTCGAATCCCCAATTAGTTGGAATATTTGACTTCGGGTATAAGGTTAATTTAACGATCATTTTATAATTATGACCGATGAACTATTATGGGCAAAAATCAGATAGATATCAAATAAATCCAGGACAAAGGACAATTAACCCAGCATAATAAATTAAAATCAAAACGTCAAACATCATGATTACGGAAGTTTAAATAAGCATAATTCTTTTATTGTATTTCTCATCGTACTTTCATTTACTCGCAATTTTATTTATTGTCATTTTAATATTGTTATTTATTTTACGCACTTTAATTATCGTCATTTATATGTACGCTTAAAATATAAAATCGACAAACCGGTCATTAAACGGTAAATCCCCCCAAAGTTACCTATAATTACTATATCTAGTTTAACTACTTAATTAACTAATTTGACCTAGTAAGACACCCAATAATAGTGTCCACGGATCGACCTCCCGGACTTTACCTTAGCTATATTATTACACGATAGGTATACTTTCCTTTTGTGTTTTAGTTTAATTTAGGTGATTTCCTGTAGTAAATAAATATAAAACTGATAGACGTTTCATACACACCCTCTAGAACACATCAGGCGTTTAGGACCAGTGTAATGAATACAACGCCTCTGCCTATTCATGAGCCAGCATTCCATAATCTCGGCGGAATAACTGATGAAGTCATAGTATGTGCTCACTTTAACCTTATATGAATTACGAATTTTATCACATTTACTTTATCTGTCTTATAAATTAGAAAATCCTAAAATAAATAATCACTACTCCCTAACTATCTTAGGCTTAAATATAAGTTCGATTCTACTTATATCTCAAAAATACGACTCTAGGTCATACTTCCCTTACTTATAAGGAGTAGTAAGATTTAGGCCCCGATAAATATAAATTTAAAACAGTACCCTCTCCCACAAGTGGCTGATCCTGGCGAGCCGCGGCCCGACGACACCGCGCAAATAAAAACCGTTCGTTTCGGCCATATCATAAATCCTCATTAAACATGAATAGACTCATTCCCGACACTTTGACAATCATGTTGGCATTAATTACTTGAACACTATAGAGCAGTGATTTTGAGATCATACTGAGTTCATTAATCCTTGATTCTTTCATCACTTATGATTGTAGGTTGTTTTAGGTTTCCAATTCATTAATGTAACTTTCTGTTATCTCTATCCATGTACTTCATTCAAATTGAACTGGATGGTTTTCACAGCGTTTTGAATAACCCTGTTAGCCTTTGGCTTCTACCAATGTGTTGACAATCTTCAATCTAGTTGGCTCGGCAGATCTCAGAATATATTGGATTATCCGAATAGGCGCATAACTTACCACGGGCATTGGTCTATAGTTAAAGCAGACATACATGATGACCAGTCTTCACACAAAATGAATCTCAGGGCCCTTAACTTCTTTATGTTCAAGTTGTCATGGAAACGGAATCGAAAGTTAAAATTTCACTTATATGCATTTATAGAGTATATCTAGGTAATTATCTTCCTAACTTATAGCCTTAATGGGTATAACTCTAAATCACAGACGGCAAGAATCTTGATAGTTCAATGTGAACGTCGTGATTAAAAAATTCAAGCTACGCGGGGGCGTCACACTAAGAATGATATGAAGTCTTTATCTTCATGAATCAGCATTCTTCATACTTCAAACTTCAAGACTTTGCCAACTTGATATGCCAAATATTATTGACATTGATTTTCTTTAGTTTTTTATTTTTTTATTTTTTTTTTTACTTTTTCAGCACATCAGTGTCTTTTGATATATTGATTTTGAATTGCATCATGAATGGATTTTCCATCATGTTTTTTTGTACTCATGCTTGAACTCATGTTTCTTTATTGTGTGCTTAAATCACTCGAAGGTGTTCTCCATTAAATACTTGAACGGTCCGCAATAAAGAATCACACGTTTTGACTTTAAGCGAGAAGGGACACTTACTTCGACATAAACTAATTTTCTCCATATTTTCGGGGTTTAGTTTCGATTATAAAGTCTTAGGCCCGTGACAACGTGGTATGCACCAGCTAAACAGATAATCCTCAACTCCTTAAATGATCCATTGAACATCCCAATCATAGCTGTTAGGCTGAATTGGTGTAGCAATGTTTGAATATTGCTTGGGGACATTCAACACCAATCTTTTCTAACGATTATCAATTATGATAGGGGATACCCTCAACTGACTGTTGAGTTCCTCGACAATTATCATTAGATACAGATTCAGAGATAATTAGATGACTACCTTCAAACGCTACAGATCATCCATGACTTCTGATTCTTAGATGATTATGATTCTTAGTATGATTGTCTAATGTCAAAAATTCGTCAGTCATGTCTATTAGTACATCGCAAAATAGATAAACATAAACGTTCAAATCAGTCCTTACTAATCAATAATCAATTCTCAGTACAGTAAGTTCTTCATCTCCGACAATACATTAACCAAAACAAGCTCTTTTTTGGAATTTTCACTTTTTAGGGTTTTCTGATGAGGCATTTTACACTTTTTAGGTATTTTCTGTTGAGACTTATACTCTCCTTAAAATACTAAACACATAAAATCTTTTTGCCTTTTAGCATTTTAAACAAAAGAAACAGAAAATAGCTACAGACTAGAATGCAAACATGAAAGAAATCATGCAAAGATACGCAGACAGCAAACATAATCCTGCAGTACATATAAACATAAGCTAATTATCTATATGTCATGAAACCTACATGCAAAGTCTAAAAGCTTGATTAAACCTCACAAGCGACATCCGAAATCACTTTATCTCGATCAACAATGTCATTCATCTCTAATAGGAGCAAGAACCTAGGTTTATCAAAAGCCTTAGTATAAAGGTCAGCCCTTTGGTCCTTAGTGCCTATTCTCTTAACCTCTATTATCTTTTTCTCATGACAATCTCTAATAAAGTGATACTTAACTCCTATGTGCTTAGTCTTAGAGTGTTGAACATGATTCTTAGTGACAGCAATAGCAGTTGTATTATCAATATACTGAGGAGACAAAGAGATTTTTAGTCCGTAATAGCGAAGTTGTTGTTGAATCCAGATAACTTGCGAACAGCAACTAACAGCAGCAATATATTTAGTTTCACATGTGGAAAGTGCAACTGCAGTCTGTTTCTTGCATTGCCAGCTCACCAGCCTTTCACCTGACATCCTCCTGATGTAGATTTATTGTTGATTTTGCATCATGCATAGTCTGAATCACTGTAAGCTACAAGATCAAACTTTTCATCATTGGAATACCATATGCTAAGATTTGGAGAGTGTAACAGATAACGTAGAATTCGTTTGGCAGTTGTAAGATGAACTGTGTTAGGATTAACTTGGTAATGAGTGCAGAGACATATCGTGAACATTATATCCAGCCTTGATGCAGTAAGATACATGAGCGATCCGATGCTTTCTCGATAGTATGTTGGATCAACAGGTTCCCCTTCACATTCAAGTGAAATCCCGTGATTTACAGCTAGCGGGGTCGAAACTGGACGTTCTTGAGTCATACTGAAACGTTCGAGTATATCATTCACATATTTTGCTTGGTATAGAAAAATTCCATTGTCAGTCTGTTCAACTTGCAAACCAAGAAAATAATGTAAGAGACCCAATTTGCTCATTTCGAATTCGTCCTTAATAACCTGCTCAAATTCATCAACGATTTCCTGCTTAGTAGAATCGAAAATGATGTCATCGACATAAATCTGGACCAAGATAATATCGCCATCTTGTACTTTCATGTACAAAGTACAGTCTACAGTTCCCATTTGATATCCTTTTTCGATAAGATATCTTGACAAACGTCCATACCAAGCACGTGGGGCTTGATGTAATCATAAAGGGCTCATCGTAATCGGTAAAGTTTGTTAGGATGAAGATGATCTTCAAAACCCGGTGGTTGATTGACATATACTCTTTCATTTAGCTTGCCATAAAGAAAAGCACTCTTGACATCCATTTGATACACTTTGAACTTCATAAATGATGCAAATGCCAAGAATATACGGATAGCTTCCAATCTGGCTACAGGAGCAAAAACTTCATCATAGTCGAATTCAGGATCTTGCTGATAACCTTTAGCTACCAATCTAGCTTTGTTACGGATAACATTGCCATCTTCGTCATACTTGCACTTCCAAACCCATTTGAGATTAATGACTTTAACTCCATGTGGTTTAGTTACTAACTTCCAAACATCCAACTGATGAAACTGTTGAATCTATTTTTGCATGGCCATAACCTAGTCAACATGCTTCAAAGCTTCTTTTGTTGTCTTCGGCTCAATTTTGGAAATATGACATGCATACTCCAAGAAAGTAGCAGCAGCTATCATATGAGTATCAACCTGACCATCAAACTGAACTTGTTATCTCGTTCTAACACATGCATTTAGATCACCAATAATATTTTCTCTAGGATAAGCAGTTGTGGTTCTGGGAACTGGTTGTGCAGGAACATGTATCTCGTGATGCAGATTTGTGGTATCTCTAAAATCTTCAGAATTTTTGAAACTTTCACTTGATATATCAGATCCGCAAATATCATACATTGGATCAACATCTTGATCAGATTCTTGAACTGGCTCAGCAATAGATGGTGATGGAGTTGGAGTTTGAGTAGGTGCAGACTCTTCTGATGTATTCTGTAAATCAAACAGCATTTGTAGTTCTACTTCATTCTCCATATGATCTGAGCAAGATTAAATGAATTAATCAGCTCATCATAGTTATAAATCCAAGATGACTCTTAGGAGTAGTTTTTTATTGATT
Source organism: Rutidosis leptorrhynchoides (assembly GCF_046630445.1). Lineage (NCBI taxonomy): Eukaryota > Viridiplantae > Streptophyta > Magnoliopsida > Asterales > Asteraceae > Rutidosis > Rutidosis leptorrhynchoides. The sequence continues at coordinate 245,874,253 of NC_092334.1, read as the reverse complement.
TCTTTGGACATCAACTTCAGACCATTCTTCCACACATCTTGTTTCATTGTTGAAAACTTGCTTGTTAGGAGAACTATACCCAAGAAATAATCTGGTAACAACTTTAGCATCAAACTTACTTCCTGGTTTTCTTTTCAAGATGATACATGGTGTACTAAATGGTTCTAGATGCTTTAGTGTAGGTTTTCTCCCATGCAGTAACTCATAGCAAGTCTTAACCAGTCGCTTTACAGTCAGAACTCGATTCATAGTGTAACCAGCATTAGCAACAGCTTCACCCCAAAAATGAACAGGTAAATATGAGTCTGCCAGCATAGTTCTAGCGGTGTCAGTTAGTACCTTATTCTTTCTTTCAGCAACACCATTCATCTGAGGAGCTTATAGAGAACTGAATTGCATATTAATACCCTTTTCAATACAGAAACCTGCAAGATACTGATTCTTGAATTCAGTGCCATTGTCAGGTTGAATCTTTCTCACTCTGAGATTAAAACATGTTTCTAATCGATTGATTAGCACCTTCAATTTCTCAAAAGTCTCAGATTTTTCTTTTAAGAACATTACCCAAGAGAATCTTGAATAATCATCAGTTATAACCAGACATTACTTACTTCCATCAATGCTTTCAAAACATATCGGACCAAAGAGATCCATGTGTAACAGTTTAAGTGGAGCAGAGATTGGATTGTACTTGATCAACTTGTGAGTTTCTTTCACTGTTTACCCTTCTTACCAGGAACATGTTCCTGGAATCTAAAAAGATCGTAGATCGACAACTTCTACAAGATTTTTATGAATAAGATGATTCATTTTCTGAAAACTCAAATGACCCATGCGTTTATGCCAAGTGATAGACTCTTGTTCAGTTGCTCTAGAAACAAAAGCTTAATGATACTCAACAGTTGAAGTAGCAATGTTCATATCCAGCATATATAGATCAGCCTGTCTAGGAGCCTTCGTCAAAACCATTTCTGGTGGAATCACAAATTCTGGTTTTAAGATGTAGCTATATTCATCATCAAACGCTACTTTGAAAGATTTTTCACAGATTTGTGAAACCGACAACAAATTATTTGCAAGCTCTTGAAAATAGTTCACTTTGTCAAAGCTAACTTTCTTATTCTTTAGTAAACATTGAGCAGAAATGTGACCACCTTTATCTCCAGCAAAAGCAACATAACCTCCCTTAATAGGGTGTATATTCGAGAGCAGAGATAGCTGTCCTATCATATGTCTCGAAGCACCACTATCCACTATCCAGGTGTTATTTGCAGGTACCCTAATTCCCTGCATATCACATTAAAAGAATTAATTGATAATGGAAACCCACGCCCGAACGGCAATAGGTTGTCCATTACCACCCATAGCTTGAAATTCCATCCATTTCCCATTTAAGTCAGGAGGAATCTCATCATTAGAGACCACTAACTTAGAAAGTTTGATAGGAGCAGTATCGCTCTTTTGTTGTCTGACATTCTGTTCAGTTTCTGAGCGCTTAACTTGTGGTTTGTTTCGGGAAAAATAATTTCAACGACTTGCTTTCTCTGAAGGTTAACGAACCTTTGATTCAATGGTCTTATCCTTATCACCAGACATGGCAACATTTGCCGGGGTATCCTTTTTAGGAACTTTGCTTTTCACAGGAGAAATAGACCTTTTGAAATTCTTTCTTTTCGAATCTTCGTTGACAACATTTGTCTTAAATCTTTTATGATGAATTTCATCATTTGCAGGTGAACCTGTCCTATGAGATGATCTAAAATCATCATGCATCAGGTCAATCTTCTGTCTAGGTGATCGATACCTTCGTAGACAATTTACAATAATATGTCCAAACACTGCACAATTAAAACATTGACAAAACTCTCTATGTCCTCTAAATTGATTTATATTATTAGAATTTGAAGAAGAGGGGTCTTGTGTTCTTGAAAATAGAGGAGAATCATTTGATTTCACTCTTGGAACATATTTAGGTGTAACAGAAGGACCAGTTCTGTTTGCAAACTTTAGATTTCTTAGAATTCTAATAGGACCTCTTGGTGTTATCACCCTTCTTTTCTCAGTATTATCTCATAGACCATTTTTCTTATCTTCTTCATGACCTAATGAACCTTCTGCGGTGTCATCAGAAGTCGTATTCTCAGTTGAGCTAGACTTCTTGTTCTTTTCAACATAATCTTAATAACTAGGAGGTATGCAGTCTTCTGGTAGACCATCAACTAAATTGGCATTAATGAATTTGTTTTGAAATGGAGGAGATGCAGACTTTTATCCAAAACCTTTACCCTTGGGATCATTAATTTCCACCATTAATGCATTCCAATGTGACGCACTTGCCCAACATTTCATTTTGATTGAAATAGCTTCTAAATCAGCTTTAACACATTCATTTTCCTTTTTCAATTCATTGATTGTGTCAACATGTTTAATTAAAGCCTGATTTAAATCAAAGTTATAACATTTAAGATCATGAATTTGTTGTTTATAAACTTTAATTTGCTCTTTCAATTCATTTTAAATTTTTTTGGTCACAAGGTTTGCATGATATTTGTCTCGCATCTCATCATAAGTCTTGTTTAAATTATCTATTGTTGTTTTATATTCAGCGCATTAAACACATTCAGTGAGTGTTTCAGAGGGTGGATCAGAAGATACCTGTCGGGCATTATTTGATGATGAAGTTTCAGCCATAAAAGTGAAATAATTTGTATTCTTCCCATCATCGAACTCATCTTTTGATTCTGAAGTGTCCGTAAGAAACTCGAACTTATCACCATTCCTACCATCTTTACCCAAATGAATATGTTCAATTCTATCCCAAATATCCTTAGCTCTTGTCAAACCAGATACTTTCTCACGATCACTTTCTGTTAAGCACATTCTCAGTAAGTTCACTACTTGCTGGTTCAATGATTCAAAATCAATTTGATCTGCTCCCATATGAGCATCTTTATCTTCTACTTCTGAATCTGACTTCTTGTCTGATTCATCATCTTCTGAGCTTAGACTCTCAAGATTTGAACCTTCACCCATAAGAACTAACATCTCCAACTCTACATCAATCATTATACCCCATTCGTCAAGTTCTCTATCAGCATCAAATAATGTTTCTTCAGCTTTTTCAGCTTCTAGATGATTATCTTCACAACCCGAGGTATCACCGTAAGTGGTTTTCTAGCTATTGAAGAAGTAGTCTTCTGATGATGTAAGTGAAACACTTCCAGATTCAGGTGTTCGAGGAACTGAGTCACGTGCCTTCTTAAATTTATCTTTAACTTGTTTCTGAATTTTCTCTTTTCGAATAGTTTGAGACAATTCTTTAGCTCTCTCAGCACGGGCAGTCAACTTCTCAATTATAATTAGATCAGAAACACAATCTGTTTCATTTTCAGTAATCTTCGCCATGTTAGCCTTAGGTTGTTGATCATTCACATTCAATTTGATAGACCAGTCATCATCATCTCCATGAATGACAACCAAAGCTTTGTTGGGACTTTCAGTTGTGTCAGTATCACTCTCCTTATCAGTAATGTAAATTCCACGCTTAATAGGTTGACTCTGAGAACTATTTCGATTATAGTTCTGATTCCTGAAAGGATTGTGATTACCCTGCTTTTTCTGTTTCGTACACTGTCTTGAAAAATGACCTAATTCTCTACAATTGTAACAAGTGACAGTATTGATGTCAAAACCCAGTTTTGTATCCTTGGTCAGACTTATCGGTTTCTCAGTTCGTTCTTCATAATCTCTAGCTCTTCTCACAAGATTTTCCATACCCCACATTATATCCATCTTCTCTGCTTCATTCTTATCAAGTTGTTGATAATCTTCTGTTTTTAGATGAATGTTACCAATGCGACCATCAAGATAACTATCATAAGAGTTCACAAGATTTGATAATAAAGCTATATCTTCACTAATCTTTTCTTTTCCAACCTTTCTTATATTCTCAATCTTGAGTACAGATAGAACATCTGATGCAGATGGTGTAGATAACTCTATCGTATTTGAAGTAGGTTGTGATTGAGTGTTGAGTGAACATGGTGAAACTTGTGGCGGATAGGAAGGTTGTTGAGTATTTGAAGTACTAACATTCAAACCATACATACTCTGATTGTTTATAGCAAAGCTAGTGTGAAACAGATCATGAGCTGATTTAGTAGGTGTGTATCGATTTGGATAATACATTTTGGTGTCCTAAACTTGTTTAGACCTCTTCATTTTGTTTAGCAATTCTAATTCTTCTTCCTAGAGTCTTGCAATAAACGAGTTCACTGTAGCAGTAGCGAGTTCCCCACTAGTCTTCATAGTTAATACAAAACTATTCCATTCTAATGGTAGCACTCTAGCTAGACATACCACTTTATCCTTCTCTTCAATGGTTACATCATGCTTGTGTAGTTCAGCTAGCAAATGACGATATCTTTCAACCAACTCTGATACAGATTCTCCAACTTGCTAGTGAAAACGATCAAACTCAGCCTTTAATTCTAAACCCTTTCGAGCTTTGTAAGCAGTTTCCTTCGTTAAATGTACGAGTGCTTCCCATATCTTGAACAAATTATCATGACATAGAAATTGATGGAAAATCAGACCATCAAGAGCACTTGTCAAATTACAGTACATTTTCTTCTCCAAATTATATTCCTCACGTTCTTCAGTTGGCATATGATATCGGCAAAAAAGTCACGTTTTCACCTCGGTATTAAAGGCCAAAAACAAGAAAGATTCGAACTTTGTCGGCAAAATACCCACTTCGTTGGTTAGAATTGAAGAACAAGTAATTACGAAGTTGGTGCAAAAAGAGTCAAGAGAATCGGAGCTAAAACGAAGATTCTAGAGTAAAAACGGTGAAAGACAAGAAATCCAGTTACGATCCAGGAATTTCAGCTGACCAGGCAAGCCAACGGCCTGCCAAATGGCCTGCCAAACGGCCTTCCAAACGGCTTGGCTGGCTCAAAAATGGCATGCCAAACGGGTCAGACAAACGGCCCTTGCAAACGGCTTGGCTTGGCAAACGACCCATGCAAACGGCCTGCCAGCCATTTGCAGGGAAAATTTAGGCTTATTTAAAGGGTCTTTGTCATTCATTCCAGCATACACTTCAATTCACTTCTTTCTCTCTCTTGTACAATATTAGTCATACTTTCAAGGTCTTCGACTCCGTGCGGGAAACCTAGTACCCGGAAAAGAACGCCGAAGATTGTATTAGGAGTGGTCTGAAGTCTTGAAGTTGTCACTTTTGTATTCGAAACTCGTTTAATCTACTGGTACTTCTATCATTTATCTTTATATAATGTCTTCTATCATTATGCTCTGTGATATTATTGCCATGATTTGCGAGTAGTTATCTTTAGTGTATGCTATGATGTAAGCAGTTATAATGCCAAAATAATGGTTTGTGTATGCTGTTGAAATGCTTTTCGATTATGCTTTAAACTTAATCGCTTTTCCAACTAATAGAATGAGTTATTGGCTCTGTTATTGGGAAGTCGCGATTCAGAGTACACTATCTTTGTCACCCCTTGGTAAGAGAAGTCTATCGGATACACGTAAGATCGACTGAGGCACACCGGTTGTAGTATGTCTATCAAGCTTTGGATTCCGACTGAGGACTCTTTCATAGTGAAACACCTGACTAGACCCTTAGTACATTGTCGGTCCCAGACCATGCTAGTGTAGTCACCAAGCATATAAACTTCGTACATGCATGCTGAAGCACATCGGTTGTTGAAAGCTGTACCTCTGCTAAGTAAGGCCATGAAACCCGGTCAGTGTTGATTAGTACACTGCACCATAACGCAGTCTCAAGCATTCACGCCACTTGAGGGATTCTTAGTTAATTAAGGAACTGTTTGTTTAGACACATAAAGGATTGGACCGTTAGGATAACCGAACGTGTTCATGGAAGTCAGCTTGACTTGGCCATGGTGTTCTTTATGGTTGAACTCTTTTCAAGGGCCTAACTATCTTTTAAAACCAATCATTAATGAAAGCATTGAAACATATCACGTCTCTTGGATATGGTAAACCATGTATTCGATTACGCTTAAGAAAGTTTAGACCTTTGTGGAATGTTAATACGTCACCCAACCGAGTCGCTCAATTGGATGAGCCGTCTGAACGTGTATGCCTGTAGTCAGACTGCACGGGCATCGGGGGTAAGGGACGTTGCTATCTATTCAGAATCTTCAAGCCTAGCGCATTACCTAGTGACATGTCTTACGACAGGGGCGTTTAGGACCAGTGTAATGAATACAAGGCCTCTGCCTATTCATGAGCCAGCATTCCATAATCTCAGCAGAATAACTGATGAAATCATAGTATGCACTTACTTTAACCTTATCTGAATTACAAATTTTATCGCATTTACTTTATCTGTCTTATAAATTAGAAAATCCCAAAATTAAGTAACCACTACTCCTTCATAACTATCTTTGGCTTAAATATAGGTTCAATTCTACTGATATCTCAAAAATACAACTCTATGTCATACTTCCCTTACTCATACTAAGGAGTAGTACGATTTAGGCCCCATTAAATATAAATTTAAAACAGTACCCCCTCTTGGTGGTTGATTCTGACGTGTTGCGACCTAACGACACCGCACAAATAAAACCGTCCGTTTTGGCCATATCAAGAGGGAAGCTAGTTTTTGACGCCGCTGCCGAGGAACTGGTATCAGACAATACTGCTCTCTATCAAACTTATTCACAAGCATTTAGTGGTGTCTAAGAAAGACAATTATACACGGACTTGGTTGTTGGATTTTCCGAACAGTCTTCAATTATATTGGGACCAAAAGGATCCTGCCTCTCCGTAGTTGGCCTGGTCACTTGGTTTGTTGGATAGTTCGTGCGGAGCTCTGTCATTGAAATACCAGGGAATCAGTGGCCAGAACCAAAAACATATTCAACCTTAGGATAGTTAGTTAAATTAGATTACTTTAAATTAGACTACTTTAGATTAGACTACCTTAGATTAAGACTACCTTAGATTAGCTTAGATTACCTTAGACTACTTTAGAAATTTAGTTTATCTGCTTAAAATTAAAAACAAAAAGGCATACCCAGTGTATGACCCAAACCCGATCTAGACCAGGGCCATTGTCATTCGTACCTAATCCAGACGCAATAATCTCTAAAGCACGTACGGAAGCACGAATTAGAAATCGAATGGCGTTACGTGTTACTTTAGCAGAAAATACCATACCCTCGATTGAAGATCGAGGAGGACCGATCAGATTTTCAAAGATTCAAGGACACTCATTCAAGTTAAAATATCACATCATCCAGCTCATCCAGAATAGCTGTCAGTTTCATGGATTACCGAATGACGATCCTAATTCTCACCTTGATAAATTCATATCTCTTTCGAACTCCTATAAACAGCCAGGGATAGGACAAGATATAGTCTGGCTATACTTGTTTCCCTATTCTCTCACTCATCATGCTCAAACATGGTTCGAAGGACTGGAAAAAGATTCCATCACGTCATGGACGGAGATGGTTACTAAATTCCTAACCAAATATTTCCCTCCTTCTAAACAAACCAAACTAAAGAATGACATCATTAACTTCAAACAAAGTTATGATGAATCTCTTTACACTGCATGGGAGCAACTCAAAACCCTGCTGAAGAAATGCCCTAATCACCAGCTAGAACGGTCAGCCCAAATCTGTACCTTCTACAATGGTCTTACGGTAAATCATAGGACGACGATCACTGTAGTGACCCGAACTTTTCCATGTTTATATATATTAACTGAAATTGATATTTACATGATTAAGTGTTTCCAACATGTTAAGCAATCAAACTTGTTAAGACTTGATTAATTGAAATAGGTTTTATATAGACAGTTGACCACCCAAGTTGACCGGCGATTCACGAACGTTAAAACATGTAAAAACTATATGATGATATACATATGGATATATATATATATATATATATATATATATATATATATATATATATATATATATATATATATATATATATAGTTATCATGATATTATGATAAGTATGTACCTCATTAAGTATTTTAACAATGAGTTATATACATAAAAATGAGACTATTTGTAACGACCCGGATTTTTCCGCTCGTTTTATACTTATGAGATTAATATTTACATAAATTAAACCTTACCAACATGATAAGCAATCTAAATTGTTGAGACTTGTGTTTTTGAAAAGAGTTTTACACAACGTTTGACCGTCCAATTTGACCGATGATATCACGAACTATATAACATACGATAATTATACGTTTGTGTATATATATGTATTTATATATATTTAACATGATCTAAGGATGGTTTAACATCTTATTGTGTATTAATGACAATGAGTTATAAGTATATTTTGAAACTACTAACTTAAGTTTTCAAAACGATAACTATACGTAACATTCTTTGATATATATACTTATAACCTATAATGCTTATACATGTATCGTATATATAATGTATTTAATCACTTTTTAAGGACTTAAATACATAAAACAATATAACTATATTCACAAAAGATAGCTATATTTAAATTCTCGTTCCGTTTCCTCAAGATTTCTATACGTATACCTAGGGTATATGTACCCGTATTATACCCATCTTCTATACGTATTTACTATTGGTATATACCCATAAAAATACACCAATAATTAGATCTAATCAGTTAAGGAACATGTGAGGATTTAGCTTTTGACAATTATCAAAAATATCTAGCAAAATAACAAACTAAAAATCTTATCCTTGTCTCCCCATGAAAACGCCATTTATGGCTATAAGTATCCTCATTTTGATTCAAGTTTTATCTTCATTTCTTAGCTAAAACACACACACTTCCATAACCCTTAAACACCTTCAACAATTCAGCAAGTTACCATGAAGATCTAGCTTCAAAAACAACCCTTAATCTTCATAAGAAAAACCACTCAAGAACACTTCAAAAATCCTTCCAACTATACAAGTTTACTTCCAACCTTTTGATCCAACTCCACCACTCCTTTGGTTCTAGGATTTTACTCATCTTTTACAGTAACTTTTTCCAAGTAACTTGAGGTAGTAACCTTGTTCATAATTTTATTCGATTCATATTTATATAGCTATCTTATTTTATGTTGTAAAATTTTAACAACAAGAACATAGTTTGAATGATTTCAAACTTGTTTGCAAACTAAATAGATCCTTCTAACTTAACATTTAAAACACTTCAAGACCTGTATTATATCATAATGATATGCTAACTTAACAAGATATAACTTGGTTTTACAAAGAACTCCTTAAAACTGAATCTACGTCGTCGGAGTGCAACCGGGGGCTGTTTTGGGTTGGATAATTAAAAACCATCTTAAGCTTTGAATTGGAAGTTCATGTTTTAGAAAAATGATATTTCTTATGAATATGTTAACATATAAAAATTTCATGGTTTAACTCAAAGTGTAAGTATTTTTAGAAAAATGATCATTAAATGTTGTTTTTATGATGGAAAATGATCACTTTCATAAGTTTCACCAAAGTTTGACCTATAACCTGTGATTTCGAATACAAACTAAGGTATTTTCAGTTCATATTCTTAAAATTTGACTCGATCCAAGGAAGTGGCAAGTTGAACCAACAAAAACGGAGTTGTAATGAAGAAACTACGACTAAAACAAGATCGGGTATCCGAAGTTAGTTTAGCTACGAAAATATTTGGAGAAAAATTAAATTAATCATATATTTTCTAATTAATATGATATTTCATATATATTTACTTATGATTTGATTTTATATATTTCAGGACCACCCGTAAACAACACGAGAAGATTAATCATAAGACCTCATGATTGTACGCAACACGTCATTTGACAACACGGTACTTTATGTACGCAACACGTCATTTGACAACATGGTACCATGGGTCGAGATTAATTTTGATCAATACGAATACGATGGGGTCTTTATTTATTTTATTGAGTAACTAATTGTGGACCATTAACATCGGACTGCTAACTACGGACTAAGAAAATATTAAAAGTAATATAAGTATATATATATATATATATATATATATATATATATATATATATATATATATATATATATATATATATATATATATGTAACGATTATTTGAAAAGAAAATATGTTAATATATTATATATATGGTTAGGTTCGTGATATCAATCGGAGACCAAGTCGTGTTATATATCTTCAAGACAAAAGTGAGTATATAGTCCCACTTTTAAACTCTAAATATTTCGGGATGAGAATACATGCATTTTATGATTTACGTTATGGACACAAGTGATTAAAAATATATATTCTACGTTAAGTTGTACCACTGGCATACTTCCCTGTAACTTGGTAACTACTATTTACATGAGGTATTGTAAACGCGAATCCTGTTGATAGATCTATCGGGCCTGTCAACCCCAACCGGACTGGACGACCAGTATTCAACGGTTGCACAGTACTTCGTTTCGGTGACTACACTTGGTACGGTGTAGTAAGATTTCATAATAAAGGGAATATGCGACGTTGATTAAATGTTAAGTATGGTTATCAAGTGCTCAACAACTTAGAATATTTTTATTAAAACGTTTATATATGAAATCTTGTGGTCTATATTTATAACGCTGCAGGCATTAAACCTATATCTCACCAACTTTATGTTGACGTTTTAAGCATGTTTATTCTCAGGTGATAACTAAAAGCTTCCGCTGCAACATGTTGAATTTAAGCAAGATCTTGAGTATGCATATTTGTGTCAAAAATAAAACTGCATATCAGAGGATTTGTAATGTAAAATATGTTGGAGGTCGTATTGTTATTATCACATGTAAAGTTTGTAAGTCTAAGATTATCGCTAAACGATAATCATTATTAAGTTGTTTAAACCTTGTATTTGTAATAAAAGCTATGGTTTGTATTGTAAAAACGAATGCAGTTTTTGAAAAATGTCGCATATAGAGGTCAATACCTCGCGATGAAATCATATGTTATTGTATTCGTCCTTATGGTTAAGGTCGGGTTATGACATGTGGTATCAGAGCGTTGGTCTTAGAGAACCAGAAAATTTGCATTAGTGTGTCTTATCGAGTTTGTTAGGATGCATTAGTGAATTTGGACTTTGACCGTGTTTGATTTAGAAAACTATTGCTTATCCTTGTTGGTTAAAAATTAATATTTAAATATTATGTGGTACTAACGTGCTAGTTGTTATGTGATAGATGTCTGGCTTAGAACTTGTTATCATATTCAGCGACTCCGAATCAGAATCTTCAGATGGTGTTCCAGTCATTAACCTATCCGATGATGAAAACGACACCTTTGGGGAAGACTCACAATTTTCGGATGAATCAATTGAAGAGGAATCAGAAAGTGATCCCGAGGAGGAAGAAATACAGGAAATTACAAAAGACAAGTTCGAAAGAGGAAAGAAATGAAAGGCTACAGAATTGGAGAATCCAAATCCCGAGCTTAGTAAGGATGTTGTGGCACCAACTCCACCAGACACTTCCACCCCTATTCCCGCTATTCCTATTAGTTCTATCCCGGCATCCAGTTCTTCAGCCCCTCAGCCAAAACGCAGGGAGACAGTCAAGATAACCTTTAAGCGATTTCTTTGAACACAAACTTTTTGGGTTAAATGATACGCTGTTGTTTTAAACCATGGGATCATATAACGTTTTGTATAATATTACTAGTGTGGTTTGTTTAATGTTTGATGTAAGATAAGCATATGTAAAATAGTGAAGTGTGAAATGCAATAATTTTCCATGGTTGAGTATTATTTGGATGGTAGTAATTGATTTTCGTACTAAGCTATTAAGTATGAACTTTAACGGGTAGGTAGTTCCCGACGTATTTAGACAAAACGCTTTTAACCGCATGTTCTATATATAAAAACTAGTGCGTTCCATTAATAAAATTTAGTTTACGAAGCGGGGCCCACATTGACCCAAATTACCCCTTAAGTACCAAAATACAATTTTCGACCATACGACTTTTAATACAAAACAAAGCCGAGCATGGCGATTGGGGATACCTACCCAATCCTAATAAATCCAAAAGCAAGCCTTCTACGCAAACTATGCAAGTCCTCTAATCCTCGCGCTTACCCGAGCCACCATCCGCATGCAATCTATAAAAAGAGTCAACAACGAGAGGGTAAGCTAACGCTTAGTGAATGATAATATACTACATACATATATATGTATAAAATGGACACGCCACAAAATAACAAATACCGCATACCGAGGCATCCATATATAAAGCATTACACTAAGCATACCGTACGATCTCTAAGCAACGAGCTAAAGATACAACAACAATATAAGTTCACCAACGACGATGTGAACAACACCAAATAGCTACACCCGGAGGGTTAGCTACAACACAACAATACATTAATATATAACAATATAAACGAACAAGGTTAACGCCTTAACCCAATACCGAGAACCAAATACCACAATGAAGATTGGCCGAACTACACGAGCCTTAGTAATTCGAAACCACACGAGATTACTATCTTCACAACATCGAGGTTGGCCGAACTACACGAGCCACAGTAATCCGAAACCACACGAGATTACTACCTCAATAAGATGACCGAACTACACGAGTCACCATGAATCCGAACTACACGAGATTCATTTTGATAAGATGACCGAACTACACGAGTCACCATGAATCCGAACTACACGAGATTCATTTTGATAAGATGACCGAACTACACGCGTCATCGTGAATCCGAACTACACGCGATTCACTTCTCCAACTCAAAACCCTTCGCCATTAGGGTTATAACATCCACATCACAATCACGTGTGATAGTGTACACACAAAACGTGTACCTCGCCAAATATGGTCAACCAAAACGCACAACCGTGCCAATTGGATCTAAACACAAGTCTATCAAATCCACCTATATGTGAAGGGAGCTCTATAACCGAGAACCACTTCACCCGACCCGCACCCATCCTACACATACATATGCACATAGGATATTATCACTCACCTTGAAGTCTTGAAGAATGCTTCCAAGTAATCCGCAACTCGCCAATGGAAAGTACCTATTCCATTATCACAATTACAACAATACACTTAGAGTGGATTTACAAATCAACCCAATTCGTCACTTAGTGCAATTTCGACCCAAATGCACTTCCAAGCACAAACCGTGCCTAAAACAAACCAATAATCACTAACACAAGTGAGAATGATCCTAATACGCCAATTAAACCCGAACTCAAGTGTTAAACACGTGTCATACCCATTTTGACACTTAAACCCTAATTTTGACCCATAAGGTCAAAATCTCACCATTTACAAGTTTTGACACCAAAACACATTTAACTTGGTTTTATACTTCGACTTAATCCATTTCAAGTTTATAAACCTCATTAAATCGCCAAATGGGTCATAATCACCACCAAAGCCTAATTTGACCCAAAGTCACAATTAGTCAACCAAATAACCTTAAATGGGTTTCAATACTTCCATAATCACTAACTTAGGTGATTAAACTCAATTTCAAGTCCTAAACATGGCCAATTAGTTCACCAACCCAAAATCCACCAACAATTAACAATAAACCCAATTACTAGCATCACTAAACCCATTTCATCATCTAAAAGGGTTTTCCATTAAACTAACTCAAAACCCTAACTTGAATAACAAATCCAATAAATGAAATTCGGAGTTTGAGCTTACCAATACTACCACAACGTAGCTAGGAACGAAAGGAACAACTTTAGAACTCGAGCTTTTGATCAATTCGGCCTCCTTCTTCACCAAAACCCTAAATCTCTCTCTAGAATCTCTCTCTCTCTCTCTCTCTCTAAAATAGTTTGAGAGTGATGAATGGATGTGAATATCATCCAAAACTGATCCAAACCAGCTAATATGGCTCACAAATCCGGCCCCAAGTGAAATTACCCAATTGCCCTTCATTTAAAACAATTAAAAAGAAGAAGAGGGCTGTCTGCGCGATTTGGCGCGGCGCGCCCCATACCCGCGCGGCTCGCAAGTAGCCAGTTTCAGATTCTTTTACCTTTTTAATTACATAACAATATTCAACGAAGCCCGTTCTCGAATGTCATAAGTACACAAGTATACAAGATAAATATTCGGGTCTTACAACTCTCCCCCACTTAAACTCGATCACGTCCTCGTGATCCTCGTCACTTAACCAAACGGACCACACTCCACGGTCCTCAAACATACATCCCAATCCGACTTTCCTAGGCAACTCTTCCCAATGAATCACCTCTAACAACCAAAATCGTCACACGCGATTTAACAAATCACAATCCGAGCACTAAAACCATGCTCAATCCCTTACATCGGGAAACTCAACCAATCTCGAACCGAGATATCAACCCTCTAGCGTATCATTACCAAGTACAATGCTAAAAGCAACCAAGTTTAAATCCTAAAGTCAACAATCCGAAACGATGAAGACCGAACCAAACGAACCCTTACGGATTACACCAATCACTAAACATCCATTGTAGTGCGCAATACGACCAATACGCAACTACCGTAACATCATAATCCAACGGCTAGAACCGATAGCGCCCAAAACGACTATGAAAACGCAAAACCCAAGGTGTACGAAATCAACCATCGTCACACCCGTAACAAACATGTGAGCGAAACACGGCTATCGCCTCACTAATCCCACAACATGGTCCTCACGACCCCACCATCGACGTATAAAACGACCGATAGTTCCCGCAACATGGTCCTTACGACCCTACCATTGGTGTATCAAACAACCAATAGATCACACGACACGAAGGCTGGCCGAAAACACACGCGCCCTAGTGAATCCGAACTACACGCGACTCACTACCTTCACCACAACAACAATCGGGAATGGCCGAACTACACGCGTCATAGTGAATCCGAACTACACGAGAGTCACTATCCCGGAGGAATGACCGAACTACACGAGTCAATTGTGAATCCGAACTACACGAGATTCACTCCTCAATACAATGACCGAAACCACACGAGTCATTCGTGAATCCGAACTACACGAGATTCACTTCCACAACATCGAGGTTGGCCGAACTACACGAGCCTTAGTAATCCGAAACCACAAGAGATTACTACCTCAATAAGATGACCGAACTACACGAGTCACCATGAATCCGAACTACACGAGATTCATTTAGTTAAGATGACCGAAACCACACGCGTCATCGTGAATCCGAAACCACACGCGATTCACAATCTCAACATAGGAATGGTACTCGCATTTCCCACCGGTACTTCGCATTTTCCGATAGTGTTACACCATACCGACATAACACTACTCCCTTGATGAAGTCAGCGGACCCCGAAGGTCATGCTCCACCAATCACAACACCGGATGAAGTCAGCGGACCCGGAGATCATGCTTCACCGATATAACACCACGCTCATGATGAAGTCAGCGGACCCCGAAAGTCATGCTCCACCAATCACGTATTCCCATGATGAAGTCAGCGGACCCTAAAGATCATGCTTCATCAAACAACCATACCATAATCGAGCAAGAACCACCTATACCAAACATAGGTACCAAACAATAATTCTCCACAAGAGAACCCGACACACACCTCCCTTAACCGGAGGATTTCACCTTGCTCGCCAAACACGTCCATTATCTCTCTACGAGATTTACCACGTTACCACCTCAGTGATGATTCAAATCCAAACCATAAGTACAATTTATCCGAAATTGTACTCTACCACAAATCGACCCAACCAGGTCTCGACAACATTTTCCGGATCTACCAATAGCATCATTCGAAATCTCACACTAAAACTTCCTCGTGCGGGAGTCTAACTCCCCCACTTAGAACCACGTTCCATATCCATAACTCGTACGACCGCACAATGCTACCACGGGTAGACTTTACCAACAATTGGGCTCACACGACCCATTACCACATCTTACTCCAACCTTGAGCACACGAAGGATTTTAACCAACCCTTAAACACTTTGTACGAAAAGTGTACCGCAACACAATCGGAGTCGAACACCACGCTAATAGGTATAAAAGAGGCACCTAATGTCGCGTCAAAAAGACTCCATTACCAACACCCATCGAGATTTAAAACACTCGATCTCAACGGTTCCAACCAACCGACGAACCTCATGATTCGTCACTTCAACATAAAAGCGAACACGCGCTTAACAACCAAACACCAAAACCATTTCCGTGGCTTGGTAGAAACGTTTCCCAAATACTAAGGAATGCTTGGTTACGCCAAGTCTTACGCCCTTCGCCCGTCAATCAAACATCAACATAGGGTACTTCCATTAGGAACGTCACCCATAGCATAACATGCACAACAAAGGCACGCAACTCAAACTCAAACGACATTTAATAAATAATCAAAAGATACAACAACAATATAAGTTCACCAACGACGATGTGAACAACGCCAAATAGCTACACCCGGAGGGTTAGCTACAACACAACAATACATTAATATATAACAATATAAACGAACAAGGTTAACGCCTTAACCCAATACCGAGAACCAAATACCACAATGAAGATTGGCCGAACTACACGAGCCTTAGTAATCCGAAACCACAGGAGATTACTATCTTCACAACATCGAGGTTGGCCGAACTACACGAGCCTTAGTAATCCGAAACCACACGAGATTACTACCTCAATAAGATGACCGAACTACACGAGTCACCATGAATCCGAACTACACGAGATTCATTTTGATAAGATGACTGAACTACACGAGTCACCATGAATCCGAACTACACGAGATTCATTTTGATAAGATGACCGAACTACACGCGTCATCGTGAATCCGAACTACACGCGATTCACTTCTCCAACTCAAAACCCTTCGCCATTGGGGTTATAACATCCACATCACAATCACGTGTGATAGTGTACACACAAAACGTGTACCTCGCCAAATATGGTCAACCAAAACGCACAACCGTGCCAATTGGATCTAAACGCAAGTCTATCAAATCCACTTATATGTGAAGGGAGCTCTATAACCGAGAACCACTTCACCCGACCCGCACCCATCCTACACATACATAGTCGAAATTGGTTTGGTTAGTGCCTTTGCTATAGGTTGACTAACGTTTATATTAGTAATGCGGATATTATTAATATGTTGTGTGTTGTGATAATAATTCTCGCGTGTGTTTGTACCGCGTAGAATTTTGGTTGTGTTTGTGTATATCATCGAGCGAGACGGTCGTTGTACTAACGAGTCGATGCGGCATGTGTGCGTAATAAGAACTTGCAAACCTTATTACGGGTGCAAATCGTGTCTAACAAGTGATGTACGATGAGTGTTTAGCAAGATGGGGCTGTGTCGTGCGTACAGTTTTACACGTTCGTGGACTAATCGTTTTGCATTCTTTAGAATGACGACGCAAAACGAGACCGAGGCGAATGATGCAGAGTTTAACACTAGGGTTGCGGCCGCCGTTGCGGAGTAAATGAGTGTGTTAGAAGAAAGAATGGAAAGGAGGTATTCCGAACTTCAAAGTAGTGGTGAAATTGAGCGTTATCTTAAGAGCTTCATGAGGACTAAACCCCCGATGTATGACGGAAAGCCGGATCCTTTGGTAAGCACAACTTGGATTTCGGACGTCGAAGGGTGTTTCCGTACTATTGATTGCCCTCCTGAGGGAAAGACGAGACTCGCTACGAGTTTGTTGCGGGGTAGGGCAAGGGATTTGTTGGATGTTAAGATTGATCTTGTCGGTGGCGAGACGTTTATGGCTTTATCGTGGGACGACTTTAAGGAGGAATTCTTCGAGGAGTTCCGGACTTCGGCCGATTTGTGGGAATTGCGTAATGAGTTGCGAAATTTGCGACAAGGATCTATGGATTTGAGTACTCTCAAGACGACCTTTATGGCGAAGGCTCGTTTTTGTCCGGAGTATTTGGGGAATGATCGTTTGTTGATGGGGGATTTCTATCGGACCTTGAATGATGACTTGAAAAGTAAAATTAGCCGGGGTCAAGCGAAATCGTTTTCGGAATTATTCGACTTGGCTAGAGGTTTCGAGTCGTATTCACGATCGAAAAAGGGTGAACCTTCAAGTGAGCGAAGGGTCGTTTCTTATGGTGCTCCGAGTAAGAGGGCTAAGGGTCCGAGTGTGAGCACGGGTGGTACGCGAGTGGGTATGTCGGATTCTAGTGCGGCTAGATGTTACAATTGTGGTGTGAGGGGTCACAAGTCTTCGGAATGCTCGGTACCAAAGGGTGATGGTATGGTGTGCTTCAATTGCCAAAAAGAAGGACATCGTAAGTCGGAATGTCCCAAGTTAGCGGGGACGGGTGCGGCCAGGAGACGTTAAGGTACGTTTAATTTTGATAAATATGTCTTTTGATTATTTATTAAATGCCGTTTAAGTTTGAGTTGCGTGCCTTTGTTGTGCATGTTATGCTATGGGTGACGTTCCTAATGGAAGTACCCTATGTTGATGTTTGATTGACGGGCGAAGGGCGTAAGACTTGGTGTAACCAAGCATTCCTTAGTATTTGGGAAACGTTTCTACCAAGCCACGGAAATGGTTTTGGTGTTTGGTTGTTAAGCGCGTGTTCGCTTTTATGTTGAAGTGACGAATCATGAGGTTCGTCGGTTGGTTGGAACCCTCGAGATCGAGTGTTTTAAATCTCGATGGGTGTTGGTAATGGAGTCTTTTTGACGCGACATTAGGTGCCTCTTTTATACCTATTAGCGTGGTGTTCGACTCCGATTGTGTTGCGGTACACTTTTCGTACAAAGTGTTTAAGGGTTGGTTAAAATCCTTCGTGTGCTCAAGGTTGGAGTAAGATGTGGTAATGGGTCGTGTGAGCCCAATTGTTGGTAAAGTCTACCTGTGGTAGCATTGTGCGGTCGTACGAGTTGTGGATATGGAACGTGGTTCTAAGTGGGGGAGTTACACTCCCGCACGAGGAAGTTTAGTGTGAGATTTCGGATGATGCTATTGGTAGATCCGGAAAATGTTGTCGAGACCTGGTTGGGTCGATTTGTGGTAGAGTACAATTTTGGATAAATTGTACTTATGGTTTGGATTTGAATCATCACTGAGGTGGTAACGTGGTAAATCTCGTAGAGAGATAATGGACGTGTTTGGCGAGCAAGGTGAAATCCTCCGGTTAAGGGAGGTGTGTGTCGGGTTCTCTTGTGGAGAATTATTGTTTGGTACCTATGTTTGGTATATGTGGTTCTTGCTCGATTATGGTATGGTTGTTTGATGAAGCATGATCTTTAGGGTCCGCTGACTTCATCATGGGAATACGTGATTGGTGGAGCATGACTTTCGGGGTCCGCTGACTTCATCATGAGCGTGGTGTTATATCGGTGAAGCATGATCTTCGGGTCCGCTGACTTCATCCGGTGTTGTGATTGGTGGAGCATGACCTTCGGGGTCCGCTGACTTCATCAAGGGAGTAGTGTTATGTCGGTATGGTGTAACACTATCGGGAAATGCGAAGTACCGGTGGGAAATGTGAGTACCTATAACATCCCGCGTTTTTTCGTTAAATTTATTTTAACACCGTCTTTTTTTTTTTAAATAAAATCTTTCGTATTTAAATTCGTCGACTCCGTTGACGAACGTTCATAATATTCTCGTTATTTAATTATAACATCTCTCGTTAACTTGCGTTTTAAAAATATTCGATCGGTTAAATCCCGCACCCGCTTCTAAACTCGAGGGACTAAAATTGACACGGGGCAAACTAGTTGACTAGGTCAACTAGTCCACCCCAATCACCACCATTCAACCATCTCCCTCTATCTCTCTTTCTCTCTAGCAAGAACACACACACAAACCCCAACTTCATAAAATCATCATCTAAATTCGATCTAGGAGGCTTACAACAAAACAAATTACATTTTCGTGATCCTCTCTTCATTCTCTACGATTTGATACTAACTTCATCGATTTTGGGTAACATTTCTAAAACTCTAGATTTCTCTAAATTCGTGTGTTTGATTTGAAATGGTGTTAGTTAGTGTCTATGGCTCGTGTCTAGCATGAATATATGATTTACTTGCTCGATTTGTTGTTTTGAGTAACTAGTTTGAACATTTGAAATGGGTTTGCTTAATCTTGCATTTTGGAAGATTAAATGTTGTTTGATTGTTAAAGTTCATATTTTAATTGTGTTACTAGTATCACTAGCTTCGTTTTGATGCGTAGGTTGATTTGTAAAACTTCATAAACTTGATTAGTGATTTTGGATTAGGGTTGATAAGCTTTATATGAACTTTTGGTGCATCAAATGCTATGAATTGTTGTTGATAAGTGTTTAGTTGCAATGTGTGTTTGATTACCTTCGAAATGGCATATCATACATGTAAATTGGTTGCCCGAATCATGAAATGCGTTTTTAGAGATTGAAACTTTGATTATGAACGTTTAATGCGGTTTTGGGTTGTTGTAAGTGTTGAATTGCTTGATAAAATGTGTCTAGGTGTTTTCCTCGTCAAATTACCTTTCCGATGATATAAGATACATGTTCTAATTGTTTACGGATCATAAAATGTGGTTATTTGGTTTTTAGCTCGTGCATACTTGTGAAAAACAGAAACAGACCTGCACAGTTGGTGGCGCGGCGCGCCCCATCCCCTCGCGGCGCGCAGATGTGCCTGGTCAGATTCTGACCTCCTCGTCCCATTTCACGTGAAATGTTTGATGACCTACGGACCTCCGATTCACATGAAACTTGTTCTAATATACTTGTATATGAATATTTAGCATAGAAAAATAGTTCGGGACCCGACCCGAACGCGTTGACTTTTTCGTTGACTTTGACCAAGTTTGACTTTTAGTCAAACTTAACCAAACTTTTATACAATCATTCTAACATGCTTTTATACTTGTTTCTTGTATGAAACTTGACAACGTGATTCACATGCTATATTTAATCGAGTCGTATTGAGCCATAGGACTAATTGAACACATTTCACCCGACCTTGTGTCGTAACCGGTTAATTGATATAACTTACTTGTTTAGGTCAAGGCTAAGCAACTTTCATGCACACGTTTACTTGTTGAAGTACCTTTATACTCGTGCACTCGAGGTGAGATCATAGTCCCACCTTTTCAACAACTTTTATACTTTTAAATCGTGGGCTGAGAAAACATATACTTTGTTACATCTCGTACTACTTACTTTTATGTTTTGAACACAAGTGTGAAAACAAACATTCCACGTGCGAGTTAGAACAAAAATGCCTCAATTCGATTATCATTAGTTACACTTGCAGGGTGTAAGCGAGAACTTATATTGTGTGGCCATACGGGTTTAACAAACCCTCATTCGGACGGTTCGCTACCGTTATGCGGATGAAATATATTTTTGTGTTTTAGTGCGGGTTCTAGCACTGTGTGATGGGGTAACGTTGGTTAAGTTTTGATAATTGAGTGCTCGCGTATAACAACACTTTTGGAATGCAAATGATTTGGATAATCTACGTTATGGAAATACAAAATCTTGTGGTTCAAAAACAACGTTTAATACTTACTAAACCTATGATTTCACCAACGTTTTCGTTGACAGATTTCTCTATGTTTTTCTCAGGTCTTGCACGATATGTGATACATGCTTCCGCTCACTATTTGATACTTGCATTGGATGTCGAGTATACATGCATTACTTGGAGCGTCTTTTGACTTTACTTTAAACCGTGTCGCCTAGATTTCAAATGTACTTATAACCTTGTAACTTAACTTTTGGTTGAACAATTCTTGTAAACTTTGAAAACAATCTTTATTTGAATATGAGGGCGATATATTTTGGTCAAACATTGTCATAAAGACTTATGACCAGGTAATGGGACCCACGTAGTCGACGCCGTCACTTGACGATTTGTCGGGGTCGCTACAAGTGGTATCAGAGCCTTGGTTGTAGGGATTTAGAGTTCATTTGTGTCCACCCCGAGTCATAGGGTACATAGGTGAATCTAGACTACAACCGGCATATAGACAGAAGTAGGAATTACTTGACTATTTGTGCATTTATACTCGAACTCTTCTATCATATCTAACTCGTATTCGATCTTGATCTTACGTTGATAAATTTTGTTGACGCGCCACCTTGACTTTATGAAGTAATGTTAAATGCACATGAGAATCAGGGTAATATAATTTCCGGGATTATATTACGGTGATTCATATGGACATTCCGACATTATGACATAAAGAATTTAAGGCGAGTCAAGGAAAATTTTCTCTACATCATCATTCCATATCATGATTAGTATTATTGAGAATACTAATCAACGATATTCTTGTGTCTTGAAGGAACAATGCCTCCCCGTCGCGGGCCACGTAATGAAACTTCCGAACAAGCTTTTCAACGCATGATAGCCACCGCCATAGGTGCGGCTATGGCTAGTATCTCCTCCGACATCAATAACAACCACAACCACAACAACCATGGAGCCGGTAATTCAAACGAGAGTTGCTCCTACAAAACTTTCATGGGGTGCAAACCTCACACCTTCGATGGGACCGGAGGACCGGTTGTGCTCACCCGATGGTTTGAGCAAACAGAAGCCGTTTTTAGCATAAGCGGTTGTCGGGACCAAGACAAAGTCAAATATTCCACCCACACTTTTGCCGGTATAGCCCTCACATGGTGGAATACGTATGTGCTGTCGGTGGGTATCGATGAAGCCCACACACTCTCATGGGCCGACTTAAAGAAAAAGATGATCACCGAATACTTCCCGCGCGAAGAGACCCGTAAGCTCGAACACGAACTAAGAACTTTAAAAGCGGTCGGGAATGACCTAAAGGCATATAATCAACGATTTTCTGAGCTATCCTTGATGTGCCCAAACCTCGTGACCCCCGAACCTCTAAGGGTTGAACTTTACATGGATGGTCTTCCCAAGAGCATCAAACAAGGAGTAATGTCATCCAGACCCAGTAATCACCAAGAGGCCCTGAATATGGCCCGTCAATTGATCGAAACGGTAGACGAGATTGAAGTGCCGGCACCTAAAGCCGAGGATGAGTCGGGTGACAACAAAAGAAAATGGGAAGCCCCCCAATCGAGTAACTACAACAACAACCTTTCCAAGGAACCTCTCACCCCCGTCGGCAAGAAAAGTTATGCCGGGACACGACCTTTTTGCAACAAATGCCACAAGCATCATTTTGGTGAATGTGGCAAGTTAATTTGCCATCGGTGCCAAGGTAGTGGTCATATTGCCAAGTATTGTGGAAGTACCGCCCCCGTCACTCAAAAGGGGCCCGACGCACCAAAGCCGAATATTTGCTACAAATGCGGCCAATCGGGTCATTTTAGGAATGAATGCCCAAAGAATAAAGCAAAAACCAACGCGCGCC
Organism: Rutidosis leptorrhynchoides; assembly: GCF_046630445.1. Classification (NCBI taxonomy): domain Eukaryota; kingdom Viridiplantae; phylum Streptophyta; class Magnoliopsida; order Asterales; family Asteraceae; genus Rutidosis; species Rutidosis leptorrhynchoides. The sequence goes on along the minus strand of NC_092334.1, from coordinate 245,850,904 downwards.
GTTGAACTTACGACATCGACACCTAGGATGCCCGAGACGATGATGGACTAGTCACGGGTATGTTTCCTCACAACAAACCGTATGTTTCATACTTATTCGATTCGAGTACCGTTAGACGTTTTATAACCAAGGATTTGACTCGTGCTCTTTATATTCCACCTCTTTCCCCCAGATACTACTTAGACGATTTAAGTGACCGACGGAAAATATTGTGTGCCTATAAATTTTATTGGAGGATATACGTTAAGACTTTTGACTTGACACCTATAGAACTAGGGAGCTCGGAACCTATTCGTAAAAAAAAAAAAAAAAAAAAAAAAAAGAAAAAAAAAAATGTTTCCCCATCATCTTGTATAGATTATTGTGAACTGAGTAATTTTCGGTTGGAAACCGATACCCTCTCCCTCGCATCCATGACCTTATGATTATTTGCACGAATCCCGTATGTTCCAAATCGACCTCCGTTCCGGTTATCATCAATTGGGGGTTAAGTGAGACGATGTCTCCTAAGCCACTTTCCGAACTCGCAACGTTAGTTGTAAAACTCTCTTAGTACCGTTTGATTTATTTAGGGCTCGCCCGTATCCATAAACCTCTTGAACCGCGTATGCAAATTCATATAGACTAATCTGTTATCGTATTTATAGATGACATCTTAACTTATTTAAGTAAAGAAGGAAAACGAACAACATCACCATCTTACGCTCGAACTTTTGAGAAAAGAGCAACTTTATACCAAATTCTCCGAGTGAGAATTTCTGTTGAACGAAGTCCAATTTTCTAGACCATGATGTTAATGGTCAAGGCATTACAATCAATCTCGAAATCAAGCCACATGTAATCAGGAAACTCTCCCAACTCAGACTTGTATTCGTAAAATCTTAGATCTCGCCTGTTATCACCGAAGATTCATTTCTGACTTTTCTCGTGTTACCCGACTTTTACACTCGTTAACTCACTAAGGGAAAACTTTAAACCTCTCCGTGTTCGAACCTTGAGCGTGATTCTTCACACTAACATTTCTAGTTAAAATCGTATAGCAACAGATGGAACTCAAACATGGAAATATTTCTACATGAACGCCGAAAGGCATACTCTCTCGACTCAAAATTAACGTAACTAAAATTCGTTATTTTGCACGAAGAATTCGAATATTAAACTGTAGATCCGATCAACTTTCTCGTCATCACGTACCACACACATACCTCTGTTATTTCACCGTTACTGTCTGATATTACTGGAATTTAAGATAACACACAATCCAACGATACTTCACTCTTCTTTGACTTAACGTCCTTGTGTTTCTGATAATCGGCCAACTATTATTCAACCCCGAACTATACAACTACGTGTACTATCTTGTTTCTCTTCCAGACTTCAATTTTCGACAACTAGAGGCGCGTTATGGCAACCTCGAGATGTAAGCTCATCCTATTCTCAGTCCTCATTTCACTCCTATCTTTATCGCTCGCATTTCCGTTTAAGGAAACTCCTTGTGACATTTCTCCATGGATAGAGAAATTCCTCATATTATATTAGTATTCGCCACGAGGGTGAATAGTCCTAACGAACATTTCTCGAACCCTAACTGACTTGTTCAAACATATCTTAAGAGATTCTATTCCAACACGGAGTATCTTTGTCAAATATCCCGTATCGAATTACTCGTTTCGCCTCTAGTTTTACAAGAAACCTTGAAGACCCGCTTAGACATGAGTACCGCGTACCACCCACAAACAGACGAACCGAACAAACGAACGATTTACGTCTTCAAAAGACATGTTTCAAACTTGCATGGTCGCTTTTAGTAGATCCCTCTTACAACAGTAGTTACCACTCGTGTGTTCACACGCACTTTCCGAAACCCTATATGACCGCTAATGTCATACCCCTATTCGTTGGACCAAAGCATGTGGCAAACAAAACACCGAATCTTAACTCATCCAAGAAACAACAATTGAGATAATCCAAGTCCGAAAAGGGCTCGAGACGACCCGTAGTCGCCCAAAAGAGTCATACCAAACTTAGATGAAAACCTCACAAATCCCAGTGTGTAACCGCGTAATATTGAGAAACCGCACCTTGGAAAGGTGTAATCCAATTTGGGAAATCGAGAAAGGCTATATCCGCAATATCGAACCTTTTGAAACCTTGGGGCGTATTGGAACCGCTTCCTATCGTTTGGAACTTCAGACTCAATTAAGTTTCCGTTTACCCTACATTTCGTGTAACAAACTTAGAAACGTGTCCTGTGGAACAGGAACGTGCAATCCTGCTAGGTACATCAACTATCGATGACAAACTTCTCTTCATAGGAAAACCAGTTGAAATCGGGGATCGTAAAACCAAACTTTAATACAACGTAAAACCCTGACTATCCAAATTCATGAGAACACTCAAGGACGTACCTACACTTATTCATATTATGAACAACGTAAAGTCTCGAGTAAGAGATATCGACTACTACTTCCAACTAAATTTCGGGACGAAATTTCTTTTGAGGTGTGGATAATGTAACATCCCGCGTTTTTCCGTTAAATTTATTTTAACACCGTCTTTTTTTTTTAAATAAAATCTTTCGTATTTAAATTCGTCGACTCCGTTGACGAACGTTCATAATATTCTCGTTATTTAATTATAACATCTCTCGTTAACTTGCGTTTTAAAAATATTCGATCGGTTAAATCCCGCACCCGCTTCTAAACTCGAGGGACTAAAATTGACACGGGGCAAACTAGTTGACTAGGTCAACTAGTCCACCCCAATCACCACCATTCAACCATCTCCCTCTATCTCTCTTTCTCTCTAGCAAGAACACACACACAAACCCCAACTTCATAAAATCATCATCTAAATTCGATCTAGGAGGCTTACAACAAAACAAATTACATTTTCGTGATCCTCTCTTCATTCTCTACGATTTGATACTAACTTCATCGATTTTGGGTAACATTTCTAAAACTCTAGATTTCTCTAAATTCGTGTTTTTGATTTGAAATGGTGTTAGTTAGTGTCTATGGCTCGTGTCTAGCATGAATATATGATTTACTTGCTCGATTTGTTGTTTTGAGTAACTAGTTTGAACATTTGAAATGGGTTTGCTTAATCTTGCATTTTAGAAGATTAAATGTTGTTTGATTGTTAAAGTTCATGTTTTAATTGTGTTACTAGTATCACTAGCTTCGTTTTGATGCGTAGGTTGATTTGTAAAACTTCATAAACTTGATTAGTGATTTTGGATTAGGGTTGATAAGCTTTATATGAACTTTTGGTGCATCAAATGCTATGAATTGTTGTTGATAAGTGTTTAGTTGCAATGTGTGTTTGATTACCTTCGAAACGGCATATCATACATGTAAATTGGTTGCCCGAATCATGAAATGCATTTTTAGAACTTGAAACTTTGATTATGAACGTTTAATGCGGTTTTGGGTTGTTGTAAGTGTTGAATTGCTTGATGAAATGTGTCTAGGTGTTTTCCTCGTCAAATTACCTTTCCGATGATATAAGATACATGTTCTAATTGTTTACGGATCATAAAATGTGGTTATTTGGTTTTTAGCTCGTGCATACTTGTGAAAAACAGAAACAGACCTGCACAGATGGTGGCGCGGCGCGCCCCATCCCCGCGCGGCGCGCAGATGTGCCTGGTCAGATTCTGACCTCCTCGTCCCATTTCACGTGAAATGTTTGATGACCTACGGACCTCCGATTCACATGAAACTTGTTCTAATATACTTGTATATGAATATTTAGCATAGAAAAATAGTTCGGGACCCGACCCGAACGCGTTGACTTTTTCGTTGACTTTGACCAAGTTTGACTTTTAGTCAAACTTAACCAAACTTTTATACAATCATTCTAACATGCTTTTATACTTGTTTCTTGTATGAAACTTGACAACGTGATTCACATGCTATATTTAATCGAGTCGTATTGAGCCATAGGACTAATTGAACACATTTCACCCGATCTTGTGTCGTAACCGGTTAATTGATATAACTTACTTGTTTAGGTCAAGGCTAAGCAACTTTCATGCACACGTTTACTTGTTGAAGTACCTTTATACTCGTGCACTCGAGGTGAGATCATAGTCCCACCTTTTCAACAACTTTTATACTTTTAAATCGTGGGCTGAGAAAACATATACTTTGTTACATCTCGTACTACTTACTTTTATGTTTTGAACACAAGTGTGAAAACAAACATTCCACGTGCGAGTTAGAACAAAAATGCCTCAATTCGATTATCATTAGTTACACTTGCAGGGTGTAAGCGAGAACTTATATTGTGTGGCCATACGGGTTTAACAAACCCTCATTCAGACGGTTCGCTACCGTTATGCGGATGAAATATATTTTTGTGTTTTAGTGCGGGTTCTAGCACTGTGTGATGGGGTAACGTTGGTTAAGTTTTGATAATTGAGTGCTCGCGTATAACAACACTTTTGGAATGCAAATGATTTGGATAATCTACGTTATGGAAATACAAAATCTTGTGGTTCAAAAACAACGTTTAATACTTACTAAACCTATGATTTCACCAACGTTTTCGTTGACAGATTTCTCTATGTTTTTCTCAGGTCTTGCACGATATGTGATACATGCTTCCGCTCACTATTTGATACTTGCATTGGATGTCGAGTATACATGCATTACTTGGAGCGTCTTTTGACTTTACTTTAAACCGTGTCGCCTAGATTTCAAATGTACTTATAACCTTGTAACTTAACTTTTGGTTGAACAATTCTTGTAAACTTTGAAAACAATCTTTATTTGAATATGAGGGCGATATATTTTGGTCAAACATTGTCATAAAGACTTATGACCAGGTAATGGGACCCACGTAGTTGACGCCGTCACTTGACGATTTGTCGGGGTCGCTACAGTACCATTCCTATGTTGAGATTGTGAATCGCGTGTGGTTTCGGATTCACGATGACGCGTGTGGTTTCGGTCATCTTAACTAAATGAATCTCGTGTAGTTCGGATTCATGGTGACTCGTGTAGTTCGATCATCTTATTGAGGTAGTAATCTCGTGTGGTTTCGGATTACTAAGGCTCGTGTAGTTCGGCCAACCTCGATGTTGTGGAAGTGAATCTCGTGTAGTTCGGATTCACGAATGACTCGTGTGGTTTCGGTCATTGTATTGAGGAGTGAATCTCGTGTAGTTCGGATTCACAATTGACTCGTGTAGTTCGGTCATTCCTCTGGGATAGTGACTCTCGTGTAGTTCGGATTCACTATGGCGCGTGTAGTTCGGCCATTCCCGATTGTTGTTGTGGTGAAGGTAGTGAGTCGCGTGTAGCTCGGATTCACTAGGGCGCGCGTGTTTTTGGCCAGCCTTCGTGTCATGTGATCTATTGGTTGTTTGATACACCAATGGTAGGGTCGTAAGGACCATGTTGCGGGAACTATCGGTCGTTTTATACATCGATGGTGGGGTTGTGAGAACCATGTTGTGGGATTAGTGAGGCGATAGCCGTGTTTCGCTCACATGTTTGTTACGGGTGTGACGATGGTTGATTTTGTACACCTTAGGATTAGCGTTGCCATAGTCGTTTTGGGCGCTTTTGGTTTTAGTCGTTGCTTATGATGTTAGGATAGTGGCGTATTGGTTGTATTGCGCACTACAAAGGATGTTGAGTGGTAAGAGTAATCCGTGAGGATTCATGTGGTTCGATATTCAACGTTCGGATTGTTGACTTTAGGATTTAAACTTGGTTGCTTTTAGCATTGTACTTGGTAATGATACGCTAGAGGATTGATATCTCGGTACGAGATTAGTTGAGTTTCTCCCGATGTTGGGGTAGGAGCATGGTTTTAGTGCTCGGATTGTGGTTTTGATAAATCGTGGGTGACGATTTTAGTTGTTAAAGGCGATTCATTGGGAAGAATTGCTTAGAAAAGTCGGATTGGGACTTATAGTTGAGGACCGTTGAGTAGTTCCTAATTGGTTAAGTGGAGAAGATCACGAGGACGTGATCGAGTTTAAGTGGGGGAGAGTTGTAAGACCCAAATATTGATTGTACATAATGTAATTATGGTGTATGATGCGTGTATGAAGTGTACGTGTTGCTTGCTCGAACGTCGAAGGAAACTGGACGTTGTCCGAAGTGACAAGGTGTGTACGTATCTTTTCAACCCCAAATAAAGTTTGAGTTGATGTTTCAAAGCCTTACCATTGGATAGAATATCTTATTACGTTTCCAACGATATTTGATTTATCAAAAACGGAGTTACGGTCGAAAAGTTATGGCCAAAACAAGTTGCTGAAACCTGTTTTGGGCTCGACCACAATTTCCAGTTATTTGGAGCGGCGCTCCACCTTCTGGCGCGGCGCGCCGATTGCTGCTGAGGCAATTTTCAGCCTTTTTAAAAGGTTTAAATGAAGGGTATTTGGGTAATTTCACTTGGGGCCGGATTTGTGAGCCATATTAGCTGGTTTGGATCAGTTTTGGATCATTTTCACATCCATCCATCACTCCCAACTATCTAGAGAGAGAGAGAGAGAGATTCTAGAGAGAGATTTGGGGTTTTGGAGAAGAAGGAGGCCGTTTGGATCAAAAGCTCGAGTTCTAAAGTTGTTCCTTTCGTTCCTAGCTACGTTGTGGTAGTATTGGTAAGCTCAAACTCCGAATTTCATCTATTTGATTTGATATTCAAGTTAGGGTTTTGAGTTAGTTTGTGGTAAAACCCTTTTAGGTGATGAAATGGGTTTAGTGAAGCTAGTAATTGGGTTTATTGTTAATTGTTGGTGGATTTTGGGTTGGTGAACTAATTGGCCATGTTTAGGACTTGAAATTGAGTTTAATCACTTAAGTTAGTGATTACGGAAGTATTGAAACCCATTTAAAGTTATTTGGTTGACTAATTGTGACTTTGGGTCAAATTAGGGTTTGGTGGTGATTATGACCCATTTGGCGATTTAATGAGGTTTATAAACTTAAAATGGATTAAGTTGAAGTATTAAACCGAGTTAAATGTGTTTTGGTGTCAAAACTTGTAAATGGTGAGATTTTGACCTTATGGGTCAAAATTAGGGTTTAAGTGTCAAAATGGGTATGACACGTGTTTAACACTTGAGTTCGGGTTTAATTGGCGTATTAGGACCATTCTCACTCGTGTTAGTGATTATTGGTTAGTTTTGGGCACGGTTTGTGCTTGGAAGTGCATTTGGGTCGCAATTGCACTAAGTGACGAATTGGGTTGATTTGTAAATCCACTCTAAGTGTATTGTTGTAATTGTGATAATGGAATAGGTATTTTCCATTGGCGAGTGGCGGTTTACTTGGAAGCTTTCTTCAAGACTTCAAGGTGAGTGATAATATCCTATGTGCATATGTATGTGTAGGATGGGTGCGGGTCGGGTGAAGTGATTCTCGGCTATAGAGCTCACTTCACATGTAGGTGGACTTGATGGACTTTTGCATGAGTCCAATTGGCACGGTTGTGCGTTTTGGTTGACCATCTTTGGCGAAGTACGCGTTCGCGTGTACACTATCACACGTGATTGTGATGTGGATGATATAACCCCAATGGCGAAGGGTTTTGAGTTGGAGAAGTGAATCGCGTGTAGTTGAGATTCACGATGACGCGTGTAGTTCGGTCATCTTATCAAAATGAATCTCGTGTAGTTCGGATTCATGGTGACTCGTGTAGTTCGGTCATCTTATCAAAATGAATCTCGTGTAGTTCTGATTCATGGTGACTCGTGTAGTTCGGTCATCTTATTGAGGTAGTAATCTCGTGTGGTTTCGGATTACTAAGGCTCGTGTAGTTCGACCAACCTCGATGTTGTGAAGATAGTAATCTCGTGTGGTTTCGGATTACTAAGGCTCGTGTAGTTCGGCCAATCTTCATTGTGGTATTTGGTTCTCAGTATTGGGTTAAGGCGTTAACCTTGTTCGTTTATATTGTTATATATTAATGTATTGTTGTGTTGTAGCTAACCCTCCGGGTGTAGCTATTTGGCGTTGTTCACATCGTCGTTGGTGAACTTATATTGTTGTTGTATCTTTAGCTCGTTGCTTAGAGATCGTACGGTATGCTTAGTGTAATGCTTTATATATGGATGCCTCGGTATGCGGTATTTGTTATTTTGTGGCGTGTCCATTTTATACATATATATGTATGTAGTATATTATCATTCACTAAGCGTTAGCTTACCCTCTCGTTGTTGACTCTTTTTATAGATTGCATGCGGATGGTGGCTCGGGTAAGCGCGAGGATTAGAGGACTTGCATAGTTTGCGTAGAAGGCTTGCTTTTGGATTTATTAGGATTGGGTAGCGTATCCCCAATCGCCATGCTCGGCTTTGTTTTGTATTAAAAGTCATATGGTCGAAAATTGTATTTTGGTACTTAAGGGGTAATTTGGGTCAATGTGGGCCCCGCTTCGTAAACTAAATTTTATTAATGGAACGCGCTAGTTTTTATATATAGAACATGCGGTTAAAAGCGTTTTGTCTAAATACGTCGGGAACTAGTCAAACATTTTCGCATTTAAAGACTTTCCGGACAGTCAGGTTTGGCGCGCCGCGCGGCCTATATGGCGCGCCGCGCCAGGTGGCAGTTCAGCAAATTTTTTTTTACTTTGTATTTTCACGTGGTTTGTTCGCGGGTTGGTTTGGGTTGTTACAACTACCCTAGATATAATTATAAAACGCTAATATGAAGAAAAGGCTTTTATAATAATAACTGGTTCATATTATTAATAAGCTACGATGTACTGTAAATACACACTACATCTATAATATTCCATGTGAATAATTTTTTTTTTTTCATTCTTATTGAAGATTATGGCGCGATTGAACCGAATGACGGAACAAGAAATTGAGGAACTCATCAATCAGCGAGTGGACGACAGAATGTTATGGGTCGAGGCTGCGAGAGGTGCTGCAGTTAACCCAAATCCTCGTGTGGGATGTACTTACAAAACTTTTCAAGGTTGCAAGCCCTCATCATTCAGTGGAACAGAAGGACCGATCGGTTTAACCCGGTGGATCGAAAAGATTGAGTCTGTGTTTAAAATCAGTGGTTGTATTGAGAAGGACATGACCAAGTATGCATCGTGCACCTTATAAGATAGTGCACTCACGTGGTGGAAAATCTATGTGAAGGCCGTGGGAGGAGATGTAGCTTATGATACTCCCTGGGAAGAATTCAAAACAATGCTAATCAACGAGTATTGTCCAAGGAACGAGGTTAGGAAGTTGGAAACTGAATTACGAAGCCTGAAAGTTGTTGGTACTGAACTCACCAACTACAATCAGCGATTCATGGAATTAGCTTTGCTATGTCCCGAATTGGTACCAACCGAAGAACGGAAGATAGAACTGTACAAAGATGGTTTGCCTAAAAATGTCAAAGCAAATGTTACAGCATCGAAATCCAAGACTATTCACGAAGCCATCACCATGGCAAACGAGTTGATGGACCCGATTATTCTGGATAAGAACACCGATGTCAAGACATCAGAAAACAAAAGAAAGTGGGAAGGTAATCAACAATCCAACAAGAAACAAGAAACCACGCAAGGTGTGGGTAGTGGTTCAAGCTCAGGTTACAAGGGATGAAATCCTTTATGTAACAGATGCCACAAACATCACTCTGGTTATTGTAATGTGGTGTGCGATAATTGTAATTGAAGGGGTCATCTTGCTGAAGATTGTAGGATTCCTGTTACAAATACCAATGGCACCAAGACTCCTGCCACCAATGCAAATAGAACTGCCTTGGCCACTGTTACTTGCTATGGGTGTGGGAAACAGGGTCATTATAAGAGCCAGTGCTCGAATCCAGAGAGGAATAACGGATCTGCACGTGGAAGAGCATTTATTATTAATGCTAGAGAGGCGTATGAAGACCCGGAGCTGGTTACGGGTACGTTTATCATTAATAACTTATCAGCATCTATTATATTTGATACTGGTGCCGATAGAAGTTACGTGTGTAGAGACTTTTACGCTAAATTGAATTGTTCATCATTACCTCTAGATGCTAAGTACATGATTGAGTTAGCTAATGGTAAACTAATTAAAGCCAATAAAATTTGCCGTGATTGTAAAATAAATTTAGCCGGAGAAACATTCAAGATTGATTTGATACCCATAGAATTAGGAAGTTTTGACGTAATTATCGGCATGGACTGGATGTCCAAAGTAGGAGTCGAAGTGGTGTGTGCTGAAAAGGCAATTCGTATTCCTCGAAAGGATAAATCAATGATAATGATTTACGGAGATAAAGGTAACCCAAACCTAAATCTCATTAGCTGTTTGAAAGCTCGAAAGTGTTTAGAAAAGGGATGTTATGCCATCCTAGCACATGTAAAGAAAGTTGAAGAAAAGGAGAAGAATATTAACGATGTAACTGTAGTAAGAGACTTTCCCGATGTATTTCCGGAAGAATTACCGGGACTACCTCCTTTCAGGTCTGTAGAATTTCAAATAGATCTTGTACCAGGAGCTGCACCGGTTGCTCGTGCTCCATATAGACTTGCACCGTCCGAGTTAAAAGAACTTCAGAGTCAGTTAAAAGAATTACTGAACCGAGGATTCATACGACCAAGTACTTCACCGTGGGGAGCTCCAATTTTATTTGTTAAAAAGAAGGATGGATCTTTTAGGATGTGTATAGATTATCGTAAATTAAATAAGTTAACTATCAAGAATCGGTATCCACTACCGAGAATTGATGACTTATTTGATCAACTGCAAGGATCATGTGTGTACTCGAAAATCGACTTAAGATCGGGCTATCATCAACTACGTGTCAAAGAAGAAGACATTCCGAAAACTGCTTTTCGGACACGTTACGGTCATTACGAATTTTTAGTCATGCCGTTTGGGTTGACAAATGCGCCAGCTGTATTCATGGACCTCATGAATCGAGTTTGTAGTCCATATTTAGATAAGTTTGTTATCGTTTTCATTGACGATATTCTTATCTATTCCAAGAGTGAGCAAGAGCATGAGCAGCATTTAAGGTTGGTATTAGAATTGTTAAGAAAGGAACAGTTATACGCTAAATTTTCTAAGTGTGCATTTTGGTTGGAAGAAGTGCAATTTCTTGGTCACGTTGTTAGTAGCAAAGGAATTCAGGTTGATCCAGCTAAAATTGAGGCCATTGAAAAATGGGAGACTCCTAAGACACCAACGCAGATATGCCAATTTTTGGGTTTAGCCGGTTATTATAGAAGGTTTATGTGAGGACCCGTCCTAATCCTCCTGGACGTAGTCATCAACATTTGGTTCCATTGCGATGATCGACTTCAAGTAATGTCCTTAACATGAGCAAATGCACAGCGGAAGACTTAATTTGTACCTGAGAATAACATGCTTTAAAATGTCAACATAAAGTTGGTGAGATATATAGGTTTGATGCTAGCAGCGTTATAACTATAGACCACAAGATTTAAAGTTTATACATAATACACTCCTCGTGTATAGAAAAGACGTTGAGCACTTGGTAACCATACTTAACATTTAAATCACAGCAGCATACTCTTAAATAAACCCTACACCGTACCAAGTGTAGTAACGAAACGAAGTACTGTGCAACCGTTAAATGCTGGTCGTCCAGCCCGGTTGGGGTTGTCCGGCCCGATAGATCTATCAACAGGATTCGCGTTTACGCTCCTCACGTAAATATTAGCTACCAAGTATAAAGAGATATGCCATGGTACAACTCAACGTAGAATTTATATTTTTGATCACTTGTGTCCATAACGTAAATCATTCATAAAAACAACGCATGTATTCTCAGCCCAAAAATATTTAGAGTTTAAAAGGGAACTATATACTCACCTAATGTATTTTGTAGTAAAAATACATATAACACCATTTAACAAGTATAAGGTTGGCCTCGGATTCACGAACCTATATCACGTATATATATATATATATTAACACTTAATTGAAATCAGATAATTACACCTATTAATTATATAATACTTATATAATAAATGTTAATGTTTATTTAATATTTTATGTAATATTATTATAATTATGTATCAAATATGTTTTTATGTAATTTAAAAATAATGTTAATATTAATAATAATAAAAATATGTTAATGATAAAATAATAATAATACTAATAATGATAACTAGAATGATAGTTTCAATAAAAAATGATAATTTATAAATAATGAAAATTTTAATAAAAATACTATTTTTAATAATAAATAATAATTTTAATAATAATAACAATAATAATAATCATACTTGTAATTTTAATAATGATAGATGATAATTGGTTTTTAACACTTATTTTGGTAATAATAATAATAATAATAATAATAATAATAATAATAATAATAATAATAATAATAATAATAATAATAATAATAATAATAATAATAATAATAATAATAAAATATCGATTAATACCTTAGTAACATTAAAAAGGAATAAATTGCCCGAGACGGGACTCGAACCCGGGACCTCTCGTTCGACACCCTAACCATCCGCTCTACTTAGCCTTTTCTGTTTTAAAACCCTTTGAAATCTTATTAAGCCTTCTTTTGTTCTATGTTCTTTTTCTTCAACAACTATATTCAACTATCTTAATCATCATCATAACTATATCATCTTCTATAACTATCAACATCATTGTCATGATCATCCCTATACATCATCACTCTCGTATATCACCATACCATATTCATTATCATGATCATTTTAATCATGAATCATAATTGTAATCATGATTATCCTATCATCATTCAGTATCTGTTCCTCGTTAATCATCATCATTATGAAATCATCATCTTCGTTCCTGTTAGACTATTGTATCCCCATCATTATTTTATCTTCGCAGAACTCTCAACATACATCATCAGTTTTGTTTTACAACTTAGGAATAGAAACTGATAACATATATATATATGAACAACAGGAGATGATACGTTTGTTTCAAGATCTAACATTCAAAATCCCAACAAAATATCAAGTATTACGGCCCACAAGGAGAAACCGGAGCCCAACAATACTAATCTCGGCCCAACATCATAAACTCGGCCCGATCAGAAACTAGAACATGGGCCACGACCCAACATAAGTTGGATCTTAGTTCTAACTCGTGATCCAACAGAAAAAAAATGAAGATGCCCGATCCCCTTTATTTTGCCCCTTTTTCGAAATCTGGTATCCAGTATTAACGAAGGAAAAATATAATAGAGATTAACCTCCTAGCATGTCGGCAGCAACTAGAACATTGTCCCACCACTAAGATAAAGAAATCAACTAGCAAAAAAAAAAAAAATATGTCGGCCATGAATTCACACTTTGACCCACTTGCCTATTTGAGTGCTCTATAAATTAATACCCCATATCTAGATTAATAATAATTCAATAAAACTGTAAACATATATCATCATTCAATCGGTATTTTGTTCAATTAGAAGAAAACGGAATAGCAAGTGCTGCGAACAGAAAAAGAAAACAGAAGGGAAATAAGCAGCAAGAAAGAATATGGTGGTGGCGTGAGGATTGGTGTTAGGGTGGTTTCACAAGGATAAAAGAAAAGAGGAAGAGAGCAAGTGATGGATGGCCTAAGGTGGTTATGTTCATGGTTCACTGGGATAGAAACGGAAATCAGAAAAAAAAGTATACGTATCGCATGAAAACAGGAAATAGTAGCAGAAAGATAACAGGTGGTTACGGTGGTGGTTTTTGTCAACAATGGTTGGTGGTCTCGGTGGTGATGAGGGTAATCGATTGAGTCACCAAGGTGGTGATGATTTGGTTGAAGATGGTTCTTGTGGTGGTGGAAAAGTGACGGGGTGTAACGGTGGAGATGGTGATTATTACGTTTGAAGATGATGATAGTGTGTAAGTACTTATAACCGATCAAGTTTGATGTGTAAAGTTTAATGAAGTTGACTAGTAACAGGATTCGACAACGTGGACATTAAATTCTTCAATCGGACAAATAAAAGGGAATAAAAATCAAAATTCGATTCCTATCAGATTTTGTATTGTTCTTGATTGTAATCCAGTTTTAGAGACCAAGAAATCAATTACCTACAGTTTTGAAAAGGATATGAAGTAGTATATATTTCTATCTTATTTATTTGATTACATACGATATTTATATACATAATTATTTATAGTTCAATGTATATATATAATGTATTAGTATTTATTTATATAATTGCTGTATATCAGTATTCGTATATCTTTATATTTTTATGTATCAAATATATTAATAATTACTAAATATAAATATATTAATAATAATTCCAATTACCATGTATATAAATATACACGCATATCTGGTTACAATTTATTGTTCGTGAATCGTCAGGCTTAGTCAAAAGGGTAACTGCTTATCCGAATTTTGATTTCAACTTTTCTAGACTCAACATTACAGATTTTGCTTATCGTGTCGGAAACATATAAAGATTAAGGTTTAAATTTGGTCGGAAATTTTCGGGTCGTTACAGTACCCACCCGTTAAAGAAATTTCGTCCCTGAAATTTGGTAGAGGTTGTCATAAATAACAATAGGAATGTTTTCATGACGAATATGAGATAATAACGGAGTTTTATCATTATTGATAGATATAGATAAAACATTTCGATCATGTGAAGCGTACGAGTGAAGCTATCACAAAAGAGTGAAATGAGTAATATGGTATCGTTTTAACTGATGACGTGGTTATGATTGATTTCCGGAATTCACGAGATTTAAAGAAAATTTTTCGTAATAAGATTTGGTTCTTTGACGATTTAGGAAACAGGATCTCCTTTGATTTAATGCAGCAAATCTGTTGTGATTTCTTTGTTGGATATTTCACTTATAAAACTACCCCCTTCGTTCCCCTATTTCCATATCCCACATCTTCTACTCTTTCTCCTTAATTCTTATTTAAAGATATTCTTAATGGCACAATTTTGATTTGTCAAATTACCAGAATATCCAGGAAAATAGAACTATCAAGATGATTTGTTCTTAATACGTTTCGGAATTTGATAGAATGTAGGAGCCGTGTAACATGGCACATGATGACGGTACTGTGAATCATCACATTCCATTAGAAACTTAACATGAGTTACTGTAATATAATGAAGTTGATCATGTTTCATTATATTATACTAATTCATGCATCAGTTCCCAACACTGCTTCAGAACATTCCCATTTTAAACTTGAAGGATTTAGAAACTAACACAGTTTTCTTTATATTGTAACGCAGATATAACAGAGAGATAAATGATTTCAGATAAGGATAGTGGTGAAAATATCTTCAGAAATATTGAGGATATTTATAATGAAAGATATGATAATATCTTGGAATTTCTAATGTCGAAGGATGATGATGAAGATGACCCGTAAGGGTTTAGATTCAGAAGCAAGGTGTTTGCTGCAGAATCGTCATAATTCTTTATGTACAAGTTTAGTCCTTGTAACTTGTTCAAAGTCTCCTCCACGGTTTGCTCAATCCGGTTTTCAGTACCAAATTTTCTATTGAGCGTTCCTAACACTTCCTTCTTTTATCATCAACCTTTGGTCATTAAGACCATCTACAACATGCTGCTTCATCAGCATTCTCAAAGTTATCAGATCTGGGTCATCGGTTATCAAACCAAGGTGGTTTCAGAAGTATTGTATTTTTAAATAATTATGATGGATATAAAAGGTTCTCCGGTAACGATGGCGAAAGAACAAAGTATATATATCGAGATTATACTAAGAGTAATCTTACTGGGAAGCCGAAGTGGAGCTGTGACAAAATTGACTACTTTGGAGAGGAACAACAAAGTTATTTTGGATAATAATAACGCTAAAGAAATTAACACTGCTGCGTGTTAAATATTGACTCAGTCTCCGAGAGTTTTCAGGTGCATAACTATATGCAAGAATCTTTTCTTTCATAGATGAAGTGCAGTTGGTTCAACCTCTCAGTTGAGGTGTTTTCAAAAATCATGATCGGTTTGAATATGAATTGTAATTGTCGAGGTACAAATGAGGTTTAGGATAAAATCAAGTGACAAACTTGAAGAATTGTTTAGTTTCATATGTTATATTCAACATTTTAATTTATTTTAAACGTCTATAGTTAGCAGTCCAATAGTCCGATTGTCAAATGGTCCAATAAATTCATATATATAAATTAAACATATAATATTCGAATTAAGTAATACGTATCGTGACCCGTGTACCGGTCTCAGTGTCGATCACAACTCAAACCATATATATATTTTGGAATCCACCTCAACCCTGTATAGCCAACTATAGAGTGTCTATGATCGTTCCGAAATATATATATAGATGGGTCGATATGATAAGTCGAAACCTTGCATACGTGTCCCGTTATTTAAAGTGCGTAAAATAAATAAATATATATCATGACCCATTATACAACGTGTTGTCTCAGAATTAATCCGACGTATTGTTGCATATGTGTCCCGACAGTATGTACAGTGCAGAAATTAAAATTGCGAGAATGTAAATTGCGATAAATTAAATGTTAATCAGTTAGCTGGGAACAGTTAGCCGGAACAATTAGCGTGGAATCTTAACAATATTTTAATTAGTTAATCCGTTTGTTTCTAACCAATTTTATTATATCCAATGTTTTCTTCATTATGCCACTTGTTGAATTTTGATAGATCAAAATTCAAATATGAAATTGAATGAGAATGGTTATTTTTCGGTGAACGAATACGTATATCGATGGTTGTAAGTAGGATAGTAAATGACCGTTGAATCAGATTCGAAGAATGTACAGTGTAACTTATTAATGTGAATTCTAAATATTCCTCGGGTTCTACCCACCCGTTAAAATATTTTCATCATTAACAGTTTGTACGAAAGAATTTTTAATTACAATCTTTATGAAAATATACTCGCATATATATTTTCGTCGGATGTAATCATGGATTTAATGAGTCAATAAGATATTATACTCATTTGATTTATTGTTAACACTTGATTACATGATCTCTAAAACATTAGAGATTACATAATTGCCATGTCGAACGAAGGTAAATGAGGTAGAGCAATACGTAGAACGAAATTAATCGATGTAGAACGATATGTAGAACGAAGATCATACTCGAAATACAGATGGTAATATTGAGGCGTGTGATGTTAATATCCGAGGTACAGGTTGTGATGAGATTTACAACACGGTTGTGGTTTAGGGGTGATAAGGATACCGTTGACGTTGACGATGGTGGTACAGATTATGCTGCTGGTGCTGCTGCTGGTGTTTGTAACCTTCGCACCGTATTTTCTAAAGCCACTACCCGAGCGCGAAGCTCGTTGACTTCTTCTATTATACCGGGATGATTGACGGTTGGAACGAGCGAATGAACAAGATTCGAAATATGGGATAGTATGTAATCATGACGAGATACTCTAGAAATGAGCGAGAAAATGGTGTTTCGAATAGGTTCGCCGGTAAGTGCTTCAGGTTCATCGTTAAGAGGACAATTTGGTGGATGGAATGGATCACCCTCTTCTTGTCTCAAGTGATTTAGTATATTACGAACCCATCCCCAATTCATCCAGAATAGATGATGGGAAATTGGTTGATCCATTCCGGTGATGCTGTTCTCGGAGCTCGAATGGAAATACATATCGGCGTAGCTATCGGAGTCGGAGGAATTCGAACTGAATGAGGAATCCATCTTCTATAGCCCGAGAAATGTATTTTTGGTTTGGAATAGATTATAGGAGTTGGGTTTGGTACTCTTCAATACATAGTTTACATATGTATTTATAATACCCAAAATCCCGTGAATTACGGAGAATCTTTGAAATACGTCAGACAATGTCTATAGCAACAGATACGCTAGGATATGAATTTTGTCTATACACTATCGATGCACTAAATGCAGTAAGATGTGTCTAGACTTAAGAATACTAAGCAGGCAATTCCTAAGGATGATAAGCAGATGATTTCCGACTAGAAATGATAAGCAAAATTTTTAATAGGCAGACACGGTCAAAGTCCAGACTCACTAATGTATCCTAACAACTACCAGTTAGACACACTAATGCAAGACCTGGTTCACTAAGACCAACGCTCTGATACCACCTGTGAGGACCCGTCCTAATCCTCCTGGACGTAGTCATCAACATTTGGTTCCATTGCGATGATCGACTTCAAGTAATGTCCTTAACATGAGCAAATGCACAGCGGAAGACTTAATTTGTACCTGAGAATAACATGCTTTAAAATGTAAACATAAAGTTGGTGAGATATATAGGTTTGATGCTAGCAGCATTATAACTATGGACCACAAGATTTAAAGTTTATACATAATACACTCCTCGTGTATAGAAAAGACGTTGAGCACTTGGTAACCATACTTAACATTTAAATCACAGCAGCATACTCTTAAATAAACCCTACACCGTACCAAGTGTAGTAACGAAACGAAGTACTGTGCAACCGTTAAATGCTGGTCGTCCAGCCCGGTTGGGGTTTTCAGGCCCGATAGATCTATCAACAGGATTCGCGTTTACGCTCCTCACGTAAATATTAGCTACCAAGTATAAAGAGATATGCCATGGTACAACTCAACGTAGAATTTATATTTTTGATCACTTGTGTCCATAACGTAAATCATTCATAAAAACAGCGCATGTATTCTCAGCCCAAAAATATTTAGAGTTTAAAAGGGAACTATATACTCACCTAATGTATTTTGTAGTAAAAATACATATAACACCATTTAACAAGTATAAGGTTGGCCTCGGATTCACGAACCTATATCACGTATATATATATATATATATATTAACACTTAATTGAAATCAGATAATTACACCTATTAATTATATAATACTTATATAATAAATGTTAATGTTTATTTAATATTTTATGTAATATTATTATAATTATGTATCAAATATGTTTTTATGTAATTTAAAAATAATGTTAATATTAATAATAATAAAAATATGTTAATGATAAAATAATAATAATACTAATAATGATAACTAGAATGATAGTTTCAATAAAAAATGATAATTTATAAATAATGAAAATTTTAATAAAAATACTATTTTTAATAATAAATAATAATTTTAATAATAATAACAATAATAATAATCATACTTGTAATTTTAATAATGATAGATGATAATTGGTTTTTAACACTTATTTTGGTAATAATAATAATAATAATAATAATAATAATAATAATAATAATAATAATAATAATAATAATAAAATATCGATTAATACCTTAGTAACATTAAAAAGGAATAAATTGCCCGAGACGGGACTCGAACCCGGGACCTCTCGTTCGACACCCTAACCATCCGCTCTACTTAGCCTTTTCTGTTTTAAAACCCTTTGAAATCTTATTAAGCCTTCTTTTGTTCTATGTTCTTTTTCTTCAACAACTATATTCAACTATCTTAATCATCATCATAACTATATCATCTTCTATAACTATCAACATCATTGTCATGATCATCCCTATACATCATCACTCTCGTATATCACCATACCATATTCATTATCATGATCATTTTAATCATGAATCATAATTGTAATCATGATTATCCTATCATCATTCAGTATCTGTTCCTCGTTAATCATCATCATTATGAAATCATCATCTTCGTTCCTGTTAGACTATTGTATCCCCATCATTATTTTATCTTCGCAGAACTCTCAACATACATCATCAGTTTTGTTTTACAACTTAGGAATAGAAACTGATAACATATATATATGAACAACAGGAGATGATACGTTTGTTTCAAGATCTAACATTCAAAAGCCCAACAAAATATCAAGTATTACGGCCCACAAGGAGAAACCGGAGCCCAATAATACTAATCTCGGCCCAACATCATAAACTCGGCCCGATCAGAAACTAGAACATGGGCCATGACCCAACATAAGTTGGATCTTAGTTCTAACTCGTGATCCAACAGAAAAAAAATGAAGATGCCCGATCCCCTTTATTTTGCCCCTTTTTTGAAATCTGGTATCCAGTATTAACGAAGGAAAAATATAATAGAGATTAACCTCCTAGCATGTCGGCAGCAACTAGAACATTGTCCCACCACTAAGATAAAGAAATCAACTAGCAAAAAAAAAAAATATGTCGGCCATGAATTCACACTTTGACCCACTTGCCTATTTGAGTGCTCTATAAATTAATACCCCATATCTAGATTAATAATAATTCAATAAAACTGTAAACATATATCATCATTCAATCGGTATTTTGTTCAATTAGAAGAAAACGGAATAGCAAGTGCTGCGAACAGAAAAAGAAAACAGAAGGGAAATAAGCAGCAAGAAAGAATATGGTGGTGGCATGAGGATTGGTGTTAGGGTGGTTTCACAAGGATAAAAGAAAAGAGGAAGAGAGCAAGTGATGGATGGCCTAAGGTGGTTATGTTCATGGTTCACTGGGATAGAAACGGAAATCAGAAAAAAAGTATACGTATAGCATGAAAACAGGAAATAGTAGCAGAAAGATAACAGGTGGTTACGGTGGTGGTTTTTGTCAACAATGGTTGGTGGTCTCGGTGGTGATGAGGGTAATCGATTGAGTCACCAAGGTGGTGATGATTTGGTTGAAGATGGTTCTTGTGGTGGTGGAAAAGTGACGGGGTGTAATGGTGGAGATGGTGATTATTACGTTTGAAGATGATGATAGTGTGTAAGTACTTATAACCGATCAAGTTTGATGTGTAAAGTTTAATGAAGTTGACTAGTAACAGGATTCGACAACGTGGACATTAAATTCTTCAATCGGACAAATAAAAGGGAATAAAAATCAAAATTCGATTCCTATCAGATTTTGTATTGTTCTTGATTGTAATCCAGTTTTAGAGACCAAGAAATCAATTACCTACAGTTTTGAAAAGGATATGAAGTAGTATATATTTCTATCTTATTTATTTGATTACATACGATATTTATATACATAATTATTTATAGTTCAATGTATATATATAATGTATTAGTATTTATTTATATAATTGCTGTATATCAGTATTCGTATATCTTTATATTTTTATGTATCAAATATATTAATAATTACTAAATATAAATATATTAATAATAATTCCAATTACCATGTATATAAATATACACGCATATCTGGTTAAAATTTATTGTTCGTGAATCGTCAGGCTTAGTCAAAAGGGTAACTGCTTATCCGAATTTTGATTTCAACTTTTCTAGACTCAACATTACAGATTTTGCTTATCGTGTTGGAAACATATAAAGATTAAGGTTTAAATTTGGTCGGAAATTTTCGGGTCGTTACAGTTTATTCAAGATTTTTCTCGAATAGCTAAACCATTAACAGTGTTAACGCAAAAAGGGAAGAAGTACGAATGGACTTCTGAGCAGGAGAGTGCATTTCAATTACTGAAGAAGAAGTTGACTACAGCACCTATTTTATCGTTACCTGAAGGGAACGATGATTTTGAGATATATTGTGACGCTTCGCGACAAGGTTTTGGTTGCGTCCTTATGCAACGGAAAAAAGTTATAGCATAAGCATCCCGACAATTGAAGATTCACGAGCGGAATTATACGACACATGATTTAGAATTGGGAGCAGTAGTGTTTGCATTGAAGATATGGAGACACTATTTATATGGGGTTAAATGCACTGTGTTTACTGATCATAAAAGCCTTTAACATATTTTTGATCAGAAACAGCTGAACATGAGGTAACGTAGGTGGGTCGAGCTGATAAATGACTATGATTGTGAAATTCGCTATCATCCCGGGAAAGCGAACGTGGTGGCTGACGCTCTAAGTAGAAAGGAACGGGAACCAATTCGAGTACGAGCAATGAATATAAAAATTTGCAAGAATCTCAACTCACAAATCAAAGAGGCTCAACGAGAAGCTCTTACTAAAGAAAACATAGGAAATGAAATAATGAAGAAGTATGGGAAACAACTCGTTATACAGGGAAGACGGAATTCGATATTTTGCAAACCGTATTTGGGTACCAAAGTTGGGTGGATTAAGGAAGTTGATATTGAATGAGGCACATAAGACAAGATACTCGATACATCCTGGAGTTGGAAAGATGTATCAAGATCTTAAGACGCATTATTGGTGGCCTAATTTAAAGACAAATGTTGCAACATATGTTGGGGAATGTTTAACTTGTTCCAAAGTCAAAGCAGAACATCAGAAGCCGTCAGGGTTACTTCAACAACCAGAAATCCCAGAATGGAAATGGGATGGTATTACCATGGATTTCATCACAAAGTTACCTAAGACTGCCTGGGATTATGACACCATTTGGGTAATAGTTGATCGTCTCACCAAATCTGCACATTTCTTACCTATAAAGGAAACGGATAGAATGGAGAAACTATTACGAATATACATAAAGGAAATTGTTTCAAGGCATGGAATACCTATTTCCATTATATCCGATCGTGATAGTAGATTTACATCAAAGTTTTGGCAATCACTACAGGAGGCCCTGGGAACCCGTTTGGATATGAGCACCGCATATCATCAGCAAACTGACGGGCAGAGTGAAAGAACAATTCAAACTCTTGAAGACATGCTCAGGGCATGTGTGATCGATTTTGGAAACTGATGGGATAAATATCTACCATTAGCAGAATTCTCGTATAATAACAGTTATCATGCGAGCATTAAAGCTGCACCATTCGAAGCATTATATGGAAGGAAGTGTAGATCCCCTATCTATTGGAATGAAGTAGGAGATTGACAATTAACTGGTCCCGAGATCATACACGAAACGACTGAGAAGATCGTACAAATCAAGGAGAGATTAAAAACAGCCCGTAGTCGCCAAAAGAGCTACGCCGATGTCCGAAGGAAACCATTAGAGTTTCAGATCGGTGACATGGTTATGTTAAAGGTGTCACCTTGTAAAGGAGTAATACATTTTGGTAAAAGGGGTAAACTGAACCCAAGGTATGTAGGCCCGTTCAAGATCATCGAACGCATTGAACCGGTAGCTTATCGACTCGAATTACCACAACAACTCGCCGGAGTACATAATACATTTCACGTTTCAAACCTTAAGAAGTATCTTGCAAAGGAAGACCTCACCATTCCTCTTGAAGAAATCCAAGTCGACGAGAAACTACAATTCATAGAAGAACCAATCGAAATCATGGACCGTGAAGTTAAACAACTAAAGCAGAGCAACATACCAATCGTTAAGGTTCATTGGAATGCTCGAAGAGGTCCCGAGTTTACTTGGGAACGAGAGGATCAGATGAAACAAAAGTACCCACATTTGTTTCCCGAGAACGCAAAATAGGTACAACTTTAAAATTTCGGGACGAAATTTATTTAACGGGCAGGTACTGTAACGACCCGGATTTTTCCGCTCATTTTATACTTATGAGATTAATATTTACATAAATTAAACCTTACCAACATGATAAGCAATCTAAATTGTTGAGACTTGTGTTTTTGAAAAGAGTTTTACACAACGTTTGACTGTCCAATTTGACCGATGATATCACGAACTATATAACATACGATAATCATACGTTTGTGTATATATATGTATTTATATATATTTAACATGATCTAAGGATGGTTTAACATCTTATTGTGTATTAATGACAATGAGTTATAAGTATATTTTGAAACTACTAACTTAAGTTTTCAAAACGATAACTATACGTAACATTCTTTGATATATATACTTATAACCTATAATGCTTATACATGTATCGTATATATAATGTATTTAATCACTTTTTAAGGACTTAAATACATAAAACAATATAACTATATTCACAAAAGATAGCTGTATTTAAATTCTCGTTCCGTTTCCTCAAGATTTCTATATGTATACCTAGGGTATATGTACCCGTATTATACCCATCTTCTATACGTATTTACTATTGGTATATACCCATAAACATACACCAATAATTAGATCTAATCAGTTAAGGAACACGTGAGGATTTAGCTTTTGACAATTATCAAAAATATCTAGCAAAATAACAAACTAAAAATCTTATCCTTGTCTCCCCATGAAAACGCCATTTATGGCTATAAGTATCCTCATTTTGATTCAAGTTTTATCTTCATTTCTTAGCTAAAGTACACACACTTCCATAACCCTTAAACACCTTCAACAATTCAGCAAGTTACCATGAAGATCTAGCTTCAAAAACAACCCTTAATCTTCATAAGAAAAACCACTCAAGAACACTTCAAAAATCCTTCCAACTATACAAGTTTACTTCCAACCTTTTGATCCAACTCCACCACTCCTTTGGTTCTAGGATTTTACTCATATTTTACAGTAACTTTTTCCAAGTAACTTGAGGTAGTAACCTTGTTCATAATTTTAATCGATTCATATTTATATAGCTATCTTATTTTATGTTGTAAAATTTTAACAACAAGAACATAGTTTGAATGATTTCAAACTTATTTGCAAACTAAATAGATCCTTCTAACTTAACATTTAAAACACTTCAAGACCTTTAATATATCATAATGATATGCTAACTTAACAAGATATAACTTGGTTTTACAAAGAACACCTTAAAACTGAATCTACGTCGTCGGAGTGCACCTGGGGGCTGTTTTGGGTTGGATAATTAAAAACCATCCTAAGCTTTGAATTGGAAGTTCATGTTCTGGAAAAATGATATTTCTTATGAATATGTTAACACATAAAAATTTCATGGTTTAACTCAAAGTGTAAGTATTTTTAGAAAAATGATCATTAAATGTTGTTTTTATGATGGAAAATGACCACTTTCATAAGTTTCACCAAAGTTTGACCTATAACCTGTGATTTTGAATACAAACTAAGGTATTTTAAGTTCATATTCTTAAAATTTGACTCGATCCAAGGAAGTGGCAAGTTGAACCAACAAAAACGGAGTTGTAATGAAGAAACTACGACTAAAACAAGATCGGGTATCCGAAGCTAGTTTAGCTACGAAAATATTTGGAGAAAAATTAAATTAATCATATATTTTCTAATTAATATGATATTTCATATATATTTACTTATGATTTGATTTTATATATTTCAGGACCACCCGTAAACAATACGAGAAGATTAATCATAAGACCTCATGATTGTACGCAACACGTCATTTGACAACACGGTACTTTATGTACGCAACACGTCATTTGACAACATGGTACCATGGGTCGAGATTAATTCTGATCAATACGAATACGATGGGGTCTTTATTTATTTTATTGAGTAACTAATTGTGGACCATTAACATCGTACTGCTAACTACGGACTAAGAAAATATTAAAAGTAATATAAGTATATATATATATATATATATATATATATATATATATATATATATATATATATATATATATATATATATATATATATATATATATATATATATATATATATATATATGTAACGATTATTTGAAAAGAAAATATGTTAATATATTATATATATGGTTAGGTTCGTGATATCAATCGGAGACCAAGTCGTGTTATATATCTTCAAGGCAAAAGTGAGTATATAGTCCCACTTTTAAACTCTAAATATTTCGGGATGAGAATACATGCATTTTATGATTTACGTTATGGATACAAGTGATTAAAAATATATATTCTACGTTGAGTTGTACCACTGGCATACTTCCCTGTAACTTGGTAACTACTATTTACATGAGGTATTGTAAACGCGAATCCTGTTGATAGATCTATCGGGCCTGACAACCCCAACCGGACTGGACGACCAGTATTCAACGGTTGCACAGTACTTCGTTTCGGTGACTACACTTGGTACGGTGCAGTAAGATTTCATAATAAAGGGAATATGCGACGTTGATTAAATGTTAAGTATGGTTATCAAGTGCTCAACAACTTAGAATATTTTTATTAAAACGTTTATATATGAAATCTAGTGGTCTATATTTATAACGCTGCCGGTATTAAACCTATATCTCACCAACTTTATGTTGACGTTTTAAGCATGTTTATTCTCAGGTGATAACTAAAAGCTTCCGCTACAACATGTTGAATTTAAGCAAGATCTTGAGTATGCATATTTGTGTCAAAAATAAAACTGCATATCGGAGAATTTGTAATGTAAAATATGTTGGAAGTCGTATTGTTATTATCACATGTAAAGTTTGTAAGTCTAAGATTATCGCTAAACGATAATCATTATTAAGTTGTTTAAACCATGTATTTGTAATAAAAGCTATGGTTTGTATTGTAAAAACGAATGCAGTTTTTGAAAAATGTCGTATATAGAGGTCAATACCTCTCGATTAAATCATATGTTATTGTTTTTGTCCTTATGGTTAAGGTCGGGTTATGACACTATTGAATTAAGAAACTTGAAAACGGTATATATAACGATTATCGTTGTAACAACATCTTACTAATTACATATGAATCATTTTAAGATATTGTTAAACTATATATAAACATGTTAAATGATAAGTAAACATATCATTAAGTATAATAACAATGAACTACATATGTAAAAACAAGACTACTAACTTAAGCATTTCGAAACGAGACATATATGTAACGATTATCGTTTTAACGACATTTAACTGTATATATATATATCATATTAAGATATATTAATACATCATTATATCATGATAATGTAATAATTTAACATATCATTAGATATAATAAACAATGTGTTAACAACATTTAACAAGATCGTTAACTTAAAGGTTTCAAAACAACATTTACATGTAACGACTAACGATGACTTAACGACTCAGTTAAAATGTATATACATGTAGTGTTTTAATAGTATTCATACACTTTTGAAAGACTTTAAGACACTTATCCAAGTACTTCTACTTAACAAAAATGCTTATGATTACATCCTCAATCATTTTCATCAACAATTCTACTCGTATGCACTCGTATTTGTACTTGTACAATACACAGCTTCTAAATGTATTTACTATTGGTATATACACTCCAATGATCATCTCTTAGCAGCCCATGTGAGTCACCTAACCATGTGGAAACCATCATTTAACATCTAGCATGACTGATGAGCAAGGAAACAAAAACAAGAACTCCTTTTAACCCCACTCACCTTCACCACTCACCACCTACTCCATTTCACTTACAATTTTCTTCCCAATTCTCTCTCAAAACACACACACTCTTCCATGAACGTCTAAGTTACTATTTTTTCAGCAAAAATCATCAAATACAAGCTTTGGTTATTACCTATAATCATCATAAAAATAATAACTCAAGAACACATCAAGAACACTTCCAAGTTTACAAGTTTACTTCCAAGTTTCCTAATCCATTCCAAGCGATCATCTAAGATCAAGAAACCTTTATTATTTACAGTAGGTTATCTTTCTAAATCAAGGTAATATTCATATTCAAGCTTTGATTCAATTTCTATAACTATAACTATCTTAATTCGAGTAATAATCTTACTTGAACTTTTTTGTGTCATGATTCTATTTCAAGAACTTCCAAGCCATCAAAGATCATTTGATGCTCAAGTTATTTTTTCATCATTTCCAGTAGGTTTACCTACTAAACTTGAGGTATTAATGATGTTCATAGCATCATTCGATTCATATATGTATAACTATCTTATTCGAAGATTTGAACATGTAATCACTAGAATATAGTTTAGTTAATTCTAAACTTGTTCGCAAACAAAAGTTAATCCTTCTAACTTAACTTTTAAAATCAACTAAACACATGTTCTATATCTATATGATATGCTAACTTAATGATTTAAAACCTGAAAACATGAAAAACACCGTAAAACTGGATATACGTCGTCATAGTAACACCGCGGTCTGTTTTGGGTTAGTTAATTAAAAACTATGATAGCCTTTGATTTAAAAGTTGTTCTTCTAGGAAAATAATTTTTTCTTATGAACATGAAACTATATCCAAAAATCATGGTTAAACTCAAAGTGGAAGTATGTTTTCCAAAATGGTCATCTAGACGTCGTTCTTTCGACTGAAATGACTACCTTTACAAAAAGGACTTGTAACCTGTATTTCTGACTATAAATGTAACGACCCAGATTTTTCCGATCATTTTATACCTATGAGATTAATATTTACATAAATTAAACCTTACCAACATGATAAGTAATCTAAATTGTTGAGATTTATGTTTTAAAAAAGAGTTTTACACAACGTTTGACCGTCCAATTTGACCGATGATATCACGAACTATATAACAAACGATAATTATACGTTTGTGTATATATATGTATTTATATATATTTAACATGATCTAAGAATGGTTTAACATCTCATTTTGTACTAATAACAATAAGTTATAAGTATACTTTGAGACTACTAACTTAAGTTTTCAAAATGATAACTATACGTAATGTTATTTGACATATATACCTTTAACCTATAATACTTATACAAGTATCGTATAAATATGTATTTAATCACTTTTGAAGGGCTTATATACATAAAACAATATAAGTATATTTACAAAAGATAGCTATATTTGAATTCTCGTTCCGTTTCCTCAAAATTTCTACACGTATACCTAGAGTATATGTACTCGTATCATACCCAGCTCCTATACGTATTTACTATTAGTATATAAACATCACAATCACTTTATTAGCAGCAATGAGTCAGCCAATTTTGGATCTTAGCATGCATGATTAATCAATTTCGCATATTACAAGACTTTTGCACAATATTACAAATTTATACATCTTTTCACCACCATTTATACTCCATTCCAATTTCATTTTTACTACACATTTTCTCTAACCAAAAACACACTCTTAGGAACCTTAAGTGTTCTTCACAATCTCAGCAAATAACCATGAAGATCTAGCTTCAAAAACAAGCCTTAATCATCATAATAAATTCCTTACAAGAAAACTTCAATAATCCTTCCAAAAATACAAGTTTACTTCCAACCTTTTGATCCAACTCCACCACTCTTTTGGTTCTAGGATTTTACTCATATTTTACAGCAACTTTATCCAAGTAACTTGAGGTAGTAACCTTGTTCATAACCTTATTCGATTCATATTTATATAGCTATCTTATTTTGTGTTGTAAAATTTTAACAACAAGAACATAGTTTGAATGATTTCAAACTTGTTTGCAAACTAAATAGATCCTTCTAACTTAACTTTTAAAACACTTCAAGACCTGTAATATATCATAATGATATGCTAACTTAAACAGATATAACTTGGTTTTACAAAGAACATCTTAAAAACTGAATCTACGTCGTCAGAGTGTAATTGGGGACTGTTTTGGGTTGGATAATTAAAAACTATCTTGAACTTTGAATTGGAAGTTTATGTTCTGAAAAAATGATATTTCTTATGAATATGTTAACACATAAAAATTTCATGGTTTAACTCAAAGTGTAAGTATTTTTAGAAAAATGATCATTAAATGTTGTTTTTATGATGGAAAATGATCACTTTCATAAGTTTCACCAAAGTTTGACCTATAACCTGTGATTTTGAATACAAACTAAGGTATTTTCAGTTCATATTCTTAAAATTTGACTCGATCCAAGGAAGTGGCAAGTTGAACCAACAAAAACGGAGTTGTAATAAAGAAACTACGACTAAAACAAGATCGGGTATCCGAAGCTAGTTTAGCTACGAAAATATTTGGAGAAAAATTAAATTAATCATATATTTCTAATTAATATGATATTTCATATATATTTACTTATGATTTGATTTTATATATTTCAGGACCACCCGTAAACAACACGAGAAGATTAATCATAAGACCTCATGATTGTACGCAACACGTCATTTGACAACACGGTACTTTATGTACGCAACACGTCACTTGACAACATGGTACCATGGGTCGAGATTAATTCTGATCAATATGAATATGATGGGGTCTTTATTTATTTTATTTAAGTAACTAATTGTGGACCACTAACATCGGACTACTAACTACGGACTAAGAAAATATTAAAAGTATATATATATATATATATATATATATATATATATATATATATATATATATATATATATATATATATATATATATATATATATATATGTAACGATTACTTAAAAAGAAAATATGTTGATATATTATATATATGGTTAGGTTCGTGATATCTATCGGAGACCAAGTCGTGATAAATACCTTCAAGGCAAAAGTGAGTATATAGTCCCACTTTTAAACTCTACATATTTCGGGATGAGAATACATGCATTTTATGATTTACGTTATGGACACAAGTGATTAAAAATATATATTCTACGTTGAGTTGTACCACTGGCATACTTCCCTGTAACTTGGTAACTATTATTTACATGAGGTATTGTAAACGCGAATCCTGTTGATAGATCTATCGGGCCTGACAATCCTAACCGGACTGGACAACCAGTATTCAACAGTTGCACAGTACTTCGTTTCGGTGACTACACTTGGTACGGTGTAGTAAGATTTCATAATAAAGGGAATATGCGACGTTGATTAAATGTTAAGTATGGTTATCAAGTGCTCAACAACTTAGAATATTTTTATTAAAACGTTTATATATGAAATCTTGTGGTCTATATTTATAACGCTGCCGGCATTAAACCTATATCTCACCAACTTTATGTTGACGTTTTAAGCATGTTTATTCTCAGGTGATAACTAAAAGCTTCCGCTGCAACATGTTGAATTTAAGCAAGATCTTGAGTATGCATATTTGTGTCAAAAATAAAACTGCATATCAGAGGATTTGTAATGTAAAATATGTTGGAGGTCGTATTGTTATTATCACATGTAAAGTTTGTAAGTCTAAGATTATCGCTAAACGATAATCATTATTAAGTTGTTTAAACCTTGTATTTGTAATAAAAGCTATGGTTTGTATTGTAAAAACGAATGCAGTTTTTGAAAAATGTCGCATATAGAGGTCAATACCTCGCGATGAAATCATATGTTATTGTATTCGTCCTTATGGTTAAGGTCGGGTTATGACATGTGGTATCAGAGCGTTGGTCTTAGAGAACCAGAAAATTTGCATTAGTGTGTCTTATCGAGTTTGTTAGGATGCATTAGTGAGTCTGGACTTTGACCGTGTTTGATTTCGAAAACTATTGCTTATCCTTGTTGGTTAAAAAAAAATTAATATGTAAATATTATGTGGTACTAACGTGCTAGTTATTATGTGATAGATGTCTGGCTTAGAACTTGTTATCACATTCAGCGACTCCGAACCAGAATCTTCAGATGGTGTTCCAGTCATTAACCTGTCCGATGATGAAAACGATACCTTTGGGGAAGACTCACAATTTTCGGATGAATCAATTGAAGAGGAACCGGAAAGTGATCCTGAGGAGGAAGAAATACATGAAATTACGAAAGACAAGTTTGAAAGAGGAAAGAAACGAAAGGCTACTGAATTAGAAAATCCAAATCCCAAGTTTAGTGAGGATGTTGTGGCACCAACTCCACCAGACACTTCCACACCTATTCCCGCTATTCCTATTAGTTCTATCCCGACATCCAGTTCTTCGGTTCCTCAGCCAAAACGCAGGGAGACAACCAGGATAACCTTTAAGCAATTTCTTTGAACACAAACGCTTTGGGTTAAATGATGCGCTGTTGTTTTAAACCATGGGATCATATAATGTTTTGTATAATATTACTAGTGTGGTTTGCTTAATGTTTGATGTAAGATAAGCATATGTAAAATAGTGAAGTGTGAAATGCAATAATTTTCCATGGTTAAGTATTATTTGGGTGGTAGTAATTGATTTTCGTACTAAGCTATTAAGTATGAACTTTAACGGGTAGGTACTACCCTAGGTATAATTATAAAATGCTAATAAGAAGAAAAGGCTTTTATAATAATAACTGGTTCATATTATTAATAAGCTACGATGTACTGTAAATACATACTACATCTATAATATTCCATGTGAATAATTATTTTTTTCCATTTTTATCGAAGATTATGGCGCGATTGAACCGAATGACGGAACAAGAAATCCAGGAACTCATCAATCAGCGAGTGAACGATAGAATGTTATGGGTCGAGGCTGCAAGAGGTGCTGCAGTTAACCCAAATCCTCGTGTGGGATGCACTTACAAAAATTTTCAAGGTTGCAAGCCCTCATCATTCAGTGGAACAGAAGGACCGGTCGGTTTAACCTGGTGGATCGAAAAGATTGAGTATGTGTTTAAAATCAGTGGTTGTATTGAGAAGGACATGACCAAGTATGCATTGTGCATCTTACAAGATAGTGCACTCACGTGGTGGAAAAACTATGTGAAGGCCGTAGGAGGAGATGTAGCTTATGATACTCCCTGGGAAGAATTCAAAACAATGCTAATCAACGAATATTGTCCAAGGAACGAGGTTAGGAAGTTGGAAGCTGAATTACGAAGCCTGAAAGTTGTTGGTACTGAACTCACCAACTACAATCAGCGATTCATGGAATTAGCTTTGCTATGTCCCGAATTGATACCAACCGAAGAACGGAAGATTGAACTGTACAAAGACGGTTTGCCTAAAAAGGTCAAGGCAAATGTTACAGCATCTAAACCCAAGACTATTCATGAAGCTATCACCATGGCGAATGAGTTGATGGACCAGATTATTCTAGATAAGAACACCGATGTCAAGACATCGGGAAACAAAAGAAAGTGGGAAGGTAATCATCAACAATCCAACAAGAAACAAGAAACCACGCAAGGTGCGGGTAGCGGTTCGAACTCAGGTTACAAGGGACGAAATCCTTTATGTAACAGATGCCACAAACATCACTCTGGTTATTGTAATGTGGTGTGCAACAATTGTAATCGAAAAGGTCATCTTGCTGAAGATTGTAGGGTTCCCGCTACAAATACAAACGGTACCAAGACTCCTGCCACCAATGCAAATAGAACTGCCTTGGCCACTGTTACTTGTTATGGGTGTGGGAAATAGGGTCATTATAAGAGTCAGTGCCCGAATCCAGAGAAGAATAACAGATCTGCACGTGGAAGATCATTTGTTATTAATGCTAGAGAGGCGTGCGAAGACCCGAAGCTTGTTACGGGTACGTTTACCATTAATAACTTATCTGCATCTATTATATTTGATACTGGTGCCGATAGAAGTTACGTATGTAGAGACTTTCACGCTAAATTGAATTGTTCATCATTACCCTTAGATGCTAAGTACATGATTGAGTTAGCTAATGGTAAACTAATTAAAGCCGATAAAATTTGCCGTGATTGTAAAATAAATTTAGCCGGAAAACATTTAAGATTGATTTGATACCCGTAGAATTAGGAAGTTTTGATGTAATAGTCGGCATGGACTGGATGTCCAAAATAGGAGCTGAAGTTGTGTGCGCCAAGAAGGCAATTCGCATTCCTCGTAAAGATAAAACGCCAGTAATGATTTATGGAGAGAAGGGTAACTCAAAGCTAAAACTCATTAGTTGTTTGAAAGCTCAAAAGTACTTGAAGAAAGGGTGCTATGCTATCTTAGCATATGTTAATAAAGTCGAAATGAAGGAAAAAGTGAAGAGCATCAATGGCGTGCCTGTGGCAAGAGATTTTCCTGAAGTCTTTCCGGAAGAGTTGCTGGGATTACCTCCATTTAGATCTGTAGAATTTCAAATAGATCTAGTACCAGGAGCTGCACCAGTGGCTCGTGCTCCATATAGACTTGCACCATCTGAGTTAAAAGAACTTCAGAGTCAGTTAAAAGAATTACTGGACCGTGGATTCATACGACCAAGTACTTCACCGTGGGGAGCTCCGATTTTATTCGTCAAGAAGAAAGATGGATCTTTTAGGATGTGTATAGATTATCGTGAATTAAATAAGTTAACTATCAAGAATCGGTATCCACTACCGAGAATTGACGACTTATTTGATCAACTGCAAGGATCATGTGTGTACTCGAAAATCGACTTAAGATCGGGCTATCATCAATTACGTGTCAAAGAAGAAGATATTCCGAAAACTGCTTTTCGGACACGTTATGGTCATTACGAATTTTTGGTTATGCCGTTTGGGTTGACTAATGCGCCAGCTGTATTCATGGACCTCATGAATCGAGTTTGTAGTCCGTATTTAGATAAGTTTGTTATCGTTTTCATTGACGATATTCTTATCTATTCCAAGAGTGAGCAAGAGCATGAGCAGCATTTAAGGATGGTGATAATGCTAAAAACGAACATATATTTCATAGCATTATTCCTCAAGAAAGACAAGCTTTTAGTTGCAATTGTTCTATTTACAAGTGATATTCGTTTAAATAATAAAAGGTGAAGACAAAAGACAGATTCGACGAATTGAAGACGCAAACGACCAAAAAGCTCAAAAGAACAAAAGACAATCAAAAAGGTTCCAATTATTGATAAGAAACGTCTCGAAATCACAAGAGTACAAGATTCAAAACGCAAAGTACAAGATATTAAATTGTACGCGAGGACGTTCGAAAATCCGGAACCGGGACTAGAGTCAACTCTTAACGCTCGACGCAACGGACTAAAAATTACAAGTTAACTATGTATATAAATATAATATAATATATAATTAATTATATTAATTATATATATATTATATTTATATATTAAAAACTGTCGGCAGCCAGAAACTCCAAGGGTGTGAATTGAAAATACCTCTCCGCGACTCGCGGAGTTTGAAGGGCTTTTTGCCGCGAGTCGCGGAGCCCCAAATTTCATTTCTGGCTATAAAGCCAACCGAATTCTGATCGAATTGATCATCATTTTTTCTTCTCATTCATACGAAGTAATATATATTTATATTTATAATTTATATTTTAATTTTAATTCTAATAATAAAGGTATGTTAGCGAATGTTGTAAGGGTGTAAGTCGAAATTCTGTCCGTGTAACGCTACGCTATTTTTAATCATTGTAAGTTATGTTCAACCTTTTTATATTAATGTCTCGTAGCTAAGTTATTATTATGCTTGTTTAAAACGAAGTAATCATGATGTTGGGCTAATTACTAAAATTGGGTAATTGGGCTTTGTACCATAATTGGGGTTTGGACAAAAGAACGACACTTGTGGAAACTAGACTATGGGCTATTAATGGGCTTTATATTTGTTTAACTAAATGAAAGTTTGTTAATGTTAATATAAAGATTTACAATTGGGCGTCCCTATAAATTACCATATACACTCGATCGGACACGATGGGCAGGGTATTTATATGTACGAATAATCGTTCATTTAACCGGACACGGGAATGGATTAATAGCCACTAGAATAATTAAAACAGGGGTGAAATTACATTCAAGGGTAATTGGTGTAATTGTTAACAAAGTAGTAAAACCTTGGTTTACACGCAGTCGATAACCTGGTGTATTCATTAAACAAAGTATTAAAACCTTGTTACAATTCGAATCCCCAATTAGTTGGAATATTTATCTTCGGGTATAATAATAATTTGACAAGGACACTTGCAATTTATATTTATGACTGATGGACTGTTATGGACAAAAACCAGACGGACATATTGAATAATCCAGGACAAAGAACAATTAACCCATGGGCATAAAACTAAAATCAACACGTCAAACATCATGATTACAGAAGTTTAAATAAGCATAATTCTTTTATTTCATATTTAATTTCCTTTATTTTATATTTAATTGCACTTCTAATTATCGCACTTTTATTTATTGTTATTTTATCGCACTTTTAATTATCGTACTTTTTAATTATCGCAATTTTATTATTCGCAATTTCATTATCGTTATTTACTTTACGCTTTAATTTAAGTCTTGTATTTATTTTATATTTTATATTAGGTTTTAACTGCGACTAAAGTTTTAAAATCGACAAACCGGTCATTAAACGGTAAAAACCCCCCTTTATAATAATAATATTACTTATATATATATTTGTATTTTTATAAAAGTAAACTAATATAGCGTTGAGCTTTGCTTAAAGATCTCCCTGTGGAACGAACCGGACTTACTAAAAACTACACTACTGTACGATTAGGTACACTGCCTATAAGTGTTGTAGCAAGGTTTAAGTATATCCATTCTATAAATAAATAAATATCTTGTGTAAAATTGTATCGTATTTAATAGTATTTTCTGCTAAAATTATAAACTATTTTATATACACCTCGTTCGACATCAAGTATTTTTGGCGCCGCTGCCGGGGAACTTACATCTTAAAAGCCGGAAGCGCAACGCTAATATAAAAAAAAAAAAAAAGATTTTTATCTACTTTTATTAAAAGTCGTTTTTGTAAAAATTACGTTTTAATTATTCAAAAATATAAAAAGAAAAACAAAAATATAAGTATTTTTAGGATTTTGTTAAATATTTAAGTTTTATAAGTTTCTTTATCTTTATTTTAATTTATAAAAATATAAATTTTATTAAAAATCGTTTATTTAAACTAAAAACAGAAAAAAGAAAATAAAAAAAAAAAAAAATAAAGAAAACGCGTAAAAGTGAAACCTGTCAACTGTTTTTCTGAACCCCGCGACTTGCGGGGTTTTCCTCTTTATTTGCCGCGACTCGCGGAGGTCTTCTGACACACGGACAAAACCCTAAAGTTGCATTAATTACGGAGTTTTAATTTATTATTATTATTATTATTTAACTTAATTATTATTATTATTATTATTAATTTTAGTTTTATTTTTACTTTTTACTTTATATATGTATTTTGTTTAATTAGTTTTATTAAAATTGTAAAATTAGTAGTTTTTATTAAATAAATAATATAAAAATAATATTTTTTATAAAAATTGTACTTTTTACAACTTTTTGTATATTTTTATATTTTGTACCTTTTTAATCGTTGTAGCGTAACTTTTGTATTTTTAGCTCATAATTAATTTTAAACTTAGTTTTTGCTATAGTTATTTTTACTCCTAGATTTTTAGGCTTTGCCGTAGAATTCCTTAAGTGCTTTTTCTTTAGACTAAGATTTAGGTGCTTTAGAATTTTGCGACGCCTTTTGAAGTTTTAGTTTCTTTTTAAGTTATTTCCATTTGGGATTTAGTTTTTTTTATTCCTGTAAGCTTTAATTTTTTTTTTTTAGAGATCTTTTACTATGTACCAATTATCATTCCAATTAGTAATATCAATTTGCGATTATAATTTTAAGTTAGTTGTAGTAATAAGGTTAAATTAGTTAAGTATTTTTAAGTTTTGATAAGTTTCTTTTATTTTTCCGTCACCTTTTATTTTTCAACCATTTTTTCTTTTTCGACATTTTTCGACGAACTCTTTGTCTTTCTTATTTCTCGCCATTCTAGTTTTTAGGACTTAGAATTTTATTCTACTTCTTATCTAAATTTCTTAAAATTACGAAAATTTATTTTAAGTGGTTAAATTAATAGACATCAAAATTTTCTGGTTCGTAGTAATAGTTGGATTTGTACGTGGACCGGGTTATTGGAGCCAAACAGTCCTCAATTATATTGAGACCAAACGAATCCTGCCCCTCTGCTGCATCTTTTGGCTATTCGAAACGTGGGCAAAATCAGAAAAGTCTATTGATTGGATAACTTATTATAATTTTTCTTTCCTTTTTAAAAACTAATAGGATATTCTGTGAATGCACCGAGCAAGACGTTCATCACCTTTTGTACGTTCACCACCTGTAACTCGATCAAGACATCGTTTAACAAATATAACCGCCGTTGATTTTTCATTAGAATCGTCATCCAGTCGACCAAGTACTTCAGTTCAAATTTCCGATAATTCAGTTTTTGAAACAAACCTCACAATTGAGAATCCAGAAAATATTCAGGAACGGTTCGTAGATCCTGAACCATTAAACTTTCCTCCGGAACCACCAATCATTCAAACAGAGATTGTTGAGGAACGAACTATTAAATCAGAATCATCTAGTGATACCGATTCAACAAATTCAATTATGGAGAATCTGGAACCTTTAAGTATGGAAGACCGAATGAGAGCTAAACGCACTGGCCAAGGTCACGCAATTACTCATCCAGACATTAATGCGCCAGATTATGAAATCAAAGGACAAATTCTACACATGGTGACTAATCAATGCCAATTTAGTGGTGCGCCGAAGGAAGATCCAAATGAACATCTACGTACCTTTAATAGGATCTGCACACTATTTAAAATCCGAGAAGTGGAGGATGAACAGATATATCTCATGTTATTTCCCTGGACTTTAAAGGGAGAAGCCAAAGATTGGTTGGAATCGTTACCTGAAGGGGCGATCGATACATGGGATGTTTTAATTGACAAATTTCTTAAACAATTTTTTCCTGCATCTAAAGCCGTAAGACTTCAAGCAGAAATTGTTACGTTCACACAAAAGCCAAATGAAACTCTAGATGAGGCGTGGACAAGATATGGGAAGTTATTAAGAGGATGTCCGCAACATGGTTTAGACACCTGTCAAATAGTACAAATATTCTACCGAGGATGCGACATCACTACAAGAAAAGACATAGATATAGCAGCTGGTGGTTCGATTATGAAGAAAACCGAAACTGATGCTTACAAAATTATTGATAATACTGCTTCCCACTCACATGAGTGGCACCAAGAAAAAGACATCATTAGATCATCTAAAGCAGCGAGAGCCGATTCTAGCCATGACTTAGATTCCATTTCAGCAAAGATAGATGCTTTCGAGAGACGAATGGAAAAGATGACTAAGGATATTCATGCTATACGAATTAGTTGTGAGCAGTGTGGAGGACCACATTTGACAAAAGATTGTCTCAGTAATGAATTAACAATGGAACAAAGAGAGAATATTTCATACATAAACCAAAGGCCTGGAAATAATTATCAGAATAATTATCAACCGCCAAGACCGATTTACAATCAAAACCAGAATTATAACCGAAATATTCCATACAACAACCAACAAGGTCCTAGCAATCAACAAGTATCCAATAATACTTATAATCAGCAAAGACCTAATTTTCAAAACAAACCACCACAACAAACCGAAGATAAAAAGCCGAATTTAGAAGATATGATGACGAAGCTAGTTGAAACTCAAACGCAGTTTTTCACATCTCAAAAACAAACCAATGAACAAAATGCTCAAGCATTTAGAAATCAACAAGCTTCTATTCAAAATCTGGAACAAGAAGTAAGTAACCTAGCAAGGTTAATAGGTGAAAGAAAACCGGGAAGTCTACCTAGCGATACAAACGCTAACCCCCGGAATGAAACAGCTAAAGCTATTACCGCAAGAAGTGGTACAACACTTAAACCACCTGAAATACCTGTAACTTCTGATAAAACTATTCCTACTCCACAAGAACCACAACCTGATCAAGATAAGGAAAAAGAACCGGTAGTTGAAAAGGTTAATAAAGATAACACAGTTAAGGATAAACCTTATGTTAAACCATACCAACCACCACTTCCTTACCCGAGTAAAATGAAGAAGGAAAAACTTGAAGCCGAGCAATCCAAATTCTTGGATATGTTTAAACAGATAAATGTAAATCTTCCTTTCATTGATGTAATTTCAGGAATGCCAAGATATGCTAAATTCTTGAAAGATCTAATCACGAATAGAAAGAAAATGGAAGAACTCTCGGCTGTTACTATGAATGCTAATTGTTCAGCAGTGCTGTTGAATAAGATACCAGAAAAACTATCTGATCCAGGAAGTTTCACAATTCCATGTTTTCTGGGTAGCCTTAGTTCAATAGAAGCATTGGCAGATTTAGGTGCTAGTATAAATCTAATGCCGTATTCATTATACGCTAAATTAGACCTTGGAGAATTGAAACCAACCAGAATAAGCATACAACTAGCCGATAGATCAATAAAATATCCTAGAGGGATAATGGAGAACATGCTAGTTAAAGTTGGTACTTTAGTATTTCCAGTAGATTTTGTTGTTTTGGACATGGAAGAAGATTCTCAAGTTCCTCTCATATTAGGAAGACCATTCTTAAACACGGCTAAAGCAATGATAGACGTGTTCGGTAAGAAACTGACCCTAAGTATAGAGGATGAGAGTGTTACCTTTTCAGTGGATAGAGCTATGCAACAACCACAATCTGCAGATGATACATGTTATTATATTAAAACTATAGATGCACATGCAGAATTATTAAAAGAATTTCCAGAATTACAAGGAACATGAGAATGTTCTTTAGGAGAAGGTAATGAACCAATTGATGAAGCTGAAATGTTAGCTACACTTATAGCTAATGGATATGAACCAACAACAGAAGAAATTCAAATGCTAAAAGAAGAAGACAGATATCGATATAAATCATCGATAGAAGAACCTCCGAAATTAGAGTTAAAGCCACTTCCAAACCATTTGGAATACGCTTATTTACATGGTGAATCTGAATTACCTGTAATAATATCGTCTTCTCTTACTGAAAATGAGAAATCACAACTCATTTCTGTGTTGAAAGCTCATAAACCAGCCATTGCATGGAAGATTCATGATATTAAAGGAATAAGTCCTTCGTATTGCACACATAAAATCCTTATGGAAGAAGGTCATAAAACGTATGTGCAACGCCAACGAAGACTAAATCCTAATATGCAAGATGTAGTTAAGAAAGAGATTATTAAACTGCTAGATGCAGGTTTGATATATCCAATTTCTGATAGTCCATGGGTAAGCCCAGTTCAATGCGTGCCTAAGAAGGGTGGCATGACTGTTATCACAAATGAGAAAAATGAGCTTATTCCTACTAGGACTGTAACAGGATGGCGTGTATGTATTGATTATAGAAAATTAAATGACGCCACCAGAAAAGATCACTTTCCCTTACCTTTCATAGATCAAATGTTGGAAAGATTAGCCGGAAATAGTTACTATTGTTTTCTAGATGGATTTTCCGGATATTTTCAAATTCCAATAGCACCCGAAGATCAAGAGAAAACCACATTCACGTGCCCTTATGGTACTTTTGCTTACAAACGCATGCCATTTGGACTTTGCAACGCCCCTGCAACCTTTCAAAGGTGTATGATGGCGATTTTTCACGACATGATAGAAGAATGCATGGAAGTATTCATGGATGACTTTTCAGTCTTCGGTGATACATTTAAATCATGTCTAGTTAATCTGGAACGAATGCTAATTAGATGCGAAAAATCAAATCTAGTACTTAATTGGGAGAAATGCCATTTCATGGTTAAAGAAGGCATAGTTCTTGGACATAAAATTTCAAAAGAAGGAATTGAAGTGGATAGAGCTAAAGTAGATGTAATTGCTAAACTTCCACATCCCACCAATGTTAGAGGAGTTAGGAGTTTTCTAGGGCATGCCGGTTTTTACCGACGTTTTATAAAAGATTTTTCTAAAATTGCCACTCCTATGAATAAACTCCTAGAAAAGGATGCGCCATTCATCTTTTCAGATGAATGTATCAAATCTTTTAATATTCTTAAAGAAAAACTCACTAATGCGCCGATCATGATAACACCAAATTGGAATCTACCATTTGAACTAATGTGCGATGCAAGTGATTTTGCAATGGGAGCCGTTTTAGGACAAAGGATTGAAAAACGATTTCAACCTATATATTATGCTAGTAAGACATTACAAGGAGCACAAACGAACTATACAACTACTGAAAAAGAACTCCTTGCTATTGTCTTTGCTTTTGACAAATTCCGATCATATCTCGTTCTAGCAAAAACGGTGGTCTATACAGACCATTCTGCTCTTAGATACCTATTTTCAAAACAAGATGCTAAACCAAGATTAATCCGTTGGATCTTACTCTTACAAGAGTTTGATATTGAAATCCGAGATAAAAAAGGAGCAGAAAATCTCGCCGCTGATCATCTTTCTCGTCTTGAAAATCCCGAATTAGAAGTTCTGAATGAATCGGCCATACAAGACAACTTTCCTGATGAATATCTATTGAAGATAGATTATAAAGAAATCCCATGGTTTGCAGACTATGCAAACTACTTAGTTTGTGGATTCCTTGAAAAAGGATTATCGTACCAAAGACGAAAGAAATTCTTCAGTGATATAAAACACTATTTCTGGGAAGATCCACATCTGTTTAAAAGTTGTCCCGATGGAATAATACGCCGATGTGTATTTGGAGATGAAGCTAGTAAAATTTTAAACCATTGTCACACAGGACCAACAGGAGGGCATTATGGGCCTCAACTAACAGCAAGAAAAGTTTATGAAGCTGGATTCTATTGGCCTACAATTTACAAAGACGCACACCTTCTTTGCAAATCCTGTGATGCATGTCAAAGGGCCGGAAGAATAAGTCAACGTGATGAAATGCCACAAAATGTCATCCAAGTATGTGAAGTATTTGACATTTGGGGTATTGACTTTATGGGTCCATTTCCAAAATCTCATAATAATCTATATATACTCGTAGCCATTGACTATGTATCTAAATGGGCGGAAGCACAAGCTCTCCCAACTAACGATGCACGAGTTGTAGTCAACTTTTTAAAACGTCTTTTTGCAAGGTTTGGAACACCGAAAGCTTTAATAAGTGATCGGGGTACTCATTTTTGTAATAATCAACTTGAGAAAGTTCTTAAAAGATATGGAGTAACTCATAAAATCTCCACCGCATATCATCCACAAACAAGTGGACAAGTTGAAAATACCAACCGAGCTTTAAAA
This sequence comes from Rutidosis leptorrhynchoides, assembly GCF_046630445.1. Classification (NCBI taxonomy): domain Eukaryota; kingdom Viridiplantae; phylum Streptophyta; class Magnoliopsida; order Asterales; family Asteraceae; genus Rutidosis; species Rutidosis leptorrhynchoides. The sequence goes on along the minus strand of NC_092334.1, from coordinate 245,808,401 downwards.
CGTATTCTAGAGAAAACCGTAGGATCAAATCCAAAGGAATGGTCAATTAAATTGGAGGATGCACTCTGGGCTTTTAGAACAGCCTACAAAACTCCAATTGGAACCACACCTTTTAGACTTGTGTATGGAAAAGCATGTCATCTTCCAGTAGAAATTGAACACAAAGCATTTTGGGCTTTGAAGACATGTAATCTTGATTTACATGAAGCCGGACGTCTACGATTAAGTCAACTAAACGAATTAGAAGAATTAAGACATGAAGCATACGAAAATTCGTTAATCTATAAAGAAAGAACGAAGAAATGGCATGATAAAAGAATCAGAAGTTCAAAAGAATTCAAAGAAGGAGACAGAGTTCTTCTTTTCAATTCACGATTCAAGCTATTTCCTGGAAAATTGAAATCAAGATGGTCTGGACCATTCATAGTAAAAAGAGTTTTCCCATACGGAACGATAGAATTGATAAATTCAAATGGGATTGAATTTAAAGTTAATGGTCACAGAGTTAAACATTACATACATGGTCCGATGGAAGTCGACAACGAAGTTAATCACAATTTCGACACCACAGCTAACTAAGTGTGGGGAGAATCAAGTCTTTAAAGAATAATATGAATTTCTGTTAGAGTTAGATTGTCTGTTTTCGTGTAGTTCTCGAAAATGGAACACGTATGGTCTTTCCCTAGCAGACCCTAAAGAACTAGTCTTCTCCCCCCATTCTGAATTTTTATTTTTTTTAGGTTTTTACAAAATGAAGACTGCCTGTGAACTAAACCATGGTCTAATGCTACACGCTTTGATCACTAAACGTAATAATGACATACTCCCGAGTGAATTAGTATCAGTAATCAGAGAAAGAATGGACGGAGTTAGAAAAGGATCCAGATGCGAAGATAATAAGTTACAATTTGGTAAAGGAAAATCAAAATCCGCAGCGAAAAGAAGAGCACGACACCTAGAAAAATGTCACAAATGCGGAAAATGGTCACATGGAGGTAAATGTTCAAATAATCAAACCTATTCAAATACCGAATTTGTTACTTTATGCAGAGACGGACCGTTCATATGTTTAGAAGAAAAGACAATGAATGCTCGAGGTTACGCCTATGCAGCCATGGAAAACCAATTAAACCGACTATCTTATGAATATAATAGATCATATAACTAAGAAATCTATTTCACAGGTATGTCTGTACAGTTTTTATTTTTATTTTTATTTTTAACCTTTTGATAATAAACGCTAATTTGTTCGCTAAAAAGTATTAAATTGGTATTAAATAAAATTAGGTTTGGCGACCGAAATTATTGATATCATTCAAAAATTTATTACATCACTGCGAAATTTAACGTTTATTCTTAAGGTATAAATATCTTTAAACAATCAAACCAAAATATTTCAAAAATTCGTCATGAGTTAAATTAGGTCTTGGAACCGAAATTACTTTACCGAAAAGAGGGGCGCATATTTTTGATAATATTTGATTGATTAAAGTGGGATAAAAAGACAAAAAGATTTTTAATTTTATTTTTTTACCATGTTTTTAAAATTAATATTTAAATCTTAAATTAATATTGTAAACTTTGTAAAAACAATATTTTTAAAATTGTAAATATTTGAAAAATTAATATAAGTTTGGTATGAATTTATGAATTTTTAAATTAAGTTTGGTGTGAATTTTTAATTTTTAAAATATGAAATTTTAATTTTATGCATTTTAAATTTTGAGTTTGGTGTGAATTTTTAATATTAATTTTGAATTTTATATTTAAGTTGTGTGAATTTAAAAACAAAAATTTACTTTATCTCATTAAGTTAAGAATATGATTTTTAAAATTCGTCGTAAGTTGAAGACTAGGTCTCTGAACCGAAATTGCTTTACCCGAGGGAGGGACGAGAACTTTTATTATCATTATTTTCAATCTTATTGATTTAAAGTATGCCAAAAACATTAAAAAAAACCCAAAAATCTTAGCTTTTAAAACAATCGCTACAAAAAGACAAGTTTTAAAATTTTGTCGAGGAACGGACTAGGACATCGATCCGAAACGACCTCGTCCTAAATAACAAGGGAAACAAAATTTTAAAATTAATTTCTTAATTGTTTTATAAGTTAAAGATTATAAAAAAAAAAAAAAAAAAAAAAAAAAAAAAAAAAAAAACTCCGCGACTCGCGGAGTTTTCAGTGAAAACCTCCGCGACTCGCGGAGGGTCCAAAACCCAGAAAAAAAAAAAAAATAAAAGAGCTGCTCGACTGATCACTCACACACACACAAAAACACCCAAATACAGCTCGAAAAAACCCGAGAAAACCCACGAAAATCATCCCAAAAACTCGATTTTTCACCGTTAATCTTCAAATTTTTCACTACAATCATGTTGAGAAGGATGATATCTAGGAACTACTCAAGAAAACAGGTACAATTACACCCCAAATCACCTTTAAATCCGAATTTTAGTGTGTTCTTGAGCATATTTTCATAATTTGAATTTTGTTAATTTTTAGTGTAATTAGTGTTAAATTGTTAGTATATTATGCATGTATAACCTAGATTGATGCTTGTTAACATGATTTGAAGCCAAAAACTTCAAAATCTTTAGAATCTAGGGTTTGTGTTCTTGAGCAAATTTGGGGCTTTTTGATATAAACAGGTTATGGCCGATTTTTGTCATGAATTGTTGCTAAATTGAGTAGTGTAACATGTCTAGGTAGTTAAATGATCCAAACTTTGAGCCTAACCATGATTTTGAGAATTAAAGTGGACTTTTTCAAGTCCAAAATTAATGAACTTGATTTTTGAAAGATAATGTCATTTGAGACTTGTTTATTTGCTAGTAATGATTATTTTGACATGTTATTTGAGTTGAATGCTTATGAACTTGGCGAAAATTTTCGTATATGCTTATTTGAAAAAGTGTAGATTTGATAAAAATGTGAAAATAAGCTTAAGTTTGATATAAATTGATAATGTCATTGTAATTATTTTGATTGATGATTTTGCTGACACTAATGCATATTTGGATGCACAAAATTTGTGTTTGATGTGTTTTGCAGAATGAAAGGGGTGAATCTTCATCCCAAGCCCGCCATGCTCCTGCTGAGAACTTGGAACAACAGGAGGTAGATAACTACTACAAGCAGGATGTACCTCATCCAGTCATGACCTTTTCAGATATGCACTTGGAACAGTTGCACCCGAACCTGCGATTTGACAGACTTTGGATAGATTATCCAAAATATCAACGGGGATTGCATACTCTTCATTCCAAGGTTGTTGAGGTACCGAGGGTCATAGAATGGGGACCCTTGGAAGCTGTAGAATTGGCCGGGCCAATTAGGGAATTACTGGTACAGAGGTATGGTAATTCTTCTTTCAATGACTGGATATGTTTATTCACCATACGCAGACCTGTATATAAAGTATGGTGTGAAGAGTTGTTATGTAGTATAGAGTTGAATGATCGGGTAGCTAGTTTAACCGATCGTTCTTTTATTAGATTTTTGTTAGGCGGTTCGATGCGCCACATGTCTTTACTGGACATGGCTCAGGCTTTACGTATATATACGCCTGAGGAATTAGCGTCTGCCGATTGTAGAGGATTGATACTAAACGGTAGGAAAATAGATGAGAATTTTGATACACACGGTGTGTGGAGTCAAATGACAAGCCACCACCGTTTCAAAGGGGGAAACTACTCTTATTTGGATATAGATAGAGCCGAATTAAGAGTAATACATAGATTTTTAGCTAATTCGATTACACAAAGGGGTAAAAACAAAGAAAAGGTAAATGAACAAGATTTGTTTTACCATATGTGTATTCGAGACCCACACAGCGCTGTAAGTATACCATATTGTGTGGGTTATTATTTATCAGCTATGGTTCGAGGGATGCGTCCACATAGCATAATAGGAGGTGGTATTTTTATTACTTTGATTGGTGAATATCTCGGTGTGGATATAAGTCGGGGGGGATTATTAGTAGAAGAGCCGGAACCCCGCGACACTATAGGTTTAAATGTATACCATGGTGCGAAAGTGTTGAAGCGGCGAAATAACGCCGCAGTACGATACAATGGTAGACATCCACAGGTAGAGAGAAACCAGGAACAAGGTAATGTAGGAGGGGGGCAAGAAATTCATAGGTTTATAGCTTCTCAGGAATACGAAAATGCTAGACAGAGAGCATTTGAAGATTGGCAAGTTCATCAGAACCAGATCATAGCGCATTGCCAACACATAGGTAGAAACTATATTCCTACACCGAAACCCGTCTTCCCTCCTTGGTCGATAGAGATGCAGCCACCATATCCTACGTATGACCCTGCCGAAGCATTCTATAGCACTTATGGTTATGCGTGGAACCCCTATTGGTACCAATATCATCCTTAGTTTACTTATTTTTTTTTATTATTTTGTAATTTGTAATTATTGATATATTTAATATTTTTGTTAATATTGTAATCATTTTTATAATTTCTAACTTTTATTCTTAGATTTTAATAATTTTTGAATGTGGGGTAATAAACCAAACTTCAAAAATATGTATATATGTTTGCAGTTTATCTTATGTACACAACAGGGTAAAACAACGCATTTTCAAAGACTGGCATTAAGTTCAGCAAAAGCAAGTAATTTTGACGACAATGATGCAAAATGTATGTGAAATAACAACAAGACGGAATGAACAAATGACGTGCACCATTTATCATTCAGCAAACAAACGCCAATATATTTGGAAACTTTGGTAAAAATTTAATCATTTTCACACAAATCACCCTCAATAATTTAAATTGTTACTGATTTCTTGCAAATGAGGGCATTGCAAGATCTTAAGTGTGGGAAGGGGTTAAATTCTTTCGGATTTTAAAACTTTTACTTTATACACTTGGTTACCATTAAAAATACTAGTAAAGCAGTAGTTGTATTAGAATCTAGTGCTCTCTGATAATAAAGAACAGCCCTGGTCTTATATACTGACTACCCAATTCTAGTAAAATTTTTAAAAATTTTCAAATAAATGAATTCAAAATCATGTTTAAACATATTTATGAACGATAAAACTAGGTTTTAACACCGAAATTATTGTTACCTCGGAAAGGAGATAAATTGAGAAACAAACTAAAATGTTAAAATTCATTTAAAATGGAATAGAGGACGATAAAAAGAAATAAAAAGCCAAGTGTGGGAAAATTTACCAAGTTATTTTAAACATATGCCACATATATTTGTAACAAATAACTGAAAATACTTTTGCTTTGGACTAAACTAAACTGTTTTACCCAATGAAAGAAAAGAAGAGATGGATCTACACGATGAATCAATTCCATCATTAAAAGGAAGTAAAGTCTTCCGAAAAAGACACGCGCTTCTTGATTTAGGTCATGAAGTTGTCGTCCAGACCAGCTGTAGGTTGACGAAAAATCTAGAAAAGTCATCACTAAAATCAGCAGGAAATCCACGGACCTCAGCATTAAACAGGGTCGCCAAGTGGTCAGATTTATCCTAACCATGAGAAGGATTTATCTCGTACAATGGGGAGGCACCGTGCAAATTAGCTGGATAAGACTAATGAATCAGATCCCCAGAAAGGATAATCTCCTTAAAGATTAAAAATCAGCTTTTAAGCCTGATATTACTCAATCCTTGAGATTGACCTTAAAGATTGAGAATTACAAACTCATGGAATTCAATGATATCTAAACTCGAGCTTGAACGAGAAAATATTTTGATCAAAAATACAAACCGATTTGTTTTCTGAAAATCCATTTTCAATGCGCTCATTACCATTGAACGTAAAATCCTAGGAATTCACCTAGAATTCATTAGGTCACCTGAACCAAATCGGGTGTCAACCGTAAGAACGGTGGTTGCATAGCATGGTCGGAGACAGGACCTTGTGCCAGACCGAAAAATTATAAGGGTGAGCTTTACTATTGCTCCTACCAAGGATAGTAATTGCGTCCGACACGTTATAGACCATAATCAAAAGCATGTCACGGGACATTGCCTTAAACAGTTGCTTGTTCAACGCTTTCCTTTACAACCGGACGGTAGTTTACCGAAAGGTAATATACGGAACAAGTAAACTGGACGTGTTGCTTTCTAAATACAAGGTTAGCAAGTGGGTGACACAAAACCGCAAGTTTTGAGCTAAAATTTTCAAATCTGAAACCCACCAAACCCACAAAAATATTTTGCAAACACCGGTAAAGGGTTATTCCGGAAAACTTATCTAGGGTAAAAACTAGATTTCAAAAGATCAAATGTTTTCATAAAGATCCAATTTCCTTAATGGATCTAAATTTTTATAGTCATGTGGGACTGTAAACCATATCGTTACTACCATTGTTTATACCGCCGTATAGAAATCACTGATGTACAAAGTGTGAAGAATAAAAAAGTGATTCTAGTATTTCAAAACGATATTGCTTGAGGACAAGCAACGCTCAAGTGTGGGAATATTTGATAATGCTAAAAACGAACATATATTTCATAGCATTATTCCTCAAGAAAGACAAGCTTTTAGTTGCAATTGTTCTATTTACAAGTGATATTCGTTTAAATAATAAAAGGTGAAGACAAAAGACAGATTCGACGAATTGAAGACGCAAACGACCAAAAAGCTCAAAAGAACAAAAGACAATCAAAAAGGTTCCAATTATTGATAAGAAACGTCTCGAAATCACAAGAGTACAAGATTCAAAACGCAAAGTACAAGATATTAAATTGTACGCGAGGACGTTCGAAAATCCGGAACCGGGACTAGAGTCAACTCTTAACGCTCGACGCAACGGACTAAAAATTACAAGTTAACTATGTATATAAATATAATATAATATATAATTAATTATATTAATTATATATATATTATATTTATATATTAAAAACTGTCGGCAGCCAGAAACTCCAAGGGTGTGAATTGAAAATACCTCTCCGCGACTCGCGGAGTTTGAAGGGCTTTTTGCCGCGAGTCGCGGAGCCCCAAATTTCATTTCTGGCTATAAAGCCAACCGAATTCTGATCGAATTGATCATCATTTTTTCTTCTCATTCATACGAAGTAATATATATTTATATTTATAATTTATATTTTAATTTTAATTCTAATAATAAAGGTATGTTAGCGAATGTTGTAAGGGTGTAAGTCGAAATTCTGTCCGTGTAACGCTACGCTATTTTTAATCATTGTAAGTTATGTTCAACCTTTTTATATTAATGTCTCGTAGCTAAGTTATTATTATGCTTGTTTAAAACGAAGTAATCATGATGTTGGGCTAATTACTAAAATTGGGTAATTGGGCTTTGTACCATAATTGGGGTTTGGACAAAAGAACGACACTTGTGGAAACTAGACTATGGGCTATTAATGGGCTTTATATTTGTTTAACTAAATGAAAGTTTGTTAATGTTAATATAAAGATTTACAATTGGGCGTCCCTATAAATTACCATATACACTCGATCGGACACGATGGGCAGGGTATTTATATGTACGAATAATCGTTCATTTAACCGGACACGGGAATGGATTAATAGCCACTAGAATAATTAAAACAGGGGTGAAATTACATTCAAGGGTAATTGGTGTAATTGTTAACAAAGTAGTAAAACCTTGGTTTACACGCAGTCGATAACCTGGTGTATTCATTAAACAAAGTATTAAAACCTTGTTACAATTCGAATCCCCAATTAGTTGGAATATTTATCTTCGGGTATAATAATAATTTGACAAGGACACTTGCAATTTATATTTATGACTGATGGACTGTTATGGACAAAAACCAGACGGACATATTGAATAATCCAGGACAAAGAACAATTAACCCATGGGCATAAAACTAAAATCAACACGTCAAACATCATGATTACGGAAGTTTAAATAAGCATAATTCTTTTATTTCATATTTAATTTCCTTTATTTTATATTTAATTGCACTTCTAATTATCGCACTTTTATTTATTGTTATTTTATCGCACTTTTAATTATCGTACTTTTTAATTATCGCAATTTTATTATTCGCAATTTCATTATCGTTATTTACTTTACGCTTTAATTTAAGTCTTGTATTTATTTTATATTTTACATTAGGTTTTAACTGCGACTAAAGTTTTAAAATCGACAAACCGGTCATTAAACGGTAAAAACCCCCCTTTATAATAATAATATTACTTATATATATATTTGTATTTTTATAAAAGTAAACTAATATAGCGTTGAGCTTTGCTTAAAGATCTCCCTGTGGAACGAACCGGACTTACTAAAAACTACACTACTGTACGATTAGGTACACTGCCTATAAGTGTTGTAGCAAGGTTTAAGTATATCCATTCTATAAATAAATAAATATCTTGTGTAAAATTGTATCGTATTTAATAGTATTTTCTGCTAAAATTATAAACTATTTTATATACACCTCGTTCGACATCAGATGGTATTAGAATTGTTAAGAAAAGAACAGTTATACGCCAAATTTTCTAAGTGTGCATTTTGGTTGAAAGACGTGCAATTTCTTGGCCACGTTGTTAGTAGCAAAGGAATTCAGGTTGATCCAGCTAAAATTGAGGCCATTGAAAAATGGGAGACTCCTAAGACACCAACGCAGATACGCCAATTTTTGGGTTTAGCTGGTTATTATAGAAGGTTTATTCAAGATTTTTCCCGAATAGCTAAACCATTAACAGCGTTAATGCAAAAAGGGAAGAAGTACGAATGGACCTCTGAGCAGGAGAGTGCATTTCAATTACGGAAGAAGAAGTTGACTACGGCACCTATTTTATCGTTACCTGAAGGGAACGATGATTTTGAGATATATTGTGACGCTTCGCGACAAGGTTTTGGTTGCGTCCTTATGCAACAAAAGAAAGTTATTGCATAGCATCTCGTCAATTAAAGATTCACGAGCGAAATTACACGATGCATGATCTAGAACTGGGAGCAGTAGTGTTTGCATTGAAGATATGGAGACACTACTTATATGGAGTTAAATGCACTGTGTTTACCGATCATAAAAGCCTTCAACATATCTTCGATCAGAAACAGCTGAACATGAGGCAACGTAGGTGGGTCGAGTTGATAAACGACTATGATTGTGAGATTCGCTATCATCCCGGGAAAGCGAACGTAGTGGCCGACACTTTAAGCAGAAAGGAACGGGAACCAATTCGAGTACGAGCGATGAACATAAAAATTCGCATGAATCTCAACTCACAAATCAAAGAGGCTCAACGAGAAGCCCTTACTAAAGAAAACATAGGAAATGAAATAATCAAAAAGTATGAGAAGTAACTCGTTATACGGGAAGATGGAATTCGATATTTTGCAAACCGTATTTGGGTACCGAAGTTGGGTGGATTAAGGAAGTTGATATTGAATGAGGCACATAAGACAAGATACTCGATACATCCTAGAGTTGGAAAGATGTATCAAGATCTTAAGACGCATTATTGGTGGCCTAATTTAAAGACAGATGTTGCAACATATGTTGGGGAATGTTTAACTTGTTCCTAAGTCAAAGCAGAACATCAGAAGCCGTCAGGGTTACTTCAACAACCAGAAATCCCAGAATGGAAATGGGACGGTGTTACCATGGATTTCATCACAAAGTTACCTAAGACTGCCTAGGGTTATGACACCATTTGGGTAATAGTTGATCGTCTCACCAAATCTGCACATTTCTTGCCTATAAAGGAAATGGATAGAATGGAGAAACTATTACGATTATACATAAAGGAAATTGTTTCAAGGCATGGAATACCTATTTCCATTATATCCGATCGTGATAGTAGATTTACATCAAAGTTTAGGCAATCACTACAGGAGGCCCTGGGAACTCGTTTGGATATGAGCACCGCATATCATCCACAAACTGACGGGCAGAGTGAAAGAACAATTCAGACTCTTGAAAACATGCTCAGGGCATGTGTGATCGATTTTGGAAACGGATGGGATAAATATCTACCATTAGCAGAATTCTCGTATAATAACAGTTATCATGCGAGCATTAAAGCTGCACCATTCGAAGCATAATATGGAAGGAAGTGTAGATCCCCTATCTGTTGGAATGAAGTAGGAGATCGACAATTAACTGGTCCCGAGATCATACACGAAATAACTGAGAAGATAGTACAAATCAAGGAGAGATTGAAAACAGCCCGTAGTCGCCAAAAGAGCTACGTCGATGTCCGAAGGAAACCATTAGAGTTTCAGATCGGTGACGTGGTTATGTTAAAGGTGTCACCTTGGAAAGGTGTAATACGTTTCGATAAAAGGGGTAAACTGAACCCAAGGTATGTAGGCCCGTTCAAGATCATCGAACGCATTGGACCGGTAGCTTATCGACTCGAGTTACCGCAACAACTCACCGGAGTACATAATACATTTCACATATCAAACCTTAAGAAATGTCTTGCAAAGGAAGATCTCACCATTCCTCTTGAAGAAATCCAAGTCGACGAGAAACTACAATTCATAGAAGAACCAGTCGAAATCATGGACCGTGAAGTTAAACAACTCAAGCAGAGCAACATACTGATCGTTAAGGTTCGTTGGAGTGCTCGAAGGGGTCCCGAGTTTACTTGGGAATGAGAGGATCAGATGAAATGAAAGTACCCACATTTGTTTCCCGAGAACTCAAAATAGGTACAATTTTAAAATTTCGGGACGAAATTTATTTAACGGGTAGGTACTGTAACGACCCGGATTTTTCCGATCATTTTATACCTATGAGATTAATATTTACATAAATTAAACCTTACCAACATGATAAGTAATCTAAATTGTTGAGATTTATGTTTTTAAAAAGAGTTTTACACAACGTTTGACCGTCCAATTTGACCGATGATATCACGAACTATATAACAAACGATAATTATATGTTTGTGTATATATATGTATTTATATATATTTAACATGATCTAAGAATGGTTTAACATCTCATTGTGTACTAATAACAATAAGTTATAAGTATACTTTGAGACTACTAACTTAAGTTTTCAAAATGATAACTATACGTAACGTTATTTGACATATATACCTTTAACCTATAATACTTATACAAGTATCGTATAAATATGTATTTAACCACTTTTAAAGGGCTTATATACATAAAACAATATAAGTATATTTACAAAAGATAGTTATATTTGAATTCTCGTTCCGTTTCCTCAAAATTTCTACACGTATACCTAGAGTATATGTACTCGTATCATACCCAGCTCCTATACGTATTTACTATTAGTATATAAACATCACAATCACTTTATTAGCAGCCATGAGTCAGCCAATTTTAGATCTTAGCATGCATGATTAATCAATTTGGCATATTACAAGACTTTTGCACAATATTATAAATTTATACATCTTTTCACCACCATTTATACTCCATTCCAATTTCATTTTTACTACACATTTTCTCTAACCAAAAACACACTCTTAGGAACCTTAAGTGTTCTTCACAATCTCAGCAAATAACCATGAAGATCTAGCTTCAAAAACAAGCCTTAATCATCATAATAAATTCCTTACAAGAAAACTTCAATAATCCTTCCAAAAATACAAGTTTACTTCCAACCTTTTGATCCAACTCCACCACTCTTTTGGTTCTAGGATTTTACTCATCTTTTACAGAAACTTTGTCCAAGTAACTTGAGGTAGTAACCTTGTTCATAACCTTATTCAATTCATATTTATATAGCTATCTTATTTTGTGTTGTAAAATTTTAACAACAAGAACATAGTTTGAATGATTTCAAACTTGTTTGCAAACTAAATAGATCCTTCTAACTTAACTTTTAAAACACTTCAAGAAATGTAATATATCACAATTATATGCTAACTTAACAAGATATAACTTGGTTTTACAAAAAACATCTTAAAAACTGAATCTACGTCGTCAGAGTGCAATTGGGGACTGTTTTGGGTTGGATAATTAAAAACTATCTTGAACTTTGAATTGGAAGTTTATGTTCTGGAAAAATGATATTTCTTATGAATATGTTAACACATAAAAAGTTCATGGTTTAACTCAAAGTGTAAGTATTTTTAGAAAAATGATCATTAAATGTTGTTTTTATGATGGAAAATGATCACTTTCATAAGTTTCACCAAAGTTTGACCTATAACCTGTGATTTTGAATACAACCTAAGGTATTTTCAGTTCATATTCTTAAAATTTGACTCGATCCAAGGAAGTGGCAAGTTGAACCAACAAAAAAGGAGTTGTAATAAAGAAACTACGACTAAAACAAGATCGGGTATCCGAAGCTAGTTTAGCTACGAAAATATTTGGAGAAAAATTAAATTAATCATATATTTCTAATTAATATGATATTTCATATATATTTACTTATGATTTGATTTTATATATTTCAGGACCACACGTAAACAACACGAGAAGATTAATCATAAGACCTCATGATTGTACGCAACACGTCATTTGACAACACGGTACTTTATGTACGCAACACGTCACTTGACAACATGGTACCATGGGTCGAGATTAATTCTAATCAATACGAATACGATGGGGTCTTTATTTATTTTATTTAAGTAACTAATTGTGGACCACTAACATCGGACTGCTAATTACGGACTAAGAAAATATTAAAAGTATATATATATATATATATATATATATATATATATATATATATATATATATATATATATAACGATTACTTAAAAAGAAAATATGTTGATATATTATATATATGGTTAGGTTCGTGATATCTATCGGAGACCAAGTCGTGATAAATACCTTCAAGGCAAAAGTGAGTATATAGTCCCACTTTTAAACTCTAAATATTTCGGGATGAGAATACATGCATTTTATGATTTACGTTATGGACACAAGTGATTAAAAATATATATTCTACGTTGAGTTGTACCACTGGCATACTTCCCTGTAACTTGGTAACTATTATTTACATGACGTATTGTAAACGCGAATCCTGTTGATAGATCTATCGGGCCTGACAACCCCAACCGGATTGGACAACCAGTATTCAACGGTTGCACAGTACTTCATTTCGGTGACTACACTTGGTACGGTGTAGTAGGATTTCATAATAAAGGGAATATGCGAGGTTGATTAAATGTTAAGTATGGTTATCAAGTGCTCAACAACTTAGAATATTTTTATTAAAACGTTTATATATGAAATCTTGTGGTCTATATTTATAACGCTGCCGGCATTAAACCTATATCTCACCAACTTTATGTTGACGTTTTAAGCATGTTTATTCTCAGGTGATAACTAAAAGCTTCCGCTGCAACATGTTGAATTTAAGCAAGATCTTGAGTATGCATATTTGTGTCAAAAATAAAACTGCATATCGGAGGATTCGTAATGTAAAATATGTTGGAGGTCGTATTGTTATTATCACATGTAAAGTTTGTAAGTCTAAGATTATTGCTAAACGATAATCATTATTAAGTTGTTTAAACCTTGTATTTGTAATAAAAGCTATGGTTTGTATTGTAAAAACGAATGCAGTTTTTGAAAAATGTCGCATATAGAGGTCAATACCTCGCGATGAAATCATATGTTATTGTATTCGTCCTTATGGTTAAGGTCGGGTTATGACAATAAAACTTATACTTTTTCTGCTAAGATTCATAAACTTAAGTTCAATATGAAACCATAGCAATTTGGATCACTCAAAACGGATTTAAAACGAAGAAGTTATGGGTAAAACAAGATTGGATATTTTTTTGCTTGTTGTAATGGTAACAAATCTATATTAATCATATCCTAGCTGATAATGCTAAAAACAAACATATATTTCATAGCATTATCCCTCAATAAAGACAAGCTTTTAGTTGCAATTGTTCTATTTACAAGCAATATTCGTTTAAATAATAAAAGGTGAAGACAAAAGACAGATTCGATGAATTGAAGACGCAAACGACCAAAAAGCTCAAACGTACAAAGTACAATCAAAATGGTTCAAATTATTGATGAGAAACGTCTCGAAATTACAAGAGTACAAGACGCAAAATGCAAAGTACAATATATTAAATTATACGCAAGGACGTTCGAAAATCCGGAACCGGGATCAAAGTCAACTCTCAACGCTCGACGCAATGGACTAAAATTATGAGTCACCTATGCATAAGAATATAAAATAATATTTAAATTATTATATAAATTATTTATATATTATATATATTTAAAAATAACATCGACAAGCAAGAAAACAAAGCAATGTGAGCTGTTCCAGATGGCCATGCGATCGCATGGCCTGGAAGCACGATTCTCATGCGATCGCATAAGCCCAGAATACTGGCCACATCTATAAATTGTAACGAATTTGGCCAGAATTATATATATATATATATATATATATATCTTTTTCTTTTCTCTTATCCTATGTATCAAATATCACTCCAAATATTAATCTCAATTTGTAATTTTAATTTTAAGTTAGTGATAATAATAAGGCTAGGTTAGTCGAACGTCTTAAGGTTTTGCAAGTTGAAACTTTTTCCATGTACCACTACGCTATTAATATCCACTGTAAGTTATGTTTAATTTTATTGTTAAATTAATGTCTCGTAGCTAAGTTATTATTATGCTTATTTAAATTGAAGTAATCATGATGTTGGGCTAAAAATATTAAAATTGGGTCATTGGGCTTTGGACCATAATTGGGGTTTGGATAAAAGAACGACACTTGTGGAAATTAGACTATGGGCTATTAATGGGCTTTATATTAACTAAATAATACCTCGTTAATTTAATATATAGACTTATAATTTGACGTATTTATATATAACAACATACGCTTGACTGGGCACGGTGGGCAGGATATCTATAAATACCAATAATTGTTCATTTTACCGGACACGAAACTGGTTTAATAGTTAATAGACTTGTTGAAATAGGGGTGGATTACATTCAAGGGTAATTGGTGTAATTGTTAACAAAGTATTAAAACCTTGGTTTACACGCAGTCGATAACCTGGTGTATTCATTAAACAAAGTATTAAAACCTTGTTACAATTCGAATCCCCAATTAGTTGGAATATTTGACTTCGGGAATAAGAATAATTTGACGAAGACTTCCGCATTTTATGATTATGACTGATGGAATAATATGGACAAATCTGTATGGACATATCGAATAATCCAGGACAAAGGACAATTAACCCATGGGAATAAACTAAAATCAACACGTCAAACATCATGATCACGGAAGTTTAAATAAGCATAATTCCTTTATTTCATATTTAATTGCACTTTTAATTATCGCACTTTTATTTACTGTCATTTTATTTAATTGCACTTTTATTTATCGCATTTTTATTTATCGCAATTTCATTATCGTTATTTACTTTACGCTTAAAATTAAGTTATATTTATTTTTAATATTTTACATTAGGTTTTAACTGCGACTAAAGTTTTAAAATCGACAAACCGGTCATTAAACGGTAAAAACCCCCTTTTATAATAATAATACTACTTATATATATTTTTGTATTTTTATAATTATAAGTTAAAAAATATATATATATATAGCGTTAGACTTGGCTAAGTCTCCCTGTGGAACGAACCAGACTTACTAAACACTACACTACTGTACGATTAGGTACACTGCCTATAAGTGTTGTAGCAAGGTTTAGGTATATCCACTCTATAAATAAATAAATCACTTGTGTAAAATTGTATTGTATTTAATAGTATTTTCTTAGTAAAAATATAACTATTTCCTAGTACGCCTCGCACACATCAAGTATTTTTGGCGCCTCTGCCGGGGACACTAAAACGCCAGAAGCGCAACGCTATATATATAAAAAAAATTTTATTAGAGTTTTATTAAGTTCTTTGTATAAAAAAATATACGTTTTAAATATTAAAAATTCAAAAATATAAAAAGAAAATATAAAAAAAATCTATATATTTGTTGTTAAGAGTTGTTAAAAATTTATAAAAGTATTTTTATTTTAGTTTTTAAAATTAAATTTTTATTTAAGTTATTTATATTTTATTTAATCTAAAACAGAAAACAGAAAAAAAAAGTAAAAACACGAGGCCCGGTACTGTAGCAGCCCAACTCTGGCCCGAAACCCTAGCCCATGCGATCGCATGAACCCGAAGGCAAAAATCCATGCGACCGCATGAACGTTTCTGACACGCCACATTTGACTTCCTGCTGCAATAATTACGTAATTATTATTATTATTATATATTTAAAACCCTAATTAGGGTTATATTTAATAATAATTTGTTTTAGTTTTATTTAATTTGTATTTTTAGTTTAATTAGTTTTTATGAATTATAAAATTAATACTTTTATAAAATAAATAATATAAAAATAATATTTATATAAAAATTGTACTTTTTACAACTTTAAGTATATTTTTATATTTTGTATCTTTTTATTTGTTTTAGCGTAATTTTTGCATTTTTCGCTCGTACTTAGTTTTAAACTTAGTATTTTTCCATAGTTATTTTTATTTCTAGATTTTTAGACTTTGCCGTAAAATCTCTTAAGTGCTTTTTCTTTAGACTAAGATTTAGGTGCTTTAGAATTTTGCGACGCCGTTTTTATATTTTAGTACCCTTTTTAAGTTATTGCCGTTTTGGATATAGAATTTATTTTAAACTTTAATATTTTTAGACGCAACTTTTAATTCTTAGTTTTTAGTTCCTTTTTAAGTTTTGACGCGCTACTTTCTTATTTTTATTTTTCGACGCCTATTATTTTTTCGACTTTTTATTTTTCGACGTTTTTCGACGCGCTCTTTTTCTTTCTTATTTTTCGACGCTCTAGTTTTTAGGACATAGAATTTTCTATTTCTTCTCTAAATTTCTTTAAATTTCAACGAAAAATTATTTTAAGCGGTTAAATTGATAGACATCCAAATTTTCTGCTTCGTAGTAATAGTTGGATTTGTTAGTGGCTGAGTTGTGAGCTTCCGATTTAAAGGGTTCTGGCTCCCTGCTGCATCTATTGGCTATTCGAAAAGTGGGCAAAAGCAGAAAAGTCTATTAATTTGATAGCTTATATAATTTTTATCTTTTATAACTAATAGGATATTCAGTGAATGCACCGAGCAAAACGTTCACCACCTTTTGTACGTTCACCACCTGTAACCAGATCAAGACATCTAGCCAATATTGTCGCCGTTGATTTTTCTTTAAAATCGTCATCCAGTCGACCAAGTACTCCAATTCAAATTTCCGACAATCCATTTTTTGAACCCGACCTCACAATTGAGAATCCAGAGGATATTCAAGGATAATTCAGAGATCCTAAACCACTAATCTTTCCTCCGGAACCACCAATCATTCAAACAGAGATTGTAGAGGAACCAACCATTAAATCAGAATCCTCTAGTGATTCAGATTCAACAAATTCAATTATGGAGAATCTGAAACCTCTAAGTATGGAAGACCGAATGCGAGCTAAACGCACTGGCCAAGGTCACACAATTACTCAACCTGACATTAATGCGCCAGATTATGAAATCAAAGGACAAATTCTACACATGGTAACTAATCAATGCCAATTTAGTGGTGCACCGAAGAAAGATCCAAATGAACATCTTCGTACCTTTAATAGGATCTGTACTTTATTTAAAATCCGAGAAGTTGAGGATGAACATATATATCTCATGTTATTTCCCTGGACTTTAAAGGGAGAAGCCAAAGATTGGTTAGAATCGTTACCTGAAGGGGCGATTGATACATGGGACGTTTTAGTTGAAAAATTTCTTAAACAATTCTTTCCGGCATCTAAAGCCGTGAGACTTCAAGGAGAAATTGTTACGTTCACACAAAACCAAATGAAACTCTATATGAGGCGTGGACAAGATTTGGAAAGTTATTAAGAAGATGTCCGCAACATGGTTTAGACACTTGTCAAATAGTACAAATATTCTACCAAGGATGCGACATCACTACAAGAAAAGACATCGATATAGCAGCTGGTGGTTCCATTATGAAGAAAACCGCAACTGACGCTTACAAAATTATTGATAACACTGCTTCCCACTCACATGAGTGGCATCAAGAAAAAGATATCGTTAGATCATCTAAAGCAGCTAGAGCCGATTCTAGCCATGACTTTGATTCCATTTCCGCAAAGATAGATGCTGTCGAGAGACGAATGGAAAAGATGACTAAAGATATCCACTCAATACGAATTAGTTATGAGCAGTGTGGAGGACCACATTTGACAAAAGATTGTCTCAGTATTGAACTAACAATGGAACAAAGAGAGAATGTTTCATACATAAACCAAAGGCCTGGAAATAATTATCAGAATAATTATCAACCGCCAAGACCAATCTACAATCAAAACCAGAATTATAACCGAAATGTTCCATACAACAACCAACAAGGTCCAAGTAATCAACAAGTATCTAATAATACTTACAATCAGCAAAGACCTATTTTTCAAAATAAACCACCACAAACCGATGATAAAAAGCCAAATTTAGAAGATATGATGTCGAAGCTAGTTGAATCTCAAACACAATTTTTCACATCTCAGAAACAAACCAATGAACAAAATGCTCAAGCATTTAGAAATCAACAAGCTTCTATTCAAAATCTTGAACAAGAAGTAAGCAACCTAGCAAGGTTGATAGGTGAAAGAAAACCGGGAAGTTTACCTAGTGATACAAATGCTAACCCCCGGAATGAAACAGCTAAAGCCATTACCACAAGAAGTGGTATTACACTTAAACCATCTGAAATATTGTAATTTTTGATGAAGCTATTCCTACTCCACAAGAACTACAACCTGAACAAGATAAGGAAAAAGAACTGGTAGTTAAAAAGGTTAATGAAGATAACACAGTTAAGGCTAAACCTTATGTTAAACCATACCAACCACCACTTCCTTACCCTAGTAAAATGAGAAAAGATAGACTTGAAGCCGAGCAATCCAAATTCTTGGATATGTTTAAACAAATAAATGTCAATCTTCCTTTCATTGATGTGATTTCAGGAATGCCAAGATATGCTAAATTTCTGAAAGATCTAATCACAAATAGAAAGAAAATGGAAGAACTCTCGGCTGTTACTATGAATGCTAATTGTTCTGCAGTTCTTTTGAATAAGATACCAGAAAAATTATCAGATCCAGGAAGTTTCACAATTCCATATTTTCCGAATAGTCTTATTTCAATAGAAGCATTGGCTGATTTAGGTGCTAGTATAAATTTAATGCCGTATTCACTATACGCTAAACTAGACCTTGGAGAATTGAAACCAACACGAATAAGCATACAACTAGCCGATCGATCAGTAAAATATCCTAGAGGGATAATGGAGAACATGCTAGTTAAAGTTGGTACTTTAGTATTTCCAGTAGATTTTGTTATTCTGGACATGGAAGAAGATTCTCGAGTTCCTCTCATATTAGGAAGACCATTCTTAAACACGGCTAAAGCAATAATAGACGTGTTTGGTAAGAAACTGACCCTAGGTATAGAGGATGAGAGTGTTACCTTTTCAGTTGATAGAGCCATGCAACAACCGCAATCTGCAGATGATACATGTTATTATATTCAAACTATAGATTCACATGCAGAATTATTAGAAGAATTTCCAGAATTACAAGGAACAGGAGAATGTTCTTTAGGAGAAGGAACGGAACAAATTGATGAAGCTGAAATATTAGCAACACTTATGGCTAATAGATATGAACCAACAACAGAAGAAATTTAAATGCTAAAAGAGGAAGATAGATATCGATATAAATCATCGATAGAAGAACCACCGACATTAGAGTTAAAGCCACTTCCAAACCATTTGGAATATACTTATTTACATGGTGAATCTGAATTACCTGTAATAATATCGTCTTCTCTTACGGAAAATGAAAAATCTCAACTCATTACTGTGCTAAAAGCTCATAAACCAGCTATTGCATGGAAAATTCATGATATTAAAGGAATAAGTCCTTCGTATTGCACACATAAAATCCTTATGGAAGAAGGTCATATAACGTATGTGCAACGCCAACGAAGACTAAATCCTAATATGCAAGAAGTTGTTAAGAAAGAAATTATTAAACTGCTAGATGCAGGTTTAATTTATCCAATCTCTGATAGTCCATGGGTAAGCCCAGTTCAATGCGTACCTAAGAAGGGTGGCATGACTGTCATCACAAATGAAAAAATGAGCTTATTCCTACTAGGACTGTAACAGGATGGCGTGTTTATATTGATTATAGAAAATTAAATGACGCCACCAGAAAAGATCACTTTCCCTTACTTTTCATTGATCAAATGTTGGAAAGATTAGCCGGAAATAGTTACTATTGTTTTCTTGACAGTTTTTAAGGATATTTTCAAATTCCAATAGCACCCGAGGACCAAGAGAAAACCACATTCACGTGCCCTTATGGTACTTTTGCCTATAAACGCATGCCATTTGGACTTTGCAACGCCCCTGCAACCTTTCAAAGGTGCATGATGGCGATTTTTCACGACATGATAGAAGAATGCATGGAAGTTTTCATGGATGACTTTTCAGTCTTCGGTGATACTTTTGAAACATGTCTAGTTAATCTTGAACGAATGCTTATTAGATGTGAACAATCAAATCTAGTACTTAATTGGGAGAAATGCCATTTCATGGTTAAAGAAGGCATCGTTCTTGGTCATAAAATTTCAAAGGAAGGAATTGAAGTGGATAGAGCTAAAGTAGATGTAATTGCTAAACTTTCACATCCCACCAATGTTAGAAGAGTTAGGAGTTTTCTAGGGAATGCCGGTTTTTACCGACGTTTCATAAAAGATTTTTCTAAAATCGCCACTCCTATGAATAAACTCCTAGAAAAGGATGCTCTATTCATCTTTTCAGATGAATGCATCAAATCTTTTAATATTCTTAAATAAAAACTCACTAATGCGCCGATCATGATAACTCCAAATTGGAATCTACCGTTTGAACTAATGTGCGATGCAAGTGATTTTCCAATGGGAGCCGTTTTAGGACAAAGGATTGAAAAACGATTTCAACCTATATATTATGCTAGTAAGACGTTACAAGGAGCACAAACAAATTACACAACTACTGAAAAAGAACTCCTTGTTATTGACTTTGCTTTTGAAAAATTTCGTTCATATCTCGTTCTAGCTAAAACGGTGGTCTATACTGACCATTCTGCTCTTAGATACCTATTTTCGAAACAAGATGCCAAACCAAGATTAATCTGTTGGATCTTACTCTTACAAGAGTTCGATATTGAAATCCGAGATAAAAAGGGAGCAGAAAATCTCACCGCTGATCATCTTTCTCGTCTTGAAAATCCTGAATTAGAAGTTCTAAATGAATCGGCCATATAAGACAACTTTCCTGATGAATATCTATTGAAGATAGATTATAATGAAATTCCATGCTTTGCAGATTATGCAAACTACTTAGTATGTGGATTCCTTGAAAAAGGATTATCGTACTAAAAACGAAAGAAATTCTTTAGTGATATAAAACACTATTTCTGGGAAGATCCACATTTGTTTAAAAGTTGTCCCGATGGAATAATACGCCGATGTGTATTCGGAGATGAAGCTAGTCAAATCTTAAACCATTGTCACACAGAAGCAACAGGAGGGCATTATGGGCCTCAGCTCACAGTATGAAAAGTTTACGATGCTGGATTCTATTGGCCTACAATTTTCAAAGACGCACACCTTCTTTGCAAATCCTGTGATGCTTGTCAAAGGGCCGTAAAAATAAGTCAACGTGATGAAATGTCACAAAATGTCATTCAAGTATGTGAAGTATTTGACATTTGGGGTATTGACTTTATGGGTCCATTTCCAAAATCACATAATAATCTCTACATTCTTGTTGCCATTGATTATGTATCTAAATGGGCGGAAGCACAAGCTCTCTCGACTAACGATGCACGAGTTGTATTCAACTTCTTAAAATGTCTTTTTGCAAGGTTCGAAACACCGAAAGCTTTAATAAGTGATCGGGGTACTCATTTTTGTAATAATCAACTTGAGAAAGTTCTCAAAAGATATGGAGTAACTCATAAAATCTCAACCGCTTATCATCCACAAACAAGTGGACAAGTTGAAAATACCAACCGAGCATTAAAACGTATTCTAGAGAAAACCGTAGGATCAAATCCAAAGGAATGGTCCATGAAATTGGAGGATGCACTCTGGGCTTTTAGAACAGCCTACAAAACTCCAATTGGAACCACACCTTTTAAACTCGTTTACGAAAAAGCATGTCATCTTCCAGTAGAAAGTGAACACAAAGCATTTTGGGCTTTGAAGACATGTAATCTTGATTTACATGAAGCCGGACGTCTACGATTAAGTCAACTAAACGAATTAGAAGAATTAAGACATGAAGCATACGAAAATTCGTTAATCTATAAGGAAAGAACGAAGAAATGGCATGATAAAAGAATCAGAAGTTCAAAAGAATTTAAAGAAGGAGACAGAGTTCTTCTTTTCAATTCAAGATTCAAGCTATTTCCTGGAAAATTGAAATCAAGATGGTCTGGACCATTCATAGTCAAAAGAGTTTTCCCGTACGAAACAATAGAGTTAATAAATTCAAATGGGATTGAATTTAAAGTTAATGGTCACAGAGTTAAATATTACATACATGGTCCGATAGAAGTTGACAACGAAGTCAATCATAATTTCACCACTCAAGAAAACCCTCAAAATGAAAACATAAATATGTTATCAAAAACATATGAAAAATCAAAATTGGTAAATAGGGAGGATTCAAATTGGAGTAATGAAGAAGAATTCCTATATAAACCTCCCATTCCAAGAAATGAAGAAAAAGAAGTTCAAATAGAAGTGAAAGAACCAAGAAAAGAACACCCGAAAAAGGTTTACAAACCAACTCGACTTACTAAAGCAGGAGACCCGGGTGAATTTATCATTTCTTGCTTGCTTAATGATGGTGCTGTATATAATGGACTCGCAGATTTAGGAGCAAGTGCAAATATTATGCCTCTTTCCTTATACAAAAGATTAGGTATGGGTAAATTAAAACCAACCAAAATAGGTGTTCAATCATTTGACCTAACCATTAAACACCCTGTTGGAATAGCAAATAATTTACTTGTTAAGGTGGGAAATTTGTCCTTTGTTGCAAACTTCATAGTGATTAATATGGAGGAATACCTTGATATTCCTCTAATTTTAGGTCGCCCATTTTTAGCAATCACCGAAGTATTCATTGATGTAAGAGAAGGTAGAATGACACTTAGGGATGGTGATAAATCGATCACCTTTGTGCACCGAAAGTTTAGATCTCCACCAACCAAAACTGTTAAACCAATAAAAACACATAAGTGTGGGGAAGATGAAGAAACACTTAATGATGAACCGATCACAAAGAACCCTGTTGATGATACGAACTTAGATGAACCCGTTTTTAACAGTTCAACGAAGAAACTTTATAAACGGATTCACAATGCTAAGATTAAGGGAAACTTTAAGTTATGTAACCGATTAGTATCCAATTTATCACCAAAAGAAAAGGCAATGTTAGTTGAATTTGTGAAAGTTACGGAGGAAATCAACAAATGGATTGAAGCAAAAGTCAGAGATATACAAGTTGTTGATGATCCAATTGAAAATAACGTTAATCACAATTTCAGCACCACATCTAACTAAGTGTAGGAAAGTTCGAATCTTTTTAGGGTAATATGTATTTCTGTTAGAGTTAGATATTCTGTTTTCGTGTAGTTCTCGAGAATGGAATCCGAATGGTCTTTCCCTAGCAGACCCTAAAGAACTAGTCTTCTCCCCCCATTCTGAATTTTTATTTTTTTTAGGTTTTACGAGATGAAGAATTCCTTTGATCTGAACCATGGTCTAATGCTACATGCTTTGATCACTAAACGTAATAATGACACACTCCCGAGTGACCTGGTATCAGTAATAAGAGCCAAATTGGACGGAGTAAGAAAAGAACTCAGAAACGATCATAATAAGTTACATTTTGGTAAAGGAAAATCAAAATCCGCAGTGAAAAGAAGAGCACGACACCTTGAAAGATGTCACAAATGCAGAAAATGGTCACACGAAGGAAAATGCTCGACGAATCAGACATATTCCAATACCGAGTTCGTTACTTTATGCAGAGAAGGACCGTTCATATGTTTCGAAGAAAAATCGTTGAATGCTCGAGGTTATGCCTATGTAGCTATGGAAAACCAATTAGTCCGACTATCTTATGAGTGGGCTAAAGCAGGTCACTGAGAATTCTATCTCACAGGTAAGTATGTACAGTTTTTATTTTTATTTTATTGCTTTTAACCTTTTGATAATAAACGCTAAATTGTTCGCTATAAAGTATTAAATTGATACTCAATAAAATTAGGTTTTGCGACTGAAATTATTGATATCATACAAAAATTTATTACATCACTGCGAAATTTACCGTTTATTCTTAAGGTATAAATATCTTTAATCAATCAACCCAAAATATTTCAAAAATTCTTCAGGAGTAAAACTAGGTAATATAGCCGAAATTACTTTACCGAAAAGAGGAGCGTATATTTTTGATAATATTTGATTGATTAAAGTGGGATAAAAGACCAAAAAGATTTTTAATTTTTACTTTGTTTTTAAAATTAATATATTAATATTAAATTATTATTGTAAACTTTTTAAAATCAATATATATTTAAGTTTGTAAATATTTGAAAAATTAATATTTTTAATATAAGTTTGTATGTATAGAAATAAAAATATAATATAAGTTTGGTGTGAATTTTTAAAATTTTAATAATATGAATTTTTAATTTTATGCATTTTAAATTTAAGTTTGGTGTGAATTTAAATACAAAAATTTACTTTTTTTCACTAAGTTAAAAATTTGATTTTTAAAATTCATCGTGAGTTGAAAACTAGGTCGTTGAACCGAAATTGCTCTACCCAAGGGAGGGACGAGAACTTTTATTATCATTATTTTTCATCTTATTGAATTAAAGTATGCCAAAAACATTTAAAAAACCCCAAAAATCTTTACTTTTAAAACCGCGCTTAAAAAAATGACAAATTTTAAAATTTTGTCGAGGGACGGACTAGGACATCGTTCCAAAACGCCATCATCCTAAAAAGAAACAAAATTTTAATTTTTAATTAATTATATGTGTCATTAGTATAAGGTTTTTATTAAAAAAAAAAAACAAAGGGACCTCATGCGATCGCATGAGATTTACCCTGTAACATCATGCGATCGCATGAGGCTGAAATTCAGGTCAGGAACAAAAGCTCCAGCGAGCTGTTCTCTGTATCCACACACACACATAAACACACAAACATACACCCCAAAACCTCTCAAATTTTATCATTTTTTCACCAAATTTCTCGCTACAATCCGCTCTAAACATGAATTTGATAAGGAGTTTAACAAGAAGGGTAACAATTACATCCCTAAACCTCTTTAAATTTGATTTTTAGTGTTCTTGAGCTATATTTTTACTAATTTGATTTTGTTAATTTTTAGTGTAATTAGAGTTAAATTGTTAGTATTTTATGCATGTATAGCCTAGATTGATGCTATTTAACATGATTTGAAGCCAAAAACTTCAAAAAAATTTAGGAATCTAGGGTTTGTGTTCTTGAGCAATTTTGGGCTTTTTGATATAAACAGGTTATGGCCGATTTTTGTCATGAATTATTGCTAAATTAAGTAGTGTAACATGTTTAGGTAGCTAAATGATCCAAACTTTGATCCAAAACATGATTTTTGAGAATTAAAGTGGACTTTTTAAGTCTAAAATTGATGAACTTGATTAATTTGATGTAAATGCCATTTGAAACTTGTTTAATTGCTAGTAATGGTTGTTTTAACATGTTATTTGAGTTAAATGCTTATGAACTTTGTAAATATTTTCATATATGCTTATTTAAAAAAGTGTAGAATTGTAAAAATTGTGAAAATGTGTATAAGTTTAATTTTGATTTAACATGTTATTGTAATTATTTCAATTTGTTATTTTGCTAACACTAATGCATATTTGGATGCACAAATTTTGTGTTTAATGTGTTTTGCAGAGATTTATAGATACTGATGGTGCAACATCATCATCCAGGCAACCTGCTCCAGAACCTGAACCTGAAATGCAATATGAACCTGAACCTGAACAACAACAGAAACCACAACAACAGCCTGATCAACACGTACCTTATTATGATATGCTACAATTTGTTGATGCCTTTATAGTATTTCCGATGCATCCGCCAGTAGAATACCCAACGATTCCTGAACACACGTTGCATCCTAATCTGAGATTTGAAAGAAGCTGGAGAGATTACCCGACATATCAAAGTAACAAATTCAAACTGATACCAAAAAATGTAGAAGTGCCAAGGGTAATCGATTGGGAGCCTTTAGAAAGGGTCCAACTTGCTAACTCAGTTAGGGAGCATCTGATCCAAAGGTATGGCAGTTCTTCTTTTCACGATTGGTAACGTCTATTCACCATTCATAGACCTGTATATAAGGAATGGTGTATTGAGCTTATGAGTACTATAGCATTAAATGAAGATGTAGATAGGTTAGATGATAGAAGTTTTCTTAGGTTTATACTTGGCCGTAGGATGTACAGGATGTCCATGCTGGACATGGCCAAGGCTTTGCAGATATATACTCCTAGTGAATTACTACTACCCGATTGTATGAATTTGATTTATTGTGGTGAAAGGGTAGATAGGAATTTTGACGCGAACGTCGTCTGGAGGCGTATGTCAGATTATAATGTTTTTACGCTGGGAGGAAAACACTCCTACTTACATATTAACAAAGCCGAGCTTCATATAATTCATAGATTTTTGGCTAACTCGATTACATAGAGAGGTCACAACAAGGAGAAAATGACCTTACATGATTTATTTTACCTAAAGTGTATTCGAGACCCAAGAGGCTTTGTTAATATGCCTTACTGTGTTGGTTTTTATTTGGCTAAGATGGTAGAAGGAATACAGGAAGGGGGGATAATAGGAGGAGGTATTTTTGTTACTCTCATTGGAGAGTATTTGGGTGTAGATAGGGACCAAGGGGGTCCACTTTTGGAATGTAGGGAACAGGTTGAGCCTTTAGGATTGAAGGTCTATCAGGGTGCTAAGGTATTAAAGACCAGACGAAACCAGGCAGTACCCTATGAAGGTCGTCATCCACAGGTAGAAAAAGGATCAGATGAGGAAATGGAGGAAGCGGATGACATTAGGGATGTCATTAGGGAGGCTATGACTGACGTCTACCAGCGTGTAGATGAGGTAGATATGAGAAACGGGGAGAGATTTAGTCAGATGGAGTAGTGGCAAGCCCGGAATGATTACGAGCATTCCAGGCAACGACAGCATGATAGATGGGACTATCATCAGCGTCAGATCATGAGCCGGCTGTCACCTCAGGATCACTACGTACCGACCTGACCCGCTTACTATCCTCCACACCAATCCGAGATGAGACCACCATATACTCTCTACGACCCTAACCAGGCCTACCAGTACACCTATCACCAACCATGGAACCCGAACGACAACATGAACTGATATAGTTCCAGTTGATATAGTTCTAGTTGGTGATTTCTATGATTTTTATCTTTTTATTATTTTTATTTATTTATGTTTAAACATATGATATTGTGATATATTAATGTATTGTTTGATATTTTTATTATTTTGTACTAATATTTCATATTTGATTTGAAAGTGGGATTTTAAGTCCCATTTCAAATTACCATGCATGTTTATATTTGTATGTATGTATATTGTCAATTGTACACAACAGGGTAAAACAGCGTATTTTCACAGATTGGCATTAAGTTCAGCAAAAGCTACTAATTTTGACGACAAAACGAAAAACAAATGTAATGTAACAACAAGACGGAATGAACAAATGATATGCACCATTTATCATTCAGCAAACAAACGCCAATATGTTTGAAAACTTTGGTAAAATTTAATCATTTTTCTACGCGAATCACCCTCAATAATTTAAATTGTTACTGATTTCTTGCAAATGAGGGCATTGCAAGATCTTAAGTGTGGGAAGAGGTTAAATTATTTCGGATTTTAAAATTTTTTAATTTAAACACTTGGTTACCATTAAAAAAATACTAGTAACGCAGTAGTTGTATTAGAATCTAGTGCTCTCTGATAATAAAGAACAGCCCTAGTCTTATATACTGACTACCCAATTCTAGTAAAATTTTTCAAAATTTTCAATTAAATGAATTCAAAATCATGTTTATACATATTTATGAACGATAAAACTAGGTGTCAACACCGAAATTATTGTTACCTCAGAAAGGACATAAATTGAGAAACAAACCAAAATGTTAGAATTCATTTAAAATGGAATAGAGGACAATAAAAAGGAAAATAAAAGCCAAGTGTGGGAAAAATTTACCAAGTTATTTAAAAACATAAATCACATATTTTTGTACAAATAATTGAAGATACTTTTGTTTTGGACAAAATTAACCGTTTTACCCGGTAAATTGTAAGATATTTGAAACAAAGATGGATCTACACGATGAATCAATTCCATCATTAAAAGGAAGTAAAGTCTTCCAAAAAAGAAATGCGCTTCTTGATTTAGGTCAAGAAGTTGTCGTCCAGACCAGTTGTAGAGTCTACGAAAAACCTTGAAAAGTTTTCTCGAAAATCAGCTGGAAATCTACAGACCTCAGCATCAAACAGGGTCGCCAAGTGGTCAGACTTATCCTAACCATGAGAGGATCTGTCTCGTAAAATGAGGAGGGCGCCGTGCAAATTAGCTTGATAAGACTAATGAATCAGATCCCCAGAAAGGATAATCTCCTTAAAAGATCAAAAATCAGCTTTTAAGCCTGATATTACTCAATCCTAGAGATTGACTTTAAAGATTGAGAATTACAAACTCATGGAATTCGATGATATCTAAACTCGAGCTTGAACGAGAAAATATTTTGATAAAAATTACAAACCGATTTGTTTTCTGAAAACCCATTTTTAATGCGTTCATTACCATTGAACGTAAAATCCTAGGAATTCACCTGGAATTCATTAGGTCACCTGAACCAAATCGGGTGTCATCCGTAAGAACGGTGGTTGCATAGCATGGTCGAAGACAGGACCTTGTGCTAGACCGAAAAATTATAGGGTGAGCTTTACTATTGCTCCTACAAAGGATAGTAATTGCATCCGACACGTTATAGACCATAATTAAAAGCATGTCAGGGGACATTGCCTTAACAGTTGCTTGTTCAATGCTTTCCTTTACAACCGGATGGTAGTTTACCGAAAGGTAATATACAGAGCAAGTATACTGGACGTGTTGCTTTCCTAATACAAGGTTAGCAAGTGGGTGACATAAAACCGCAAGTTTTGAGCTAAAATTTTCAAATCTGAAACCCACCAAACCCACAAAAACAATTTGCAAACACCGGTGAAGGGTTATTCTGGAAAACTTATCTAGGGTAAAAGCTAGATTTAATTTTTATTTTTTTTTAAAAAGATCAAATGTTTTCATAAAGATCTAATTTCCTAAAGGATCTAATTTTTTATAGTCATGTGGGACTGTAAACCACAACGTTACTATCATTGTTTATACCGCCGTATAGAAATCACTGATGTACAAAGTGTGAAGAATAAAGAAGTGATTCTAGTATTTTTATTTCAAGAATATATTGCTTGAGGACAAGCAACGCTCAAGTGTGGGAATATTTGATAATGCTAAAAACGAACATATATTTCATAGCATTATCCCTCAAGAAAGACAAGCTTTTAGTTGCAATTGTTCTATTTACAAGCAATATTCGTTTAAATAATAAAAGGTTAAGACAAAAGACAGATTCGACGAATTGAAGACGCAAACGACCAAAAAGCTCAAAAGTACAAAGTACAATCAAAGTGGTTCAAATTATTGATGAGAAACGTCTCGAAATTACAAGAGTACAAGACGCAAAACGCAAAGTACAAGATATTAAATTATATGCAAGGACGTTCGAAAATCCGGAACCGGGACCAAAGTCAATTCTCAACGCTCGACGCAACGGACTAAAAATTATGAGTCAACTATGCACAAGAATATAATATAATATTTAAATAATTATATAAATTATTTATATATTATATATATTTAAAAATAACGTCGACAAGCAAGAAAACAAAGCAATGTGAGCTGTCCCAGATGGCCATGCGATCGCATGGCCTGGAATCACGATTCTCATGCGATCGCATGTGAAATGTCCCGTTCTTATTGATTAAAAACGTTCCATATTAATTGATTTCGTTGCGAGGTTTTGACCTCTATATGAGACGTTTTTCAAAGACTGCATTCATTTTTAAAACAAACCATAACCTTTATTTCATAAATAAAGGTTTAAAAAGCTTTACGTAGATTATCAAATAATGATAATCTAAAATATCCTGTTTACACACGACCATTACATAATGGTTTACAATACAAATATGTTACATCGAAATCAGTTTCTTGAATGCAGTTTTTACACAATATCATACAAACATGGACTCCAAATCTTGTCCTTATTTTAGTATGCAACAGCGGAAGCTCTTAGTATTCACCTGAGAATAAACATGCTTTAAACGTCAACAAAAATGTTGGTGAGTTATAGGTTTAACCTATATATATCAAATCGTAACAATAGACCACAAGATTTCATATTTCAATACACATCCCATACATAGAGATAAAAATCATTCATATGGTGAACACCTGGTAATCGACATTAACAAGATGCATATTTAAGAATATCCCCATCATTCCGGGACACCCTTCGGATATGATATAAATTTCGAAGTACTAAAGCATCCGGTACTTTGGATGGGGTTTGTTAGGCCCAATAGATCTATCTTTAGGATTCGCGTCAATTAGGGTGTCTGTTCCCTAATTCTTAGATTACCAGACTTAGTAAAAAGGGGCATATTCGATTTCGATAATTCAACCATAGAATGTAGTTTCACGTACTTGTGTCTATTTTGTAAATCATTTATAAAACCTGCATGTATTCTCATCCCAAAAATATTAGATTTTAAAAGTGGGACTATAACTCACTTTCACAGATTTTTACTTCGTCAGGAAGTAAGACTTGGCCACTGGTTGATTCACGAACCTATAACAATATATACATATATATCAAAGTATGTTCAAAATATATTTACAACACTTTTAATATATTTTGATGTTTTAAGTTTATTAAGTCAGCTATCCTCGTTAGTAACCTACAACTAGTTGTCCACAGTTAGATGTACAGAAATAAATCGATAAATATTATCTTGAATCAATCCACGACCCAGTGTATACGTATCTCAGTATTGATCACAACTCAAACTATATATATTTTGGAATCAACCTCAACCCTGTATAGCTAACTCTAACATTCACATATAGAGTGTCTATGGTTGTTCTGAAATATATATAGATGTATCGGCATGATAGGTCGAAACATTGTATACGTGTCTATGGTATCTCAAGATTACATAATATACAATACAAGTTGATTAAGTTATGGTTGGAATAGATTTGTTACCAATTTTCACGTAGCTAAAATGAGAAAAATTATCCAATCTTGTTTTACCCATAACTTCTTCATTTTAAATCCGTTTTGAGTGAATCAAATTGATATGGTTTCATATTGAACTCTATTTTATGAATCTAAACAGAAAATGTATAGGTTTATAGTCGGAAAAATAAGTTACAAGTCGTTTTTGTAAAGGTAGTCATTTCAGTCGAAAGAACGACGTCTAGATGACCATTTTAGAAAACATACTTTCACTTTGAGTTTAACCATAATTTTTGGATATAGTTTCATGTTCATAATAAAAATCATTTTCCCAGAATAACAACTTTTAAATCAAAGTTTATCATAGTTTTTAATTAACTAACCCAAAACAGCCCGCGGTGTTACTACGACGGCGTAAATCCGATTTTACGGTGTTTTTCGTGTTTCCAGGTTTTAAATCATTAAGTTAGCATATCATATAGATATAGAACATGTTTTTAGTTGATTTTAAAAGTCAAGTTAGAAGGATTAACTTTTATTTGCGAACAAGTTTAGAATTAACTAAACTATGTTCTAGTGATTACAAGTTTAAACCTTCGAATAAGATAGCTTTATATGTATGAATTGAATGATGTTATGAACATCATTACTACCTAAAGTTCCTTGGATAAACCTACTGGAAATGAGAAAAATAGATCTAGCTTCAAAGGATCCTTGGATGGCTTGAAAGTTCTTGAAGCAGAATCATGACACGAAAACAATTTCAAGTAAGATTTCCACTCGAAATAAGATTGTTATAGTTATAGAAATTGAATTAAAGTTTGAATATGATTATTACCTTGTATTAGAAAGATAACCCACTATAAGTAACAAAGGTTTCTTGATCTTGGATGATTATTGTGAATAGATTTAGAAAACTTGGAAGTAAACTTGCAATCTTGGAAGTATTCTTGATTTTATGAAACTAGAACTTTTGGAATTTATGAAGAACACTTAGAACTTGAAGATAGAACTTGAGAGAGATCAATTAGATGAAGAAAATTGAAGAATGAAAGTGTTTGTAGGTGTTTTTGGTCGTTGGTGTATGGATTAGATATAAAGGATATGTAATTTTGTTTTCATGTAAATAAGTCATGAATGATTACTCATATTTTTGTAATTTTATGAGATATTTCATGCTAGTTGCCAAATGATGGTTCCCACATGTGTTAGGTGACTCACATGGGCTGCTAAGAGCTGATCATTGGAATGTATATATCAATAGTACATACATCTAAAAGCTGTGTATTGTACGAGTACGAATACGGGTGCATACGAGTAGAATTGTTGATGAAACTGAACGAGGATGTAATTGTAAGAATTTTTGTTAAGTAGAAGTATTTTGATAAGTGTCTTGAAGTCTTTCAAAAGTGTATAAATACATATTAAAACACTACATGTATATACATTTTAACTGAGTCGTTAAGTCATCGTTAGTCGTTACATGTAAATGTTGTTTTGAAACCTTTAGGTTAACGATCTTGTTGAATGTTGTTAACCCATTGTTTATAATAAAAAATGAGATGTTAAATTGTTATATTATCATGATATTATGATATATAATATATCTTAGTATGATATATATACAGTTAAATGTCGTTAAAACGATAATCGTTACATATATGTCTCGTTTCGAAATCATTAAGTTAGTAGTCTTATTTTTACATATGTATTTCATTGTTAATACACTTAATAATATATTTACTTATCATTTAACATAATTAACCAAGTGTATCAATATCTTAATATGATTCATATGTACCTAGTAAGACGTTGTTATAACGATAATCGTTATATATATCGTTTTCGAGTTTCTTAAATTAATAGTCTCATTTTTATGTATATAACTCATTGTTAAAATACCTAATGAGATACATACTTATAATAAAATCATGTTAACTATATATATAACCATATATATGTCATCGTATAGTTTTTACAAGTTTTAACGTTCGTGAATCACCGTCAACTTGGGTGGTCAATTGTCTATATGAAACCTATTTCAATTAATCAAGTCTTAACAAGTTTGATTGCTTAACATGTTGGAAACACTTAATCATGTAAATAACAATTTCATTTAATATATATATAAACATGGAAAAGTTCGGGTCACTACAGTACCTACCCGTTAAATAAATTTCGTCCCGAAATTTTAAGCAGTTGGAGGTGTTGACGTATCTTCTGGAAATAAATGCGGGTATTTCTTCTTCATTTGATCTTCACGCTCCCAGGTGAACTCGGGTCCTCTACGAGCATTCCATCGAACCTTAACAATCGGTATCTTGTTTTGTTTAAGTCTCTTAACCTCACGATCCATTATTTCGACGGGTTCTTCAATGAATTGAAGTTTTTCATTGATTTAGATTTCGTCCAACGGAAAAGTGAGATCTTCTTTAGCAAAACATTTCTTCAAATTTGAGACGTGGAAAGTGTTATGTACAGCCGCGAGTTGTTGAGGTAGCTCCAGTTGGTAAGCTACTGGTCCGACACGATCTATAATCTTGAATGGTCCAATGTACCTTGGATTTAGTTTCCCCCGTTTACCAAATCGAACAACGCCTTTCCAAGGTGAAACCTTAAGCATGACCATTTCTCCAATTTCAAACTCTATATCTTTTCTTTTACTGTCCGCGTAGCTCTTTTGTCGACTCTGGGCGGTTTTCAATCTTTGTTGAATTTGGATGATTTTCTCGGTAGTTTCTTGTATTATCTCCGGACCCGTAATCTGTCTATCCCCCACTTCACTCCAAAAAATCGGGGACCTGCACTTTCTACCATAAAGTGCTTCAAACGGCACCATCTCAATGCTTGAATGGTAGCTGTTGTTGTAGGAAAATTTTGCTAACGGTAGATGTCGATCCCAACTATTTCCGAAATCAATAACACAAGCTCGTAGCATGTCTTCAAGCGTTTGTATCATCCTTTTGCTCTGCCCTTCAGTTTGTGGATGATAGGCAGTACTCATGTCTAGATGAGTTCCCAATGCCTGCTGTAATGTCTGCCAGAATCTTGAAATAAATCTGCCATCCCTATCAGAGATAATAGAGATTGGTATTCCATGTCTGGAGACGACTTCCTTCAAATACAGTCGTGCTAACTTCTCCATCTTGTCATCTTCTCTTATTGGCAGGAAGTGTGCTGACTTGGTGAGACGATCAACTATTACCCAAATAGTATCATAACCACTTGCAGTCCTTGGCAATTTAGTAATGAAATCCATGGTAATGTTTTCCCATTTCTATTCCGGGATTTCAGGTTGTTGTAGTAGACCTGATGGTTTCTGATGTTCAGCTTTGACCTTAGAACACGTCAAATATTCTCCTGCATATTTAGCAATATCGGCTTTCATACCTGGCCACCAAAAATGTTTCTTAAGATCCTTGTACATCTTCCCCGTTCCAGGATGTATTGAGTATCTGGTTTTATGAGCTTCTCTAAGTACCATTTCTCTCATATCTCCAAATTTTGGTACCCAAATTCTTTCAGCCCAATACCGGGTTCCATCTTCCCGAATATTAAGATGCTTCTCCAATCCTTTGGGTATTTCATCCTTTAAATTTCCCTCTTTTAAAACTCCTTGTTGCGCCTCCTTTATTTGAGTAGTAAGGTTAGTGTGAATCATTATATTCATAGATTTTACTCGAATGGGTTCTCTGTCCTTTCTGCTCAAGGCGTCGGCTACCACATTTGCCTTCCCAGGGTGGTAACGAATCTCAAAGTCGTAATCATTCAACAATTCAATCCACCTACGCTGCCTCATATTCAGTTGTTTCTGATTAAATATGTGTTGAAGACTTTTGTGGTCGGTATATATAATACTTTTGACCCCATATAAGTAGTGCCTCCAAGTCTTTAATGCAAAAACAACCGCGCCTAATTCCAAATCATGCGTCGTATAATTTTGCTCATGAATCTTCAATTGTCTAGACGCATAAGCAATCACCTTCGTTCGTTGCATTAATACACAACCGAGACCTTGCTTTGATGCGTCACAATAAATCACAAAATCATCATTCCCTTCAGGCAATGACAATATAGGTGCCGTAGTTAGTTTTTCTTCAATAATTGAAACGCCTCCTCTTGTTCATCCTTCCATTCAAATTTCTTCCCTTTATGCGTTAATGCAGTCAAGGGTTTTGCTATTTTGGAGAAATCTTGGATGAATCTTCTGTAGTAACCAGCCAATCCTAAAAATTGACGTATATGCTTCGGAGTTTTTGGGGTTTCCCACTTTTCAACGGTTTCGATCTTTGCCAGGTCCACCTGGATAACTTCTTTGTTCACTATGTGACCGAGGAATTGAACTTCTTCCAACCAAAATGCACACTTTGAAAACTTAGCGTACAGTTTTTCTTTCCTCAATACTTCTAGCACTTTTCTCAAATGTTCTTCGTGCTCTTGATCATTCTTTGAGTAAATAAGTATGTCATCGATGAAAACAATGACAAACTTGTCAAGATATGGCACACACACTCGGTTCATAAGGTCCATGAACACAGCTGGTGCGTTAGTCAATCCAAACGGCATAACCATAAACTCGTAATGACCATAACGCGTCCTAAAAGCAGTTTTTGGAATATCATCCTCCTTTACTCGCATTTGATGATATCCAAAACGTAAATCGATCTTCGAATAAACTGACGAGCCTTGTGGTTGATCAAATAAGTCGTCAATTCTCGGCAGTGGATAACGGTTTTTGATGGTAAGTTTGTTCAACTCTCTGTAGTCAATACACAACCTAAATGTACCATCCTTCTTCTTGACAAACAAAACAGGAGCTCCCCATGGTGATGTGCTTGGTCGAATGAAACCACGTTCTAATAGTTCTTGCAGTTGGCTTTGCAGTTCTTTCATCTCGCTGGGTGCGAGTCTATAAGGAGCACGAGCTATTGGTGCAGCTCCTGGTACAAGATCTATTTGAAATTCAACAGATCGATGTGGAGGTAGTCCCGGTAATTCTTTCGGAAATACATCGGGAAATTCTTTTGCGACGGGAACATCATTGATGCTCTTTTCTTCAGTTTGTACTTTCTCGACGTGTGCTAGAACAGCATAGCAACCTTTTCTTATTATTTGTTGTGCCTTCAAATTACTAATAAGATGTAGCTTCATGTTGCCCTTTTCTCCGTACACCATTAAGGGTTCTCTATCTTCTCGTACAATGCGAATTGCATTTTTATAACATACGATCTCTGCTTTCATCTTCTTCATCCAGTCCATGCCAACTATTACATCAAAACTCCCTAACTCTACTGGTATCAAATCAATCTTAAATATTTCGCTACCCAGTTTAATTTCTCGATTCCGGCATATATTATCTGCTGAAATTAATTTACCGTTTGCTAATTCGAGTAAAAATTTACTATTCAACGGCGTCAATGGACAACTTAATTTAGCACAAAAATCTCTACTCATATAGCTTCTATCCGCACCCGAATCAAATAAAACGTAAGCAGATTTATTGTCAATAAGAAACGTACCCGTAACAAGCTCCGGGTCTTCTTGTGCCTCTGCCGCATTAATATTGAAAACTCTTCCGCGGCCTTGTCCATTCATGTTCTCCTGGTTCGGGCAATTTCTAATAATGTGGCCCGATTTTCCACATTTATAACAAACTACATTGGCATAACTCGCTCCGACACTACTTGCTCCGCCATTACTCGTTCTGACACCATTTGTTCCTTTCGTTCTGTTAACCCCTGGTCCGTAGACCTCACACTTCACCGCGCTATGACCATTTCTTTTACACTTGTTGCAAAATTTGGTGCAGAACCCCGAGTGATACTTTTCACACCTTTGGCATAGCTGCTTCTGATTGTTATTGTTGGTGCGGTTGTTATTGTTATTGGGATGATTGTTGTAGTTGCTGTTGTTGTTGTTGTTGTTGTTGTTGTTGTTGTTGTTGTTGTTGTTGTTGTTGTTATTGTTGTTGTTGTTGTTGTTGTTGGGCCGTTTGTTGTAGTTGCGATTGATGTTGCGATTGTTGGGATAATTGTTGCGATTATTATTGTAATTGCTGTTGTTGTTGTATTGGTGATTCTTATCACCGTTTTCCTCCCACTTTCTTTTGACTTGCTTCACATTGGCCTCTTCAGCCGTCTGTTCTTTAATTCTTTCCTCAATCTGGTTCACTAGTTTGTGAGCCATTCTACATGCCTGTTGTATGGAGGCGGGCTCGTTTGAACTTATATCTTCTTGGATTCTTTCCGGTAATCCTTTCACAAACGCGTCGATCTTCTCTTCCTCATCTTCGAACGCTCCCGGACACAATAGGTACAATTCTGTGGATCGTCTTTCGTACGTGGTAATATCAAATCCTTGGGTTCGTAACCCTTTAAGTTATGTCTTGAGCTTATTGACCTCGGTTCTGGGACGGTACTTCTCGTTCATCAAGTGCTTGAATACTGACCACGGTAGTGCGTACGCATCATCTTGTCCCACTTGCTCTAGATAGGTATTCCACCATGTTAACGCAGAACCTGTGAAGGTATGCATAGCGTACTTCACTTTGTCCTCTTCAGTACACTTACTTATGGCAAACACCGATTCGACCTTCTCGGTCCACCGTTTCAATCCGATCGGTCCTTTGGTTCCATTAAATTCCAAAGGTTTGCAGGCAGTGAATTCTTTGTAGGTGCATCCTACACAATTTCCTGTACTGCTAGATCCAAGGTTATTGTTGTCATGTAGCGCAGCCTGTACTGCGGCTATGTTTGAAGCTAGAAAAGTACGGAATTCCTCTTCATTCATATTCACGGTGTGTCGAGTAGTCGGTGCCATTTCCTTCAAAATAGTCAAATGGAACAAGTTAATCATACAGAATATTAAGAGTAGTTAATAGTATTTCGTAGCATAATATGAACTCATTTATAAAAGCTTTTTCTTCATATTAGCGTTTTATAAGTTTAAATTCGGGTAGTACCTACCCGTTAAGTTCATACTTAGTAGCTAATATATAATTCAACTACTACAATTCTATATGAAAAACTGATTATAATAATATTTCGCGTTCAAACTTTTATACAATATTTTACAAACTTACAATACCGCTTATTTTACATAAAGCATGAAATATAGCACACAATAACTTTGATACAAGATAGTTGTCAAGATAATTCTAGCTAGTACACAAGTCGTTCAGCAAAGGCAATAAAGACACGTAATTCATACGTCCAGAAACAAGTCATGCATTCTGGTTTTACTAGGACTACTTCCCATCCTTGGTCTTGTGGAACATAACCGTTATGGCCATTGATAAGATAGCGTGTTGTAACGTCGTCAAAGGGACGAGGGTTACGTAATGACCAACAGTCTCGTAATAACCTAAAAACCTCATTTCTTACCCCAATTACCGACTCCGTCACTTGTGGGAACGTTTTGTTTAATAGTTGTAGCCCGATGTTCTTTTTCTCACTTTGGTGAGAAGCGAACATTACAAACCTGTAAGCATAGCATGCTTCTTTATGTTGCATGTTAGCCGCTTTTTCTAAATCATGACGTCCTATATTCGGATACATTGAGTCAAAATAATTTCTTAACCCGTTGCGTAAAATAGCATTTTGGTTCCCCGCAATATATGCGTCAAAGTAAATACATCCTAACTTATGGGTTTCCCAATGTGATATCCCCCATCTTTCAAACGAAAGTCTCTTATAAACCAAGACATTCTTGGAACGTTCTTCTTATGTCTTACAAACTGATTTTGCCGTAAATAGTTGTGCCAAAGAATTCTGACCGACTCTAGACAAGATTTCATCAATCATGTCTACGGGTAGGTCTCTTAAAATATTGGGTTGTCTATCCATTTTGTGTTTTTATACTGTAAAATAGACAAGAGTTAGATTCATAAAAAAAATACTTATTAATACAAGCAATTTTTACATATATCATAAAGCATAAGCACACTATATTACATATATTACACCACACGAATACAACTATCTTATTCCGACTCGCTCGTTTCTTCTTCTTCGGTATTGGTTCGTTTTGCCAAGTTTCTAGGGATATATGATGTTCCCCTAATACGAGCTGTCATTTTCCACAACGGTTTAGAAAAACCTGGTGGTTTAGAGGTTCCCGGGTCATTGTTACAACTTAAGGGCTTCGGGGGTTGACGATACATATAAAGTTCATCGGGGTTGGAATTAGATTTCTCTATTTTTATGCCCTTTCCCTTATTATTTTCTTTTGCCTTTTTAAATTATGTTGGGGTAATTTCTATAACATCATCAGAATTCTCGTCGGAATCCGATTCATCGGAGAATTGGTAATCCTCCCAATATTTTGCTTCCTTGGCGGAAACACCATTGACCATAATTAACCTTGGTCGGTTGGTTGAGAATTTTCTTTTACTTAACCGTTTTATTATTTCCCCCACCGGTTCTATTTCCTCCTCCGGTTCCTCCTCTCCCGGTTCTGATTCTTCTTCCGGTTCTGATTCTTCTTCCGGTTCTTCTTCGGGAACTTGTGAATCAGTCCAATATATATTCGACTCTTCATTATTATTAGGTGAGTCAATGGGATTTGTGCTAGAGGTAGACATCTATCACACAATATCAAACATGTTAAGAGATTAATATATCACATAATATATACATGTTAATAATATATAGTTTTGCAACAAAAATGTTAAGCAATCATTTTTAAAGAAAACACGGTCGAAGTCCAGACTTACTAATGCATCCTAACAAACTCGATAAGACACACTAATGCAAATTTTCTGGTTCTCTAAGTCCAACGCTCGGATATCAACTGAAATGTCCCGTTCTTATTGATTAAAAACGTTCCATATTAATTGATTTCGTTGCGAGGTTTTGACCTCTATATGAGACGTTTTTCAAAGACTGCATTCATTTTTAAAACAAACCATAACCTTTATTTCATAAATAAAGGTTTAAAAAGCTTTACGTAGATTATCAAATAATGATAATCTAAAATATCCTGTTTACACACGACCATTACATAATGGTTTACAATACAAATATGTTACATCGAAATCAGTTTCTTGGATGCAGTTTTTACACAATATCATAGAAATATGGACTCCAAATCTTGTCCTTATTTTAGTATGCAATAGCAGAAGCTCTTAGTATTCACCTGAGAATAAACATGCTTTAAACGTCAACAAAAATGTTGGTGAGTTATAGGTTTAACCTATATATATCAAATCGTAAAAATAGACCACAAGATTTCATATTTCAATACACATCCCATACATAGAGATAAAAATCATTCATATGGTGAACACCTGGTAATCGACATTAACAAGATGCATATTTAAGAATATCCCCATCATTCCGGGACACCCTTTGGATATGATATAAATTTCAAAGTACTAAAGCATCCGGTACTTTGGATGGGGTTTGTTAGGCCCAATAGATCTATCTTTAGGATTCGCGTCAATTAGGGTGTCTGTTCCCTAATTCTTAGATTACCAGACTTAATAAAAAGGGGCATATTCGATTTCGATAATTCAACCATAGAATGTAGTTTCACGTACTTGTGTCTATTTTGTAAATCATATATAAAACCTGCATGTATTCTCATCCCAAAAATATTAGATTTTAAAAGTGGGACTATAACTCACTTTCACAGATTTTTACTTCGTCGGGAAATAAGACTTGGCCACTGGTTGATTCACGAACATATAACAATATATACATATATATCAAAGTATGTTCAAAATATATTTACAACACTTTTAATATATTTTGATGTTTTAAGTTTATTAAGTCAGCTGTCCTCATTAGTAACCTACAACTAGTTGTCCACAGTTAGATGTACAGAAATAAATCGATAAATATTATCTTGAATCAATCCACGACCCAGTGTATACGTATCTCAGTATTGATCACAACTCAAACTATATATATTTTGGAAT
Source organism: Rutidosis leptorrhynchoides (assembly GCF_046630445.1). Classification (NCBI taxonomy): domain Eukaryota; kingdom Viridiplantae; phylum Streptophyta; class Magnoliopsida; order Asterales; family Asteraceae; genus Rutidosis; species Rutidosis leptorrhynchoides. The sequence goes on along the minus strand of NC_092334.1, from coordinate 245,767,021 downwards.
CAACCTCAACCCTGTATAGCTAACTCCAACATTCACATATAGAGTGTCTATGGTTGTTCCGAAATATATATAGATGTGTCGACATGATAGGTCGAAACATTGTATACGTGTTGTGACGACCCGAAAATTTCCGACCAAATTTAAACTTAACCTTTATATGTTTCCGACACGATAAGCAGAATTTGTAATGTTGAATCTCAAAAAGTTTGGAACTACATTCATGTAATCAATTATCCTTTGACCGTGTTCGACGATTCACGAACAATTATGTGTATATAGATATGTATATATAATATATAATATTAACTGAAAACATTAACAAAGTATTAGATATATGATACTTTACATGAACGTATTTGTTTCGATATATTTATTGACAGAATTAAGAGATAATATCAAATGATTGAATTATCAGATACATTATGATATGATTACGGGCCTATGTTATGAGGTCCACTGTGATTTAAGAAATCTATTCTTTTTGACCACTCATTACTTAACTAGTATGATAAAATAACGATATTTATATTTTATTTTATCAAATATATATAACGATTTAAATTAATATTATATATATTTATACGCGTATTATACGTACATAGTTTTATACTTTTACTATACTTTAACTTTACCTTTACTTTACTTTTACTTTACTTTAACTTTAATAATTCATACTTTAATAATTCACTTTAATAATTCATACTTTAATAATTCACTTTAATAATTCACTTTAATAATTCATACTTTAATAATTCACTTTAATAATTCACTTTAATAATTCATACTTTAATAATTCACTTTAATAATTCATACTTTAATAATTCACTTTAATAATTCACTTTAATAATTCATACTTTAATAATTCACTTTAATAATTCACTTTAATAATTCATATTTTAATAATTCACTTTAATAATTCACTTTAATAATTCATACTTTAATAATTCACTTTAATAATTCAAAAATCTATTATAAATAGAATTCAATAGGTTTTATTATTTCATAGAAACTTGAAAATATATGTCTCTAAACTCTCTCAATCGAATTACACATATATATTTTCTTTGTATTATTTCAAGATATTATTAGTATACATAAAATACTACGACGGAGTTATATTCAGACGATTTTAAAATAAGTTTTCAAATGGAATAGAGCTAAGGAAATTATGGGTTATAGCTATGGAGGTTATGGGTATTGATCGAGGGTATTGCTCGTGAGGTCAACCTAACGTTTATCATTTTCGTTTCGTCTACGTACTTTCCTGCAATATTGAATCTCAATATTGATACGTGAGCACTCATAACTTAACTTTTATATTTCAATAGTGTATCCCTGACTAGTGCTCGAGTATATAGGATTATGCATGCTTGTACATTCGATATTGTCCTTAGATAGGTTTGTTGAATCCTGAATTAGATACATATGCTACTGAGATAGGGTATATGATATGCATGTCATTGGAAAGCTAGCGAAAAATTAAGAACTTTTCACTTAGATATCGAATGGTTTCGATGAACGGATTAGAAGTTATAGTCAACTGAATTTTAGTATTATTGTTAAAATGATTATTATTACTATCATTGTTATTATAAAATATCATTATTACTATTATGTTAGTATTATCATTTTATCATAATAACATTTTTAGTAAATATAAATATTGTTATTTTTTTATAGAATAATAATAATTATTATTACAAAATAATACAACTTTTACTTATTATTATTATGATCAATATTATTTTATCAAATAAATAGGGGATACAAAGATATTTTTACCACACGTAATGTAATTACATTAATAATACATACCACTATATTTTTATGATATTAAGTGAATTTTATAAATTTTATTACTTGAGATATATAAAAGTATATTTTTATCATATATGAATTTTAATATAAATTTTTATTTATTAATAAATGACTTGTATTATTTAGTATAATAAGATCTGATAAATATATTTAAATATATAAAACTACTATATATAAGTTATATGATAAACATGTATAGATTTTGGAAGTCATTTTGGGTCAAGTTGACTTTTGTTGACTTTTGCATGTCGGTCTCGAGCATTAGGATTGTGATACACTACGACTTGACCTAAATTGTTACACAGATATTGACCAACATATAAATATATATACTTAATATAGGTTCGTGAATCCGAGACAAACCCTGCACTTGTTCAGTGCCGTCATATACATAATTGCTATGAAATACAGTATTGTGAGTTTCATTTGCTCCCTTTTTATATATATTTTTGGGCTGAGAATACATGCGCTGATTTATAAATGTTTTACGAAATAGGCACAAGTACTAAAACTAATTCTATGTGGGTTTAAACCAGAAATATACCCTTAGCTTGGTAACATTAAACTACTTGTCTATGTACGGTAGGCGCGAATCCTAAAGATAGATCTAATGGGTCTGACAAACCCCATCCTGACTATGGGATGCTTTAGTACTTCGAGGTTATTTTAAACACACCTGATCTGGTGTACTTCAGAGGGTAAAACATGAACGTTAAGGCTTGTTACCGGGTGCCTACAACTTATAGAATACTTTTATACACTTGCGAGTGTACGGATATTTATAGAAACTGAAATCTTGTGGTCTATTACTATTACAGAAATGATGGATTATGATAAACTAATGAACTCACCAACCTTTTAGTTGACACTTTAAAGCATGTTTATTCTCAGGTATTAAAGAAATCTTCCGCTGTGCATTAGCTCATTTTAAGGATATTACTTGGAGTCATTCAAGACATACTTTGAAAGACGTTGCATTCGAGTCGTTGAGTTCATCAAGATTAATATTAAGTTAATTATAGTTGGATGTAATATGAAATGGTATGCATGCCGTCAATTTTTGATGTAAAGAAAGTTTGTCTTTTAAAAACGAATGCAATGTTTGTAAAACGTATCATATAGAGGTCAAATACCTCGCGATGTAATCAACTATTGTGAATCGTTTATAATTTATATGAACGGGTCCTTTCACGTGTCTATGGTATCTCAAGATTATATAATATACAATACAAGTTGATTAAGTTATGGTTGGAATAGATTTGTTACCAATTTTCACGTAGCTAAAATGAGAAAAATTATCCAATCTTGTTTTACCCATAACTTCTTCATTTTAAATCCGTTTTGAGTGAATCAAATTTCTATGGTTTCATATTGAACTCTATTTTATGAATCTAAACAGAAAAATTATAGGTTTATAGTCAGAAAAATAAGTTACAAGTTATTTTTGTAAAGGTAGTCATTTCAGTCGAAAGAACGACGTCTAGATGACCATTTTAGAAAACATACTTCCACTTTGAGTTTCACCATAATTTTTTGATATAGTTTCATGTTCATAATAAAAATCATTTTCCCAGAATAACAACTTTTAAATAAAAGTTTATCATAGTTTTTAATTAACTAACCCAAAACAGCCCGCGGTGTTACTACGACGGCGTAAATCCGATTTTACGGTGTTTTTCGTGTTTCCAGGTTTTAAATCATTAAGTTAGCATATCATATAGATATAGAACATGTGTTTAGTTGATTTTAAAAGTCAAGTTAGAAGGATTAACTTTTGTTTGAGAACAAGTTTAGAATTAACTAAACTATGTTCTAGTGATTACAAGTTTAAACCTTCGAATAAGATAGCTTTATATGTATGAATCGAATGATGTTATGAACATCATTACTACCTCAAGTTCCTTGGATAAACCTACTGGAAATGAGAAAAATAGATCTAGCTTCAATGGATCCTTGGATGGCTTGAAAGTTCTTGAAGCAGAATCATGACACGAAAACAATTTCAAGTAAGATTTCCACTCGAAATAAGATTGTTATAGTTATAGAAATTGAATTAAAGTTTGAATATAATTATTACCTTGTATTAGAAAGATAACCTACTGTAAGTAACAAAGGTTTCTTGATCTTGGATGATTACTTGGAATGGATTTAGAAAACTTGGAAGTAAACTTGCAATTTTGGAAGTATTCTTGATTTTATGAAACTAGAACTTTTGGAATTTATGAAGAACACTTAGAACTTGAAGATAGAACTTGGGAGAGATCAATTAGATGAATAAAATTGAAGAATGAAAGTGTTTGTAGGTGTTTTTGGTCGTTGGTGTATGGATTAGATATAAAGGATATGTAATTTTGTTTTCATGTAAATAAGTCATGAATGATTACTCATATTTTTGTAATTTTATGAGATATTTCATGCTAGTTGCCAAATGATGGTTCCCACATGTGTTAGGTGACTCACATGGGCTGCTAAGAGCTAATCATTGGAGTGTATATACCAATAGTACATACATCTAAAAGCTGTGTATTGTACGAGTACGAATACGGGTGCATACGAGTAGAATTGTTGATGAAACTGAACGAGGATGTAATTGTAAGCATTTTTTTTAAGTAGAAGTATTTTGATAAGTGTCTTGAAGTCTTTCAAAAGTGTATGAATACATATTAAAACACTACATGTATATACATTTTAACTGAGTCGTTAAGTCATCGTTAGTCGTTACATGTAAATGTTGTTTTGAAACCTTTAGGTTAACGATCTTGTTGAATGTTGTTAACCCATTGTTTATTATAACAAATGAGATGTTAAATTGTTATATTATCATGATATTATGATATATAATATATCTTAGTATGATATATATACAGTTAAATGTCATTACAACGATAATCGTTACATATATGTCTCGTTTCGAAATCATTAAGTTAGTAGTCTTATTTTTACATATGTATTTCATTGTTAATACACTTAATAATATATTTACTTATCATTTAACATAATTAACCAAGTGTATCAATATCTTAATATGATTCATATGTACCTAGTAAGACGTTGTTATAACGATAATCGTTATATATATCGTTTTCGAGTTTCTTAAATTAATAGTCTCATTTTTATGTATATAACTCATTGTTAAAATACCTAATGAGATACATACTTATAATAAAATCATGTTAACTATATATATAACTATATATATGTCATCGTATAGTTTTTACAAGTTTTAACGTTCGTGAATCACCGGTCAACTTGGGTGGTCAATTGTCTATATGAAACCTATTTCAATTAATCAAGTCTTAACAAGTTTGATTGCTTAACATGTTGGAAACACTTAATCATGTAAATAACAACTTCATTTAATATATATATATATAAACATGGAAAAGTTTGGGTCACTACAGCATGAGCCCAGAATACTGGCCACATCTATAAATTGCAACGAATCGTGATGTTGGGCTAAAAATATTAAAATTGGGTAATTGGGCTTTGGACCATAATTGGGGTTTGGATAAAAGAACGACACTTGTAGAAATTAGACTATGGGCTATTAATGGGCTTTATATTAACTAAATGATACCTCATTAATTTAATATATAGACTTATAATTTGACGTATTTATATATAACCACATACGCTTGACTGGGCACGGTGGGCAGGATATCTATAAATACCAATAATTGTTCATTTTACCGGACACGGAACTGGATTAATAGTTAATAGACTTGTTGAAACAGGGGTGGATTACATTCAAGGGTAATTGGTGTAATTGTTAACAAAGTATTAAAACCTTGGTTTACACGCAGTCGATAACCTGGTGTATTCATTAAACAAAGTATTAAGACCTTGTTACAATTCGAATCCCAAATTAGTTGGAATATTTGACTTCGGGAATAAGAATAATTTGACGAAGACTTCCGCATTTTATGATTATGACTGATGGACTATTATGGACAAATCCGTATGGACATATCGAATAATCCAGGACAAAGGACAATTAACCCATGGGAATAAACTAAAATCAACACGTCAAACATCATGATCACGGAAGTTTAAATAAGCATAATTCCTTTATTTCATATTTAATTGCACTTTTAATTATCGCACTTTTATTTACTGTCATTTTATTTAATTGCACTTTTATTTATCGCATTTTTATTTATCGCAATTTCATTATCGTTATTTACTTTACGCTTAAAATTAAGTTATATTTATTTTTAATATTTTACATTAGGTTTTAACTGCGACTAAAGTTTTAAAATCCACAAATCGGTCATTAAACGGTAAAAACTCCCTTTTATAATAATAATACTACTTACATATATTTTTGTATTTTTATAATTATCAGTTAAAAAAAAATATAGCGTTAGACTTGGCTAAGTCTCCCCGTGGAACGAATCGCACTTACTAAAAACTACACTACTGTACGATTAGGTACACTACCTATAAGTGTTGTAGCAAGGTTTAGGTATATCCACTCTATAAATAAATAAATCACTTGTGTAAAATTGTATCGTATTTAATAGTATTTTCTTAGTAAAAATATAACTATTTCCTAGTACGCCTCGCACACATCACTAGCTAACTCATATTGTATTATACATGTGTTCTAATATATTATGTAATCTTGGGATACCATAGACACTGATGTCGAACGAGGTGTATATAAAATAGTTATTATTTTACTAGAAAAATACTATTAAATACGATACAATTTTACACAAGATATTTATTTATTTATAGAATGGATATACTTAAACCTTGCTACAACACTTATAGGCAGTGTACCTAATCGTACAGTAGTGTAGTTTTTAGTAAGTCCGGTTCGTTCCACAGGGAAATCTTTAAACAAAGCTCAACGCTATATTAGTTTACTTTTATAAAAATACAAATATATATATAAGTAATATTATTATTATAAAGGGGGGTTTTTACCGTTTAATGACCGGTTTGTCGATTTTAAGACTTTAGTCGCAGTTAAAACCTAATGTAAAATATAAAATAAATACAAGACTTAAATTAAAGCGTAAAGTAAATAACGATAATGAAATTGCGAATAATAAAAGTGCGATAAAATAAACTTGCGATAATTAAAAAGTACGATAATTAAAAGTGCGATTAAATAACAATAAATAAAAGTGCGATAATTAGAAGTGCAATTAAATATAAAATAAAGGAAATAAAATATGAAATAAAAGAATTATGCTTATTTAAACTTCCGTAATCATGATGTTTGACGTGTTGATTTTAGTTTTATGCCCATGGGTTAATTGTCCTTTGTCCTGGATTATTTAATATGTCCGTCTGGTTTTTGTCCATAACAGTCCATCAGTCATAAATATAAATTGCAAGTGTCCTTGTCAAATTATTATTATACCCGAAGATAAATATTCCAACTAATTGGGGATTCGAATTGTAACAAGGTTTTAATACTTTGTTTAATGAATACACCAGGTTATCGACTGCGTGTAAACCAAGGTTTTACTACTTTGTTAACAATTACACCAATTACCCTTGAATGTAATTTCACCCCTGTTTTAATTATTCTAGTGGGTATTAATCCATTCCCGTGTCCGGTTAAATGAACGATTATTCGTACATATAAATACCCCGCCCATCGTGTCCGATCGAGTTTATATGGTAATTTATAGGGACACCCAATTGTAAATCTTTATATTAACATTAACAAACTTTCATTTAGTTAAACAAATATAAAGCCCATTATTAGCCCATAGTCTAATTTCCACAAGTGTCGTTCTTTTGTCCAAACCCCAATTATGGTACAAAGCCCAATTACCCAATTTTAGTAATTAGCCCAACATCATGATTACTTCGTTTTAAATAAGCATAATAATAACTTAGCTACGAGACATTAATATAAAAAGGTTGAACATAACTTACAATGATTAAAAATAGCGTAGCGTTACACGGACAGAATTTCGACTTACACCCTTACAACATTCGCTAACATACCCTTATTATTAGAATTATAATTAAAATTAAAATATAAATTATAAATATAAATATATTTACGTATGAAGAAGAAGAGAAAAAGATGATTAAATTTGATCAGAATTCGGTTGGCTTTATAGCCAGACTTGAAAATTGGGGCTCCGCGACTCGCGGCAAAATGGCCTTAAAACTCCGCGAGTCGCGGAGAGGTATTTACAGCTCACACCCTTGGAGTTTCTTGCTGCCGACGGTTTTTATTATATATATATAATATATATATAATTAATATAATTAATTATATATTATATTATATTTATATACATAGTTAACTTGTAATTTTTAGTCCGTTGCGTCGAGCGTTAAGAGTTGACTCTAGTCCCGGTTCCGGATTTTCGAACGTCCTCGCGTACAATTTAATATCTTGTACTTTTGTTTTGAATCTTGTACTCTTGTGATTTCGAGACGTTTCTTATCAATAATTGGAACCTTTTTGATTGTCTTTTGTACTTTTGAGCTTTTTGGTCGTTTGCGTCTACAATTCGTCGAATCTGTCTTTTGTCTTCACCTTTTATTATTTAAACGAATATCTCTTGTAAATAGAACAATAGCAACTAAAAGCTTGTCTTTCTTGAGGAATAATGCTATGAAATATATGTTCGTTTTTAGCATTATCAAATATTCCCACACTTGAGCGTTGCTTGTCCTCAAGCAATATTGTCTTGAAATACTAGAATCACTTTTTTATTCTTCACACTTTGTACATCAGTGATTTCTATACGGCGGTATAAACAATGGTAGTAACGATATGGTTTACAGTCCCACATGACTATAAAAATTTAGATCCATTAAGGAAATTGGATCTTTATGAAAACATTTGATCTTTTGAAAATTAAATCTAGTTTTTACCCTAGATAAGTTTTCCGGAATAACCCTTTACCGGTGTTTGCAAAATATTTGTGGGTTTGGTGGGTTTCAGATTTGAAAATTTTAGCTCAAAACTTGCGGTTTTGTGTCACCCACTTGCTAACCTTGTATTTGGAAAGCAACACGTCCAGTTTACTTGTTCCGTATATTACCTTTCGGCAAACTACCGTCCGGTTGTAAAGGAAAGCGTTGAACAAGCAACTGTTTAAGGCAATGTCCCGTGACATGCTTTTGATTATGGTCTATAACGTGTCGGACGCAATTACTATCCTTGGTAGGAGCAATAGTAAAGCTCACCCTTATAATTTTTCGGTCTGGCACAAGGTCCTGTCTTTGACCATGCTATGCAACCACCGTTCTTACGGTTGACACCCGATTTAGTTCAGGTGACCTAATGAATTCCAGGTGAATTCCTAGGATTTTACGTTCAATGGTAATGAACGCATTGAAAATAGGGTTTTCAGAAAACAAATCGGTTTATAATTTTGATCAAAATATTTTCTCGTTCAAGCTCGAGTTTAGATATCATTGAATTCCATGAGTTTGAATTCTCAATCTTTAAGGTCAATCTCAAGGATTGAGTAATATCAGGCTTAAAAGCTGATTTTTAATCTTTAAGGAGATTATCCTTTCTGGGGATCTGATTCATTAGTCTTATCCAGCTAATTTGCACGGTGCCTCCCCATTGTACGAGATAAATCCTTCTCATGGTTAGGATAAATCTGACCACTTGGCGACCCTGTTTAATGCTGAGGTCCGTGGATTTCCTGCTGATTTTAGTGATGACTTTTCTAGATTTTTCGTCAACCTACAGCTGGTCTGAACGACAACTTCATGACCTAAATCAAGAAGCGCATTTTTTTTTCGGAAGACTTTACTTCCTTTTAATGATGGAATTGATTCATCGTGTAGATCCATCTCTTCTTTTCTTTCATTGGGTAAAACAGTTTAGTTTAGTCCAAAGCAAAAGTATTTTCAGTTATTTGTTACAGATATATGTGACATATGTTTAAGATAACTTGGTAAATTTTCCCACACTTGGCTTTTTATTTTTCTTTTTATCGTCCTCTATTCCATTTTAAATGAATTTTAACATTTTAGTTTGTTTCTCAATTTATGTCCTTTCTGAGGTAACAATAATTTCGGTGTTAAAACCTAGTTTTATCGTTCATAAATATGTATAAACATGATTTTAATTCATTTAATTGAAAATTTTGAAAAATTTTACTAGAATTGGGTAGTCAGTATATAAGACTAGGGCTGTTCTTTTTTATCAGAGAGCACTAGATTCTAATACAACTACTGCTTTACTAGTATTTTTAATGGTAACCAAGTGTATAAAGTAAAAATTTTTAAAATCCGAAAGAATTTAACCCCTTCCCACACTTAAGATCTTGCAATGCCCTCATTTGCAAGAAATCAGTAACAATTTAAATTATTGAGGGTGATTTGTGTGAAAATTATTAAATTTTTACCAAAGTTTCCAAATATATTGGCGTTTGTTTGCTGAATGATAAATGGTGCACATCATTTGTTCATTCCGTCTTGTTGTTATTTCACATATATTTTGCATCTTGTTGTCAAAATTACTTGCTTTTGCTGAACTTAATGCCAGTCTTTGAAAATGCGTTGTTTTACCCTGTTGTATACATAAGATAAACTGCAAACATATATACATATTTTTGAAGTTTGGTTTATTACCCCACATTCAAAAATTTTTAAAATCTAAGAATAAAAGTTAGAAATTATAAAAATGATTACAATATTAACAAAAATATTAAATGTATAAATAATTACAAATTACAAAATAATAAAAAATAATAAGTAAACTAAGGATTATATTGGTACCAATAGGGGTTCCACGCATAACCATAAGTGCTATAGAATGCTTCGGCAGGGTCATACGTAGGATATGGTGGCTGCATCTCTATCGACCAAGGAGGGAAGACGGGTTTCGGTGTAGGAATATAGTTTCTACCTATATGTTGGCAATGCGCTATGATCTGGTTCTGATGAACTTGCCAATCTTCAAATGCTCTCTGTCTAGCATTTTCGTATTCCTGAGAAGCTATAAACCTATGCATTTCTTGCATCTCATTCCCCCCTCCTACATTACCTTGTTCCTGGTTTCTCTCTACCTGTGGATGTCTACCATTGTACCGTACTGCGGCGTTATTTCGCCGCTTCAAAACTTTCGCACCATGGTATACATTTAAACCTATAGTGTCGCGGGGTTCCGGCTCTTCTACTAATAATCCCCCCCGACTTATATCCACACCGAGATATTCACCAATCAAAGTAATAAAAATACCACCTCCTATTATGCTATGTGGACGCATCCCCCGAACCATAGCTGATAAATAATAACCCACACAATATGGTATACTTACAGCGCTGTGTGGGTCTCGAATACACATATGGTAAAACAAATCTTGTTCATTTACCTTTTCTTTGTTTTTACCCCTTTGTGTAATCGAATTAGCTAAAAACCTATGTATTACTCTTAATTCGGCTCTATCTATATCCAAATAAGAGTAGTTCCCCCCTTTGAAACGGTGATGGCTTGTCATTTGACTCCACACACCGTGTGTATCAAAATTCTCATCTATCTTTCTACCGTTTAGTATCAATCCTCTACAATCGGCAGACGCTAACTCCTCAGGCGTATATATACGTAAAGCCTGAGCCATGTCCAGTAAAGACATGTGGCGCATCGAACCGCCTAACAAAAATCTAATAAAAGAACGATCGGTTAAACTAGCTACCCGATCATTCAACTCTATACTACATAACAACTCTTCACACCATACTTTATATACAGGTCTGCGTATGGTGAATAAACATATCCAGTCATTAAAAGAAGAATTACCATACCTCTGTACCAGTAATTCCCTAATTGGCCCGGCCAATTCTACAGCTTCTAAGGGTCCCCATTCTATGACCCTCGGTACCTCAACAACCTTGGAATGAAGAGTATGCAAACCCCGTTGATATTTTGGATAATCTATCCAAAGTCTGTCAAATCTCAGGTTCGGGTGCAACTGTTCCAAGTGCATATCTGAAAAGGTCATGACTGGATGAGGTACATCCTGCTTGTAGTAGTTATCTACCTCCTGTTGTTCCAAGTTCTCAGCAGGAGCATGGCGGGCTTGGGATGAAGATTCACCCCTTTCATTCTGCAAAACACATCAAACACAAATTTTGTGCATCCAAATATGCATTAGTGTCAGCAAAATCATCAATCAAAATAATTACAATGACATTATCAATTTTTATCAAACTTAAGCTCATTTTCACATTTTTATCAAATCTACACTTTTTCAAATAAGCATATACGAAAATTTTCGCCAAGTTCATAAGCATTCAACTCAAATAACATGTCAAAATAATCATTACTAGCAAATAAACAAGTCTCAAATGGCATTATCTTTCAAAAATCAAGTTCATGAATTTTGGACTTGAAAAAGTCCACTTTAATTCTCAAAATCATGTTTAGGCTCAAAGTTTGGATCATTTAACTACCTAGACATGTTACACTACTCAATTTAGCAATAATTCATGACAAAAATTGGCCATAACCTGTTTATATCAAAAAGCCCCAAATTTGCTCAAGAACACAAACCCTAGATTATTCAAAATTTGAAGTTTAAGGCTTCTAATCATGTTAAACAGCATCAATCTAGGTTATACAAGCATAATACATAAACAATTTAAGCTTAATTACACTAAAAAGCATCAAAATCAAATTGGGTAAAAATTAGCTCAAGAACACTAAAATTCGAATTAAATGGTGTTTAGGTGTAGAAATTTACCGTTTTTCTTGAGTAGTTCTTAGATATCATCCTTCTCAACATGATTTTAGCAAAAAATTTGGTGATTAACGGTTAAAAATTGAGATTTTTGGGGGTGATTTTCGGGTTTTTCGGGGTCTTTTTTCGCAGTATTTGGGTGTTTATGTGTGTGGGTGAGTGAACTGATCGTGCAGCTTGTTATATTTTTTTTTCTGTAATTTTGTCCCTCCGCGAGTCGCGGAGGTTTTGCCCTGCAAACTCCGCGAGTCGCGGAGTTTACCCTTTTTTTTTTTTTTTTTTTTTTTTTTTTTTATATAATCTTTAACTTATAACACAATTAAGAAATTAATTTTAAAATTTTGTTTCCCTTGTTATTTAGGACGAGGTCGTTTCGGATCGATGTCCTAGTCCGTCCCTCGACAAAATTTTAAAATTTGTCTTTTTGTAGCGATTGTTTTAAAAGCTAAGATTTTTGGGTTTTTTAATGTTTTTGGCATACTTTAAATCAACAAGATTAAAAATATTGATAATAAAAGTTCTCGTCCCTCCCTCGGGTAAAGCAATTTCGGTTCAAAGACCTAGTCTTCAACTTACGACGAATTTTAAAAATCATATTTTTAACTTAATGAGATAAAGTAAATTTTTGTTTTTAAATTCACACAACTTAAATATAAAATTCAAAATTAATATTAAAAATTCAAAATTCACACCAAACTTAAAATTTGAAATGCATAAAATTAAAATTTCATATTTTAAAAATTAAAAATTCACACCAAACTTAATTTAAAAATTCATAAATTCATACCAAACTTATATTAAGTTTTCAAATATTTACAATTTTAAATATATTGTTTTTACAAAATTTACAATATTAATTTAAGATTTAAATATTAAGATTAAAAACATGGTAAAAATAAAATTAAAAATCTTTTTGTCTTTTTATCCCACTTTAATCAATCAAATATTATCAAAAATATGCGCCCCTCTTTTCGGTAAAGTAATTTCGGTTCCAAGACCTAATTTAACTCATGACGAATTTTTGAAATATTTTGGTTTGATTGATTAAAGATATTTATACCTTAAGAATAAACGTTAAATTTCGCAGTGATGTAATAAATTTTTGAATGATATCAATAATTTCGGTCGCCAAACCTAATTTTATTTAATACCAATTTAATACTTTTTAGCGAACAAATTAGCGTTTATTATCAAAAGGTTAAAAATAAAAATAAAAATAAAAACTGTACAGACATACCTGTGAAATAGATTTCTTAGTTATATGATCTATTATATTCATAAGATAGTCGGTTTAATTGGTTTTCCATGGCTGCATAGGCGTAACCTCGAGCATTCATTGTCTTTTCTTCTAAACATATGAACGGTCCGTCTCTGCATAAAGTAACAAATTCGGTATTTGAATATGTTTGATTATTTGAACATTTACCTCCATGTGACCATTTTCCGCATTTGTGACATCGTTCTAGGTGTCGTGCTCTTCTTTTCGCTGCGGATTTTGATTTTCCTTTACCAAATTGTAACTTATTATCTTCGCATCTGGATCCTTTTCTAACTCCGTCCATTCTTTCTCTGATTACTGATACTATTTCACTCGGTAGTATGTCATTATTACGTTTAGTGATCAAAGCGTGTAGCATTAGACCATGGTTTAGTTCACAGGCAGTCTTCATTTTGTAAAAACCTAAAAAAAATAAAAATTCAGAATGGGGGGAGAAGACTAGTTCTTTAGGGTCTGCTAGGGAAAGACCATACGTGTTCTATTTTCGAGAACTACACGAAAACAGACAATCTAACTCTAACAGAAATACATATTATCCTTTAAAGACTTGATTCTCCCCACACTTAGTTAGCTGTGGTGTCGAAATTGTGATTAACTTCGTTGTCGACTTCCATCGGACCATGTATGTAATGTTTAACTCTGTGACCATTAACTTTAAATTCAATCCCATTTGAATTTATTAATTCTATCGTTCCGTATGGGAAAACTCTTTTGACTATGAATGGTCCAGACCATCTTGATTTCAATTTTCCAGGAAATAGCTTGAATCGTGAATTGAAAAGAAGAACTCTGTCTCCTTCTTTAAATTCTTTTGAACTTCTGATTCTTTTATCATGCCATTTCTTCGTTCTTTCTTTATAGATTAACGAATTTTCGTATGCTTCATGTCTTAATTCTTCTAATTCGTTTAGTTGACTTAATCGTAGACGTCCAGCTTCATGTAAATCAAGATTACATGTCTTCAAAGCCCAAAATGCTTTGTGTTCAATTTCTACTGGAAGATGACATGTTTTTCCATACACAAGTCTAAAAGGTGTGGTTCCAATTGGAGTTTTGTAGGCTGTTCTAAAAGCCCATAGTGCATCCTCCAATTTAATGGACCATTCCTTTGGACTTGATCCTACGGTTTTCTCTAGAATACGTTTTAAAGCTCGGTTGGTATTTTCAACTTGTCCACTTGTTTGTGGATGATATGCGGTGGAGATTTTATGAGTTACTCCATATCTTTTAAGAACTTTCTCAAGTTGATTATTACAGAAATGAGTACCCCGATCACTTATTAAAGCTTTCGGTGTTCCAAACCTTGCAAAAAGACGTTTTAAAAAGTTGACTACAACTCGTGCATCGTTAGTTTGGAGAGCTTGTGCTTCCGCCCATTTAGATACATAATCAATGGCTACGAGTATATATAGATTATTATGAGATTTTGGAAATGGACCCATAAAGTCAATACCCCAAATGTCAAATACTTCACATACTTGGATGACATTTTGTGGCATTTCATCACGTTGACTTATTTTTCCGGTCCTTTGACATGCATCACAGGATTTGCAAAGAAGGTGTGCGTCTTTGTAAATTGTAGGCCAATAGAATCCAGCTTCATAAACTTTTCTTGCTGTTAGTTGAGGCCCATAATGCCCTCCTGTTGGTCCTGTGTGACAATGGTTTAAAATTTTACTAGCTTCATCTCCAAATACACATCGGCGTATTATTCCATCGGGACAACTTTTAAACAGATGTGGATCTTCCCAGAAATAGTGTTTTATATCACTGAAGAATTTCTTTCGTCTTTGGTACGATAATCCTTTTTCAAGGAATCCACAAACTAAGTAGTTTGCATAGTCTGCAAACCATGGGATTTCTTTATAATCTATTTTCAATAGATATTCATCAGGAAAGTTGTCTTGTATGGCCGATTCATTCAGAACTTCTAATTCGGGATTTTCAAGACGAGAAAGATGATCAGCGGCGAGATTTTCTGCTCCTTTTTTATCTCGGATTTCAATATCAAACTCTTGTAAGAGTAAGATCCAACGGATTAATCTTGGTTTAGCATCTTGTTTTGAAAATAGGTATCTAAGAGCAGAATGGTCGGTATAGACCACCGTTTTTGCTAGAACGAGATATGATCGAAATTTGTCAAAAGCAAAGACAATAGCAAGGAGTTCTTTTTCAGTAGTTGTATAGTTCGTTTGTGTTTCTTGTAACGTCTTACTAGCATAATATATAGGTTGAAATCGTTTTTCAATCCTTTGTCCTAAAACGGCTCCCATTGCAAAATCACTTGCATCGCACATTAGTTCAAATGGTAGATTCCAATTTGGTGTTATCATGATCGGTGCATTAGTGAGTTTTTCTTTAAGAATATTAAAAGATTTGATACACTCATCTGAAAAGATGAATGGAGCATCCTTTTCTAGGAGTTTATTCATAGGAGTGGCAATTTTAGAAAAATCTTTTATGAAACGTCGGTAAAAACCGGCATGCCCTAGAAAACTCCTAACTCCTCTAACATTGGTGGGATGTGGAAGTTTAGCAATTACATCTACTTTAGCTCTATCCACTTCAATTCCTTCTTTTGAAATTTTATGTCCAAGAACGATGCCTTCTTTAACCATGAAATGGCATTTCTCCCAATTAAGTACTAGATTTGATTTTTCGCATCTAATTAGCATTCGTTCCAGATTAACTAGACATGATTTAAATGTATCACCGAAGACTGAAAAGTCATCCATGAATACTTCCATGCATTCTTCTATCATGTCGTGAAAAATCGCCATCATACACCTTTGAAAGGTTGCAGGGGCGTTACAAAGTCCAAATGGCATGCGTTTGTAAGCAAAAGTACCATAAGGGCACGTGAATGTGGTTTTCTCTTGATCTTCGGGTGCTATTGGAATTTGAAAATATCCGGAAAATCCATCTAGAAAACAATAGTAACTATTTCCGGCTAATCTTTCCAACATTTGATCTATGAAAGGTAAGGGAAAGTGATCTTTTCTGGTGGCGTCATTTAATTTTCTATAATCAATACATACACGCCATCCTGTTACAGTCCTAGTAGGAATAAGCTCATTTTTCTCATTTGTAATGACAGTCATGCCACCCTTCTTAGGCACGCATTGAACTGGGCTTACCCATGGACTATCAGAGATTGGATAAATTAAACCTGCATCTAGCAGCTTAATAATCTCTTTCTTAACTACATCTTGCATATTAGGATTTAGTCTTCGTTGGCGTTGCACATACGTTTTATGACCTTCTTCCATAAGGATTTTATGTGTGCAATACGAAGGACTTATTCCTTTAATATCATGAATCTTCCATGCAATGGCTGGTTTATGAGCTTTCAACACAGAAATGAGTTGTGATTTCTCATTTTCAGTAAGAGAAGACGATATTATTACAGGTAATTCAGATTCACCATGTAAATAAGCGTATTCCAAATGGTTTGGAAGTGGCTTTAACTCTAATTTCGGAGGTTCTTCTATCGATGATTTATATCGATATCTGTCTTCTTCTTTTAGCATTTGAATTTCTTCTGTTGTTGGTTCATATCCATTAGCTATAAGTGTAGCTAACATTTCAGCTTCATCAATTGGTTCATTACTTTCTCCTAAAGAACATTCCCCTGTTCCTTGTAATTCTGGAAATTCTTTTAATAATTCTGCATGTGCATCTATAGTTTGAATATAATAACATGTATCATCTGCAGATTGTGGTTGTTGCATTGCTCTATCAACTGAAAAGGTAACACTCTCATCCTCTATACTTAGGGTCAGTTTCTTACCGAACACGTCTATCATTGCTTTAGCCGTGTTTAAGAATGGTCTTCCTAATATGAGAGGAACTTGAGAATCTTCTTCCATGTCCAAAACAACAAAATCTACTGGAAATACTAAAGTACCAACTTTAACTAGCATGTTCTCCATTATCCCTCTAGGATATTTTATTGATCTATCGGCTAGTTGTATGCTTATTCTGGTTGGTTTCAATTCTCCAAGGTCTAGTTTAGCGTATAGTGAATACGGCATTAAATTTATACTAGCACCTAAGTCTGCCAATGCTTCTATTGAACTAAGACTACCCAGAAAACATGGAATTGTGAAACTTCCTGGATCAGATAGTTTTTCTGGTATCTTATTCAACAGCACTGCTGAACAATTAGCATTCATAGTAACAGCCGAGAGTTCTTCCATTTTCTTTCTATTCGTGATTAGATCTTTCAGGAATTTAGCATACCTTGGCATTCCTGAAATCACATCAATGAAAGGAAGATTTACATTTATCTGTTTAAATATATCCAAGAATTTGGATTGCTCGGCTTCAAGTTTCTCTTTCTTCATTTTACTCGGGTAAGGAAGTGGTGGTTGGTATGGTTTAACATAAGGTTTATCCTTAACTGTGTTATCTTCATTAACCTTTTCAACTACCGGTTCTTTTTCCTTATCTTGATCAGGTTGTGGTTCTTGTGGAGTAGGAATAGAATCATCTGAAATTACAGGTATTTCAGGTGGTTTAAGTGTTGTACCACTTCTTGTGGTAATAGCTTTAGCTGTTTCATTCCGGGGGTTAGCATTTGTATCACTAGGTAAACTTCCCGGTTTTCTTTCACCTATTAACCTTGCTAGGTTACTTACTTCTTGTTCCAGATTTTGAATAGAAGCTTGTTGATTTCTAAATGCTTGAGCATTTTGTTCATTGGTTTGTTTTTGAGATGTGAAAAACTGCGTTTGAGTTTCAACTAGCTTTGTCATCATATCTTCTAAATTCGGCTTTTTATCATCGGTTTGTTGTGGTGGTTTGTTCTGAAAATTCGGTCTTTGCTGATTGTAAGTATTATTGGATACTTGTTGATTGCTAGGACCTTGTTGGTTGTTGTATGGAATATTTTGGTTATAATTCTGGTTTTGATTGTAAATCGGTCTTGGCGGTTGATAATTATTCTGATAATTATTTCCAGGCCTTTGGTTTATGTATGAAATATTCTCTCTTTGTTCCATTGTTAATTCAATACTGAGACAATCTTTTGTCAAATGTGGTCCTCCACACTGCTCACAACTAATTCGTATTGAGTGAATATCCTTAGTCATCTTTTCCATTCGTCTCTCGAAAGCATCTATCTTTGCGGAAATGGAATCTAAGTCATGGCTAGAATCGGCTCTAGCTGCTTTAGATGATCTAATGATATCTTTTTCTTGGTGCCACTCATGTGAGTGGGAAGCAGTATTATCAATAATTTTGTAAGCATCAGTTTCGGTCTTCTTCATAATAGAACCACCAGCTGCTATATCTATATCTTTCCTTGTAGTGATGTCGCATCCTTGGTAGAATATTTGTACTATTTGACAGGTGTCTAAACCATGTTGCGGACATCCTCTTAACAACTTTCCATATCTTGTCCACGCTTCATATAGAGTTTCATTTGGCTTCTGTGTGAACGTAACAATTTCTGCTTGAAGTCTTACGGCTTTAGATGCAGGAAAGAACTGTTTAAGAAATTTGTCAATTAAAACGTCCCATGTATCGATCGCCCCTTCAGGTAACGATTCCAACCAATCTTTGGCTTCTCCCTTTAAAGTCCAGGGAAATAACATGAGATATATCTGTTCATCCTCCACTTCTCGTATTTTAAATAGTGTGCAGATCCTATTAAAGGTACGTAGATGTTCATTTGGATCTTCCTTCGGCGCACCACTAAATTGGCATTGATTAGTCACCATGTGTAGAATTTGTCCTTTGATTTCATAATCTGGCGCATTAATGTCTGGATGAGTAATTGCGTGACCTTGGCCAGTGCGTTTAGCTCTCATTCGGTCTTCCATACTTAAAGGTTCCAGATTCTCCATAATTGAATTTGTTGAATCGGTATCACTAGATGATTCTGATTTAATAGTTCGTTCCTCAACAATCTCTGTTTGAATGATTGGTGGTTCCGGAGGAAAGTTTAGTGGTTCAGGATCTACGAACCGTTCCTGAATATTTTCTGGATTCTCAATTGTGAGGTTTGTTTCAAAAACTGGATTATCGGAAATTTGAACTGAAGTACTTGGTCGACTGGATGACGATTCTAAAGAAAAATCAACGGCGGTTATATTTGTTAAACGATGTCTTGATCGAGTTACAGGTGGTGAACGTACAAAAGGTGATGAACGCCTTGCTCGGTGCATTCACAGAATATCCTATTAGTTTTTAAAAGGAAAGAAAAATTATAATAAGTTATCCAATCAATAGACTTTTCTGATTTTGCCCACGTTTCGAATAGCCAAAAGATGCAGCAGAGGGGCAGGATTCGTTTGGTCTCAATATAATTGAGGACTGTTTGGCTCCAATAACCCGGTCCACGTACAAATCCAACTATTACTACGAACCAGAAAATTTTGATGTCTATCAATTTAACCACTCAAAATAAATTTTCGTAATTTTAAGAAATTTAGATAAGAAGTAGAATAAAATTCTAAGTCCTAAAAACTAGAATGGCGAGAAATAAGAAAGAAAAAGAGAGTTCGTCGAAAAAGGTCGAAAAAGAAAAAATGGTTGAAAAATAAAAGGTGACGGAAAAATAAAAGAAACTTATAAAAACTTAAAAATACTTAACTAATTTAACCTTATTACTACAACTAACTTAAAATTATAATCGCAAATTGAAATTACTAATTGGAATGATAATTGATACATAGTAAAAGGTGTCTAAAAATATTAAAGCTTACAGGAAAAACTAAATCCCAAATGGAAATAACTTAAAAAGAAACTAAAACTTAAAAAGGCGTCGCAAAATTCTAAAGCACCTAAATCTTAGTCTAAAGAAAAAGCACTTAAGGAATTTTACGGCAAAGCCTAAAAATATAGGAGTAAAAATAACTATAGCAAAAACTAAGTTTAAAATTAAATATGAGCTAAAAATACAAATATTACGCTACAACGATTAAAAAGGGATAAAATATAAAAATATACAAAAAGTTGTAAAAAGTACAATTTTTATAAAAATATTATTTTTATATTATTTATTTAATAAAACTATTAATTTTATAATTTAATAAAAACTTAATTAATACTAAATACATAAATAAATAAAAAGTAAAAAGTAAAACTAAAACTAAAAATAATAATAATTATAATTATAATTAGGTTAAATAATTAATAATAATTTAAAATAACCCGTAATCAATGCTTGATTAGGGTTTTGTCCGTGTGTCAGAAGGTCTCCGCGAGTCGCGGTGATTAATGAGGAAAACCCCGCGAGTCGCGGGGTTCAGTAATTCAGTTGACAGGTACTAATTTTTACGCGTTTTTCTTTATTTTTATTTTTTTTTTTTTTATATTTTTTAATTTAAATAAACGATTTTAAAATAAAACTTTATATTTTTATAAACTAAAATAGAAATAAAGAAACTTATAAAACTTAAATATTTAACAAAATCTTAAAAATACTTATATTTTTGTTTTTCTTTTTATATTTTTGAGTAATTAAAACGTATTTTTACAAAAACGACTTTTAATAAAAGTAACTAAAAATCCTTTTTTTTTTTTATTAGCGTTGCGCTTCCGGCTTTTAAGATAGTTCCCCGGCAGCGGCGCCAAAAATACTTGATGTCGAACGAGGTGTATATAAAATAGTTATTATTTTACTAGAAAAATACTATTAAATACGATACAATTTTACACAAGATATTTATTTATTTATAGAATGGATATACTTAAACCTTGCTACAACACTTATAGGCAGTGTACCTAATCGTACAGTAGTGTAGTTTTTAGTAAGTCCGGTTCGTTCCACAGGGAAATCTTTAAACAAAGCTCAACGCTATATTAGTTTACTTTTATAAAAATACAAATATATATATAAGTAATATTATTATTATAAAGGGGGGTTTTTACCGTTTAATGACCGGTTTGTCGATTTTAAGACTTTAGTCGCAGTTAAAACCTAATGTAAAATATAAAATAAATACAAGACTTAAATTAAAGCGTAAAGTAAATAACGATAATGAAATTGCGAATAATAAAAGTGCGATAAAATAAACTTGCGATAATTAAAAAGTACGATAATTAAAAGTGCGATTAAATAACAATAAATAAAAGTGCGATAATTAGAAGTGCAATTAAATATAAAATAAAGGAAATAAAATATGAAATAAAAGAATTATGCTTATTTAAACTTCCGTAATCATGATGTTTGACGTGTTGATTTTAGTTTTATGCCCATGGGTTAATTGTCCTTTGTCCTGGATTATTTAATATGTCCGTCTGGTTTTTGTCCATAACAGTCCATCAGTCATAAATATAAATTGCAAGTGTCCTTGTCAAATTATTATTATACCCGAAGATAAATATTCCAACTAATTGGGGATTCGAATTGTAACAAGGTTTTAATACTTTGTTTAATGAATACACCAGGTTATCGACTGCGTGTAAACCAAGGTTTTACTACTTTGTTAACAATTACACCAATTACCCTTGAATGTAATTTCACCCCTGTTTTAATTATTCTAGTGGTTATTAATCCATTCCCGTGTCCGGTTAAATGAACGATTATTCGTACATATAAATACCCCGCCCATCGTGTCCGATCGAGTTTATATGGTAATTTATAGGGACGCCCAATTGTAAATCTTTATATTAACATTAACAAACTTTCATTTAGTTAAACAAATATAAAGCCCATTATTAGCCCATAGTCTAATTTCCACAAGTGTCGTTCTTTTGTCCAAACCCCAATTATGGTACAAAGCCCAATTACCCAATTTTAGTAATTAGCCCAACATCATGATTACTTCGTTTTAAATAAGCATAATAATAACTTAGCTACGAGACATTAATATAAAAAGGTTGAACATAACTTACAATGATTAAAAATAGCGTAGCGTTACACGGACAGAATTTCGACTTACACCCTTACAACATTCGCTAACATACCCTTATTATTAGAATTATAATTAAAATTAAAATATAAATTATAAATATAAATATATTTACGTATGAAGAAGAAGAGAAAAAGATGATTAAATTTGATCAGAATTCGGTTGGCTTTATAGCCAGACTTGAAAATTGGGGCTCCGCGACTCGCGGCAAAATGGCCTTAAAACTCCGCGAGTCGCGGAGAGGTATTTACAGCTCACACCCTTGGAGTTTCTTGCTGCCGACGGTTTTTATTATATATATATAATATATATATAATTAATATAATTAATTATATATTATATTATATTTATATACATAGTTAACTTGTAATTTTTAGTCCGTTGCGTCGAGCGTTAAGAGTTGACTCTAGTCCCGGTTCCGGATTTTCGAACGTCCTCGCGTACAATTTAATATCTTGTACTTTTGTTTTGAATCTTGTACTCTTGTGATTTCGAGACGTTTCTTATCAATAATTGGAACCTTTTTGATTGTCTTTTGTACTTTTGAGCTTTTTGGTCGTTTGCGTCTACAATTCGTCGAATCTGTCTTTTGTCTTCACCTTTTATTATTTAAACGAATATCTCTTGTAAATAGAACAATAGCAACTAAAAGCTTGTCTTTCTTGAGGAATAATGCTATGAAATATATGTTCGTTTTTAGCATTATCAGACACGTATGAAAATGTTTTGACATATCATATCGACCCATGTATATATATTATTTAGAACAACCATAGACACTCTATATGCAGTAATGTTGGAGTTAGCTATACAGGGTTGAGGTTAATTCCAAAAATATATATACTTTGAGTTGTGATCTAGCCTGAGATGTGTATACATTAGGTCGTGGATTGATTCAAGATAATATATATATCGATTTATTTCTGTACATCTAACTCTGGACAACTAGTTGTAGGTTACTAACGAGGACAGCTGACTTAATAAACTTAAAATAGTAAAACGTATTAAAAATGTTGTAAATATATTTTGAACATACTTTGATATATATGTACATATTTGTTATAGGTTCGTAAATCGACCAGTGGCCAAGTCTTACTTCCCGACGAAGTAAAAATCTGTGAAAGTGAGTTATAGTCCCACTTTTAAAATCTAATATTTTTGGGATGAGAATACATGCAGCTTTCTAAATGTTTTACAAAATAGACATAAGTACGCGAAACTACATTCTATGATTGGATTATTAAACCGAATACTGCCCCTTCAAGTCTGGTAGCCTAAGAATTAGGGAAATGGCCACTAATTGACGCGAATCCTAAAGATAGATCTATGGGCCTAACAAACCCCATTCTGGAATTTGGAATGCTATAATACTTCGATTTATATGGTTATTTCGATTGCCAATTTATGACATACTTGCGAGTATGTGGGGAATATTCTATATGTATTATGTTAATGTCGGTTACCAGGTGTTCATCATAGAATGATTTTTATACACTTGCGAGTGTAGGATTATTGAATAAATGAAATCTTGTGGTCTATTATATTAATTTGATAATATATAGGTTAAACCTATAACTCACCAACATTTTTGTTGACGTTTAAAGCATGTTTATTCTCAGGTGATTATTAAGAGCTTCCGCTGTTGCATGCTAATATATGGACAAGACTTGGTGTCAGCATGCTTGTATAATATTGTTTAAAACTGCATTCGAGATTTACTTTGTTGTAACATATTAATATTGTAAACCAATATGTATTGGTAGTGTGTAAGTGTGATATTTTTAGATTATCATTTCTGATAATCTAGGTGGTGTTCTTTTAACCTTGTCGATAAAATAAAGGTTATGATTTGTTTTAAAAACGAATGCAGTCTTTTAAAAACATCTCATATAGAGGTCAAAACCTCGCAACGAAATCAATTAATATGGAACGTTTATAATCAATATAAACGGGACTTTTCAGATGCAGCAGCTCAAGGGAATCTGATGAACCAAACCGCAGATGAAGCATGGGAGTTGCTCGAGAACATGACAATGCATCATCATGATTGGAACAGTGGTGAAACAACTTCATCATCTGCCCCACTCTCTGCACTTAACAATCAAACGGAGGCCATCAAATCCCTCACAGATAAGATGGAATCTCTCGCTAAATAACTCGGAGAATTAAAGACGCAGCTGCAGCATGTCAACCAAGCGCAGGCTTGTGTTAATTGTACCAACCCGCAATCCACTGAAGAATATCAAGTTGAGTATGAAAACCCTGATGGTTCAGTCTGTTACGTTCAATACCCAGCTCGTCCACCAAATCCCGGATTCAATCAACAACCTAGGGTTAATCAATTTCAAGGAAGCAACCAGCCTTTTCACTATCGTTACCCACCTTATCCAACCCAAAAATCTCAATTGACCTACGACCAACCACTTCCACTCACTGATCCACCAGTCGAGGAAAATTCCCCTACCACCCAGATTACAAAAGCAACTAACCCCACTCTCGGAGCTGATGATCAGTTGACTCAGTTCATTCAAGGACAACAACAGCTAAACCAGAGAACTACAGCCAGACAAGATCAGACAGAGATACTAATGAGAAATCAATTGGCTCTACTGTAAAGCCTGGAGACGCATCTCGGACAGTTATCACAACGCCTTGAAACCCGATCACAGGGAAGGTTACCAAGTAATACCATCCAAAATCCCCACATAGAGGAAGCTAAGAAAATGGATTCCGTAATCCCAGAGGAAGAACCACGGAGAAGGTCAGTTAGGCTCAAGAACAAATCGACATATACTCAGAAGCTTACCCCTGCAACTCCAGTTCGTGTACCCTATCCTGGAAGGCTACGGGAGGAACCTTCCAAGATTGATTCCTTCAAACTTGATGGAAGATTCCTAGACACCATGTCCAAAGTTCCCAACCAGAAGAGGTACATCCGAAGGCTTCTCTCTACAAAGGAGAGGATACCAGATTCTAACAAAATTCCACTAAGTGAAGAATGATCTGCATTACTCAGAAACTCTCTACCACCAAAGCTAGGAGATACGGGCCGATTCATTTTCCCCTGTTCAATCTACCAATCTGGAACCATTCATGCGCTAGCAGATTTAGGAGCAAGTATCAACCTAATCCCCTACTCTCTCTACAAGAGATTAGAGTTAGGAGACTTGTCACCAACTAAAATGACAATCCAACTTGTCGATCACACAATTCGATATCCTAAGGGCATAGTTGAGAACGTCTTCGTGAAAGTTGACAAATTCTCGCATCCTATGAATTTCGTAGTAATAGATATTAAGGAAGACCTACACACACCAGTAGTGTTAGGAAGACCTTTCATGAATACGGCTAGGACTTTCATTGATGTGTACAATCAAACCTTGATCTTGCGATCACATGGGGAGAGCGTTACCGTCAAAATTGACCGATCAACCGATCTTTCTGGACAGGCATAGATGTTTGCTATTTCCACCAGATGGATTAATTCTGATGATGAGTCTTCACCACCAGCCAATGATATCGAGATGGGTGTTGAATCACAGTGTGTAGACGACCCAGAAATGGAAGAAGAAGATCTCAGCGAATAAATAGAGGAAGAGGAGGAACTTGAAGAGGAAGAGTGATATCGGCTAAAAAGTCATGTTTTTACCCCCGATATTGAGTCCCAAAAGTATAAAGTTCAAAACTCTGTCAGAAAAGTAATCGCCTTTTTGGTTAAATTTGTAGATAAAGTAATTACGAAGACGATGCAAAAAGCATCAAGAGAAACAGAGCTAAAACGAAGATTCTAGAGCGAAAACGGTGAAAGACAAGAAATCAAGTTACGATCCAGGGAATCAGCAAGCCAAACGGCTTGCCAAACGGGCTGTCGGTATGGCAAATGGCCTGCTAAATGCCCAGATCAAACAGCCTCGTTAAACAACTTCCCTTAGCAAACGGGCTCTGCAAACAGCCTGCCAAACGGCCTGCCAGCCATTTGCAGGAAAATTTTGTGCTTATTTAAAGGCTTTTTGTCATCCAATTTCAACACACCTCTCTTCACTCTCTCACTACAATACACTTTCTCTCACTAGAGCTTTCAAGGCCTTCTCACCTCCGAGCGGGAAATTAAGTACCCGGAGGTGAATGCCGAAGATTGTAATAGGAGCGCTCTAGAGGATGTCAGTACTTGTAATGGTCCAGATCTCGTCCGTAAACGGTGAACGCTTTCCTTAATTTAATGAAGTTATCTTGTTATCTTAAGTTACTTTCATCTTGCATGATTATCTATCTGTTACAAATGTTTATTATATGTTGAATACTTTATCTGAGACTTATCATACTGTTATGCTGAAACCCTGACGGTTTAGAAGTTTAATTTACGGATCACCCTTTCTGCTTATTCACGTGGCTATAACCTAGTATTAGGACCTGATCAACCCGAGGATACAAGGTAAGTAGTTATGTGTGCTTAACGTTACAATAGGGATATAGTACCTACGTACGAATAACCATTTATTCGTCATAGAAGAGCTGCCCATTTAGGTTGTGATTAGAGTTGGCAACATAGAGTTCAGTGAACACTAGCTTACTCAAAGCATGATTCGCGTCAGAAGCAACGTTCTTGAGATGTTGTAAGATGATCCGGGGTTGAATAAGTGATCGCAAAGAAGAGACCTCTAATCCAATTAGTAGTACCTTAGAATATTTAAGATTGCACATTTGTTAATGTTAAGGCATAGCATAGTGTTAAGTGGTGGAATATTGCTTCTAACTAGGATTAAGAAAAGCTGAGACTTTCCTTTATGGGTATACCACTTTGTTCATGAACCTAGGATTCTATCCATAAGGTCGTTTAAACCCTTTAGGTTAACGTTGGGAGTAGGGATATCTGTCATAGCCAGAATCTTCAAGGCCTAAACTCTTAGTGGCAAATCAATTAGGTTCATAGCCCAATTGATTGAGGTTTAGTGTTTATCCTAGGAAGTTAAACTCATGTGATAATTCCCCTTCAGAATTCTATTCTCCATACCTATCTATCTCTATCTTTATAAGTTCAATTACTGTTTTATTTAGTTAATCTTAATCTATCACCTCTTGTTACTAGGGTTAGCTATATAGGCACTTTTTTCCCACGTTACTAAGCAAACATACAAAAATACGAACCTGAGTTATATTTACCACTTACTCGTTAAAAGGAAGACAAGTAGATGAGTTATAGCTAGGAAACCCCAGCTAAATATAAATGATAAAACCATTACTCTCTTGTGGTAGCTAATTCTGACGTGTTGCGATCTAATGTGTGACGATCGCTCCAAAACCATATGGACGAACACGTCATTCATTGATTTCATTGCGAGGTATTTGACCTCTATATGATACGTTTTTTAAACATTGCATTCTTTTGAGAAGGCACACCATAAATGAATATTTAAATCAAAGGTTTTCGACATCTGATGATTTCTACATATAGACAATCACTATAAATAATAGTTTACAATAGTACTTCCGTTGACAATGCAGTCAAAATAAGGTACATGGTGATGGTTTGGTGAATGCAACGTTTTCTTGAAAAATATGCCATGTATGACTCCATGCACATAGCTTGTCTATCATATAAGCAAACAGCGGAAGACTTCTAGGAACCTGAGAATAAACATGCTAACAAGTGTCAACACAAAGGTTGGTGAGTTCATAGTTTTAATATTACACATAATACGTATATCAATGTGGATTACAAAAGTTCAGTTGTTTCATTCAAAACGTTTATCAATATGTTTTAACATTTCAAATCATCTGTATGTAAAGGTTGATCACAAGATCTCAGTTGTTTTATTCAAAACGTTTATCAATAGGTTTTACATAAAAGGTGGACCACAAGATTTCAGTTGTTTCATCCGAAATGTTTATCAATCGGTTCTACAAAATTGAGCACCCTGGTAACCAAGCCTTAACGTTTATAATAAGTACCCCTCGTTTAACATGCAACCAACATGTACAATACACGCAATCCAACGTGTACTAACTTCAAATAGCATACGTCTGTTTTATAGTTCAGGCTAGAGTTTCTTTCTATACCTGGAACAGACGGGGATGTCAAGCCCTATGGATCCATATACTACTACTCGCGCCCACCAGTTCTTATAACTGGTAGTTACTAGTTACCAAAGCTAAGGGATTTTCAGTTCAAACTCAGTGTAGAATTTAGTATGTACTTGTATCCATTGTGTTTAAAATAAAGTGCATGTATTCTCAGCCCAAAAATATATATTGCAAAAGCAATTAAAAAGGGATCAATGAAACTCACTGTTTAATATTGATATACAATATTGCAGGAAAGCACGTAGACGCATCGGAGATGATAAACACGAGGTTTGATTCACAAAAATACCCCCGAACATTACCCATAATTTCCTTGGTAATAACCCATATTTTCCTTAGCTCTAGCTCGCACGGAAATTCATTTTGAAAATTACTTGGACAGCACTCCGTCGTAATATTTTATGTACATTATTATTTTTGTATCGCAAAAATAATAACACTAATAATAAAAATAATAAGATTAATAATAATCTTATTATTAATAATAATAATAATAATAATTTAAATAATTTAAATAATACATAGTAAAATTAAATTAAATCAGAAGTAGAAATGGTCGAGCTTTTATAGTGTGGCCTGATTTCTCCTTCCATGCGATCGCATGGTTTCATGGGCATATGGCCATGCGATCGCATGGCCAACTGTCACCAGCCTGGTTCGTTTGTTTTTATATTTGTCGACATAATATAAATATTAATATATAATTTATATAATTTATATAATTAATTATATATTATATTAAATTCACGTACATAGTTGACTTGTAATTTTTGTTCCGATATGTCGTACGTCGTCACTCGACTTATGTCTCGGTTCCGGTTTCTCGAACGCATTTTCGTATGCTTAGAAAACTTGCATTTTACATTTCGTGACTCGTACCTTTGTCAAAATATAGTCTTAAATCATCCATAAACTATACCACTATAGCAAAAGTACTGTAGTAATTCACTGTAGCAAATAGTGATTTTCAAAAACACTGTAGCATTTTGGGTACTGTAGCAATTTGAAAATGTTACTATCGTTTACTAAATAACTTGAAATTATATATATGTATATATCTTTTTAATATACATAAATCAGTTTTTAAATACACATTGGAAGTTATTTATAAATAAATTTTAATAATAAATATTTCAACTTATCATATATATTCAAATAAATATTTAAACCAATAAGTTTAATGTACGGTATCAAATAATTAATACATTGTTACCTTTTCAAGTTATAGTATATATGTATTTATTTACATATAATTGTTTGCGAATCGTCGAAAACAACCGAAGGGTATTTAAATATATAAAAGTAGTTCAAAAATTTTGAGATTCAGTTTTACAGACTTTGCTTATCGTGTCGGAAATGTTAATCATACAAAGATTAAGTTTAAATTTGGTCAGAAATTTTCGGGTCATCACATAATGACACCGCACAAATAAAACCGTCCGTTTTGGCCATATCATAAGTGGATGTAAGTTTTTGGCGCCGCTGCCGGGGAACTTATTTTCTGTCTGTTAAGGTAAACGTTGATTCTGTCAAAATATCCGAGACTCTTGAGTGGTGTCTAAGAAAGACAATTATACATGGACTTGGTTGTTGAATTTTCCGAACAGTCTCCAATTATATTGGAACCAAAAGGATCATGCCTCTCTGTTGTCTGCCTGTCCACTTGTTTCAAAGATAAATTGACAAGAAGCACACATGCTTAACAAGCAGGGAGTTTGTCGGTATAGGATTTTAAGTTGCCATTAAAGTAAATCCTTTTCAAAACTATAAAAACAAAATATTAATTATGGCATTAATTTCTGTATATTCCAGTTCAAACTTAACCGACTACGAAGAAAGTGCGAAAGGCAGTTGCTCTCCCACAACTTCGGAAACCGGCGAAGTTTTTCTTTACAAACCAAAACAAATCTAAGCCCTGATGAATCTCATCAAGAATTAGTTCTTGATCCTTGTAGTCCAAGAAGCCGGATAATTTCATCTGACTTAAAGATTTCATTGCTTTTGGATAAGTTTTACTCAAATGAACCAGCATTCAACCCACTTCACGATCCAAAAGGGAGGCTCAGTCTTAATGAACTCCTGATTATGGAAGATGAAAAATGGGAAGAATATCCAACTATTTTCAACTATCCAGACTTGTTTGAATTTAATCCCAAGGAGAAACGACACACTGAGAAAACAAAAGCTCCGTTTACTGAAAATCTGTTAAATCCTAGTAGAAGGTTAAACGTCTATAGAGAATTCATTAGGCACCTCTATTCCTCAAACTTCCTGTTCTCAACATTTCAAATCAATCTGTTAAAAGAGTTGCGTTCTCAAGTTCGTTCTCTTCACAAACTGTTAAAAGAATGTGGGGATGATATTTTTGTCAAGTATCGGGATGCAGAAATTGATTTCAAATTCGATTTAGAGTCATTCGTCAGTTTTCTCCCTCACTTCACCAATAAGGAAGTTTCTCCAATTCATATAAACCGTTATGTCGCCGCAATGATCTCTGAATTAGAATTTTGGATTGAAAGCAAGAAACCTAACCCTATTTCAAAATATGGAAACCGATATTTCTTTTACTTTGATCCAGCCTCATTTCTCATCAAAAGATTAATTAAAGCTTTTTCGGATTCTACCGAGGAAAGACTACATCAGAATTTCTTCACAAAAAGAAAGAAAATATATTCTGAACTCGTACAAATCATCACTATGTAAAAATTTCCATTTACAACCCCGCAAAGGAAAATCATTCGGGAAATATCTACATATTTTAAATTTACTATCAGTGATCCTGACTGCGCGGAAGATCTCTTATTTCAAGACACAGTGTCAAAACTTCTTTTTGAACTTAATTATCGAGATACTGGACCAAGGGATGGAATTTCAAACATTAAAAAAGTTAGAAGGGCTTTGGTTAAACTTATGGACGATATCGGAGATTTACAAAAGCGTGAGTGCAAGATGTTAAGTGATTTCAAAATATTTTCAGTACACTCCGCTGATTTGCTCTGTATGGTCAAAGAAGCTTTAAACTTGTCTTTCTTCCCACGTCATTTCTGGAATTTAGTTGTGGAACCTGTGTAATTTGTGTTTTTAATAAAATAAAATATTTTAATTTTACTCCGTCCATTTGTTTTTTTAACTTATAAAATAACCGGATTAAAATCCGAAGTAAAATTTTATTTATCTTTTATTAGCCTCGTTAAATTTTAAAATTTCAAAAATTAAAAATTTGAAAGTCGGGTCGGGGGAATAAGCCCGTGAGCCGCACGGGCCCTTTTTTCTTTCTTCTTTTCTTCTCCTCCTCTCCTTTTCTCCTTCCCTTTTCTTTTCTTTTTTTCTCTTATTCTTCTTCCTGGGAACCCACAGCCGACGCATCACCTCACCACCACCAACCTCAAATCTTGACCGTTTTCAACAATTCGAAGCTCAAATCCGACTCTCTCGCACCTCCTAAACACGTTTTCATCATCAATTTGGTGTAAAAGGTACTCTTTCTTGGTCAAAATTCGAATTCTTACTCAAGGTCAAATTTTTGACTTTTGAGAAAAATTGTGTTTTAGGCCCAATTTTGGATTCCTTTATGTTTAGTTAGATAATGTAATTGTTATGTGTTAGTTTTTAGGTTCGATTGAAGTACTTTGGATAGTTTTTAGCTCGCGATTCGCTAGTTGAGGTTTTAGGGTAGAAATTGGTGAAATTCTTGGAAAATTGATGTTTTGCTAGCTCATTTAGGCTTAGTGATTCATTTAGAATGCTTAGAAATCAATTTTGGAACAATGTATGCTTTTTTGCCTAAATTTGACATTTTGGTAAAATTACACTTAATTGGGATTAGGGTTTTTCCTATAGTTAAAACGTTTTTAAAACTTAGGATTGCCTTAAAACTAGTCCAAATGAAGATATCATTGGTTTGCTCATGTAACTTAGTCTTTGATTTTCCTTATTTTGTACATTTTTAACAAAATGATTATTTTTCTGTAAAACGACCTTAATCTTTGACTTAATAACGTTATAGCTCAAGTTTGGTGATTAAAAATATTTAAGGTAATTAAAATGGTTTTTATAATCATTGTATGCTTAAAAATCATCACATTTTGATCAAAATTGCTTATTACGACTAACTCGCTATAATTATTATTTTTAGCATTATTTATTGTAATCACGGGTACGCTTTGAATTTTGCTTAAAAATAAGTTTGTAGTAGGATTAGATATTGTTTGCGGTAATTTTGGCTATATTTGACTATAACAGGAATTGGAAAAATGCCGTTTTTAAAGCCCTCATTTCGAATTTTTTTCGAAAAATATATGCATTTATTTTAATTCTAAGTCTTAATCTTTTGGAACATAACCTATGTTACTTGACTTTTGTAGATGGCTAATCGTATACCAGCAGAATATGAGTTGCCCCATTACCTTCTCGGGCAAGATGATCCAGCAGATAATGAGCCATTTATGAGGACCTGGATTAATCGGCCAAAAGGGGCTAACAAATATATTAACTGGATGATTATGGAACAGTGTGGATGGGCCGAAGAGCTTAGGGCAATCTTGAATGCTAGAGTAAACGGGAGAATAAACAGAGCCTGGCAAAACCTGTTTGAGATAAATGAAAAAGCGTACGATGAGCCATATGCGGAATTTATGGCAACTTGGAGGTTTGTGAAATGTCCCGTTCTTATTGATTAAAAACGTTCCATATTAATTGATTTCGTTGCGAGGTTTTGACCTCTATATGAGACTTTTTTTCAAAGACTGCATTCATTTTTAAAACAAATCATAACCTTTATTTCATAAATAAAGGTTTAAAAAGCTTTACGTAGATTATCAAATAATGATAATCTAAAATATCATGTTTACACACGACCATTACATAATGGTTTACAATACAAATATGTTACATCGAAATCAGTTTCTTGAATGCAGTTTTTAAACAATATCATACAAACGTGGACTCCAAATCTTGTCCTTATTTTAGTATGCAACAGCGGAAGCTCTTAGTATTCACCTGAGAAAAAACATGCTTTAAACGTCAACAAAAATGTTGGTGAGTTATAGGTTTAACCTATATATATCAAATCGTAACAATAGACCACAAGATTTCATATTTCAATACACATCCCATACATAGAGATAAAAATCATTCATATGGTGAACACCTGGTAATCGACATTAACAAGATGCATATATAAGAATATCCCCATCATTCCGGGACACCCTTCGGATATGATATAAATTTCGAAGTACTAAAACATCCGGTACTTTGGATGGGGTTTGTTAGGCCCAATAGATCTATCTTTAGGATTCGCGTCAATTAGGGTGTCTGTTCCCTAATTCTTAGATTACCAGACTTAATAAAAAGGGGCATATTCGATTTCGATAATTCAACCATAGAATGTAGTTTCACGTACTTGTGTCTATTTTGTAAATCATTTATAAAACCTGCATGTATTCTCATCCCAAAAATATTAGATTTTAAAAGTGGGACTATAACTCACTTTCACATATTTTTACTTCGTCGGGAAGTAAGACTTGGCCACTGGTAGATTCACGAACCTATAACAATATATACATATATATCAAAGTATATTTAAAATATATTTACAATACTTTTAATACATTTTGATGTTTTAAGTTTATTAAGTCAGCTGTCCTCGTTAGTAACCTACAACTAGTTGTCCACAGTTAGATGTACAGAAATATATCGATAAATATTATCTTGAATCAATCCACGATCCAGTGTATACATATCTCAGTATTGATCACAACTCAAACTATATATATATTTTGGAATCAACCTCAACCCTGTATAGCTAACTCCAACATTCACATATAGAGTGTCTATGGTTGTTCCGCAATATATATATAGATGGGTCGACATGATAGGTCAAAACATTGTATACGTGTCTATGGTATCTCAAGATTACATAATATACAATATAAGTTGATTAGGTTATGGTTGGAATAGATTTATTACTAACTTTCACGTAGGTAAAATGAGTAGTTTTTATCAATCTTGTTTTACTCGCCATTTCTTCGTTTCTAATCCGTTTTGAGTGATTCCAGTGGCCACGGTTTTGTATTGAACTTAACTTTATGAATATAAATAGAAAAAGTATAAGTTTATAGTCGGAAATACAAGTTACAAGTCGTTTTTGAAAGAGGTAGTCATTTCCGTCGAAAGAACGACATCTTGATGACCATTTTGAAAAACATACTTTCACTTTGAGTTTAACCATGATTTTTGGATATAGTTTCATGTTCATAAGAAAAATCATTTTTCTAGAAGTATAGCTTTTAAATCAAAGTTCTTCTTAGATTTTAATTATCCCAACCAAAACAGCCCCCGATTTTACTATGACGGCGTATATCCAGTTTTATGGTGTTTATCGTGTTTTCGGGTTTTAAATCATTAAGTTAGGATATCATATAGATAAAGAACATGTGTTTAGTTGATTTTAAAAGTCTAGTTAGAAGGATTAACTTTATTTGCGAACAAGTTTAGAATTAACTAAACTATGTTCTAGTGATTACAAGTTTATAACGTTGAATAAGACAGCTTTTTATGTATGAATCGAATGATGTTATGAACATCATTACTACCTCAAGTTCCTTGGATAAACCTACTGGAAATGAGAAAAATGGATCTAGCTTCAAAGGATCCTTGGATGGCTTGAAAGTTCTTGAAGCAGAATCATGACACGAAAACAATTTCAAGTAAGATTTCCACTCGAAATAAGATTGTTATAGTTATAGAAATTGAATTAAAGTTTGAATATAATTATTACCTTGTATTAGAATGATAACCTACTGTAATTAACAAAGGTTTCTTGATCTTGGATGATTACTTCGAATGGATTTAGAAAACTTGGAAGTAAACTTGCAATCTTGGAAGTATTCTTGATTTTATGAAACTAGAACTTTTGGAATTTATGAAGAACACTTAGAACTTGAAGATAGAACTTGAGAGAGATCAATTAGATGAAGAAAATCGAAGAATGAAAGTGTTTGTAGGTGTTTTTGGTCATTGGTGTATGGATTAGATATAAAGGATATGTAATTTTGTTTTCATGTAAATAAGTCATGAATGATTACTCATATTTTTGTAATTTTATGAGATATTTCATGCTAGTTGCCAAATGATGGTTCCCACATATATTAGGTGACTCACATGGGCTACTAAGAGCTGATAATTAGAGTGTATATACCAATAGTACATACATCTAAAAGCTGTGTATTGTACGAGTACGAATACGGGTGCATACGAGTAGATTTGTTGATGAAACTGAACGAGGATGTAATTGTAAGCATTTTTGTTAAGTAGAAGTATTTTAATAAGTGTCTTGAAGTATTTCAAAAGTGTATGAATACATATTAAAACACTACATGTATATACATTTTAACTGAGTCGTTAAGTCATCGTTAGTCGTTACATGTAAATGTTGTTTTGAAACCTTTAGGTTAACGATCTTGTTAAATGTTGTTAACCCAATGTTTATAATATCAAATGAGATTTTAATTTATTATATTATCATGATATTATGATGTATGAATATCTCTTAATATGATCTATATACATTAAATATCGTTACAACGATAATCGTTACATATATGTCTCGTTTCAAAATCATTAAGTTAGTAGTCTTATTTTTACATATGTAGTTCATTGTTAATACACTTAATGATATATTTAATTATCATTTAACATAATTAACCAAGTGTATCAATATCTTAATATGATTCATATGTACCTAGTAAGACGTTATAACGATAATCGTTATATATATCGTTTTCGAGTTTCTTAATTTAATAGTCTCATTTTTATGTATATAACTCATTGTTAAAATACCTAATGAGATACATACTTATAATAAAATCATGTTAACTATATATATAACCATATATATGTCATCGTATAGTTTTTACAAGTTTTAACGTTCGTGAATCACCGGTCAACTTGGGTGGTCATTTGTCTATATGAAACCTATTACAATTAATCAAGTCTTAATAACTTTGATTGCTTAACATATTGGAAACACTTAATCATGTAAATATCAATTTCATTTAATATATATAAACATGGAAAAGTTCGGGTCACTACAGTACCTACCCGTTAAATAAATTTCGTCCCGAAATTTTAAGCTGTTGAAAGTGTTGACGAATCTTCTAGAAATAGATGCGGGTATTTCTTCTTCATCTGATCTTCATGCTCCCAGGTGAACTCGGGTCCTCTACGAGCATTCCATCGAACCTTAATAATCGGTATCTTATTTTGTTTAAGTCTCTTAACCTCACGATCCATTATTTCGACGGGTTCTTCAATGAATTGATGTTTTTCATTGATTTGGATTTCATCCAACGGAATAGTGAGATCTTCTTTAGCAAAACATTTCTTCAAATTTGAGACGTGGAAAGTGTTATGTACAGCCGCGAGTTGTTGAGGTAGCTCCAGTTGGTAAGCTACTGGTCTGACACGATCTATAATCTTGAATGGTCCAATGTACCTTGGATTTAGTTTCCCCCGTTTACCAAATCGAACAACGCCTTTCCAAGGTGAAACCTTAAGCATGACCATTTCCCCAATTTCAAACTCTATATCTTTTCTTTTACTGTCCGCGTAGCTCTTTTGTTGACTCTGGGCGGTTTTCAATCTTTGTTGAAATTTGGATGATTTTCTCGGTAGTTTCTTGTATTATCTCCGGACCCGTAATCTGTCTATCCCCCACTTCATTCCAACAAATCGGAGACCTGCACTTTCTACCATAAAGTGCCTCAAACGGTGCCATCTCAATACTAGAATGATAACTGTTGTTGTAGGAAAATTCTGCTAACGGTAGGTGTCGATCCCAACTGTTTCCGAAATCAATAACACATGCTCGTAGCATGTCTTCAAGCGTTTGTATCATCCTTTTGCTCTGCCCATCAGTTTGTGGATGATAGGCAGTACTCATGTCTAGACGAGTTCCTAATGCTTGCTGTAATGTCTGCCAGAATCTTGAAATAAATCTGCCATCCCTATCAGAGATAATAGAGATTGGTATTCCATGTCTGGAGACGACTTCCTTCAAATACAGTCGTGCTAACTTATCCATCTTGTCATCTTCTCTTATTGGCAGGAAATGTGCTGATTTGGTGAGACGATCAACTATTACCCAAATAGTATCAAAACCACTTGCAGTCCTTGGCAATTTAGTGATGAAATCCATGGTAATATTTTCCCATTTCCATTCCGGGATTTTGGGTTGTTGAAGTAGACCTGATGGTTTCTGATGCTCAGCTTTGACCTTAGAACACATCAAACATTCTCCTACGTATTTAGCAACATCGGCTTTCATACCCGGCCCTCAAAAATGTTTCTTGAGATCCTTGTACATCTTCCCCGTTCCAGGATGTATTGAGTATCTGGTTTTATGAGCTTCTCTAAGTACCATTTCTCTCATATCTCCAAATTTTTGTACCCAAATCCTTTCAGCCCTATACCGGGTTCAGTCTTCCCGAATATTAAGATGTTTCTCCGATCCTTTGGGTATTTCATCCTTTAAATTTCCCTCTTTTAAAACTCCTTGTTGCGCCTCTTTTATTTGAGTAGTAAGGTTATTGTGAATCATTATATTCATAGATTTTACTCGAATGGGTTCTCTGTCCTTCCTGCTCAAGGCGTCGGCTACCACATTTGCCTTCCCCGGGTGGTAACGAATCTCAAAGTCGTAATCATTCAACAATTCAATCCACCTACGCTGCCTCAAATTCAGTTGTTTCTGATTAAATATGTGTTGAAGACTTTTGTGGTCGGTATATATAATACTTTTGACCCCATATAAGTAGTGCCTCCAAGTCTTTAATGCAAAAACAACCGCGCCTAATTCCAAATCATGCGTCGTATAATTTTGTTCGTGAATCTTCAATTGTCTAGACGCATAAGCAATCACCTTCATTCGTTGCATTAATACACAATCGAGACCTTGCTTTGATGCGTCACAATAAATCACAAAATCATCATTCCCTTCAGGCAATGACAATATAGGTGCCGTAGTTAGCTTTTTCTTCAGTAACTGAAACGCTTTCTCTTGTTCATCCTTCCATTCAAATTTCTTCCATTTATGCGTTAATGCAGTCAAGAGTTTTGCTATTCTGGAAAAGTCTTGGATGAACCTTCTGTAGTAACCAGCTAGTCCTAAAAACTAGCGTATGTATTTCAGAGTTTTCGGAGTTTCCCACTTTTCAACAGTTTCTATATTTGCCGGATCCACCTTAATACCTTCTTTGTTCACTATGTGACCGAGGAATTGAACTTCTTCCAACCAAAATGCACACTTTGAAAATTTAGCGTACAATTCTTCCTTCCTCAATACTTCTAACACCTTTCTCAAATTTTCACCGTGTTCTTGGTCATTCTTTGAGTAAATAAGTATGTCATCAATGAAAACAATGACAAACTTGTCAAGGTATGGTCCACACACTCCGTTCATAATGTAGTGACCCGAACTTTTCCATGTATATATATATTAATTGAGATTGATATTTACATGATTAAATGTTTCCAACATGTTAAGCAATCAAACTTGTTAAGACTTGATTAATTGAAATATGTTTCATATAGGCAATTGACCACCCAAGTTGACCGGTGATTCACGAATGTTAAAACTTGTAAAAACTATATGATGACATATATATGGATATATATATATATATAGTTAACATGATACTATGATAAGTAAACATATCATTAAGTATATTAACAATGAACTACATATGTAAAAACAAGACTACTAACTTAATGATTTTTAAACGAGACATATATGTAACGATTATCGTTGTAAAGACATTTAATGTATATATATCTTATTAAGAGATATTCATACATGATAATATCATGATAATATAATAATTTAAAATCTCATTTGATATTATAAACATTGGGTTAACAACATTTAACAAGATCGTTAACCTAAAGGTTTCAAAACAACACTTACATGTAACGACTAACGATGACTTAACGACTCAGTTAAAATGTATATACATGTAGTGTTTTAATATGTATTTATACACTTTTGAAAGACTTCAATACACTTATCAAAATACTTCTACTTAACAAAAATGCTTACAATTACATCCTCGTTCAGTTTCATCAACAATTCTACTCGTATGCACCCGTATTCGTACTCGTACAATACACAGCTTTTAGATGTATGTACTATTGGTATATACACTCCAATGATCGGCTCTTAGCAGCCCATGTGAGTCACCTAACACATGTGGGAACCATCATTTGGCAACTAGCATGAAATATCTCATAAAATAACAAAAATATGAGTAATCATTCATGACTTATTTACATGAAAACAAAATTACATATCCTTTATATCTAATCCATACACCAACGACCAAAAACACCTACAAACACTTTCATTCTTCAATTTTCTTCATCTAATTGATCTCTCTCAAGTTCTATCTTCAAGTTCTAAGTGTTCTTCATAAATTCTACAAGTTCTAGTTACATAAAATCAAGAATACTTTCAAGTTTGCTAGCTCACTTCCAATCTTGTAAGGTGATCATCCAACCTCAAGAAATCTTTGTTTCTTACAGTAGGTTATCATTCTAATACAAGGTAATAATCATATTCAAACTTTGGTTCAATTTCTATAACTATAACAATCTTATTTCAAGTGATGATCTTACTTAAACTTGTTTTCGTGTCATGATTCTGCTTCAAGAACTTCAAGCCATCCAAGGATCCGTTGAAGCTAGATCCATTTTTCTCTTTTCTAGTAGGTTTATCCAAGGAACTTAAGGTAGTAATGATGTTCATAACATCATTCGATTCATACATATAAAGCTATCTTATTCGAAGGTTTAAACATGTAATCACTAGAACATAGTTTAGTTAATTTTAAACTTGTTCGCAAAAAAAAGTTAATCCTTCTAACTTGACTTTTAAAATCAACTAAACACATGTTCTATATCTATATGATATGCTAACTTAATGATTTAAAACCTGGAAACACGAAAAACATCGTAAAACCGGATTTACGCCGTCGTAGTAACACCGCGGGCTGTTTTGGGTTAGTTAATTAAAACCTATGATAAACTTTGATTTAAAAGTTGTTATTCTGAGAAAATGATTTTTATTATGAACATGAAACTATATCCAAAAATTATGGTTAAACTCAAAGTGGAAGTATGTTTTCTAAAATGGTCATCTAGACGTCGTTCTTTCGACTGAAATGACTACCTTTACAAAAACGACTTGTAACTTATTTTTCCGACTATAAACCTATACTTTTTCTGTTTAGATTCATAAAATAGAGTTCAATATGAAACCATAGCAATTTGATTCACTCAAACGGATTTAAAATGAAGAAGTTATGGGTAAAACAAGATTGGATAATTTTTCTCATTTTAGCTACGTGAAAATTGGTAACAAATCTATTCCAACCATAACTTAATCAACTTGTATTGTATATTATGTAATCTTGAGATACCATAGACACGTATACAATGTTTTGACCTATCATGTCGACACATCTATATATATTTCGGAACAACCATAGACACTCTATATGTGAATGTTGGAGTTAGCTATACAGGGTTGAGGTTAATTCCAAAATATATATAGTTTGAGTTGTGATCAATACTGAGATACGTATACACTGGGTCGTGGATTGATTCAAGATAATATTTATCGATTTATTTCTGTACATCTAACTGTGGACAACTAGTTGTAGGTTACTAACGAGGACAGCTGACTTAATAAACTTAAAACATCAAAATATATTAAAAGTATTGTAAATATATTTTGAACATACTTTGATATATATGTATATATTGTTATAGGTTCGTGAATCAACCAGTGGCCAAGTCTTACTTCCCGACGAAGTAAAAATCTGTGAAAGTGAGTTATAGTCCCACTTTTAAAATCTAATATTTTTGGGATGAGAATACATGCAGGTTTTATAAATGATTTACAAAATAGACACAAGTACGTGAAACTACATTCTATGGTTGAATTATTGAAATCGAATATGCCCCTTTTTATTAAGTCTGGTAATCTAAGAATTAGGGAACAGACACCCTAATTGACGCAAATCCTAAAGATAGATCTATTGGGCCTAACAAACCCCATCCAAAGTACCGAATGCTTTAGTACTTCGAAATTTATATCATATCCGAAGGGTGTCCCGAAATGATGGGGATATTCTTATATATGCATCTTGTTAATGTCGGTTACCAGGTGTTCACCATATGAATGATTTTTATCTCTATGTATGGGATGTGTATTGAAATATGAAATCTTGTGGTCTATTATTATGATTTGATATATATAGGTTAAACCTATAACTCACCAACATTTTTGTTGACGTTTTAAGCATGTTTATTCTCAGGTGATTATTAAGAACTTCCACTGTCGTATACTTAAATAAGGACGAGATTTGGAGTCCATGCTTGTATTATATTGTATAAAAACTGCATTCAAGAAACTTATTTTGTTGTAACATATTTGTATTGTAAACCATTATGTAATGGTCGTGTGTAAACAGGATATTTTAGATTATCATTATTTGATAATCTACATAAAGCTTTTTAAACCTTTATTGATGAAATAAAGGTTATGGTTTGTTTTAAAATGAATGCAGTCTTTGAAAAATGTCTCATATAGAGGTCAAAACCTCGCAACGAAATCAATTAATATGGAACGTTTTTAATCAATAAGAAGGGGACATTTCAGTTGGTATCCGAGTGTTGGCCTTAGAGAACCAAAATTTTGCATTAGTGTGTCTTATCGAGTTTGTTAGGATGCATTAGTGAGTCTGGACTTCGACCGTGTTTACTTGAAAAATGATTGCTTAACAAATTTTGTTGGAAACTATATATTTTTAACATGTGAATATTATGTGATATATTAATCTCTTAACGCGTTTGATATTATGTGATAGATGTCTACCTCTAGAACAAGTCCCATTGACTCACCTAATAATAATGAAGAGTCAAATGTAAATTGGAATGATTCGTGGACTGATTCACAAGTTCCCGAAGAGGAACCGGAAGAAGAGTCGGAACCGGAAGAAGAATCGGAACCGGAAGAAGAATCGGAACCGGATGAAGAAATAGAACCGGTGGGGGAAATAATAAAACGGTTAAGTAAAAGAAAATCCTCAACCAACCGACCAAGGTTAATTATGGTCAATGGTATTTCCGCCAAGGAAGCAAAATATTGGGAGGATTACCAATTCTCCGATGAATCGGATTCCGACGAGAATTCCGATGATGTTATAGAAATTACCCCAACTGAATTTAAAAAGGCAAAAGAAAATAATAAGGGAAAGGGCATAAAAATAGAGAAATCTAATTCCAACCCCGATGAACTTTATATGTATCGTCAACCCCCGAAGTCCTTAAGTTGTAACAATGACCCGAGAACCTCTAAACCACCAGGTTTTTCTAAACCAATGTGGAAAACTACGGCTCGTATTAGGGGAACATCATATATCCCTAGAAACTTGGCAAAACGAACCAAAATCGAAGAAGAAGAAACAAGCGAGTCGGAATAAGATAGTTGTATTCGTGTAGTGTAATATATGTAATATAGTGTGCTTATGCTTTATGATATATGTAAAAATTGCTTGTATTAATAAGTATTTTTTTTATGAATCTAACTCTTTTCTATTTTATAGTATAAAAATACAAAATGGATAGACAACCCAATATTTTAAGAGACCTACCCGGAGACATGATTGATGAAATCTTGTCTAGAGTCGGTCAGAATTCTTCGGCACAACTATTTAAGGCAAGATCAGTTTGTAAGACATTCGAGGAACGTTC
This sequence comes from Rutidosis leptorrhynchoides, assembly GCF_046630445.1. Classification (NCBI taxonomy): domain Eukaryota; kingdom Viridiplantae; phylum Streptophyta; class Magnoliopsida; order Asterales; family Asteraceae; genus Rutidosis; species Rutidosis leptorrhynchoides. The sequence goes on along the minus strand of NC_092334.1, from coordinate 245,723,489 downwards.
CAAGAATGCCTTGGTTTATAAAAGGCTTTCGTTCGAAAGATGGGGGATATCACATTGGGAAATCTATAAGTTACGATGTGTTTACTTTGACGCATATATTGCGGGGAACCCAAAGGCTATTTTACGCAATGGGTTAAGAAATTATTTTGACTCAATATATCCGAATATTGGACTTCGTGATTTATAAAACGCGGCTAACATGCAACATAAAGAAGCATGTTATGCTTACGGATTAGTAATGTTCGCTTCTCACCAAAGTGAGAACAAGAACATCGGGCTACAACTATTAAACAAAACGTTCCCACAAGTGACGGAGTCGGTAATTGGGGTAAGAAATGAGGTTTTTAGATTGTTACGGGACTGTTGGACATTACGTAACCCTCGTCCCTTTGACGACGTTACAACACGCTGTCTTATCAACGGCCATAACGATTATGTTCCACAAGACCAAGGATGGGAAGTAATCCTAGTAAAACCAGAATGCATGACTTGTTTCTGGACGTATGAATTACGTGTCTTTATTGCCTTTGCTGAACAACTTGTGTATTAGCTAGAATTATCTTCACAACCATCTTGTATCAAATTTATTGTGTGCTATATTTCATGCTATATGTAAAATAAGCGGTATTGTAAGTTTGTAAAATATTGTGTAAAAGTTTGAACGCGAAATATTATGATAATCAGTTTTTCATATAGAATTGTAGTAGTTGAATTGTATATTAGCTACTAATTATGAACTTAACGGGTAGGTACTACCCGAATTTAAACTTATAAAACGCTAATATGAAGAAAAAGCTTTTATAAATGAGTTCATATTATGCTACGAAATATTATTAACTACTCTTAATATTCTGTATGATTAACTTGTTCCATTTGACTATTTTGAAGGAAATGGCACCGACTACTCGACACACCGTGAATATGAATGAAGAGGAATTCCGTACTTTTCTAGCTTCAAACATAGCCGCAGTACAGGCTGCGCTACATACCAACAATAACCTTGGATCTAGCAGTACAGGAAATCGTGTAGGATGCACCTACAAAGAATTCACTGCCTACAAACCTTTGGAATTTGATGGAACCGAAGGACCGATCGGATTGAAACGGTGGACTGAGAAGGTCGAATCGGTGTTTGCCATAAGTAAGTGTACTGAAGAGGACAAAGTGAAGTACGCTACGCATATCTTCACAGGTTCTGCGTTAACATGGTGGAATACCTATCTAGAGCAAGTGGGACAAGACGATGCGTACGCACTACCGTGGTCAGCATTCAAGCACTTGATGAACGAGAAGTACCGTCCCAGAACCGAGGTCAATAAGATCAAGACAGAACTTAGAGGGTTACGAACCCAAGGATTTGATATTATCACGTACGAAAGACGATTCACAGAATTGTGCCTATTGTGTCCAGGAGCATTCGAAGATGAGGAAGAGAAGATCGACGCGTTTGTGAAAGGATTACCGAAAAGAATCCAAGAAGATATAAGTTCACACGAGCCCGCCTCCATACAACAGGCATGTAGAATGGCTCACAAACTACAGATTGAAGAAAGAATTAAAGAACAGACTGCTGAAGAGGCCAATGTGAAGCAAGTTAAAAGAAAGTGGGAGGAAAACGGTGATAAGAATCACCAATACAACAACAACAGCAATTACAACAATAATCGCAACAATTATCCCAACAATCGCAACATCAATCGCAACTACAACAAACGGCCCAACAACAACAACAACAACAACAGCAACTACAACAATCATCCCAACAACAATAATAACCGCAACAACAATAACAATCAGAAGCAGCTATGCCAAAGGTGTGAAAAGTATCACTCGGGGTTCTGCACCAAATTTTGCAACAAGTGTAAAAGAAATGGTCATAGCGCGGCGAAGTGTGAGGTCTACGGACCAGGGGTTAATAGAACAAAAGGAACAAATGGTGTCGGAACTAGTAATGGCAGAGCAAGTAGTGTCGGAGCAAGTTATGCCAATGTAGTTTGTTATAAATGTGGAAAACCGGGCCACATTATTAGAAATTGCCCGAACCAGGAGAACACGAATGGACAAGGCCGCGGAAGAGTTTTCAATATTAATGCGGCAGAGGCACAGGAAGACCCGGAGCTTGTTACGGGTACATTTCTTATTGACAATAGATCTGCTTACGTTTTATTTGATTCGGGTGCGGATAGAAGCTATATGAGTAGAGATTTTTGTGCTAAATTAAGTTGTCCATTGACGCCTTTGGATAGTAAATTTTTACTCGAATTAGCAAATGGTAAATTAATTTCAGCAGATAATATATGTCGGAATCGAGAAATTAAACTGGTTAGCGAAACATTTAAGATTGATTTGATACGAGTAGAGTTAGGGAGTTTTGATGTGATAATCGGTATGGACTGGTTGAAAGAAGTGAAAGCAGAGATCGTTTGTTACAAAAATGCAATTCGCATTATACGAGAAAAAGGAAAACCCTTAATGGTGTACGGAGAAAAGGGCAACACGAAACTACATCTTATTAGTAATTTGAAGGCACAAAAACTAATAAGAAATGGTTGCTATGCTATTCTAGCACACGTCAAGAAAGTACAAACTGAAGAAAAGAGCATCAATGATGTTCCCATTGCAAAAGAATTTCCCGATGTATTTCCGAAAGAATTACCGGGATTACCCCCACATCGATCCTTTGAATTTCAAATAGATCTTGTACCAGGAGCTACACCAATAGCTCGTGATCCTTACAGACTCGCACCCAGCGAGATGAACGAACTGCAAAGCCAATTACAAGAACTTTTAGAGCGTGGTTTCATTCGACCAAGCACATCACCGTGGGGAGCTCCTGTTTTGTTTGTCAAGAAGAAAGATGGTACATTCAGGTTGTGTATCGACTACCGAGAGTTGAACAAACTTACCATCAAGAACCGCTACCCACTACCGAGAATCGACGACTTATTTGATCAACTACAAGGCTCGTCTGTTTATTCAAAGATTGACTTACGTTTCGGGTATCATCAAATGCGGGTGAAAGAAGATGATATTCCAAAGACTGCTTTCAGAACACGTTACGATCATTACGAGTTTATGGTCATGCCGTTTGGTTTAACTAATTCACCAGCTGTGTTCATTGACCTTATGAACCGAGTGTGTGGACCATACCTTGACAAGTTTGTCATTGTTTTCATTGATGACATACTTATTTACTCAAAGAATGACCAAGAACACGGTGAACATTTGAGAAAGGTGTTAGAAGTATTGAGGAAGGAAGAATTGTACGCTAAGTTTTCAAAGTGTGCATTTTGGTTGGAAGAAGTTCAATTCCTCGGTCACATAGTGAACAAAGAAGGTATTAAGGTGGATCCGGCAAAGATAGAAACTGTTAAAAAGTGGGAAACCCCGAAAACTCCGAAACACATACGCCAGTTTTTAGGACTAGCTGGTTACTACATAAGGTTCATCCAAGACTTTTCCAGAATAGCAAAACCCTTGACTGCATTAACGCATAAAGGGAAGAAATTTGAATGGAATGATGAACAAGAGAAAGCGTTTCAGTTATTGAAGAAAAAGCTAACTATGGCACCTATATTGTCATTTCCTGAAGGGAATGATGATTTTGTGATTTATTGTGACGCATCAAAGCAAGGTCTCAGTTGTGTATTAATGCAACGAACGAAGGTGATTGCTTATGCGTCTAGACAATTGAAGATTCACGAACAAAATTATACGACGCATGATTTGGAATTAGGTGCGGTTGTTTTTGCATTAAAGACTTGGAGGCACTACTTATATGGGGTTAAAAGTATTATATATACCGACCACAAAAGTCTTCAACACATATTTAATCAGAAACAACTGAATATGAGGCAGCGTAGGTGGATTGAATTGTTGAATGATTACGACTTTGAGATTCGTTACCACCCGGGGAAGGCAAATGTGGTAGCCGATGCCTTGAGCAGGAAGGATAGAGAACCCATTCGAGTAAAATCTATGAATATAGTGATTCATAATAACCTTACTACTCAAATAAAGGAGGCGCAACAAGGAGTTTTAAAAGAGGGAAATTTAAAGGATGAAATACCCAAAGGATCGGATAAGCATCTTAATATTCGGGAAGACGGAACCCGGTATAGGGCTGAAAGGATTTGGGTACCAAAATTTGGAGATATGAGAGAAATGGTACTTAGAGAAGCTCATAAAACCAGATACTCAATACATCCTGGAACGGGGAAGATGTACAAGGATCTCAAGAAACATTTTTGGTGGCCGGGTATGAAAGTCGATGTTGCTAAATATGTAGGAGAATGTTTGACGTGTTCTAAGGTCAAAGCTGAGCATCAGAAACGATCAGGTCTACTTCAACAACCCGAAATCCCGGAATGGAAATGGGAAAACATTACCATGGATTTCATCACTAAATTGCCAAGGACTGCAAGTGGTTTTGATTCTATTTGGGTAATAGTTGATCGTCTCACCAAATCAGCACACTTCCTGCCAATAAGAGAAGATGACAAGATGGAGAAGTTAGCACGACTGTATTTGAAGGAAGTCGTCTCCAGACATGGAATACCAATCTCTATTATCTCTGATAGGGATGGCAGATTTATTTCAAGATTCTGGCAGACATTACAGCAAGCATTAGGAACTCGTCTAGACATGAGTACTGCCTATCATCCACAAACTGATGGGCAGAGCGAAAGGACGATACAAACGCTTGAAGACATGCTACGAGCATGTGTTATTGATTTCGGAAACATTTGGGATCGACATCTATTGTTAGCAGAATTTTCCTACAACAACAGCTACCATTCAAGCATTGAGATGGCGCCGTTTGAAGCACTTTATGGTAGAAAGTGCAGGTCTCCGATTTGTTGGAGTGAGAAGATCATCCAAATTCAACAACGGTTGAAAACCGCCCAAAGTCGACAAAAGAGCTACGCTGACATTTAAAGAAAAGATATAGAATTTGAAATTGGAGAGATGGTCATGCTTAAAGTTGCACCTTAGAAAGGCGTTGTTCGATTTGGTAAACGAGGGAAATTAAATCCAAGGTATATTGGACCATTCAAGATTATTGATCGTGTCGGACCAGTAGCTTACCGACTTGAGTTACCTCAACAACTCGCGGCTGTACATAACACTTTCCACGTCTCGAATTTGAAGAAATGTTTTGCTAAAGAAGATCTCACTATTCCGTTAGATGAAATCCAAATCAACGAAAAACTTCAATTCATCGAAGAACCCGTCGAAATAATGGATCGTGAGGTTAAAAGACTTAAGCAAAACAAGATACCAATTGTTAAGGTTCGATGGAATGCTCGTAGAGGACCCGAGTTCACCTGGGAGCGTGAAGATCAGATGAAGAAGAAATACCCGCATCTATTTCCAGAAGATTCGTCAACACCTTCAACAGCTATAAATTTCGGGACGAAATTTATTTGACGGGTAGGTACTGTAGTGACCCGAACTTTTCCATGTATATATATATTAATTGAGATTGATATTTACATGATTAAATGTTTCCAACATGTTAAACAATCAAACTTGTTAAGACTTGATTAATTGAAATATGTTTCATATAGACAATTGACCACCCAAGTTGACCGGTGATTCACGAACGTTAAAACTTGTAAAAACTATATGATGACATATATATGGATATATATATATAGTTAACATGATACTATGATAAGTAAACATATCATTAAGTATATTAACAATGAACTACATATGTAAAAACAAGACTACTAACTTAATGATTTTTAAACGAGACATATATGTAACGATTATCGTTGTAAAGACATTTAATGTATATATATCATATTAAGAGATATTCATACATGATAATATCATGATAATATAATAATTTAAAATCTCATTTGATATTATAAACATTGGGTTAACAACATTTAACAAGATCGTTAACCTAAAGGTTTCAAAACAACACTTACATGTAACGACTAACGATGACTTAACGACTCAGTTAAAATGTATATACATGTAGTGTTTTAATATGTATTTATACACTGTTGAAAGACTTCAATACACTTATCAAAATACTTCTACTTAACAAAAATGCTTACAATTACATCCTCGTTCAGTTCCATCAACAATTCTACTCGTATGCACCCGTATTCGTACTCGTACAATACACAGCTTTTAGATGTATGTACTATTGGTATATACACTCCAATGATCAGCTCTTAGCAGCCCATGTGAGTCACCTAACACATGTGGGAACCATCATTTGGCAACTAGCATGAAATATCTCATAAAATAACAAAAATATGAGTAATCATTCATGACTTATTTACATGAAAACAAAATTACATATCCTTTATATCTAATCCATACACCAACGACCAAAAACACCTACAAACACTTTCATTCTTCAATTTTCTTCATCTAATTGATCTCTCTCAAGTTCTATCTTCAAGTTCTAAGTGTTCTTCATAAATTCTACAAGTTCTAGTTACATAAAATCAAGAATACTTTCAAGTTTGCTAGCTCACTTCCAATCTTGTAAGGTGATCATCCAACCTCAAGAAATCTTTGTTTCTTACAGTAGGTTATCATTCTAATACAAGGTAATAATCATATTCAAACTTTGGTTCAATTTCTATAACTATAACAATCTTATTTCAAGTGATGATCTTACTTAAACTTGTTTTCGTGTCATGATTCTGCTTCAAGAACTTCGAGCCATCCAAGGATTCGTTGAAGCTAGATCCATTTTTCTCTTTTCTAGTAGGTTTATCCAAGGAACTTAAGGTAGTAATGATGTTCATAACATCATTCTATTCATACATATAAAGCTATCTTATTCGAAGGTTTAAACTTGTAATCACTAGAACATAGTTTAGTTAATTCTAAACTTGTTCGCAAAAAAAAGTTAATCCTTCTAACTTGACTTTTAAAATCAACTAAACACATGTTCTATATCTATATGATATGCTAACTTAATGATTTAAAACCTGGAAACACGAAAAACATCGTAAAACCGGATTTACGCCGTCGTAGTAACACCGACGGCTGTTTTGGGTTAGTTAATTAAAACCTATGATAAACTTTGATTTAAAAGTTGTTATTCTGATAAAATGATTTTTATTATGAACATGAAACTATATCCAAAAATTATGGTTAAACTCAAAGTGGAAGTATGTTTTCTAAAATGGTCATCTAGACGTCGTTCTTTCGACTGAAATGAATACCTTTACAAAAACGACTTGTAACTTATTTTTTCGACTATAAACTTATACTTTTTCTGTTTAGATTCATAAAATAGAGTTCAATATGAAACCATAGCAATTTGATTCACTCAAAACGGATTTAAAATGAAGAAGTTATGGGTAAAACAAGATTGGATAATTTTTCTCATTTTAGCTACGTGAAAATTGGTAACAAATCTATTCCAACCATAACTTAATCAACTTGTATTGTATATTATGTAATCTTGAGATACCATAGACACGTATACAATGTTTCGACCTATCATGTCGACACATCTATATATATTTCGGAACAACCATAGACACTCTATATGTGAATGTTGGAGTTAGCTATACACGGTTGAGGTTGATTCCAAAATATATATAGTTTGAGTTGTGATCAATACTGAGATACGTATACACTGGGTCTTGGATTGATTCAAGATAATATTTATCGATTTATTTATGTACATCTAACTGTGGACAACTAGTTGTAGGTTACTAACGAGGACAGCTGACTTAATAAACTTAAAACATCAAAATATATTAAAAGTGTTGTAAATATATTTTGAACATACTTTGATATATATGTATATATTGTTATAGGTTCGTGAATCAACCAGTGGCCAGGTCTTACTTTCCGACGAACTAAAAATCTGTGAAAGTGAGTTATAGTCCCACTTTTAAAATCTAATATTTTTGGGATGAGAATACATGCAGGTTTTATAAATGATTTACAAAATAGACACAAGTACGTGAAACTACATTCTATGGTTGAATTATCGAAATCGAATATGCCCCTTTTTATTAAGTCTGGTAATCTAAGAATTAGGGAACAGACACCCTAATTGACGCTAATCCTAAAGATAGATCTATTGGGCTTAACAAACCCCATCCAAAGTACCGGATGCTTTAGTACTTCGAAATTTATATCATATCCGAAGGGTGTCCCGGAATGATGGGGATATTCTTATATATGCATCTTGTTAATGTCGGTTACCAGGTGTTCACCATATGAATGATTTTTATCTCTATGTATGGGATGTGTATTGAAATATGATATCTTGTGGTCTATTATTATGATTTGATATATATAGGTTAAACCTATAACTCACCAACATTTTTGTTGACGTTTTAAGCATGTTTATTCTCAGGTGATTATTAAGAGCTTCCGCTGTCGTATTCTTAAATAAGGACGAGATTTGGAGTCCATGCTTGTATGATATTGTGTAAAAACTGCATTCAAGAAACTTATTTTGTTGTAACATATTTGTATTGTAAACCATTATGTAATGGTCGTGTGTAAACAGGATATTTTAGATTATCATTATTTGATAATCTACGTAAAGCTTTTTAAACCTTTATTGATGAAATAAAGGTTATGGTTTATTTTAAAATGAATGCAGTCTTTGAAAAACGTCTCATATAGAGGTCAAAACCTCGCAACGAAATCAATTAATATGGAACGTTTTTAATCAATAAGAACGGGACATTTCACATAAGGTCCATGAACACAGCTGGTGCATTAGTTAAACCAAACGGCATGACCATAAACTCGTAATGACCGTAACGTGTTCTGAAAGCAGTCTTTGGAATATCATCTTCTTTCACCCGCATTTGATGATACCCGGAACGTAAGTCAATCTTTGAATAAACAGACGAGCCTTGTAGTTGATCAAATAAGTCGTCGATTCTCGGTAGTGGGTAGCGGTTCTTGATGGTAAGTTTGTCCAACTCTCGGTAGTCGATAAACAACCTGAATGTACCATCTTTCTTCTTGACAAACAAAACAGGAGCTCCCCACGGTGATGTGCTTGGTCGAATGAAACCACGCTCTAAAAGTTCTTGTAATTGGCTTTTCAGTTCTTTCATCTCGCTGGGTGCGATTCTGTAAGGAGCACGAGCTATTGGTGCAGCTCCTGGTACAAGATCTATTTGAAATTCAACGGATCGATGTGGGGGTAATCCCGGTAATTCTTTTGGAAATACATCGGGAAATTCTTTTGCGACGGGAACATCATTGATGCTCTTTTTTTCAGTTTGTACTTTCTCGACGTGTGCTAGAACAGCATAGAAACCTTTTCTTATTAGTTTTTGTGCCTTCAAATTACTAATAAGATGTAGCTTCGTGTTGCCCTTTTCTCCGTACACCATTAAGGGTTTTTCTTTTTCTCGTATAATGCGAATTGCATTTTTGAAACAAACGATCTCTGCTTTCACTTCTTTCAACCAGTTCATACCGATTATCACATCAAAACTCCCTAACTCTACTGGTATCAAGTCAATCTTAAATGTTTCGCTAACCAGTTTAATTTCTCGATTCCGACATATATTATCTGCTGAAATTAATTTACCATTTGCTAATTCGAGTAAAAATTTACTATCCAAAGGCGTCAATGGACAACTTAATTTAGCACAAAAATCTCTACTCATATAGCTTCTATCCGCACCCTAATCAAATAAAACGTAAGCAGATTTATTGTCAATAAGAAACGTACCCGTAACAAGCTCCGGGTCTTCCTGTGCCTCTGCCGCATTAATATTGAAAACTCTTCCGCGGCCTTGTCCATTCGTGTTCTCCTGGTTCGGATAATTTCTAATAATGTGGCCCGGTTTTCCACATTTATAACAGACTACATTGGCATAACTTGCTCCGACACTACTTGCTCCGCCATTACTTGTTCCGACACCATTTGTTCCTTTCGTTTTGTTAACCCCTGGTCCGTAGACCTCACACTTCGCCGCGCTATGACCATTTCTTTTACACTTGTTGCAAAATTTGGTGCAGAACCCCGAGTGATACTTTTCACACCTTTGGCATAGCTGCTTCTGATTGTTGTTGTTGTTGCGGTTATTATTGTTGTTAAGATGATTGTTGTAGTTGTTGTTGTTGTTGTTGTTGTTGTTGGGCCGTTTGTTGTAGTTGCGATTGATGTTGCGATTGTTAGGATAGTTGTTGCGATTATTGTTGTAATTGCTGTTGTTGTTGTATTGGTGATTCTTATCACCGTTTTCCTCCCACTTTCTTTTGACTTGCTTCACATTGGCCTCTTCAGCAGTCTGTTCTTTAATTCTTTCTTCAATCTGGTTCACTAGTTTGTAAGCCATTCTACATGCCTGTTGTATGGAGGCGGGCTCGTGTGAACTTATATCTTCTTGGATTCTTTCCGGTAATCCTTTCACAAACGCGTCGATCTTCTCTTCCTCATCTTCGAACGCTCCCGGACACAATAGGCATAATTCTGTGAATCGTCTTTCGTACGTGGTAATATCAAATCCTTGGGTTCGTAACCCTCTAAGTTCTGTCTTGAGCTTATTGACCTAGGTTCCGGGACGGTACTTCTCGTTCATCAAGTGCTTGAATGCTGACCACGGTAGTGCGTAAGCATCATCTTATCCCACTTGCTCTAGATAGGTATTCCACCATGTTAACGCAGAACCTGTGAAGGTATGCGTAGCGTACTTCACTTTGTCCTCTTCAGTACACTTACTTATAGCAAACACCGATTCGACCTTCTCGGTCCACCGTTTCAATTCGATCGGTCCTTCAGTTCCATTAAATTTCAAAGGTTTGCAGGCAATGAATTCTTTGTAGGTGCATCCTACACGATTTCCTGTACTGCTAGATCCAAGGTTATTGTTGGTATGTAGCGCGGCCTGTACTGCGGTTATGTTTGAAGCAAGAAACGCACGAAATTCCTCCTCACTCATATTCAAGGTGTGTCGAGTAGTCGGTGCCATTTCCTTCAAAATAGGCAAATGAAACGAGTTAATCATATAGAATATCAAGAGTAGTCAATAGTATTTCGTAGCGTAATATGAACTTATTTATAAAAGCTCTTTCTTCATATTAGCGTTTTATACTCTTTAATTAGGGTAGTACCTACCCGTTAAGTTCATACTTAGTAGCTAACATACCATTTCAACTACTACAATTCTATATGAAAAACTAATCACAAAAAAATATATATCATATTCAAACCTTTATACAATAACTTTCAAACTTACAATACCGCTATTTTACATATAGCATGAAATATAGCACATAAAACTTTGATACAAAGTAGTTGCGAAGATAATTCTAGTTAATAAATAAGGCGTTCAGCAAAGGCAACAAAGACACGTCCAGAAACAAGTCATGCATTCTAGTTTTACTAATACCACTTCCCATCCTTGGTCTTGTGGAACGTAACCGTTGTGACCGATAGTATGACAACGTGTTGTAACGTCATCAAAAGGACGAAGGTTACGTAATGACCAACAGTCTCGTAATAACCTAAAAACCTCATTTCTTACCCCAATTACCGACTCCGTCACTTGTGGGAATGTTTTGTTTAATAGTTGTAGCCCGATGTTCTTTTTCTCACTTTGGTGAGAAGCGAACATTACTAACCCGTAAGCATAACATGCTTCTTTATGTTGCATGTTAGCCGCTTTTTCTAAATCATGAAGTCCTATATTCGGATACATTGAGTCAAAATAATTTCTTAACCCATTGCGTAAAATAGCATTTGGGTTCCCCGCAATATATGCGTCAAAGTAAACACATCGTAACTTATGGGTTTCCCAATGTGATATCCCCCATCTTTCAAACGAAAGCCTTTTATAAACCAAGGCATTCTTGGAACGTTCTTCAAATGTCTTACAAACTGATTTTGCCATAAATAGTTGTGCCGAGGAATTCTGACCGACTCTAGACAAGATTTCATCAATCATGTCTCCGGGTAAGTCTTCTAAAATATTGGGTTGTCTATCCATTTTGTGTTTTTATACTGTAAAATAGACAAGAGTTAGATTCATAAAAGATACTTATTAATACAAGCAATTTTTACATATATCGTAAAGCATAAGCACACTATATTACATATATTACACCGCACAAATACAACTATCTTATTCCGACTCACTCGTTTCTTCTTTTTCGAACTTGGTTTTATTTGCTAAGTTTTTAGGGATATATGATGTTCCCCTAATACGAGCCGTCGTTTTCCATATTGGTCTAGAAAAACCTGGTGGTTTAGAGGTTCCCGGGTTATTGTTACAACTTAAGAAATACGGGTGTTGACGATACATATAAAGTTCATCGGGGTTGGAATCAGATTTCTCTATTTTTATGCCCTTTCCCTTATTGTTTTCTTTTGCCTTTTTAAATTCAGTTGGGGTAATTTCTATAACATCATCGGAATCCTCGTCGGGATCCGATTCATCGGAGAATTGGTAATCCTCCCAATATTTTGCTTCCTTGGCGGAAACACCGTGGACCATAATTAATCTTGGTCGGTTGCTTGAGGATTTTCTTTTACTTAACCGTTTTATTATTTCCTCCACCGGTTCTATTTCTTCTTCCGGTTCCTCCTCCTCCGGTTCCGATTCTTCTTCCGGTTTCGATTCTTCTTCCGGTTCCTCTTCGGGAACTTGTGAATCAGTCCACGAATCATTCCAAATTACATTTAACTCTTCATTATTATTAGGTGAGTCAATGGGACTTGTATTAGAGGTAGACATCTATCACATAATATCAAACACGTTAAGAGATTAATATATCACATAATATTCACATGTTAAAAAAATATAGTTTCCAACAAAATTTGTTAAGCAATCATTTTTCAAGTAAACACGGTCGAAGTCCAGACTCACTAATGCATCCTAACAAACTCGATAAGACACACTAATGCAAAATTCTGGTTCTCTAAGACCAACGCTCGGATACCAACTGAAATGTCCCGTTCTTATTGATTAAAAACGTTCCATATTAATTGATTTCGTTGCGAGGTTTTGACCTCTATATGAGACATTTTTTCAAAGATTGCATTCATTTTTAAAACAAACCATAACCTTTATTTCATAAATAAAGGTTTAAAAAGCTTTACGTAGATTATCAAATAATGATAATCTAAAATATCCTGTTTACACACGACCATTACATAATGGTTTACAATACAAATATGTTACATCGAAATCAGTTTCTTGAATGCAGTTTTTACACAATATCATACAAACATGGACTCCAAATCTTGTCCTTATTTTAGTATGCAACAGCGGAAGCTCTTAGTATTCACCTGAGAATAAACATGCTTTAAACGTCAACAAAAATGTTGATGAGTTATAGGTTTAACCTATATATATCAAATCGTAACAATAGACCACAAGATTTCATATTTCAATACACATCCCATACATAGAGATAAAAATCATTCATATGGTGAACACCTGGTAATCGACATTAACAAGATGCATATATAAGAATATCCCCATCATTCCGGGACACCCTTCAGATATGATATAAATTTCGAAGTACTAAAGCATCCGGTACTTTGGATGGGGTTTGTTAGGCCCAATAGATCTATCTTTAGGATTCGCGTCAATTAGGGTGTCTGTTCCCTAATTCTTAGATTACCAGACTTAATAAAAAGGGGCATATTCGATTTCGATAATTCAACCATAGAATGTAGTTTCACGTACTTGTGTCTATTTTGTAAATCATTTATAAAACCTGCATGTATTCTCATCCCAAAAATATTAGATTTTAAAAGTGGGACTATAACTCACTTTCACATATTTTTACTACGTCGGGAAGTAAGACTTGGTCACTGGTTGATTCACGAACCTATAACAATATATACATATATATCAAAGTATGTTCAAAATATATTTACAATACTTTTAATACATTTTGATGTTTTAAGTTTATTAAGTCAGCTGTCCTCGTTAGTAACCTACAACTAGTTGTCCACAGTTAGATGTACAGAAATATATCGATAAATATTATCTTGAATCAATCCACGACCCAGTGTATACGTATCTCAGTATTGATCACAACTCAAACTATATATATATTTTGGAATCAACCTCAACCCTGTATAGCTAACTCCAACATTCACATATAGAGTGTCTATGGTTGTTCCGCAATATATATATAGATGGGTTGACATGATAGGTCAAAACATTGTATACGTGTCTATGTTATCTCAAGATTACATAATATACAATATAAGTTGATTAGGTTATGGTTGGAATAGATTTATTACTAACTTTCACGTAAGTAAAATGAGTAGTTTTTATCAATCTTGTTTTACTCGCCATTTCTTCGTTTCTAATCCGTTTTGAGTGATTCCAGTGGCCACAGTTTTGTATTGACCTTAACTTTATGAATCTAAATATAAAAAGTATAAGTTTATAGTCAGAAATACAAGTTACAAGTCATTTTTGAAAGAGGTAGTCATTTCCGTCGAAAGAACGACATCTTGATGACCATTTTGAAAAACATACTTTCACTTTGAGTTTAAACATGATTTTTGGATATAGTTTCATGTTTATAAGAAAAATCATTTTTCCAGAAGTATAGCTTTTAAATCAAAGTTCTTCTTAGCTTTTAATTATCCCAACCAAAACAGCCCCCGGTTTTACTACGACGGCGTATATCCAGTTTTATGGTGTTTATCGTGTTTCCGGGTTTTAAATCATTAAGTTAGCATATCATATAGATATAGAACATGTGTTTAATTGATTTTAAAAGTCTAGTTAGAAGGATTAACTTTATTTGCAAACAAATTTAGAATTAACTAAACTATGTTCTAGTGATTACAAGTTTATAACGTTGAATAAGACAGCTTTTTATGTATGAATCGAATGATGTTATGAACATCATTACTACCTCAAGTTCCTTGGATAAACCTACTGGAAATGAGAAAAATGGATCTAGCTTCAAAGGATCCTTGGATGGCTTGAAAGTTCTTGAAGCAGAATCATGACACGAAAACAATTTCAAGTAAGATTTCCACTCGAAATAAGATTGTTATAGTTATAGAAATTGAATTAAAGTTTGAATATAATTATTACCTTGTATTAGAATGATAACCTACTGTAAGTAACAAAGGTTTCTTGATCTTGGATGATTACTTGGAATGGATTTAGAAAACTTGGAAGTAAACTTGCAATCTTGGAAGTATTCTTGATTTTATGAAACTAGAACTTTTGGAATTTATGAAGAACACTTAGAACTTGAAGATAGAACTTGAGAGAGATCAATTAGATGAAGAAAATTGAAGAACGAAAGTGTTTGTAGGTGTTTTTGGTCGTTGGTTTATGGATTAGATATAAAGGATATGTAATTTTGTTTTCATGTAAATAAGTCATGAATGATTACTCATATTTTTGTAATTTTATGAGATATTTCATGCTAGTTTCCAAATGATGGTTCCTACATGTGTTAGGTGACTCACATGGGCTGCTAAGAGCTGATAATTAGAGTGTATATACCAATAGTACATACATCTAAAAGCTGTGTATTGTTTGAGTACGAATACGAGTGCATACGAGTAGATTTGTTGATGAAACTGAACGAGGATGTAATTGTAAGCATTTTTGTTAAGTAGAAGTATTTTGATAAGTGTCTTGAAGTCTTTCAAAAGTGTATGAATACATATTAAAACACTACATGTATATACATTTTAACTGAGTCGTTAAGTCATCGTTAGTCGTTACATGTAAATGTTGTTTTGAAACCTTTAGGTTAACGATCTTGTTAAATGTTGTTAACCCAATGTTTATAATATCAAATGAGATTTTAAATTATTATATTATCATGATATTATGACGTACGAATATCTCTTAATATGATCTATATACATTAAATGTCGTTACAATGATAATCGTTACATATATGTCTCGTTTCAAAATCATTAAGTTAGTAGTCTTATTTTTACATATGTAGTTCATTGTTAATACACTTAATGATATATTTAATTATCATTTAACATAATTAACCAAGTGTATCAATATCTTAATATGATTCTGATAATGCTAAAAACGAACATATATTTCATAGCATTATTCCTCAAGAAAGACAAGCTTTTAGTTGCAATTGTTCTATTTACAAGTGATATTCGTTTAAATAATAAAAGGTGAAGACAAAAGACAGATTCGACGAATTGAAGACGCAAACGACCAAAAAGCTCAAAAGAACAAAAGACAATCAAAAAGGTTCCAATTATTGATAAGAAACGTCTCGAAATCACAAGAGTACAAGATTCAAAACGCAAAGTACAAGATATTAAATTGTACGCGAGGACGTTCGAAAATCCGGAACCGGGACCAGAGTCAACTCTTAACGCTCGACGCAACGGACTAAAAATTACAAGTTAACTATGTATATAAATATAATATAATATATAATTAATTATATTAATTATATATATATTATATATATATATTAAAAACCGTCGGCAGCCAGAAACTCCAAGGGTGTGAACTGTAAATACCTCTCCGCGACTCGCGGAGTTTTAAGGCCATTTTGCCGCGAGTCGCGGAGCCCCAAATTTCACTTCTGGCTATAAAGCCAACCGAATTCTGATCGAATTTATCATTTTTTTTTCTCAATCTCTCTCTCAATATATACGTAAATATAATTATATTTATAATTTATATTTTAATTTTAATTATAATTCTAATAATAAGGGTATGTTAGCGAATGTTGTAAGGGTGTAAGTCGAAATTCTGTCCGTGTAACGCTACGCTATTTTTAATCATTGTAAGTTATGTTCAACCTTTTTACATTAATGTCTCGTAGCTAAGTTATTATTATGCTTATTTAAAACGAAGTAATCATGATGTTGGGCTAATTACTAAAATTGGGTAATTGGGCTTTGTACCATAATTGGGGTTTGGACAAAAGAACGACACTTGTGGAAACTAGACTATGGGCTATTAATGGGCTTTATATTTGTTTAACTAAATGAAAGTTTGTTAATGTTAATATAAAGATTTACAATTGGGCGTCCCTATAAATTACCATATAAACTCGATCGGACACGATGGGCGGGGTATTTATATGTACGAATAATCGTTCATTTAACCGGACACGGGAATGGATTAATAGCCACTAGAATAATTAAAACAGGGGTGAAATTACATTCAAGGGTAATTGGTGTAATTGTTAACAAAGTAGTAAAACCTTGGTTTACACGCAGTCGATAACCTGGTGTATTCATTAAACAAAGTATTAAAACCTTGTTACAATTCGAATCCCCAATTAGTTGGAATATTTATCTTCGGGTATAATAATAATTTGACAAGGACACTTGCAATTTATATTTATGACTGATGGACTGTTATGGACAAAAACCAGACGGACATATTGAATAATCCAGGACAAAGGACAATTAACCCATGGGAATAAAACTAAAATCAACACGTCAAACATCATGATTACGGAAGTTTAAATAAGCATAATTCATTTATTTCATATTTAATTTCCTTTATTTTATATTTAATTGCACTTCTAATTATCGCACTTTTATTTATTGTTATTTAATCGCACTTTTATTATTCGCAATTTCATTATCGTTATTTACTTTACGCTTTAATTTAAAGTCTTGTATTTATTTTATATTTTACATTAGGTTTTAACTGCGACTAAAGTTTTAAAATCGACAAACCGGTCATTAAACGGTAAAAACCCCCCCTTTATAATAATAATATTACCTATATATACATTTGTATTTTTATAAAAGTAAACTAATATAGCGTTGAGCTTTGTTTAAAGATTTCCCTGTGGAACGAACCGGACTTACTAAAAACTACACTACTGTACGATTAGGTACACTGCCTATAAGTGTTGTAGCAAGGTTTAAGTATATCCATTCTATAAATAAATAAATATCTTGTGTAAAATTGTATCGTATTTAATAGTATTTTCCTAGTAAAAATATAAGCTATTTTGTATACACCTCGTTCGACATCAAGTATTTTTGGCGCCGCTGCCGGGGAATATCTTAAAAGCCGGAAGCGCAACGCTAATATAAAAGAAAAAAAAAAAAAAGATTTTTATCTACTTTTATTAAAAGTCGTTTTTTTTTGTAAAATTACGTTTTAAAAATTCGAAAAATATAAAAAGAAAAACAAAAATATTAGTATTTTTAGGATTTTGTTAAATATTTAAGTTTTATAAGTTTCTTTATTTGTATTTTAGTTTATAAAAATATAAGTTTTAATTTTAATATCTTTTAATTATTTAAAAAACAGAAAACAAAATAAAAAAAAAAAATATAAAGAAAAACGCGTAAAAAGTGAAACCTGTCAGCTCAAATTCTGAACCCCGCGACTCGCGGGGTTTTCTTCTCTCTTTGCCGCGACTCGCGGAGGGTTTCTGACACACGGACAAAACCCTAATCAAGCATTGATTACGGGTTTTAATTATTATTATTATTATTTAACTTAATTATTATTATTATTATTATTAATTTTAGTTTTATTTTTACTTTTTACTTTATATTTATGTATTTTGTTTAATTAGTTTTATTAAAATTGTAAAATTAGTAGTTTTAATTAAATAAATAATATAAAAATAATATTTTTATAAAAATTGTACTTTTTACAACTTTTTGTATATTTTTATATTTTGTACCTTTTTAATCGTTGTAGCGTAATATTTATATTTTTAGCTCATAATTAATTTTAAACTTAGTTTTTGCTATAGTTATTTTTACTCCTATATTTTTAGGCTTTGTCGTAGAATTCCTTAAGTGCTTTTTCTTTAGACTAAGATTTAGGTGCTTTAGAATTTTGCGACGCCTTTTTAAGTTTTAGTTTCTTTTTAAGTTATTTTCATTTGGGATTTAGTTTTTCCTTGTAAGCTTTAATATTTTTAGACCTTTTACTATGTATCAATTATCATTCCAATTAGTAATTTCAATTTGCGATTATAATTTTAAGTTAGTTGTAGTAATAAGGTTAAATTAATTAAGTATTTTTAAGTTTTTATAAGTTTCTTTTATTTTTCCGTCACCTTTTATTTTTCAACCATTTTTTCTTTTTCGACCTTTTGCGACGAACTCTTTGTCTTTCTTATTTCTCGCCATTCTAGTTTTTAGGACTTAGAATTTTTTCTACTTCTTATCTAAATTTCTAAAAATTACGAAAAATTTATTTTAAGTGGTTAAATTAATAGACATCAAAATTTTCTGGTTCGTAGTAATAGTTGGATTTGTACGTGGACCGGGTTATTGGAGCCAAACAGTCCTCAATTATATTGAGACCAAACGAATCCTGCCCCTCTGCTGCATCTTTTGGCTATTCGAAACGTGGGCAAAATCAGAAAAGTCTATTGATTGGATAACTTATTATAATTTTTCTTTCCTTTTTAAAACTAATAGGATATTCAGTGAATGCACCGAGCAAGACGTTCATCACCTTTTGTACGTTCACCACCTGTAACTCGATCAAGACATCGTTTAACAAATATAACCGCCGTTGATTTTTCTTTAGAATCGTCATCCAGTCGACCAAGTACTTCAGTTCAAATTTCCGATAATCCATTTTTTGAACCCGACCTCACAATTGAGAATCCAGAAAATATTCAGGAACGGTTCGTAGATCCTGAACCATTAAACTTTCCTCCGGAACCACCAATCATTCAAACAGAGATTGTTGAGGAACGAACCATTAAATCTGAAGCATCTAGTGATACCGATTCAACAAATTCAATTATGGAGAATCTGGAACCTTTAAGTATGGAAGACCGAATGAGAGCTAAACGCACTGGCCAAGGTCACGCAATTACTCATCCAGACATTAATGCGCCAGATTATGAAATCAAAGGACAAATTCTACACATGGTGACTAATCAATGCCAATTTAGTGGTGCGCCGAAGGAAGATCCAAATGAACATCTACGTACCTTTAATAGGATCTGCACACTATTTAAAATCCGAGAAGTGGAGGATGAACAAATATATCTCATGTTATTTCCCTGGACTTTAAAGGGAGAAGCCAAAGATTGGTTGGAATCGTTACCTGAAGGGGCGATCGATACATGGGACGTTTTAATTGACAAATTTCTTAAACAATTTTTTCCTGCATCTAAAGCCGTAAGACTTCAAGCAGAAATTGTTACGTTCACACAGAAACCAAATGAAACTCTATATGAGGCATGGACAAGATATGGAAAGTTGTTAAGAGGATGTCCGCAACATGGTTTAGACACCTGTCAAATAGTACAAATATTCTACCAAGGATGCGACATCACTACAAGAAAAGACATAGATATAGCAGCTGGTGGTTCTATTATGAAGAAAACCGAAACTGATGCTTACAAAATTATTGATAATACTGCTTCCCACTCACATGAGTGGCACCAAGAAAAAGACATCATTAGATCATCTAAAGCAGCTAGAGCCGATTCTAGCCATGACTTAGATTCCATTTCCGCAAAGATAGATGCTTTCGAGAGACGAATGGAAAAGATGACTAAGGATATTCACTCTATACGAATTAGTTGTGAGCAGTGTGGAGGACCACATTTGACAAAAGATTGTCTCAGTATTGAATTAACAATGGAACAAAGAGAGAATATTTCATACATAAACCAAAGGCCTGGAAATAATTATCAGAATAATTATCAACCGCCAAGACCGATTTACAATCAAAACCAGAATTATAACCGAAATATTCCATACAACAACCAACAAGGTCCTAGCAATCAACAAGTATCCAATAATACTTATAATCAGCAAAGACCGAATTTTCAAAACAAACCACCACAACAAACCGATGATAAAAAGCCAAATTTAGAAGATATGATGACGAAGCTAGTTGAAACTCAAACGCAGTTTTTCACATCTCAAAAACAAACTAATGAACAAAATGCTCAAGCATTTAGAAATCAACAAGCTTCTATTCAAAATCTGGAACAAGAAGTAAGTAACCTAGCAAGGTTAATAGGTGAAAGAAAACCGGGAAGTCTACCAAGCGATACAAATGCTAACCCCCGGAATGAAACAGCTAAAGCTATTACCACAAGAAGTGGTACAACACTTAAACCACCTGAAATACCTGTAACTTCTGATGAAACTATTCCTACTACACAAGAACCACAACCTGATCAAGATAAGGAAAAAGAACCGGTAGTTGAAAAGGTTAATAAAGATAACACAGTTAAGGATAAACCTTATGTTAAACCATACCAACCACCACTTCCTTACCCGAGTAAAATGAAGAAAGAAAAACTTGAAGCCGAGCAATCCAAATTCTTGGATATGTTTAAACAGATAAATGTAAATCTTCCTTTCATTGATGTGATTTCAGGAATGCCAAGATATGCTAAATTCTTGAAAGATCTAATCACGAATAGAAAGAAAATGGAAGAACTCTCGGCTGTTACTATGAATGCTAATTGTTCAGCAGTGCTGTTGAATAAGATACCAGAAAAACTATCTGATCCAGGAAGTTTCACAATTCCATGTTTTCTGGGTAGTCTTAGTTCAATAGAAGCATTGGCAGACTTAGGTGCTAGTATAAATCTAATGCCGTATTCACTATACGCTAAACTAGACCTTGGAGAATTGAAACCAACCAGAATAAGCATACAACTAGCCGATAGATCAATAAAATATCCTAGAGGGATAATGGAGAACATGCTAGTTAAAGTTGGTACTTTAGTATTTCCAGTAGATTTTGTTGTTTTGGACATGGAAGAAGATTCTCAAGTTCCTCTCATATTAGGAAGACCATTCTTAAACACGGCTAAAGCAATGATAGACGTGTTCGGTAAGAAACTGACCCTAAGTATAGAGGATGAGAGTGTTACCTTTTCAGTTGATAGAGCCATGCAACAACCACAATCTGCAGATGATACATGTTATTATATTCAAACTATAGATGCACATGCAGAATTATTAGAAGAATTTCCAGAATTACAAGGAACAGGAGAATGTTCTTTAGGAGAAGGTAATGAACCAATTGATGAAGCTGAAATGTTAGCTACACTTATAGCTAATGGATATGAACCAACAACAGAAGAAATTCAAATGCTAAAAGAAGAAGACAGATATCGATATAAATCATCGATAGAAGAACCTCCGAAATTAGAATTAAAGCCACTTCCAAACCATTTGGAATACGCTTATTTACATGGTGAATCTGAATTACCTGTAATAATATCGTCTTCTCTTACTGAAAATGAGAAATCACAACTCATTTCTGTGTTGAAAGCTCATAAACCAGCCATTGCATGGAAGATTCATGATATTAAAGGAATAAGTCCTTCGTATTGCACACATAAAATCCTTATGGAAGAAGGTCATAAAACGTATGTGCAACGCCAACGAAGACTAAATCCTAATATGCAAGATATAGTTAAGAAAGAGATTATTAAACTGCTAGATGCAGGTTTGATATATCCAATTTCTGATAGTCCATGGGTAAGCCCAGTTCAATGCGTGCCTAAGAAAGGTGGCATGACTGTCATCACAAATGAGAAAAATGAGCTTATTCCTACTAGGACTGTAACAGGATGGCGTGTATGTATTGATTATAGAAAATTAAATGACGCCACCAGAAAAGATCACTTTCCCTTACCTTTCATAGATCAAATGTTGGAAAGATTAGCCGGAAATAGTTACTATTGTTTTCTAGATGGATTTTCCGGATATTTTCAAATTCCAATAGCACCCGAAGATCAAGAGAAAACCACATTCACGTGCCCTTATGGTACTTTTGCTTACAAACGCATGCCATTTGGACTTTGTAACGCCCCTGCAACCTTTCAAAGGTGCATGATGGCGATTTTTCATGACATGATAGAAGAATGCATGGAAGTATTCATGGATGACTTTTCAGTCTTCGGTGATACATTTAAATCATGTCTAGTAAATCTGGAACGAATGCTAATTAGATGCGAAAAATCAAATCTAGTACTTAATTGGGAGAAATGCCATTTCATGGTTAAAGAAGGCATCGTTCTTGGACATAAAATTTCAAAAGAAGGAATTGAAGTGGATAGAGCTAAAGTAGATGTAATTGCTAAACTTCCACATCCCACCAATGTTAGAGGAGTTAGGAGTTTTCTAGGGCATGCCGGTTTTTACCGACGTTTCATAAAAGATTTTTCTAAAATTGCCACTCCTATGAATAAACTCCTAGAAAAGGATGCGCCATTCATCTTTTCAGATGAATGTATCAAATCTTTTAATATTCTTAAAGAAAAACTCACTAATGCACCGATCATGATAACACCAAATTGGAATCTACCATTTGAACTAATGTGCGATGCAAGTGATTTTGCAATGGGAGCCGTTTTAGGACAAAGGATTGAAAAACGATTTCAACCTATATATTATGCTAGTAAGACATTACAAGGAGCACAAACGAACTATACAACTACTGAAAAAGAACTCCTTGCTATTGTCTTTGCTTTTGACAAATTTCGATCATATCTCGTTCTAGCAAAAACGGTGGTCTATACCGACCATTCTGCTCTTAGATACCTATTTTCAAAACAAGATGCTAAACCAAGATTAATCCGTTGGATCTTACTCTTACAAGAGTTTGATATTGAAATCCGAGATAAAAAAGGAGCAGAAAATCTCGCCGCTGATCATCTTTCTCGTCTTGAAAATCCCGAATTAGAAGTTCTGAATGAATCGGCCATACAAGACAACTTTCCTGATGAATATCTATTGAAGATAGATTATAAAGAAATCCCATGGTTTGCAGACTATGCAAACTACTTAGTTTGTGGATTCCTTGAAAAAGGATTATCGTACCAAAGACGAAAGAAATTCTTCAGTGATATAAAACATTATTTCTGGGAAGATCCACATTTGTTTAAAAGTTGTCCCGATGGAATAATACGCCGATGTGTATTTGGAGATGAAGCTAGTAAAATTTTAAACCATTGTCACACAGGACCAACAGGAGGGCATTATGGGCCTCAACTAACAGCAAGAAAAATTTATGAAGCTGGATTCTATTGGCCTACAATTTACAAAGACGCACACCTTCTTTGCAAATCCTGTGATGCATGTCAAAGGGCCGGAAAAATAAGTCAACGTGATGAAATGCCACAAAATGTCATCCAAGTATGTGAAGTATTTGACATTTGGGGTATTGACTTTATGGGTCCATTTCCAAAATCTCATAATAATCTATATATACTCGTAGCCATTGATTATGTATCTAAATGGGCGGAAGCACAAGCTCTCCCAACTAACGATGCACGAGTTGTAGTCAACTTTTTGAAACGTCTTTTTGCAAGGTTTGGAACACCGAAAGCTTTAATAAGTGATCGGGGTACTCATTTCTGTAATAATCAACTTGAGAAAGTTCTTAAAAGATATGGAGTAACTCATAAAATCTCCACCGCATATCATCCACAAACAAGTGGACAAGTTGAAAATACCAACCGAGCTTTAAAATGTATTCTAGAGAAAACCGTAGGATCAAATCCGAAGGAATGGTCCATTAAATTGGAGGATGCACTCTGGGCTTTTAGAACAGCCTACAAAACTCCAATTGGAACCACACCTTTTAGACTTGTGTATGGAAAAGCATGTCATCTTCCAGTAGAAATTGAACACAAAGCATTTTGGGCTTTGAAGACATGTAACCTTGATTTACATGAAGCTGGACGTCTACGATTAAGTCAACTAAACGAATTAGAAGAATTAAGACATGAAGCATACGAAAATTCGTTAATCTATAAAGAAAGAACGAAGAAATGGCATGATAAAAGAATCAGAAGTTCAAGGGAATTTAAAGAAGGAGACAGAGTTCTTCTTTTCAATTCACGATTCAAGCTATTTCCTGGAAAATTGAAGTCAAGATGGTCTGGACCATTCATAGTCAAAAGAGTTTTCCCATACGGAACGATAGAATTAATAAATTCAAATGGGATTGAATTTAAAGTTAATGGTCACAGAGTTAAACATTACATACAGGGTCCGATGGAAGTCGACAACGAAGTTAATCACAATTTCGACACCACAGCTAACTAAGTGTGGGGAGAATCAAGTCTTTAAAGGATAAATATGTATTTCTGTTAGAGTTAGATTGTCTGTTTTCGTATAGTTCTCGAAAATGGAACACGTATGGTCTTTCCCTAGCAGACCCTAAAGAACTAGTCTTCTCCCCCCATTCTGAATTTTTATTTTCTTTAGGTTTTTACGTAATGAAGACTGCCTGTGAATTAAACCATGGTCTAATGCTACACGCTTTGATCACTAAAAGAAATAATGACATACTACCGAGTGAATTAGTATCAGTAATCAGAGAAAGAATGGACGGAGTTAGAAAAGGATCCAGATGCGAAGATAATAAGTTACAATTTGGTAAAGGAAAATCAAAATCCGCAGCAAAAAGAAGAGCACGACACCTAGAAAGATGTCACAAATGCGGAAAATGGTCACATGGAGGTAAATGTTCAAATAATCAAACCTATTCAAATACCGAATTTGTTACTTTATGCAGAGACGGACCGTTCATATGTTTAGAAGAAAAGACAATGAATGCTCGAGGTTACGCCTATGCAGCCATGGAAAACCAATTAAACCGACTATCTTATGAATATAATAGATCATATAACTAAGAAATCTATTTCACAGGTATGTCTGTACAGTTTTTATTTTTATTTTTATTTTTAACCTTTTGATAATAAACGCTAATTTGTTCGCTAAAAAGTATTAAATTGGTATTGAATAAAATTAGGTTTGGCGACCGAAATTATTGATATCATTCAAAAATTTATTACATCACTGCGAAATTTAACGTTTATTCTTAAGGTATAAATATCTTTAATCAATCAACCCAAAATATTTCAAAAATTCGTCATGAGTTAAATTAGGTCTTGGAACCGAAATTACTTTACCGAAAAGAGGGGCGCATATTTTTGATAATATTTGATTGATAAAAGTGGGATAAAAAGACAAAAAGATTTTTAATTTTATTTTTACCATGTTTTTAAAATTAATATTTAAATCTTAAATTAATATTGTAAACTTTGTAAAAACAATATTTTTAAAATTGTAAATATTTGAAAAATTAATATAAGTTTGGTATGAATTTATAAATTTTTAAATTAAGTTTGGTGTGAATTTTTAATTTTTAAAATATTAATTTTTAATTTTATGCATTTTAAATTTTGAGTTTGGTGTGAATTTTTAATATTAATTTTGAATTTTATATTTAAGTTGTGTGAATTTAAAAACAAAAATTTACTTTATCTCATTAAGTTAAAAATATGATTTTTAAAATTCGTCGTAAGTTGAAGACTAGGTCTTTGAACCGAAATTGCTTTACCCGAAGGAGGGACGAGAACTTTTATTATCATTATTTTTAATCTTATTGATTTAAAGTATGCCAAAAACATTAAAAAACCCAAAAATCTTAGCTTTTAAAACAATCGCTACAAAAAGACAAATTTTAAAATTTTGTCGAGGGACGGACTAGGACATCGATCCGAAACGACCTCGTCCTAAATAACAAGGGAAACAAAATTTTAAAATTAATTTCTTAATTGTGTTATAAGTTAAAGATTATAAAAAAAAAAAAAAAAAAAAAAAAAAGGGTAAACTCCGCGACTCGCGGAGTTTGCAGGGCAAAACCTCCGCGACTCGCGGAGGGACAAAATTACAGAAAAAAAATATAACAAGCTGCACGATCAGCTCACTCACCCACACACATAAACACCCAAATACTGCGAAAAAGAACCCGAAAAAACCCGAAAATCACCCCCAAAAATCTCAATTTTTAACCGTTAATCACCAAATTTTTTGCTAAAATCATGTTGAGAAGGATGATATCTAAGAACTACTCAAGAAAAACGGTAAATTTCTACACCTAAACACCATTTAATTCAAATTTTAGTGTTCTTGAGCTAATTTTTACCCAATTTGATTTTGATGCTTTTTAGTGTAATTAGACTTAAATTGTTTATGTATTATGCTTGTATAACCTAGATTGATGTTGTTTAACATGATTAGAAGCCTTAAACTTCAAATTTTGAATAATCTAGGGTTTGTGTTCTTGAGCAATTTGGGGCTTTTTGATATAAACAGGTTATGGCCGATTTTTGTCATGAATTGTTGCTAAATTGAGTAGTGTAACATGTCTAGGTAGTTAAATGATCCAAACTTTGAGCCTAAACATGATTTTGAGAATTAAAGTGGACTTTTTCAAGTCCAAAATTCATGAACTTGATTTTTGAAAGATAATGCCATTTGAGACTTGTTTATTTGCTAGTAATGATTATTTTGACATGTTATTTGAGTTGAATGCTTATGAACTTGGCGAAAATTTTCGTATATGCTTATTTGAAAAAGTGTAGATTTGATAAAAATGTGAAAATAAGCTTAAGTTTGATATAAATTGATAATGTCATTGTAATTATTTTGATTGAAGATTTTGCTGACACTAATGCATATTTGGATGCACAAAATTTGTGTTTGATGTGTTTTGCAGAATGAAAGGGGTGAATCTTCATCCCAAGCCCGTCATGCTCCTGCTGAGAACTTGGAACAACAGGAGGTAGATAACTACTACAAGCAGGATGTACCTCATCCAGTCATGACCTTTTCAGATATGCACTTGGAACAGTTGCACCCGAACCTGCGATTTGACAGACTTTGGATAGATTATCCAAAATATCAACGGGGTTTGCATACTCTTCATTCCAAGGTTGTTGAGGTACCGAGGGTCATAGAATGGGGACCCTTGGAAGCTGTAGAATTGGCCGGGCCAATTAGGGAATTACTGGTACAGAGGTATGGTAATTCTTCTTTTAATGACTGGATATGTTTATTCACCATACGCAGACCTGTATATAAAGTATGGTGTGAAGAGTTGTTATGTAGTATAGAGTTGAATGATCGGGTAGCTAGTTTAACCGATCATTCTTTTATTAGATTTTTGTTAGGCGGTTCGATGCGCCACATGTCTTTACTGGACATGGCTCAGGCTTTACGTATATACACGCCTGAGGAATTAGCGTCTGCCGATTGTAGAGGATTGATACTAAACGGTAGGAAAATAGATGAAAATTTTGATACACACGGTGTGTGGAGTCAAATGACAAGCCATCACCGTTTTAAAGGGGGAAACTACTCTTATTTGGATATAGATAGAGCCGAATTAAGAGTGATACATAGGTTTTTAGCTAATTCGATTACACAAAGGGGTAAAAACAAAGAAAAGGTAAATGAACAAGATTTGTTTTACCATATGTGTATTCGAGACCCACACAGCGCTGTAAGTATACCATATTGTGTGGGTTATTATTTATCAGCTATGGTTCGAGGGATGCGTCCACATAGCATAATAGGAGGTGGTATTTTTATTACTTTGATTGGTGAATATCTCGGTGTGGATATAAGTCGGGGGGGATTATTGGTAGAAGAGCCGGAACCCCGCGACACTATAGGTTTAAATGTATACCATGGTGCTAAAGTTTTGAAGCGGCGAAATAATGCCGCAGTACGATACAATGGTAGACATCCACAGGTAGAGAGAAACCAGGAACAAGGTAATGTAGGAGGGGGGAATGAGATGCAAGAAATGCATAGGTTTATAGCTTCTCAGGAATACGAAAATGCTAGACAGAGAGCATTTGAAGATTGGCAAGTTCATCAGAACCAGATCATAGCGCATTGCCAACATATAGGTAGAAACTATATTCCTACACCGAAACCCGTCTTCCCTCCTTGGTCGATAGAGATGCAGCCACCATATCCTACGTATGACCCTGCCGAAGCATTCTATAGCACTTATGGTTATGCGTGGAATCCCTATTGGTACCAATATCATCCTTAGTTTACTTATTTTTATTATTTTGTAATTTGTAATTATTGATGCATTTAATATTTTTGTTAATATTGTAATCATTTTTATAATTTCTAACTTTTATTCTTAGATTTTAATAATTTTTGAATGTGGGGTAATAAACCAAACTTCAAAAATATGTATATATGTTTGCAGTTTATCTTATGTACAAAACAGGGTAAAACAACGCATTTTCAAAGACTGGCATTAAGTTCAGCAAAAGCAACTAATTTTGACGACAAGATGCAAAATACATGTGAAATAACAACAAGACGGAATGAACAAATGATGTGCACCATTTATCATTCAGCAAACAAACGCCAATATATTTGGAAACTTTGGTAAAAATTTAATCATTTTCACACAAATCACCCTCAATAATTTAAATTGTTACTGATTTCTTGCAAATGAGGGCATTGCAAGATCTTAAATGTGGGAAGGGGTTAAATTCTTTCGGATTTTAAAAAATTTTTTACTTTATACACTTGGTTACCATTAAAAATACTAGTAAAGCAGTAGTTGTATTAGAATCTAGTGCTCTCTGATAAAAAAGAACAGCCCTAGTCTTATATACTGACTACCCAATTCTAGTAAAATTTTTCAAAATTTTCAATTAAACGAATTAAAATCATGTTTATACATATTTATGAACGATAAAACTAGGTTTTAACACCGAAATTATTGTTACCTCAGAAAGGACATAAATTGAGAAACAAACTAAAATGTTAAAATTCATTTAAAATGGAATAGAGGACGATAAAAAGAAAAATAAAAAGCCAAGTGTGGGAAAATTTACCAAGTTATCTTAAACATATGTCACATATATCTGTAACAAATAACTGAAAATACTTTTGCTTTGGACTAAACTGTTTTACCCAATGAAAGAAAAGAAGAGATGGATCTACACGATGAATCAATTCCATCATTAAAAGGAAGTAAAGTCTTCCGAAAAAGAAACGCGCTTCTTGATTTAGGTCATGAAGTTGTCGTCCAGACCAGCTGTAGGTTGACGAAAAATCTAGAAAAGTCATCACTAAAATCAGCAGGAAATCCACGGACCTCAGCATTAAACAGGGTCGCCAAGTGGTCAGATTTATCCTAACTATGAGAAGGATTTATCTCGTACAATGGGGAGGCACCATGCAAATTAGCTGGATAAGACTAATGAATCAGATCCCCAGAAAGGATAATCTCCTTAAAGATTAAAAATCAGCTTTTAAGACTGATATTACTCAATCCTAGAGATTGACCTTAAAGATTGAGAATTACAAACTCATGGAATTCAATGATATCTAAACTCGAGCTTAAACGAGAAAATATTTTGATCAAAATTACAAACCAATTTGTTTTCTGAAAACCCTATTTTCAATGCGTTCATTACCATTGAACGTAAAATCCTAGGAATTCACCTGGAATTCATTAGGTCACCTGAACTAAATCGGGTGTCAACCGTAAGAACGGTGGTTGCATAGCATGGTCAAAGACAGGACCTTGTGCCAGACCGAAAAATTATAAGGGTGAGCTTTACTATTGCTCCTACCAAGGATAGTAATTGCGTCCGACACGTTATAGACCATAATCAAAAGCATGTCACGGGACATTGCCTTAACAGTTGCTTGTTCAACGCTTTCCTTTACAACCGGACGGTAGTTTGCCGAAAGGTAATATACGGAACAAGTAAACTGGACGTGTTGCTTTCCTAATACAAGGTTAGCAAGTGGGTGACACAAAACCGCAAGTTTTGAGCTAAAATTTTCAAATCTGTAACCCACCAAACCCACAAAAATATTTTGCAAACACCGGTAAAGGGTTATCCCGGAAAACTTATCTAGGGTAAAAACTAGATTTAATTTTCAAAAGATCAAATGTTTTTAATAAAGATCCAATTTCCTTAATGGATCTAAAATTTTTATAGTCATGTGGGACTGTAAACCATATCGTTACTACCATTGTTTATACCGCCATATAGAAATCACTGATGTACAAAGTGTGAAGAATAAAGAAGTGATTCTAGTATTTCAAGACAATATTGCTTGAGGACAAGCAACGCTCAAGTGTGGGAATATTTGATAATGCTAAAAACGAACATATATTTCATAGCATTATTCCTCAAGAAAGACAAGCTTTTAGTTGCAATTGTTCTATTTACAAGTGATATTCGTTTAAATAATAAAAGGTGAAGACAAAAGACAGATTCGACGAATTGAAGACGCAAACGACCAAAAAGCTCAAAAGAACAAAAGACAATCAAAAAGGTTCCAATTATTGATAAGAAACGTCTCGAAATCACAAGAGTACAAGATTCAAAACGCAAAGTACAAGATATTAAATTGTACGCGAGGACGTTCGAAAATCCGGAACCGGGACCAGAGTCAACTCTTAACGCTCGACGCAACGGACTAAAAATTACAAGTTAACTATGTATATAAATATAATATAATATATAATTAATTATATTAATTATATATATATTATATATATATATTAAAAACCGTCGGCAGCCAGAAACTCCAAGGGTGTGAACTGTAAATACCTCTCCGCGACTCGCGGAGTTTTAAGGCCATTTTGCCGCGAGTCGCGGAGCCCCAAATTTCACTTCTGGCTATAAAGCCAACCGAATTCTGATCGAATTTATCATTTTTTTTTTCTCAATCTCTCTCTCAATATATACGTAAATATAATTATATTTATAATTTATATTTTAATTTTAATTATAATTCTAATAATAAGGGTATGTTAGCGAATGTTGTAAGGGTGTAAGTCGAAATTCTGTCCGTGTAACGCTACGCTATTTTTAATCATTGTAAGTTATGTTCAACCTTTTTACATTAATGTCTCGTAGCTAAGTTATTATTATGCTTATTTAAAACGAAGTAATCATGATGTTGGGCTAATTACTAAAATTGGGTAATTGGGCTTTGTACCATAATTGGGGTTTGGACAAAAGAACGACACTTGTGGAAACTAGACTATGGGCTATTAATGGGCTTTATATTTGTTTAACTAAATGAAAGTTTGTTAATGTTAATATAAAGATTTACAATTGGGCGTCCCTATAAATTACCATATAAACTCGATCGGACACGATGGGCGGGGTATTTATATGTACGAATAATCGTTCATTTAACCGGACACGGGAATGGATTAATAGCCACTAGAATAATTAAAACAGGGGTGAAATTACATTCAAGGGTAATTGGTGTAATTGTTAACAAAGTAGTAAAACCTTGGTTTACACGCAGTCGATAACCTGGTGTATTCATTAAACAAAGTATTAAAACCTTGTTACAATTCGAATCCCCAATTAGTTGGAATATTTATCTTCGGGTATAATAATAATTTGACAAGGACACTTGCAATTTATATTTATGACTGATGGACTGTTATGGACAAAAACCAGACGGACATATTGAATAATCCAGGACAAAGGACAATTAACCCATGGGAATAAAACTAAAATCAACACGTCAAACATCATGATTACGGAAGTTTAAATAAGCATAATTCATTTATTTCATATTTAATTTCCTTTATTTTATATTTAATTGCACTTCTAATTATCGCACTTTTATTTATTGTTATTTAATCGCACTTTTATTATTCGCAATTTCATTATCGTTATTTACTTTACGCTTTAATTTAAAGTCTTGTATTTATTTTATATTTTACATTAGGTTTTAACTGCGACTAAAGTTTTAAAATCGACAAACCGGTCATTAAACGGTAAAAACCCCCCCTTTATAATAATAATATTACCTATATATACATTTGTATTTTTATAAAAGTAAACTAATATAGCGTTGAGCTTTGTTTAAAGATTTCCCTGTGGAACGAACCGGACTTACTAAAAACTACACTACTGTACGATTAGGTACACTGCCTATAAGTGTTGTAGCAAGGTTTAAGTATATCCATTCTATAAATAAATAAATATCTTGTGTAAAATTGTATCGTATTTAATAGTATTTTCCTAGTAAAAATATAAGCTATTTTGTATACACCTCGTTCGACATCAGATTCATATGTACCTAGTAAGACGTTATAACGATAATCGTTATATATATCGTTTACGAGTTTCTTAATTTAATAGACTCATTTTTATGTATATAACTCATTGTTAAAATACCTAATGAGATACATACTTATAATAAAATCATGTTAACTATATATATATATATATATATGTCATCGTATAGTTTTTACAAGTTTTAACGTTCGTGAATCACCGGTCAACTTGGGTGGTCATTTGTCTATATGAAACCTATTCCAATTAATCAAGTCTTAATAAGTTTGATTGCTTAACATATTGGAAACACTTAATCATGTAAATATCAATTTCATTTAATATATATAAACATGGAAAAGTTCGGGTCACTACAGTTTGACTCGAACGTTGATCAAGATGATTATAGTGATCAAGAGTGAATCCACTTTCGCCACCAAAATCAGACGTACCACCTATCTCTTGCACGGTTTTCAAGGTATTTGAAACTGTACATGTAGTGACCTGAAATTTTCCATGTTTATATATATTAATTGAGATTGATATTTACATGATTAAATGTTTCCAACATGTTAAGCAATCAAACTTGTTAAGACTTGATTAATTGAAATATGTTTCATATAGACAATTGACCACCCAAGTTGACAGGCGATTCACGAACGTTAAAACTTGTAAAAATGACATGACGATATATATATGGATATACATATGGTTAACATGAGATTATGATAAGTAAGTATCTCCATAAGTATATTAACAATGAGTTATATACATATAAACAAGACTACTAACTTAAGGATTTCGAAACGAGACAGATATGTAACGATTATCGTTGTAACGACATTTAAATGTATATATATCATATTAAGATATATTAATATATCATAATATCATGATAATATAATAATTTAACATCTCATTAGATATAATAAACAATGGGTTAACAACATTAATTGAGATCGTTAACTTAAAGGTTTGAAAACAACACTTACATGTAACGACTAACGATGACTTAACGACTCAGTTAAAATGTATATACATGTAGTGTATTTAGATGTATTAAAATACTTTTGAAAGACTTCAAGACATATATCAAAACACTCATACTTAACAAAAATGGTTACAGTTACTTTTCCATTCTTTTCTTTCATCAAGAATTCTAGTCGTATTCTTACCCGTATTATACACAGCTTTAAAACG
The DNA here is from genome assembly GCF_046630445.1 of Rutidosis leptorrhynchoides. Classification (NCBI taxonomy): domain Eukaryota; kingdom Viridiplantae; phylum Streptophyta; class Magnoliopsida; order Asterales; family Asteraceae; genus Rutidosis; species Rutidosis leptorrhynchoides. The sequence goes on along the minus strand of NC_092334.1, from coordinate 245,689,502 downwards.
TACTTACTATGGGTATATACCAATAGGAACTAGCATGGGATTCCACTCTTGATTATGTCATGTATGACTAATCAATTTTAACTTCTACCATGAGCTAGTCAACTAACTAGAACTCCTTTTAACCCCACTCACCAATTACCACTCATCATTCACTCCATTTCACTTCCAATTCTCTTTCTAATTCTCTCTCAACACACACACACTATTATGAACGTATTTTTCCAGTAGTTAATCATCATCTTCATCAAAAATCACTTCAAGAATCAAGCTATAATCATCATAGGAAGAACACTTCAAGAACACTTCAAAAATCCCTTCAAGTTTACTAATTTACTTCCAAGCTTTCTAATCCATTCCAAGTAATCATCTAAGATCAAGAAACCTTTGTTATATACAGTAGGTTATCTTTCTTATTCAAGGTAATATTCATATTCAAACTTCGATTCAATTTCTATAACTATAAACTATCTTAATTCGAGTAAAAAATCTTACTTGAACTTGATTTTGTGTCATGATCCTACTTCAAGAACTTTCAAGCCATCCAAGATCCTTTGAAGCTAGATTATTTCTTGTCACTTTCAGTAGGTTTACCTACTAAACTTGAGGTAGTAATGATGTTCATAACATCATTCGATTCATATATATAAAACTATCTTATTCGAAGGTTTAAACTCGTAATCACTAGAACATAGTTTAGTTAATTCTAAACTTGTTCGCAAACAAAAGTTAATCCTTCTAACTTGACTTTTAAAATTAACTAAACACATGTTCTATATCTATATGATATGCTAACTTAATGATTTAAAACCTGGAAACACGAAAAACACCGTAAAACCGGATTTACGCCGTCGTAGTAACACCGCGGGCTGTTTTGGGTTAGTTAATTAAAAACTATGATAAACTTTGATTTAAAAGTTGTTATTCTGAGAAAATGATTTTTATTATGAACATGAAACTATATCCAAAAATTATGGTTAAACTCAAAGTGGAAGTATGTTTTCTAAAATGGTCATCTAGACGTCGTTCTTTCGACTGAAATGACTACCTTTACAAAAATGACTTGTAACTTATTTTTCCGACTATAAACCTATACTTTTTCTGTTTAGATTCATAAAATAGAGTTCAATATGAAACCATAACAATTTGATTCACTCAAAACGGATTTAAAATGAAGAAGTTATGGGTAAAACAAGATTGGATAATTTTTCTCATTTTAGCTACGTGAAAATTGGTAACAAATTTATTCCAATCATAACTTAATCAAATTGTATTGTATATTATGTAATCTTGAGATACCATAGACACGTATACAATGTTTCGACCAATCATGTCGACACATCTATATATATTTCGGAACAACCATAGACACTCTATATGTGAATGTTGGAGTTAGCTATACAGGGTTGAGGTTGATTCCAAAATATATATAGTTTGAGTTGTGATCAATACTGAGATACGTATACACTGGGTCGTGGATTGATTCAAGATAATATTTATCGATTTATTTCTGTACATCCAACTGTGGACAACTAGTTGTAGGTTACTAACGAGGACAGCTGACTTAATAAACTTAAAATATCAAAATATATTAAAAGTGTTGTAAATATATTTTGAACATACTTTAATATATATGTATATATTGTTATAGGTTCGTGAATCAACCAGTGGCCAAGTCTTACTTCTCGACGAAGTAAAAATCTGTGAAAGTGAGTTATAGTCCCACTTTTAAAATCTAATATTTTTGGGATGAGAATACATGCAGGTTTTATAAATGATTTACAAAATAGACACAAGTACGTGAAACTACATTCTATGGTTGAATTATCGAAATCAAATATGCCCCTTTTTATTAAGTCTGGTAATCTAAGAATTAGGGAACAGACACCCTATTTGACGCGAATCCTAAAGATAGATCTATTGGGCCTAACAAACCCCATCCAAAGTACCGGATGCTTTAGTACTTCGAAATTTATATCATATCCGAAGGGTGTCCCGGAATGATGGGGATATTCTTATATATACATCTTGTTAATGTCGGTTACCAGGTGTTCACCATATGAATGATTTTTATCTCTATGTATGGGATGTGTATTGAAATATGAAATCTTGTGGTCTATTGTTACGATTTGATATATATAGGTTAAACCTATAACTCACCAACATTTTTGTTGACGTTTAAAGCATGTTTATTCTCAGGTGAATATTAAGAGCTTCCGCTGTTGCATACTAAAATAAGGACAAGATTTGAAGTCCATGTTTGTATGATATTGTGTAAAAACTGCATTCAAGAAACTGATTTCGATGTAACATATTTATATTGTAAACCATTATGTAATGGTCGTGTGTAAACATGATATTTTAGATTATCATTATTTGATAATCTACGTAAAGCTTTTTAAACCTTTATTTATGAAATAAAGGTTATGGTTTGTTTTAAAAATGAATGCAGTCTTTGAAAAACGTCTCATATAGAGGTCAAAACCTCGCAACGAAATCAATTAAGATGGAAAGTTTTTAATCAATAAGAACGGGACATTTCAGTTGGTATCAGAGCAACCATCAGGTCTACTTCAACAACCCGAAATCCCAGAATGGAAATGGGAAAACATTACCATGGATTTCATCACTAAATTGCCAAGGACTGCAAGTGGTTTTGATACTATTTGGGTAATAGTTGATCGTCTCACCAAATCAGCACACTTCCTGCCAATAAGAGAAGATGACAAGATGGAGAAGTTAGCATGATTGTATTTGAAGGAAGTCGTCTCCAGACATGGAATACCAATCTTTATTATCTCTGATAGGGATGGCAGATTTATTTCAAGATTCTGGCAGATATTACAGCAAGCATTAGGAACTCGTCTAGACAGGAGTACTGCCTATCATCCACAAACTGATGGGCAGAGCGAAAGGACGATACAAATGCTTGAAGACATGCTACGAGCATGTGTTATTGATTTCAGAAATAGTTGGGATCGACATCTACCGTTAGCAGAATTTTCCTACAACAACAGCTACCATTCAAGCATTGAGATGGCGCCGTTTGAAGCACTTTATGGTAGAAAGTGTAGGTCTCCGATTTGTTGGAGTGAAGTGGGGGATAGACAGATTACGGGTCCGGAGATTATACAAGAAACTACCGAGAAGATCATCCAAATTCAACAACGGTTGAAAACCGCCCAAAGTCGACAAAAGAGCTACGCTGACATTAAAAGAAAAGATATAGAATTTGAAATTGGAGAGATGGTCATGCTTAAAGTTGCACCTTGGAAAGGCGTTGTTCGATTTGGTAAATGAGGAAAATTAAATCCAAGGTATATTGGACCATTCAAGATTATTGATCGTGTTGGACCAGTAGCTTACCGACTTGAGTTACCTCAACAACTCGCGGCTGTACATAACACTTTCCACGTCTCGAATTTGAAGAAATGTTTTGCTAAAGAAGATCTCACTATTCCGTTAGATGAAATCCAAATCAACGAAAAACTCCAATTCATCGAAGAACCCGTCGAAATAATGGATCGTGAGGTTAAAAGACTTAAGCAAAACAAGATACCAATTGTTAAGGTTCGATGGAATGCTCGTAGAGGACCCGAGTTCACCTGGGAGCTTGAAGATCAGATGAAGAAGAAATACCCACATCTATTTCCAGAAGATTCGTCAACACCTTCAACAGCTTAAAATTTCGGGACGAAATTTATTTAACGGGTAGGTACTGTAGTGACCCGAACTTTTCCATGTTTATATATATTAATTGAGATTGATATTTAAATGATTAAATGTTTCCAACATGTTAAGCAATCAAACTTGTTAAGACTTGATTAATTGAAATATGTTTCATATAGACAATTGACCACCCAAGTTGACAGGCGATTCACGAACGTTAAAACTTGTAAAAACTACATGACAATATATATATATGGATATACATATGGTTAACATGAGATTATGATAAGTAAGTATCTCCATAAGTATATTAACAATGAGTTATATACATATAAACAAGACTACTAACTTAAGGATTTCGAAACGAGACAGATATGTAACGATTATCGTTGTAACGACATTTAAATGTATATATATCATATTAAGATATATTAATATATCATAATATCATGATAATATAATAATTTAACATCTCATTAGATATAATAAACAATGGGTTAACAACATTAATTGAGATCGTTAACTTAAAGGTTTCAAAACAACACTTACATGTAACGACTAACGATGACTTAACGACTCAGTTAAAATGTATATACATGTAGTGTATTTAGATGTATTAAAATACTTTTGGAAGACTTCAAGACATATATCAAAACACTCATACTTAACAAAAATGGTTACAGTTACTTTCCCATTCTTTTCTTTCATCAAGAATTCTAGTCGTATTCTTACCCGTATTATACACAGCTTCAAAACGTACTTACTATGGGTATATACCAATAGGAACTAGCATGGGATTCCACTCTTGATTATGTCATGTATGACTAATCAATTTTAACTTCTACCATGAGCTAGTCAACTAACTAGAACTCCTTTTAACCCCACTCACCACTCACCAATTACCACTCATCATTCACTCCATTTCACTTCCAATTCTCTTTCTAATTCTCTCTCAACACACACACACTATTATGAACGTATTTTTCCAGTAGTTAATCATCATCTTCATCAAAAATCACTTCAAGAATCAAGTTATAATCATCATAGGAAGAACACTTCAAGAACACTTCAAAAATCCCTTCAAGTTTACTAATTTACTTCCAAGCTTTCTAATCCATTCCAAGTAATCATCTAAGATCAAGAAACCTTTGTTATATACAGTAGGTTATCTTTCTTATTCAAGGTAATATTCATATTCAAACTTTGATTTAATTTCTATAACTATAAACTATCTTAATTCGAGTAAAAATCTTACTTGAACTTGTTTTTGTGTCATGATCCTACTTCAAGAACTTTCAAGCCATCCAAGATCCTTTGAAGCTAGATCATTTCTTGTCACTTCCAGTAGGTTTACCTACTAAACTTGAGGTAGTAATGATGTTAATAACATCATTCGATTCATATATATAAAACTATCTTATTCGAAGGTTTAAACTCGTAATCACTAGAACATAGTTTAGTTAATTCTAAACTTGTTCGCAAACAAAAGTTAATCCTTCTAACTTGACTTTTAAAATTAACTAATACATGTTCTATATCTATATGATATGCTAACTTAATGATTTAAAACCTGGAAACACGAAAAACACCGTAAAACCGGATTTACGCCGTCGTAGTAACACCGCGGGCTGTTTTGGGTTAGTTAATTAAAAACTATGATAAACTTTGATTTAAAAGTTGTTATTCTGAGAAAATGATTTTTATTATGAACATGAAACTATATCCAAAAATTATGGTTAAACTCAAAGTGGAAGTATGTTTTCTAAAATGGTCATCTAGACGTCGTTCTTTCGACTGAAATGACTACCTTTACAAAAACGACTTGTAACTTATTTTTCCGACTATAAACCTATACTTTTTCTATTTAGATTCATAAAATAGAGTTCAATATGAAACCATAGCAATTTGATTCACTCAAAACGGATTTAAAATGAAGAAGTTATGGGTAAAACAAGATTGGATAATTTTTCTCATTTTAGCTACGTGAAAATTGGTAACAAATCTATTCCAATCATAACTTAATCAACTTGTATTGTATATTATGTAATCTTGAGATACCATAGACACGTATACAATGTTTCGACCTATCATGTCGACACATCTATATATATTTCGGAACAACCATAGACACTCTATATGTGAATGTTGGAGTTAGCTATACAGGGTTGAGGTTGATTCCAAAATATATATAGTTTGAGTTGTGATCAATACTGAGATACGTATACACTGGGTCGTGGATTGATTCAAGATAATATTTATTGATTTATTTCTGTACATCTAACTGTGGACAACTAGTTGTAGGTTACTAACGAGGACAGCTGACTTAATAAACTTAAAATATCAAAATATATTAAAAGTGTTGTAAATATATTTTGAACATACTTTAATATATATGTATATATTGTTATAGGTTCGTGAATCAACCAGTGGCCAAGTCTTACTTCTCGACGAAGTAAAAATCTGTGAAAGTGAGTTATAGTCCCACTTTTAAAATCTAATATTTTTGGGATGAGAATACATGCAGGTTTTATAAATGATTTACAAAATAGACACAAGTACGTGAAACTACATTCTATGGTTGAATTATCGAAATCGAATATGCCCCTTTTTATTAAGTCTGGTAATCTAAGAATTAGGGAACAGACACCCTATTTGACGCGAATCCTAAAGATAGATCTATTGGGCCTAACAAACCCCATCCAAAGTACCGGATGCTTTAGTACTTCGAAATTTATATCATATCCGAAGGGTGTCCCGGAATGATGGGGATATTCTTATATATGCATCTTGTTAATGTCGGTTTCCAGGTGTTCACCATATGAATGATTTTTATCTCTATGTATGGGATGTGTATTGAAATATGAAATCTTGTGGTCTATTGTTACGATTTGATATATATATATATATATATATAGGTTAAACCTATAACTCACCAACATTTTTGTTGACGTTTAAAGCATGTTTATTCTCAGGTGAATATTAAGAGCTTCCGCTATTGCATACTAAAATAAGGACAAGATTTGAAGTCCATGTTTGTATGATATTGTGTAAAAACTGCATTCAAGAAACTGATTTCGATGTAACATATTTATATTGTAAACCATTATGTAATGGTCGTGTGTAAACATGATATTTTAGATTATCATTATTTGATAATCTACGTAAAGCTTTTTAAACCTTTATTTATGAAATAAAGGTTATGGTTTGTTTTAAAAATGAATGCAGTCTTTGAAAAACGTCTCATATAGAGGTCAAAACCTCGCAACGAAATCAATTAATATGGAACGTTTTTAATCAATAAGAACGGGACATTTCAGTACAAACCGTCACAGCTCAACAGTTCCATATTCAAGAGGGGGTACACCACCTTGAATAACATAGACTACCAAGGTTTTTGGCATGAATATACCTCCGATAATGAGCCGTGGAGATCAAGTAAAAAGGCTTCGAAATTCATCAATCCCGTACACCGCATCCTTCACCACTTCATCACTAAAAGTCTTCACCCAAAAGCCCAACATGGTGGTGCTGTTACCATTAACGATATGCGCCTGATGCACGCCATGATACACAACCAGAATATGCAAGACGCACACCTCCTGGCCCAGGAATTTACTAATGAAAAGAATTCGGCAAGGACAGTTGTGCCAGTTTTGGGAACAGTTGTTACTAAACTCCTCCGTCGGATGCATGTTTTGGGGAGTATCGAGAGGTTTGGGTATAAGATTGGGGCTGAGTCAGAAGAGATAGGGTATAAGATACTAAAAACTTGGGAATACATTCGTATTGAGGGTGAACAGTTGATTATTGCACCTAATCCAGCGATACCTGATTCAGAAGACCGGACAGTGCCGGGGGTGAGAGTAACAGGGTTCAGACCTGATTCTAGGATGAGAGATGGTAGGAGACGGCGAGGTTCTCAGGAACCAAGGGATGAGGATGAACCCACCGCACAGGGACGGCCCACTGACACTCGCCGACACTCATCAGTTGGGGAAGGGGATAGTGAAATGTCCCGTTCATATTGATTATAAACGTTCCATATTAATTGATTTCATTGCGAGGTTTTGACCTCTATATGAGATGTTTTTCAAAGACTGCATTCATTTTTAAAACAACCATAACCTTTATTTTATCAATAAAGGTTTCAAAAGCATTACGTAGATTATCAAATAATGATAATCTAAAATATAATGTTTATACACGACCATTACATAATGGTTTACAATAGAAATATATTACATCGACATATGTTTCTTGAATGCAGTTTTTACATAATATCATACAAACATGGACTCCAAATCTTGTCCTTATTTTAGTATGCAATAGCGGAAGCTCTTAATATTCACCTGAGAATAAACATGCTTTAAACGTCAACAAAAATGTTGATGAGTTATAGGTTTAACCTATATATATATATCAAATCGTAACAATAGACCACAAGATTTCATATTTCAATATACATCCCATACATAGAGATAAAAATCATTCATATGGTGAACACCTGGTAACCGATATTAACAAGATGCATATATAAGAATATCCCCATCATTCCGGGACACCTTTCGGATATGATATAAATTTCGAAGTACTAAAGCATCCGGTACTTTGGATGGGGTTTGTTAGGTCCAATAGATCTATCTTTAGGATTCGCGTCAATTAGGGTGTCTGTTCCCTAATTCTTAGATTATCAGACTTAATAAAAAGGGGCATATTCGATTTCGATAATTCAACCATAGAATGTAGTTTCACATACTTGTGTCTATTTTTTAAATCATTTATAAAACCTGCATTTATTCTCATCCCAAAAATATTAGATTTTAAAAGTGGGACTATAACTCACTTTCACAGATTTTTACTTCGTCGGGAAGTAAGACTTGGCCACTGGTTGATTCACAAACCTATAACAATATATACATATATATCAAAGTATGTTCAAAATATATTTACAAAACTTTTAATACATTTTGATGTTTTAAGTTTATTAAGTCAGCTGTCCTCGTTAGTAACCTACAACTAGTTGTCCAACGTTAGATGTACAGAAAAAAATTGATATATATTATCTTGAATCAATCCACGACCCAGTGTATACACGTCTCAGGCTAGATCACAACTCAAAGTATATATATTTTTGGAATCAACCTCAACCCTGTATAGCTGACTCCCGCATTACTGCATATAGAGTGTCTATGGTTGTTCCAAATAATATATACACATGGGTCGATATGATATGTCAAAATATTTGCATACGTGTCTATGGTATCCCAAGATTACATAATATATTAGAATATATGTATAATACAATATAAGTTAGCTAGGATATGATTAATATAGATTTGTTACCAATTTTCACGTTGCTACAACAAGAAAAATTATCCAATCTTGTTTTACCCATAACTTCTTCATTTTAAATCCGTTTTGAGTGAATCAAATTGCAATGGTTTTATATTGAACTCTATTTTATGAATCTAAATAGAAAAAGTATAGGTTTATAGTCGGAAATATAAGTTACAAGTCGTTTTTGTAAAGGTAGTCATTTCAGTCGAAAGAACGACGTCTAGATAACCATTTTAGAAAACATACTTTCACTTTGAGTTTAACCATGATTTTTGGATATAGTTTCATGTTCATAAGAAAAATCATTTTTCCAGAAGTATAGCTTTTAAATCAAAGTTCTTCTTAGCTTTTAATTATCCCAACCAAAACAGCCCCTGATTTTACTACGACGGCGTATATCCAGTTTTATGGTGTTTATCGTGTTTCCGGGTTTTAAATTATTAAGTTATCATATCATATAGATATAGACCATGTGTTTAGTTGATTTTAAAAGTCTAGTTATAAGGATTAACTTTATTTGCGAACAAGTTTAGAATTAACTAAACTATGTTCTAGTGATTACAAGTTTATAACGTTGAATAAGACAGCTTTTTATGTATGAATTGAGTGATGTTATGAAAATCATTACTACCTCAAGTTCCTTGGATAAACCTACTGGAATTGAGAAAAATGGATCTAGCTTCAAAGGATCCTTGGATGGCTTGAAAGTTCTTGAAGCAGAATCATGACACGAAAACAATTTCAAGTAAGATTTCCACTCGAAATAAGATTGTTATAGTTATAGAAATTGAATTAAAGTTTAAATATGATTATTACCTTGTATTAGAAAGATAACCTACTGTAAGTAACAAAGGTTTCTTGATCTTGGATGATTACTTGGAATGGATTTAGAAAACTTGGATGTAAACTTGCAATCTTGGAAGTATTCTTGATTTTATGAAACTAGAACTTTTGGAATTTATGAAGAACACTTAGAACTTGAAGATAGAACTTGAGAGAGATCAATTAGATGAAGAAAATTGAAGAATTAAAGTGTTTGTAGGTGTTTTTGGTCGTTGTTGTATGGATTAGATATAAAGGATATGTAATTTTGTTTTCATGTAAATAAGTCATGAATGATTACTCATATTTTTGTAATTTTATGAGATATTTCATGCTAGTTGCCAAATGATGATTCCTACATGTGTTAGGTGACTCACATGGGCTACTAAGAGCTAATTATTGGAGTGTATATACCAATAGTACATACATCTAAAAGCTGTGTATTGTACGAGTACGAATACGGGTGCATACGAGTAGAATTGTTGATGAAACTGAACGAGGATGTAATTGTAAGCATTTTTGTTAAGTAGAAGTATTTTGATAAGTGTCTTGAAGTCTTTCAAAAGTGTATGAATACATATTAAAACACTACATGTATATACATTTTAACTGAGTCGTTAAGTCATCGTTAGTCGTTACATGTAAGTGTTGTTTTGAAACCTTTAGGTTAACGATCTTGTTAAATGTTGTTAACCCAATGTTTATAATATCAAAAGAGATGTTAAATTATTATATTATCATGATATTATGATGTACGAATATCTCTTAATATGATATATATACATTAAATGTCGTTACAACGATAATCGTTACATATATGTCTCGTTTCAAAATCATTAAGTTAGTAGTTTTGTTTTTACATATGTAGTTCATTGTTAATATACTTAATGATATGTTTACTTATCATAATATCATGTTAACTATATATAAACCATATATATGTCATCATATAGTTTTTACAAGTTTTAACGTTCGTGAATCACCGGTCAACTTGGGTGGTCAATTGTCTATATGAAACCTATTTCAATTAATCAAGTCTTAACAAGTTTGATTGCTTAACATGTTGAAAACACTTAATCATGTAAAATAACAATTTCATTTAATATATATATAAACATGGAAAAGTTCGGGTCACTACAGATAGGCCGCGTTTTCCGCCGTACCACTATCACATGGGAGACTTGCCTGGGCATGAGAGTTGGTTTGCCCAGCACGCTATCTTTCAGAATTTGGATCACTTTACGCACTACGTAGGCAGACATCTCAATGTTCCACCATATCCTCACGAGTATCCGGTGATGTATGCCCACAGGGACCCTAGAGGTGCAGGCCCAAGCTGTCAGAACACAGGACCCCCATCTCCTCCTCCTCCTCCTTCGTATCAGTACACACAACATACAGTCATCCAATCTCCTCTTAGGGAACCAAGCACAGGGGCAGCAGGTTTTATCGACAACCTGTTCGACACCTCCCATTTGCACACTAACAGAGATACATCCACCGATGCTCATGAATCCGTATGGGATCAGGCTGCGAACCGGTACACGACTGAGGGGATTGTGCAGGGTATAGATGGTATGGATGTGAACCACCAGTGGGGTAGGGATCTACAGGAAGGTATGGGTTGGCGTACGGGGCCTATGGTTTACACAAGCACCTCATCGCTTACAGGGTTGATTGCACGTTCGGACGAGATACAGCTCAGGATATCCTCAGGTGTGAACACGGCAGAATTGGCACAACAATTCGCCACAGACGAGGAGATGACTGACGAGGGTCATTCCGCATTGAGAAACCCGATGAGGCCGCGCACCAGTGTATCTTACTCCCTTCCGTACCCGCCACCTCAGCCATGACTGTATTTATTTCTGGAATATTTGAATAATTACTTATGATACTCTATTACTTTATGTGTGTACGCCCGATTTAGGGCATAACTATTTTATGTTTTTAGTATGTATAATATATAGAATAACAATTGCATGAATAAAACGTCACAAACAAACAATGATCGAGACCATACGAGATGGAAGCACTACTTGGAGTAAGGACGCATTGAACAAGGATAACGTCGGCACAAGAATTGAAGAATCCATAATTGGCACGCCATCCGACTGCACGCCTTGCAACCATAGGGGAGTACTACGACTTCACCACTTTTTCAAATAGAATATATGCAAACTACTATACCACTTTAAAAACTAAGTGTGGGATTGGCAACCCCATCAACATAAACTTTTAATAACATAACGCCTCTTTTAAAACCTAAAGTGTGGGATATGTCGTATGATCAATCCTAAATCAAGTTATCACTTAATTAAGGATTGAGTGCAATAATAAGATGGAGGATGGGATGTTTGATGATTATTTTGGGCCCCGATGATCGTCTTTCACTTTAACAATCAAGTGATCAACCACCCCGACCCGGTCTTGATTGTCAATTAGCATGATTCACCTTAGCGCAATGTAGAAATCCCTTGGGCAAAAACACAAGTGAAAATCACAAAGGCTAGAGCAAATGGCAGAGAATCGACAACCTATAAATGAGAGGCCATGCTATCTATTTATAGTATTCAAAATATCCGCGGTCTGCGAATTGCTTAACTATCCACGGAAGCTTAGCGGATTAAAACGCAGTCTTTTATTAAGGCGGAAACATAACCGCTATACTTATTTTCAGCGGATATTCCACACCTTTTTATTATAGTTCGCGTAACTTCTGCTTTTGACCTTTAGCCAATAAAATATACATATACAATGCTATGTATATGATCAAGTCCCCCCAGTTTATTATGATACATTTCGTGAAGCAGATGTATCATGATAAACTCTATAAATAAAACCGTGATACCTTAAAATATATTCGCAAGTGGTTTTTTAATAATAATTTTTACCACCAAATTATTACCGTTTATTGTAGCAATTAGAACTCGCAATTACAACGGTAACTTTGCAAAGCTATCAAATCAGAAACGCTGTAACGGCTAGAAAATTGCCGTTTACACGTTGCGGTAATTTTAGCAGTTTAAGAGTAATCATTACCCTTTCGACTTCCTCGCCCTAATTTCAATTATAAATAGCTGGTAACTCGCATAAAAAACTTTACGCTTTCTTCTTCAATTGCTTATTCAATCGAACGCTCCTATTCATACGTGTTTATTGCAATTAATCGATTCAACCCCAATAACTTTTCAATTCAACAGCCGATTTAATTATATCATTGCAAATGGCATCCTCATCTACTACTAACACTCCCGGCACCTTCGTATCATATATGACGGAGGCAAAAATCCAAACCCTGCAGCAGTATTATCCACTGCTTGCACAATTTTCACCCACCGCCCCATCAGCGGAGGATAGGACGAATGCTCCACCCAGGGGAATGATTACTGTATATGAGGCTGCCATTTCACATGGCAACCTACGCCTTCCTCTTACTCCCTTCTTTCGCAGCGTATGCGAATACTACAAGGTTGCAGTGGCACAACTGCATCCGAACGCGATTAATAAAATTGTGTTATTCGAGATGTATTGCAAATCACTGAATTAGCAGCCACTACTTAACACCTTTCGCTCTTTTAATAGCCTTACACCTTACGATAAGGGGTGGTATTCCTTCCGCAGTCGTCATGGCGTGATGACTTCCCCCAAGGATTCTATTGAAAACTGGCGCAGTTCCTTCTTTTTTATTAATAACACTGCCTACGTTGATAGCAACATACCCAAAGCATGGTGCACCGAAATGGACGCAACGGTAAATGACAAGGTCACCCCGGATGACCTTGAACAAGATTTACTGAAAACAATCAAGAACGCGAGCTTGATTATGCGGGCTACTCCAACGTGCCGCTTTATATTGGCGGAGTATCCGTGTACTGGCTATGGGGCGACTGTAACGCGCTTTTAGTCAACGCCGCCAACAACGGTATATTGCTTATACTTTTATACAAATACACATTACATATTACCCTTGTAATTGAGTAACGTTTTGCGGTACTATGTTGCAGAGATTGACCTTGAGCTGGTAATGAGGTCAACGGACATCACTGGGATTAAACCAGCACGCCGCTTAAAAATTGGAGACGGCGAGATTATTGATGAACCTATTATCAATACACTTACCATTCCTGGTGAAGACCGCAGAAAGTGAAAAGCGACAGAGGGAGCTACAACTCCTCGCAAAAGACGCAATCGTTCTTTTGCTGAACAAGAAACGAGTAAGCAAATTTCAAACCATGTGATTATTTATATTGCATTGTTATCTTAACCGCACTAATTTATTATATTCGCTTATCTCTTTTTAGTTGTGCTTTCAGACTCCCCAGGTGAGCCCTGACCGCTATACAACATCACCAGGAATATCCCCGAGAAAATTTTGGAAGAGCCCGGCAATGAAGACTTAAGCCTTCCTTCTGAAGCTGAAACATCCCATCAAGAAGAAGAAGAAGAAGATGTTGATGAAGCCGCAGAAGTAGAACAAGCCAACCGATTATACCGCAAACTCTGCAATTTCATCCCCAAAAACACACAAGATGAATACCGTAAACTGACTTTTCCTCAAGCTGAGAGACAGCGACTCCACAATTGCTATAACACGATTTGCCTAGCCATTGACAACGTTGAGCGCTTCAACGAGATATCCGATGAATATGAAAAGCAGGTTAAAATTTCCAATGAGCAACAAAGGAAAGCGCAAAAACTGGAGGCCCAACTTAAAAAAGCTGTGGAGGAAAACGCGAAGCTCAAAAAGAGAGCGGAAAATGCTGAGGAACAATTCACTCAACTCATCAAATACCATCCCGAAATCGGTGACAAAATCATGGATTCAAAACCAGTAACTGATAAGTTTCGAACATACGCCCAAGCATCCAAACTCGTTACTCGTTGGGAGTGGTATGATCTGCTTTGCAAACTTGGCGATCTTTCCCAACCACTTCCCTCGGACATGGCCAGTGAGATATGTGCAACCGATGATGCCCGTGAAGCACTAGCCGCAGCGAAGAAGGAGGTTGAGAAAGTTACCATACCAGCTTTAGTAGAGCTTAGCCAACGTGAGGGTGTTACGTTTGAAGATATTAAAGCGCTCGAGATTTAAAACATCTTAAGTAGATTGTAAATTGTAATCCCACAATGTATAGATTGCGCTTTTTGTAAATCCATGCGCTTGCACAGCATGTTTATTAATGAAATGATTATATTTCGCAATTGCAACTTGTCTTACTTATATAGCGCTTTACTTTATCATATATTCATAATTCAGACTTGCCCTTTGCAATTTTCACATTCACTATTGTGCACATAACAAACGCGTACTTATGCGAAACAATCTTCTATGCATTATGAATCTTCTAAGTTCGACAAATCGATCCTTAGGCAATTTTTAGAATTGCGAAGCATCTAAATGTTGGCAAGATCAAACACTTGGGAAATTTTATCCTTTCGCAACATTCGCTACTTAACACAAGTGGGCAATGTCATCACTTGGTTTTAAACATACAATTTCGCAATGAAAATTCGTATATTTATAACATTGTGCAGGCCATGTTTTAGCGAAGATCATGCCATTTTATTAAAAATATTTGCTGATCTTTAATTGTATTTACACAAACATTAATTTAGTGTCATGAAAATTAAGCAATTGTATTCTGCAAAATAATCACTACGCGTAGACACACGCAGTGTTTTCGCTTTGTATAGAAACAACCACTAACACTAAAACTAATATTGTTTTATTCAGCAGTTTTTCGCAATACAAATTTCAGAAAACAAAAATAGCAGATCAATCATTGATCAAACTTGACTAAGCATTCAAACTTTCTATTACAAAGATTTGCACTATTCAGAATGGACTGAATGCCCCTCAACACCCATACTTACGCTTGTCGTAATCATAGCACAAAATAACTCTTCTTCCGCAGAAATTAGTGTGTCAACTCCCTTATTAGCAGAAAATTTAACCATACCATGTATAGTAGAAGGAATTGCGTCAAACATGGGCAAAGCAGTGCGCCCAAGAATCATATTGAATCGTGACTGATTTCGCATTATGTAAAGACTCAATGAAGCTTGGCGCCTTAGCGACTCATCACAATCATCAACCAGCTCAATTTGCAATTTCAACTGACCTATAGGCCAAGTTGACTCTCCTGAAAATCCAGCAAGTGAAACCACAGTAGGTTTCATCAAAGCTTGAATATTTGCAGGCAATTTGATAAAACACTGTTCATACATAACATCTACACTGCTACCAGTGTCAACATGTACTTTCATAATTACAATGCCGGTATTCGCAATGCGGCATGAAACTACTACTGGTTTGTCAACATTCGTAGTCAGACTTGCAGGAGGAAAAGTAATAGAAGGACATTTCCAGCTTACAATTTGTTCAGATATTTGAAGTACCGACATTTCGCCTTGCACTTCCACCGCATTAATGACCTGAATTCCGCGCTAATTTTCTTTCTTACTTACCATTTTCACTCCAAGATTTTTTACCGCGGGAGCTTTTCACTCAGCTACATTTGGAACTTGCGGAGCATTGGTTTTTACAGGCAATATAATCGCGTTCGCAGTGCTTGCAACACCCTGCGCGATCAAATGATCTAACTTGCCTTGCTCATACGCCTCCGCGATCAGTTCCGCCAAATCTTTGCAACAATTGGTGTCATGACCATAATCATCATGGAAAACACAAAATTTAGACCTATCTCGCCTGCTATTCTCCCCTAAAGGTTGTGGATCAGGAAAAGACTTAGCAACTCTTTCCTGTAGCAAAATTTCCTTAGGCCTTTTTGTTAGCATTTGAATGATATTGAAAGACTCATTATTCCATTTTCACGAAGAATAACGATCTCGACAGTTATAACTATGGTTATCATTTTGGCCTTGAAATCTATCATTGCGCGGGTAACCACCGCCGCCATTTCGCCACAGATAACCAGAACAGCGGTAATTATCGCTGTTGCCATCGCGATAAGAATCATTGTCATCTCGCCAACTTTTGTCCTTACCCCATCCACATGCAGGGGTTATAGTACTATCTTCTCTACCTCGAAGATAATCATATGTCTCTTGTTGGACTTTAGCAAAAGTTGGCGGGACATCTCTTCGCAGTCTTCGCACAAGCGTTGGATGTCGTTGTGGATTAATAGCATGCAAGAATCCAGAATTTTTTGATCTTCATTCAGACTTGGTATCTTCTGACACTCGTAAATGTATCGCGTAAGTAATGCATTCAAAGTTTCCTTATTACCCTGCCTAATATCATGATATTCTATATGTGTCTTCTTCTGCGGTAAAAGATTCTGAAAATGCAACAAAAAGTTATCGTGAAGATCAATGAAGCCAATGATACTGCGAGCTTGCAGGCTATGGAACCACTCCCTAGCGGATCCTTGCAAGACCATAGGAAATACCCTACACGCAACCGGTTCATCCCAATTATAGTTGCTTACCAGACCTTCAAATCTCTACAAAAAGTTCAAGGGGTCAGTTAACCCTGAATAAACTCCCAACGTCGCTGGAACAATAGGCGGTGTAACAATTGGATAATCAGAAATATGCTGGACAAACTTGTCTGCAGCAGTGGTAATTTCAGTCGCCTTTTTTGTGCGAGTATCAGTATTGTTCGCGCAAAACTTAGCGATCATATCTTGCAAAAAATTCTGTTGTTCAAGCTTATGTTACATTGACTTAGGCGTAATGCTTCTAAAAGTATCTGCTAAAAAATGTTGAGCACTTTCTCTATGAACAGCATCAGATGCTTCACCCTCATCCTCATGACGAGGGAAAGGTGTTGGTGGTCGCCTTCGTTTAACATGTGAAATTTTTACAAATTCCTCTGCATTGTCCGAATCATCAGAAAACTCACTTTCTTCTCTTGGCGCTTTCGCAGTCTTCGAATTATAAACAGAATTTAGAATAACACGTTCATCCGCACCATCGCTATCACTATCGCGATGATCAATGACTAAGCGATCATCCTGTGATCCAGAATCATTCAACGGCCATAAGTAAGTTCGCGGTACGCGAGATTCGCTACAATCTTTTCTAGCTTGTTCAATAGTCGTGCCAAGTACTTTGTCTGCTTTTCCAGCCAAAATCCTTAATCGCTGCCATCAGCGATGGTTTCTTCACGATGTTGCTGCAAATTCCTGCGCGCGACCTTTTTTTCAGCAGCAACCTTTAGTTGCGAATCAGCGTTAATAGGATTGCTACTAGGCACTTTAGCTAACGATTCTTTCCCTGAACTACCCACGATAGTATTAACGTTTGCTTGCGTACTACTTGACAAGGCATTTTGCGAATCATTAACTAATGCATCAGCATTGATGGAACTTCCTATTTGTTTCATGTTAGCTGCCATATTCAACGATCAAATCAGCTAATACGCTTCAGTGACTTCCTGTAAATCATCATAACAATACACGATTTAAATTAAACCAAGTAATTGATTGTTTGACAGCACAAAATAAAAAATTTCAAGTTTAATTCGTAAACGTGTCCCACGGATGGCGCCAATTGATCAATCCTAAATCAAGTTTTCACTTAATTAAGGATTGAGTGCAATAATAAGATGGAGGATGGGATGTTTGATGATTATTTTGGGCCCCGATGATCGTCTTTCACTTTAACAATCAAGTGATCAACCACCCCGACCCGGTTTTGATTGTCAATTAGCATGATTCACCTTAGAGCAATGTAGAAATCCCTTGGGCAAAATCACAAGTGAAAATCACAAAGACTAGAGCAAATGGCAGAGAATCAACAACCTATAAATGAGAGGTCATGCTCTCTATTTATAGTATTCGAAATATCCGCGGTCTACGGATTGCTTAACTATCCGCGAAAACTTATCGGATTAAACCGCAGTCTTTTATTAAGGCGGAAACATAACCGCTATACTTATTTTCAGCGGATATTCCACACCTTTTTATTATAGTTCGCGTAACTTCTACTTTTGACCTTTAGCCAATAAAAACATATACAATGCTATCTATATGATTATCGTATCCTTAACATTGAGGACAATGTTACTTTAAAGTGTGGGATAGCAAATGTTGCACATAACAATTCTTGTAAAATCCTCAAGTGTTGGTAAAACTAAATTTTTCACAAAAATTTAAAACTTTCCGAATTATAAAACACTAAGGATTATACAACTCTATAAAAGATCAAAAAAAATTTCCTATGAAAATATACAAAAGGGTAAAACAAGGTTAAAAATGTTTTGCGAAAATCAAACCAAATTTCCAAAAGAGCATTGCATAACGAAAGGCGCAAATTCGATCCATTATAATTGTTGTGAGGCACCCCCCAAATAAGGCTTTATAAGCACTCATTTTTAGTGCTTCACTATACTTCCGTTGAGCTCGCCGATGTTAACATCTCGAAATCAGAACCGCCTCTTGATCTACATTTCGGAATCACACATTTTGACAAGGATGACTAAGTTAGAACCTCAGCTATTCGTGAAGACAAAAACAACCCCCACTACACATCTTCGTTCCCATCTTCATTCTACAAATCTGTTCACCTCTACTTATCTATTCTATCCGCTTCATAAATAAAGAAATAAATCCTGACAAAATCATTCCTTTCTGGAAACCCTCTACAAAACCGCATTAGAAAAAATGCGAGCATCCGAGCCAATTATCGAAGAAAACCGCCAATGAAAGGAGACCTCGAAGAGAAAAGCAAAAGATGCTTACCAAAAAAAAAGTATATATATATATATATATATATATATATATATATATATATATATATATATATATATATATATATATATATATATATATATATATATATTGATGAATAAAGGTTCTGAAAAAGGGAGCAGAACCAGAAAGATTCAAGGAAAGAAACTCCTGGCAGTCAAAAAGAAGGATGCTCACCATGAAATTCCTGACAAAAAGCTGAAGGGATCACTAAAATCGATCTTTCACAAGAAACACCTATCTATCAAAACCTTTCGCACCCTAGAAACCTCCAAATCACCATCTCTTCACAATCCAAGCTGAGTCGATAACTAAAAATTCTCTCAAATCAGTGATGGAGATTTGAGTCTTAAACAAAAAGTCATCTACTCGAACCGAAATATCTGAAAATTAATTTTCCAGAAGTCGCAGGTGTCGGATCAGACCCCAAAAAACAGAAAACAAGTGCTCCGGTGGGTTTCTTGGTGCTTGATGCTCATCGCGGTTCTCATCCTTGATGCGTGTAAGCTTCAAGTGTACAACTCTTTGATGTTTTAGCATCACTTTGACCAAGTTTTAACCATCAACACACAACTAATAGTAAAAGCTAACTTTTTACAAGTTTTGAACATCAAGGTTGTCTCTTTATTGTATAATCACGATAAAGCTTCAACCTTTGTCCTTTTGATACAAGTTTATGCATCTTCATCATATGAGATGATGAAGACTTGATTTTTATCACCATAAAAATCATAAAAAGGTTCCAAGTAAGTGAGACCTACAATAATAACTTAGATCTCAAGTGTTAAGAAACCCTAAGCTAGAAAGCTTGGATCTTTACAAGATTAATGATACTATATGCTAGAAAGCTAAGATCTAGTAAAAGTAATGAGATCATAAACTTAAAAAGCTTAGATCTAAACAAAATAATGAAACCCTAAGCTAGAAAGCTTGGATCTTTAATGTTCTTGAAGATCCTTAAAGCAAAAAGCTAGATCTAAAAGTTACATGAAGATCATAAACACAAGTTTTGATCTTTTAACAAAATAAAGTGATCTTAAGCTTCAAAACTTAGATCCAACAAAGTAATGAAGATTCAAAGCTAAAAAGCTTGAATCTTTCATGTTCTTGAAGATTTCAAATCAAAGTTTGAATCTACAAGATATAACAAGATCAAGAAGCTAAAAAGCTTGATCTTATGATGATGATGATGATGTCGTGTATAAGAAGAAAAGAAGAAGAAAATTTAAAACTTACAATTTTAGTGTGAGAAAGACTATAGAGAAAATTAGAGAGTAAGTGTGCGTAAAATGAGAATAAAATCAAGTGTGAAATGGAAGGAATAAGGCTTGTATTTATAGTGGTGGAGGGGTGATGGGTGTCTCCAAAACCGTAGCCTCATGGGGGGACAAGGGGGGACAACTTTTTCTTTTTGCATGGTGGTCTTCTAAAGATGGTGCTTATTGTTGGGATCCCATGTAACATTTGTAGTAATGGTTAACAAAAATGCTAGTATGTTGGCTCATCTTAATGGGTTTTTATCCTACATATTAATGGGTCATAAATCCATTAAAATTGGGCTAACTTAAAAGTCCATTAGCTAGAGTAGGGTGGGCTTAAGTCCAATAAGGTAGAAAGTCCAACAAGACTAACTAGTGTGCATTAGTAAATTACTAAGCTTAATTAATCAACTAATAAGCCAAGTAATTGTCATTAGAAAATTACAATTAGTATTACCTAGTCATAATATTTCAATTATGATAAAAGTTAAACGTGTACCAAGTACGTAGCTCGTTCAAAACGACAAGTGACACTAACGGTCATAAAAGCATTCGGGGATCAATTTAAGTGATTAAGCCCATAATAACACGTTGTAAGGTATTTAACGAAAGTAATTATCATGAAGTAAAATCCCAGAGCATAAACTAGCTTAGTACGCACATATACGCAGATTCGTGAAAGTATAGAGCACAAAAATATAAGTTGAAAAAGTCGGGTCGTTACATTACTCACCCGTTAAAGAAAATTCTGTCCCAAAATTTTGAGGAGGAACCTACAATGGTACCGAATTTAAAGAAGAAGGAGCGTATCAAAGTTCCGAGAGACTTGTGGGCTCAGAAGTGAGCTATTTACCTTGAAAGGTACTTGGGTGTATAAAGCAAGAATAGGTATATGCCATTAATTAAGTCTCTTGACCTTAAGATCAACAAATTGATTTCGTTTCTTGTTAACATGAATATGTCATCTGAATATATACCCACAAAAGGAAAGATGATGTTTTTAGCCTTACAGACGTCTTCAGTAAGCTGGATGCATGAAATGCATCATGAATATTACCGAACTCATCTAAAATATTGAGCGCTTATGTCGCAGTACAAAACTGACAGGTAGAATGGAAAACATGGCTATCACAACCATGCGATTTGATGTCTGGATAGTGTTAGCCACGGATTTTACTAATCCCTTAATTTCGGAAGGAGACCATAGTTGCAACTAACGGAGGAAGAAGTATATAGAGTAACCGCATCAGTGTCATAGATGTTTTAAGCAGTCCCTTCCAAGAGAATAACAAGATTCATAGATTTTTAACGTAATTTACGTTACATTTCCGAAAGAGAATCGCACAGAAGATGTGATCTTTGAACGAGAGTGAACTCTTTGTATAACGAGCGAGTTGATTTTGAATTTATCCTTATACTTAAGGAGATGCGCGGATGAGAAGATACGTGAACCCTTGGTCATAAAGAATGGTTTACTCCAAGTGAAAAGAATCTCAAAAATGATTTCTTGTACCTCAACGTACTGGATCATAGAAATGATGTTTACGAGGGTGTTGCGATTAGTCGTGAAATATTGAGAGTAGAAACCCACCTAGTGCCTTTCCTACAATGGGGTGACCACTGAGTGAACCTTAGAAAACTGATTTATCGGCCCGCGTTTTTGCCATTTCTAACCTTAAGAGGAACATTTTATGAGCGTAAAGACTTCCAAACAACTTTTATAAAACTTCCATCCAAAGTGGCTCAAGAGTTTTTAACAAAGATTTTAATCGTAAGCTTCATCCCTAACGGAGGATGAAAGGAAATGTGATTAATAAGAAAACCTTTAATAAAATCAACCAAGAAAGTTTTGAAAAACCTTTAAACGTTTGATGTAACAACATAAACGGAACGAATTTCTTAGTAAATTTAGAAATATGTACAACGTGTACCATTTTGCACAAAACTATTTGACTTAAGTTAAACAACTCAATAAAGGAGCGATTTTTAAATAATTTGAAGGTATAACTTAGTATGTACTAACCAAAATAAGTAAAGGTAAATTTATTAATTTAATTATATACATACATATATGATTTTTATAAATCGCATAAGTGATAGAAAAATTTTATTACTTTCATTTGTCCATAAATCTCGTGAGAACCGCACAAATAAACAACGTGTAAAAATTTTCGATAACATAGTTTTACGTATTTCAGAGGTTACGAGTTGAAAAAGATCGAATGAAAAATTTTTGAATTATCGGGTGACATGTTACTAGGTAATGAAAACTAATCAATTAAATTTAGTTTTGATAATTATCAGAAGATAAGTCTTTGGGCCAAAAATGTTCATGTGTGAAGCCGTTGCAAAAAAAGTGAGGTATGAAGGATAGAGCATGAGGACGAGAAGTTAATCGCTTCTTGACTTTGCAAAATGCCAAACAGGTTATGACTAATATTATATTCGGAATACCTATGGTGTTAATATCACTAAATGAGAATTCCTCTGGAATAATTCAGGACTTGGAGTTATGTAAGAAAGAGCATCGCTCCAACAGGTGTGGCAAATAGGATCCCTGGGGTAACGCAATAATTTTGAATGGTTTAAGTGTTAGTGGATGCCCAAAGGCTCTGCATGACGTGGTAGTAAGTGCCTTCAACACATACACACACACACACACATGAATCTCTCGATGGTTGTAAAGTCTTCATGATGAATTGGATACGAATAAGCAACGAAATATTTTATATAATCAGCAACGAAAATTTTATAGAAATCGTTTTAGGTGACAATGTAAGACAAGAAACGAAGTTCTTAGTAAACTAAAGTTATGTACAACATGTATTATTCTAAGTAAAATATCTTTTGAATAAAAGAATTGATTTGTAAAAGTGAAAGTAAAATTTCATATGTACTAGTCAAAAATAAGTAATTATTTACTTTATTATGTATAACATACACGGTTTCTAAAATTTGTACGAATGGCAAATAAATTTATTTTTATAAAACTTTGAGAGGATCGCACAGTAAAATAGTGTGTGTAAAATTTTGGCAAATAAAATTTTCATGTTTCGAAGGTTACAAGTTGGAAAAAGATTGATGAGAATCGAGTAAAAGAATTTTGAAAATTTCGGGTGATATTTGAGCAACAATGTCATGAGGTAATGAAAACTATTGAATTTAAATGTGGTTGATGGCTATTAGTAGGGCATAAGTCCTTCGACCAAAATGCTTAAGTGTGAAGCTGTTGCTTATAAGTGAGATACGAATAGGAGAGTATGAGGATGAGAATTAACCACCCATTGATTCTGGAAAATTTTGAACTGGTAAGACTAATATTAAAGTAAGAAGGATGATGGTGTGATTATCATCAAATAAGAAATCTCTTGGAATAAGTTAGGATTTAGAGTCACGTAAGAATGAGTATCAAATAAGATTCTTGGGTAGTCTTTAATATAGAATTTGAATCGCTGAAGTGACGGGATACAATTTCCTTTATGTATCGTTGTGCAAGTTTGTCCATTGTATCGGTTTCTTTCATGGCTAGAAAGTGAGCAGATTTGTTGAGATGGTCAACAATAACCCAGATAGTGTCATAACCGCCTACCATTTTCAGTAGCTTCGTGATGAAATCCATTGTTATTCCTTCCCATTTCCATTATGGGATTTCAGGCTGTTGAAGTAACCCAGATGGCTTTTGGTGTTCGGCTTTGACCTTGGAACAAGTCAGACACTTCCCAACATAAGTAGCAATGTCATTTTCTCATGACCTTTTTCGCCTTCATGCAACTAATAAGGTTCAGCTTCGGGCTACTTCTCTTCCCGTAAACTATTAATGGCTCACCATTCTCACGAGGTATACGAATAATCTTCTCACTATAAATAACTTTCGCTTTCATCCTTGAAAGACAGTCTGTTCCAACTATTTTATCAAAGCTTCCTAACTTGATGAGTATTAGGTTAATCCTAAAGTCCATTCCAACTTTTACATCAAGCTTCCCAAATTGATGGGTGTTAGGTGAATCTTAAGGTTCATTCCAACCAAATCTTATTATACTGCTGTGAAAAATTCTATCAATCTTCTCAAATAACATCTGCTTGTGCGTGGGTAACTAATCCTTTCCAACTACTACTTTAAAATTTCCAACTTTTGTTGACATGAGGTCATCTCCAAATGATCCACATGTAAATTTTAAGGTACTACCTTAAATTATTCCTCTATCTCTGCCAGCTTACCATTAACTTGTCCTATAGAATACTTAACTCTCATGGTTGTTAATGGCTTATTAGTCATAACACTAAGGTTCTTAGATATAAGGTTTCTATCGCTCTAGTATTAAACAACTTCGAGAAAATAAAACGTTGTGATGAAACATACCCTAACTAAAATCGGGATCCATGCGAGTCTCCATAGCTGAGATAACGATTCCTCTACCGTAAGTAAGTCCAAAGTTTTTTTCCTATTGGAGAACTCTTTCTTTAAGTGTCCAGGGTGTCTATATCTATAACAAATTTTCGGGTTATCAATTCTGCAATCAAGGCCCTCATTGTACAGTATCTGGGCTAAGTGGTTATTCTTTCCCAACCTCTAACAGACCATAATGCGTATACTCAAGTGGTTCCTACCAAAATTTTCTTTGAATCACTTCATATTCCTTATGTAGTAACATTGGAACTTCTGCATGATTTACAGTAATATAATCACGCTGGCCTGGCCTCATTATATTGTACTAAATCGTACGTTCATTCCAATATCACTCCATATGGTCAATGTAACGTGTTCACTTCAAGTTCTACTCAATTTCATCTAACGGTGCTTTATCCATGCTATCTCAAAACAAATCAACATAATTGATCTCACGGTTTCTCGGTGTGGGTGCGTGGGTTCCATAGGTCATGCATCAATCCCTAAATGTCCCGAAATTTTCTTCAAAATGTTCGGGTTCAGGAAATGTCGTTAGGTTCCTTTCTAGAAATTCAATCTGGGTCTCGTGTCGAGTTATACGTGTAGCAAGTAGTAATACAATATGTCTTGAGGCGACTCCCAAGTCTTTGGGTATGGCTGAGTATCAGTAGAAGACACTCTGACCTTGTGATAGGAGATGCCTTCCTGACTTCTCCAATGCCTAAGGGTGTTAGGGACCTAAGTCCAGAAGTGTCGTTAGATCGTCGAGTAGTGGTGAAGAATGAAAGAGATAAGTGACGGTCATGAAAGCGTACGGGATACGGGTCAACTTGCGAAAACTGAACAACCTTCTAATGTTCATACGTTGTACGTGGCTAATTAGGGTGAGCTCGGGGGGTGGTGCGAGGTGCGGTTACTCCGACAAGTCCTCACATATCTCCTCCTCCGAGGATCAACTTTAGTGGGCGTGTAATCCGAGGGGTACTCTTCCTAGATTGCGTGAAGTAATATTTCTATCTCTGGAACGGTGGAACAGTAGTAGCAGGTGGATTACAATACTAATCCTTAGGGTTAGACGAGTGGGAAAAGGGTTCAGAAAAACATCTGAACTAGGAAAGATAAATTTTCCAAGTCGGTACAGCGAATAGCAGACATTTAGCAAGAACGTAATCAGGCATAATAACTACAACAGCCTAGATTGTCTACAGCATACATAGCATGGCAATAATAACAGTATCAAACAGAAGTAACATGCAAAAAGCATATAGTAGCATGCAGTAGTGAGAATAAGCAGTAGCATACAACAATATCATATAGCAGTAAAAGTAAGTAGTAGCATGCAGCAAGTTCACATAGCAGTAAAAGTAAGCAGTAGCATTCAGCAGGTTCATATAGCAGTAAAATTAAGCAGTAGCATGCAGCAGTTCCGTAGAAACAAGTAAACGAGCAAGTTGTAGATTAGTCCTATTAGAGAATCCTACTCAACTCAGTCAAGACTCACTAATGCAACCTAATTCCCTACAACCAATGCTCTGATGACAAATGTGATGCCCCGTACAAAATCAACGTGTACGGATCATCAACAACAGGTCCATTACACGGTACAATACTAAATGCTGTTTTAAAACAAGTTTTGCATTCATGAAAAGGTGACGTCTTTACCAACGTCAAATGTTTTACAAAGATAACGTGCTTCTACGAATAGAGAGCATTAACATAAGTACGTGACACAAGGGTCATTACAAAGCCATTGTTCAAATGTAACATAAGTTGTGAATGCAAAGTAAAAGTTCCATGATTGAGACATCCCTAAGTAATGCAGCGGAAGTCTAACACAGCGAGTCTGTAACAGCAAGTCTATAACACCAAGACTATAATAGCAAGTCTAACAGCGGAAGCAACAATGTCTAAGCACCTGAGAAATACATGCTTAAAAAGTCAACACGAATGTTGGTGTGCTATAGTTTGTTTGTATTCAGTAATGTAATGTAGACCACGAGATTTCAGTGCTACAACCAGCGTTTCAAATCAGTATTTTAAATCAGTATGATAAAGTATATGCTTATCCGTGGGCACCCGGTAACTAACTTAACAAGGTATATCACCCCCTAAAAGTATACCTGGCAAGTGCGTAAGTTTACGAAGTATTAAACACCAGTTGAATGCTAGCGTGACTAGCCCGAGTGGGGATGTCAAACCCTATGGATCCATATCTAAGATTCGCGTCTACCGGCTCATAAACCAATAGTTAAACGTTACCGAGCTAAGGGGAATATTTGTGCCGTTATGTCACCCACACATATATAAAGTTTAAGTACTCTTGTCTAGTATGTAAAACATGAAAAGCGCATGTATTCTCAGTCCCAAAAATAGTTAAAGTAAAAGGGAGCTATAACTCACAGTGAATGTGCGGTAAAATCGATACGAAAATGTAAGCAAGTAGTAAGTCGGTCCAAACAAGTAAGTTGGTCGATCCAAAAGGTCCGCAACCTAAGTCAATGGTTACTAAGTTAGTAAATTGTCCCCAAAAGTTTAAAAGTAAATAATTTAAGTCTTAAGTATCATCATCATCATTCGTAAAAGATAGAGTAAGTTTTCAACAAGAATAGAGATCGAAACAAAAGGCTGACTTCCTACAGCTGTTACGACATCTATACAAACTGAAAAGATGCGTGGTCAGTGGCCAAGGCTCCGTATGTGAGTCCTTGTACCGCTGCCCAATTTTCAGATCCTAACTCGATGTCGTTTGACCGTGGCGATGGTTCAACCGCGAGTAGGTCAGAATTTTCAGCACGTCGCTACAAAGGCGTAGTGATTTTCGGAAGGCTATAAATCCTAAACCGTATATCGGATTTAGGCGAGTCTTAAACGAAAAATAATCTACTCGAACCAAAATATCTGAAAATAAGTTTTCCAGAAGTTCTAGGTGTCGGATCAGACCCCGAAAAACAGAAAATATGTGCTCCGGTGGGTTACTTGGTGCTTGATACTCATCACGGTTCTCATCCTTGATGCGTGTAAGCTTCAAGTATACAACTCTTTGATGTTTTAGCATCACTTTGACCAAGTTTTAACCATCAACACACAACTAAGAGTAAAAGCTAACTTTTTACAAGTTTTGAACATCAAGGTTGTCTCTTTATTGTATAATCACGAAAAAGCTTCAACCATTGTCCTTTTGATACAAGTTTATGCATCTTCATCATATGAGATGATGAAGACTTGATTTTTATCACCATAAAAATCATAAAAAGGTTCCAAGTAAGTGAGACCTACAATAATAACTTAGATCTCAAGTGTTAAGAAACCCTAAGCTAGAAAGCTTGGATCTTTACAAGATTAATGAGACTATAAGCTAGAAAGCTAAGATCTAGTAAAAGTAATGAGATCATAAACTTAAAAAGCTTAGATCTAAACAAAATAATGAAACCCTAAGCTAGAAAGCTTGGATCTTTAATGTTCTTGAAGATCCTTAAAGCAAAAAGCTAGATCTACAAGTTACATGAAGATCATAAACACAAGTTTTGATCTTTCAACAAAATAAAGTGATCTTAAGCTTCAAAATTTAGATCCAACAAAGTAACGAATTTTCAAAGCTAAAAAACTTGAATCTTTCATGTTCTTGAAGATTTCAAATCAAAGTTTGAATCTACAAGATATAACAAGATCAAGAAACTAAAAAGCTTGATCTTATGATGATGATGATGTCGTGTATAAGAAGAAAAGAAGAAGAAAATTTAAAACTTAAAATTTTAGTGTGAGAAAGACTAGAGAGAAAATTAGAGAGTAAGTGTAAAATGAGAATGAAATCAAGTGTGAAATGGAAGGAATAAGGCTTGTATTTATAGTGGTGGAGGGGTGATGGGTGTCTCCAAAACCGTAGCCTCATGGGGGGACAAGGGGGGACAACTTTTGCTTTTTGCATGGTGGTGGTCTAAAGGTGGTCCTTATTGTTGGGATCTCATGCAACATTTGTAGTAATGGTTAACAAAAATGCTAGTATGTTGGCTCATCTTAATGGGTTTTCGTCGTACATATTAATGGGTCATAAATCCATTAAAATCGGGCTAACTTAAAAGTCCATTAGCTAGGTAGGGTGGGCTTAAGTCCAATAAGGTAGAAAGTCCAACATGATTAACTAGTGTGCATTAGTAAATCACTAAGCGTAATTAAGCAACCAATAAGCCAAGTAATTGTCATTAAAAAATAACAATTAGTATTACGTAGTCATAATATTCCAATTACGACAAAAGTTAAACGTGTACCAAGTATGTAGCTCGTTCAAAACGACAAGTGACACTAATGATCATAAAAGCATTCGGGGATCAAGTTAAGTGATTAAGCACTTAATAACAAGCTGTAAGGTATTTAACGAAAGTAATTATCATGAAGTAAAATCCCAGAGCATAAACTAGCTCAATACGCACATATACACAGATTCGTGAAAGTATAGAGCACAAAAATATAAGTCGAAAAAGTCGGGTCGTTACAGGCCCCGTTTGGCTCGTGGAATTTTTTTGGATGGAATGGAATGTGTCAAAGGAATTGGAATCCGAAAGAATTGGAATTGATAAATTCCATGAAATGTGAAAAATGTGTTCTATTTTACATGGAATGGAATTGAATTTCATTTTATAAAATTATTAAAAAGTTATAAAAAGAATTACGTTTCTAAATTTGTGTTCATTTACAGACTCACTTTTTCAAAAAAAAAAAATAATAAAAAAAATAGATTCGCGATTTGAGAACGTGTGTCGAAAACGCGCGTTTTTGCAGGGGATCCGAAAATCCGCATTTCTGGACGCCCTGCAAAAACGCGTGTTTCGGCGGGGGATCCCGCGAAAACGCGCGTTTCCGGGCGCCTGCGAAAACACGCGTTTCCGGGCGGTTTGCGAAAAAACTCGTTTACGGACACCTGCGAAAACGCGCGTTTTCGGAGGCCCGCGAAAACGCGCGTTTCCAGATGCCCGGCGATAGCGCGCGTTTCCGGACGCCCTGCGATAGCGCGCGCTTCCAAGCGCTTTGCGAAAACGCGCGTTTTCGGGCGCCTGCGAAAATGCGCGTTTCCGGGCGCCTGCGAAAACGCGCGTTTCCGGGAGCCTGCGAAAACGCGCGTTTCCGGGAGCCTGCGAAAACGCGCGTTTCCGGACGGCCGCGAAAATGCGCGTTTCCAGACGGCCGCTATAACGACCCTCATTTTTCCATTCTATATTTTTCCAATATTAAATGCCCAAACAATATAATCAAAACTTAATGATTAAACTTTAATCAACAATTGTTAAGTATTAAGAGTTAGAAAACATATTAATTAACTTTGTGCAATAATTGACAAGTTAATAAAAGATGAAAATAATAAACTGTTAGTCGACACTCACTGCTAATTAAAATTTATGCATTTATGTAATATTATAACTGATAACCTATAAGTAATAAATAAAAATTGACATTTATATAAATAATAAAACAATTGAGAACTAAATATATACAAGTCATGAATTAGTAAAAAGAAAATAATACTTATCATGTAGTAAATGTAAAAAATAATAATAGTAATAATAGTAATAATAATGAGACTAAAGAATCTTAAACAATTACATCCTTATGTTGACTAAAAATTAAAATAATATATATATAAACTAGTACCACCTATTGTTGACTAAAAATTATAAAATAAAATAAAATCATTAATTAGAACATCCTTATGTTGACTAACACTCTAATACTTGCACTATATAAACTCCTAGTTTCTCATTCACAAATCACACCAAAATCCTCTCTCAAAAACAATCTCTCCCTCTCCCTCTCTTGTGGTATTCGGATCTTCAAGCTTGTTCTTCGTGTTCTTCAAGAATCTTCAAGGAGTTCTTCAAGATTTTTAAGGCTTTGATCTTCCATCTTCATCGTGTTCATCTTTTCTTTGTTAATTATCTTGAATCTTCAAAGGTATAACATAAACCCTAAACTATTTACATAAACTTTAATCTTTGTTAATTCATATTCATATTATAAACTTGTTATTCATAAGTATATACATAAACACTCCTAGATTTATATATACATATATACATGTAAAAAAAAAATATTTTTATGTATATATACGAATTATATATACATATACATATTAAAACCTTAAACCCTAATACTACTTATACTAGTACTTAACATGTATACACTATTACTATTATTAGCACCTATAACCTACTACTTATATTGTAGCACAAAAATATTTTGGGATATGTATTAGAGATGTATAGATCTTCGAACTTTCTTGACGAATGGTTTCTACGAGATTCTAGGCAGAGGGTTTGGACTTCCGATTTAAAGGGTCCTATGGCTCAAGCCCCTAGATCTAAATTAGCCATTCGAAGGGAAAGGGGTGATTGGAAGCTTATCTAATACGGCAAGTATCCTAAAATGAAAAACACTCATAAAAGTAGAAACTCTATAGTCATAGAAACTTAGTAAAATAAGAAACTTTCTAAAAATGGAAACATTATAAAAATAGTAACTTACTAGGAATAGAAACTTAGTAAAACAAACTATACTTAAACACATACTTAAACTTAAACATGGGCAAAACACTTAACTACTCTTAAATGTCAATAGGTTGACTTTCCTGCTCACTCGTTCAACTCTTTATTCCGAGGAATAACTCTCTCTCTACTTACTAAGGTGAATTCATAGCCCCACTCTTTATTGCTAGCAGACTTATTTAACTTATTTGGGGTGAGACACATGCTGCTTTTACTATTTACAATTTAGACACAAGTACCAACTGCTAAAACTATGCTATACCCGGCTATGTCCGACTAAGTCCCTACAGTGATATTTTTAAGTGCTGCGGCATGCTTATTTATTGGGGGTAGGCCTATCGGGAGTAACGTCCCCGATACATTTGACTCAGTCTTTGTATTACTTGATAATGAAATTTAAACCGACAAGGACAGACACAACTTGTCATGGGGCAAACTTGAACGTTTAGTCTAAATATCACGCACTGGCATAACTTTTTGATCCTGCGGGAGATCAACCTTACAAATTAAATCTTGTGGTCTAAAACAAACGGTCAAACTTATTTGTTAAACCTATGAACTTCACTCAACCTTTTGGTTGACACTTTAGCATGTTTTGTCTCAGGTGCTGTTTGATTCAAGCTCTTATACTTACTGCTTATGTGATGCTACTTGGACATAGGATCAAGAGATATCGCATTTATTACTTCTGCATGTGAACATTTCCATTATTGTTACTCCTATCATTGTAACTACGTTTCATTTTCCGCTGCGTGCTCAATAAAGTTTGTTTTATCATTTAGTATTGTTCTCGTATATTATAATATGTTGGTTGATTTGATATTAAGTCACATTTCACCCAGGCCCTAACTGGGGGTGTGACAGATTGGTATCAGAGCAAACCAGGCTGTTATAGAGAACCAGGATTGCATTTTTATGTGTGCCTTACTTGTTAGCTAGGGTGCCTTAGCAATCTAGGAAACTATAACCTTTCCTGCCTTGGACTTAAAGCACTTAGGATTGTCGTATAATCTTAACAATTATGCTTTAATAAACTTGACTCAAAGATTCTAATCAAGGTCTCTTTCCTAATGATAGGATGTCAAGCTCAAGCGTTAACAAGTCCAACAAAGCAACTCACAACCCTACCACCGAAGTAGGTGTTGGACACTCTTCAACTTCGAGACCAGTTCGAAGTCCTCTTTATAATCCTGCTTCACCACCGCTGAATTATAGCCCGAATACTATTTTAGATTCACATGGGTCTCCTCAATACTACCCAACTCCGAGAACCCAAGATAAGGGAAAACGGCATGAAGAAGTTGGTCCATCAAGGAAGAGAGCCCGATCTCCTTTTTATGATGGTCCTAAGTATGAAATCATGAGATTACGAAACGATACCGAGAGAAACATTGAAGGTCTACTTCGCCACATGGAAAGAGTGGATCGTCGAATGAAGAAACTTATGAAAGAAAACGTCGAGCTAAGAAAGGAGTTGCTGATGCTAAAGTGCGAGGAAGAACGCAACACTCGCTGGGGAAAGCAATCACTTGCTTACCTCAAGGAGGATGTTGATGTCCGAATGAAAATGGAGAAAGGTCGAGTCGACGAACAACTTGCCATAAGAGAGTACAACACTAATGCCGTAAACAGTCGTGTTACCAACCTTTATGACAACTTCGAGTATCTCTATGAGAAACAAAAGTCGAAAAATGAGAAAGTTGAGGAGTTTATGAAGAAGGTTGGAGACGAAATATGAAGACTACTTCAATCTTAATATTTCCTAGTTATTTTTCCTATTTTCCATCTATGTAAAGGCTGTGCCTTAAACAATTTCTATTTCCGAATCGTGTAATAAAGGCTTATTTAATGCCTCGTTCTAATAATATAAAGTGTTTTATTAATATCATGCGATATCAATACTTTAGTTTATTCATACTTGTGATTACTCAAACTTATAACTTGTTAAACTTATCAAATATATGTTCACTTTTATGTAGTGACATCATGGTTCGTCCGGCTGCACCTACCGTTAACAACGTTGTGTTAACTACTGAGCAATTCCAACAGTTACTCGCTGCTGCCCAAGGCAACGCCCAAGCTAATCATGCTAATACTCAACCAAAACCTTGTTCCTACAAGGACTTTACAAACTGTCACCCTCCCGCTTTTAAGGGAAACGAAGAAGCTGTCGAACTAGTTCGTTGGTTCGAAAAGATGGAATCTATTTTCCGTATTTGCAACTGTGGTGATGATGATCGAGTAAAGTATGCCACTAGCTCGTTGGGTGGTAATGCTTTAACTTGGTGGACTGCTTATGCCAAGTCCGTAGGAATTGATAATGCTAATGCAATTCCATGGGACGAACTCAAAAGTATGATGGTCAACAAATTCTGCCCAAGGAGTCAAGTTCAGAAGCTTGAAGCTGAGTTCTGGGAACTCAGGGTCAAGGGTACTGACATTGAGAATTATACCAATCGTTATCTGGAGCTTTCTACTCTATGTCCTGAAATGTTTCCTACTGAAGCTAGAAGAATTGAGCGGTATATTGAAGGTCTTCCCGAGGATGTTCAAGGGAATGTTATTGCTGCTGAGAAGGTTACTTTGGATGCTGTGATTCTCATGGCACAAAATCTCATGTTGGCCAAGAGAAGAAGGGCGTCGGCCAATAAGCAAGTTGAAACCAAGGGTAATGATGGTAAGAGGAAGTTTGAGCCGTCTCAAGGTTCAACTCAGAATGTTAGTAAAAAGCTTATGGATAGTACAAGGACGAATTATAAGGGCACTTATCCTTTTTGTGTTCGTTGTGAAAGGCATCACCCGGGGCAGTGCACTGCCACTTGTTCGTTGTGTAAGAAAGTGGGACACGTAGCTAAGACGTGTAGGACTCCTCCAAAGAATAAATCTATTGTTCCTGCCAAAGCTCCTCCTACTTGTTATACTTGTGGGGAAAAGGGACACATTAGTCCAAATTGCCCTAAGAAGAGAGATAATCCTGCTACTGGAGCCAATACTACTGCTGCAAAGGGTCGAGCATTTGTTATTACTGCTGCTGAAGCCCGAGATGAAGATGAGGTCATCACGGGTACGTATCTCGTCAATAATTGCTACGCAACTATTTTATTCGATACTGGTGCCGACCGAAGTTACGTATCTAATGAATTTTGTACCCTATTTACTGAAAAGCCTCAACCCTTAGAAACTAAACGATTAGTAGAAGTAGCCAATGGAAAGATCATGAAAGTTGATAAAATTTATAAAAACTGCAACCTAATCTTAGCCAGCAAAGAATTTAAGATAGACCTTTTGCCGGTCGAGCTAGGAAGTTTCGATGTCATAGTTGGAATGGATTGGTTACGTCCATTAAGAGCTGCGATCATGTGTTAC
Organism: Rutidosis leptorrhynchoides; assembly: GCF_046630445.1. Lineage (NCBI taxonomy): Eukaryota > Viridiplantae > Streptophyta > Magnoliopsida > Asterales > Asteraceae > Rutidosis > Rutidosis leptorrhynchoides. The sequence goes on along the minus strand of NC_092334.1, from coordinate 245,654,413 downwards.
GATAAAACCGTTCATGTTCCATTAGGAAATGGAGAGACTCTTATTATCCAAGGTGAAAAGAGTGGTTCCAATCTCAATATTATCTCCTGTATTAAAACCCGCAAATACCTTATGAAAGGTTATCCAGCTATTCTAGCCCACGTTAATCTGATTGAATCGAAAGAGAAGCGAATTGAAGATGTACCAGTAGTTAAAGACTTTCCCGATGTGTTTCCCGAAGATCTTCCGGGTATTCCACCTCCTCGACAAGTTGAATTCCAAATTGATTTAACTCCTGGTGCTGCTCCTGTTGCTAAAGCACCATACCGTTTAGCACCTTCCGAAATGAAGGAATTATCCAACCAACTCCAAGAACTATTGGATAAAGGTTTCATTCGTCCAAGCTCGTCCCCTTGGGGAGCTCCTATTCTGTTTGTTAAAAAGAAGGATGGTACATTAAGGATGTGCATTGATTACCGCGAACTTAACAAGCTTACTATCAAGAACCGTTATCCGTTGCCACGTATTGATGATCTATTTGACCAACTTCAAGGGTCAAGTGTTTATTCAAAGATTGATTTAAGATCCGGTTATCACCAACTCAAGGTCAAGGAATCCGATATTCCTAAGACTGCTTTTCGCACTCGTTATGGGCACTATGAATTCTGTGTCATGCCTTTTGGTTTAACTAATGCTCCTGCCGTGTTCATGGACCTCATGAATCGTGTTTGTAAACCGTATCTTGACAAATTTGTCATCGTATTCATTGACGACATCTTGATCTATTCGAAGAATGAGAAAGAGCATGAGCAACATTTGCGCATGATTCTTGAACTCTTACGAAAGGAACAACTTTATGCTAAATTTTCTAAGTGCGAGTTTTGGCTCAAAACCGTACAATTTCTCGGACATGTTGTTGATAGAAACGGAATACATGTCGATCCAGCTAAGATTACTGCTATTCAGAACTGGGAGATACCAAAGACTGCAAAGCATATTCGTCAATTTTTGGGACTTGCCGGTTACTATCGAAGGTTTATAAAAGATTTTTCTCTCATTGCCAAACCTCTTACAAAGCTGACTCAAAAAGGGAAGAAATTTGAGTGGTCCGAAGAACAGGAATCTGCTTTCAAGATTCTGAAGGAGAAGTTGACCACAGCCCCGATTCTTTCTTTACCTGAAGGTACCGACGACTTTGTTGTTTACTGCGATGCCTCAAAGCATGGCTTTGGTTGTGTTTTAATGCAACGAGAGAAGGTTATCGCCTATGCATCTAGACAGTTGAAGAAACATGAAGTAAACTATACCACACATGACCTAGAGTTAGGTGCCGTGGTATTTGCATTAAAGATATGGAGACATTATCTCTATGGTAATCACTTTACGGTGTACACTGACCATAAAAGTCTTCGACACATCTTTGATCAAAAACAGCTGAATATGAGGCAAAGTCGATGGCTCGAGACATTGAACGATTATTATTGTGAGCTGAAATATCATCCTGGCAAGGCGAATGTAGTTGCCGATGCCCTTAGTCGAAAAGACGATATTAAACGTGTTCGTGCTTTAAACCTAAAAATCAAATCGAATCTTATTTCACGAATCTGTGAAGCTCAATTGGAAGCTATTAGACCGACACTTATCGAAGGTGAAGGACCTATTGGTTTTGAGAACCAACTTCAAGTGAAAGCTAATGGTACACGGTACTTTGGCAATAGAATCTGGGTTCCTCGTTTTGGTAATCTTCGCGAACTAGTCTTGGATGAAGCACATAAGACTAGATATTCTATCCATCCCGGTTCCAGTAAGATGTATCACGATGTGAAGGAATTCTACTGGTGGCCTAACATGAAAGCCGATATTGCTACTTATGTTAGTAAGTGTCTCACTTGTTTGAAAGTCAAGGCCGAACATCAAAAGCCTTCTGGTCTATTGACACAACCCGACATTCCGCAGTGGAAGTGGGAAGGTATCACTATGGACTTCGTTACTAAGTTACCTAAGACTTCGAACGGTAACGATACTATTTGGGTCGTAGTTGATCGTCTTACTAAATCTGCACATTTCATACCAATCAAGGAAACCGACAAGATGGAGAGATTAGCACAGCTTTATATTAAAGAAATCGTCTCACGTCATGGTGTTCCTATCTCGATCATTTCTGATCGCGATAGTCGATTTGTTTCTAGATTTTGGAAAACTTTACAATCTGCTCTTGGAACTCAACTCGACATGAGTACAGCTTATCATCCGCAAACCGATGGTCAAAGTGAACGAACCATTCAAACTATGGAGGATATGCTACGTGCTTGTGCAATCGATTTCGGCAAAGGATGGGATAGACATCTACCTTTGGTTGAATTTTCTTATAATAACAGTTATCACTCCAGCATTAAGGCTGCACCTTTTGAAGCTTTATATGGACGGAAGTGTAGATCCCCTTTGTGTTGGGATGAACTTGAGGACAGACATTTAACTGGTCCTGAAATTATTCACGAAACTACCGAAAAGATCGTTCAAATCAAGCAACGTTTAGAAACTGCCCGTAGCCGACAGAAAAGCTATGCCAATAAGAAACGAAAAGACATCGAATACCAAGTTGGAGATAAAGTCATGTTGAAAGTATCCCCTTGGAAAGGTGTTGTCCGCTTCGGTAAGCGAAGTAAACTCAGTCCACGATATGTTGGACCATTCACAATCACTAAAAGAGTCGGTCCCGTGGCATACCGATTAGAACTGCCAACCGAACTTAGTCAAGTACATGATGTGTTTCATGTCTCAAATCTTAAACGGTGTCTTGCCGATGACACACTCGTTATTCCTCTGGATGATGTCCGCATTGATGAGCAAATGCACTTCATTGAAGAACCTATAGAAATCATGGAAGGAGAGGTCAAACAAACGCGTAAAAGCAATATACCTATCGTTAAAGTCCGGTGGAATTCGCGTAGAGGCCCCGAATATACCTGGGAACGCAAAGACCATATGAAACGGAAATATCCCCATCTCTTCTCAACTGCTGATGCAAACGAGAAAACTACCTAAAAACTTCGGGACGAAGTTTTCAATAACGGGGAGGTACTATAACGACCCTCATTTTTCCATTCTATATTTTTCCAATATTAAATGCCCAAACAATATAATCAAAACTTAATGATTAAACTTTAATCAACAATTGTTAAGTATTAAGAGTTAGAAAACATATTAATTAACTTTGTGCAATAATTGACAAGTTAATAAAAGATGAAAATAATAAACTGTTAGTCGACACTCACTGCTAATTAAAATTTATGCATTTATGTAATATTATAACTGATAACCTATAAGTAATAAATAAAAATTGACATTTATATAAATAATAAAACAATTGAGAACTAAATATATACAAGTCATGAATTAGTAAAAAGAAAATAATACTTATCATGTAGTAAATGTAAAAAATAATAATAGTAATAATAGTAATAATAATGAGACTAAAGAATCTTAAACAATTACATCCTTATGTTGACTAAAAATTAAAATAATATATATATAAACTAGTACCACCTATTGTTGACTAAAAATTATAAAATAAAATAAAATCATTAATTAGAACATCCTTATGTTGACTAACACTCTAATACTTGCACTATATAAACTCCTAGTTTCTCATTCACAAATCACACCAAAATCCTCTCTCAAAAACAATCTCTCCCTCTCCCTCTCTTGTGGTATTCGGATCTTCAAGCTTGTTCTTCGTGTTCTTCAAGAATCTTCAAGGAGTTCTTCAAGATTTTTAAGGCTTTGATCTTCCATCTTCATCGTGTTCATCTTTTCTTTGTTAATTATCTTGAATCTTCAAAGGTATAACATAAACCCTAAACTATTTACATAAACTTTAATCTTTGTTAATTCATATTCATATTATAAACTTGTTATTCATAAGTATATACATAAACACTCCTAGATTTATATATACATATATACATGTAAAAAAAAAATATTTTTATGTATATATACGAATTATATATACATATACATATTAAAACCTTAAACCCTAATACTACTTATACTAGTACTTAACATGTATACACTATTACTATTACTAGCACCTATAACCTACTACTTATATTGTAGCACAAAAATATTTTGGGATATGTATTAGAGATGTATAGATCTTCGAACTTTCTTGACGAATGGTTTCTACGAGATTCTAGGCAGAGGGTTTGGACTTCCGATTTAAAGGGTCCTATGGCTCAAGCCCCTAGATCTAAATTAGCCATTCGAAGGGAAAGGGGTGATTGGAAGCTTATCTAATACGGCAAGTATCCTAAAATGAAAAACACTCATAAAAGTAGAAACTCTATAGTCATAGAAACTTAGTAAAATAAGAAACTTTCTAAAAATGGAAACATTATAAAAATAGTAACTTACTAGGAATAGAAACTTAGTAAAACAAACTATACTTAAACACATACTTAAACTTAAACATGGGCAAAACACTTAACTACTCTTAAATGTCAATAGGTTGACTTTCCTGCTCACTCGTTCAACTCTTTATTCCGAGGAATAACTCTCTCTCTACTTACTAAGGTGAATTCATAGCCCCACTCTTTATTGCTAGCAGACTTATTTAACTTATTTGGGGTGAGACACATGCTGCTTTTACTATTTACAATTTAGACACAAGTACCAACTGCTAAAACTATGCTATACCCGGCTATGTCCGACTAAGTCCCTACAGTGATATTTTTAAGTGCTGCGGCATGCTTATTTATTGGGGGTAGGCCTATCGGGAGTAACGTCCCCGATACATTTGACTCAGTCTTTGTATTACTTGATAATGAAATTTAAACCGACAAGGACAGACACAACTTGTCATGGGGCAAACTTGAACGTTTAGTCTAAATATCACGCACTGGCATAACTTTTTGATCCTGCGGGAGATCAACCTTACAAATTAAATCTTGTGGTCTAAAACAAACGGTCAAACTTATTTGTTAAACCTATGAACTTCACTCAACCTTTTGGTTGACACTTTAGCATGTTTTGTCTCAGGTGCTGTTTGATTCAAGCTCTTATACTTACTGCTTATGTGATGCTACTTGGACATAGGATCAAGAGATATCGCATTTATTACTTCTGCATGTGAACATTTCCATTATTGTTACTCCTATCATTGTAACTACGTTTCATTTTCCGCTGCGTGCTCAATAAAGTTTGTTTTATCATTTAGTATTGTTCTCGTATATTATAATATGTTGGTTGATTTGATATTAAGTCACATTTCACCCAGGCCCTAACTGGGGGTGTGACAGCCGCAACGCGCGTTTCCGGGCGCCCTGCGATAACGCGCGTTTCCGGACGCCCTGCGATAAAGCGCGTTTTCGGGCGCCTGCGAAAACGCGTGTTTCCGGACGCTCCGCAAAAACGCGCGTTTCCGGGCGCCCCGCGAAAACGCGCTTTTCCGGGCAACCCCGCAAAAACGCGCGTTTCCGGGAAACCTGCAATAGCGCGCGCTTCCGGACGCCCTGCGATAGCGCGCCTTTGCGAAAACGCGCGTTTCCGGGCGCCTGCGAAAACGAGCGTTTTCGGGCGGCCGAGAAATCGCGCGTTTCCGGACGGCCCGCGATAACGCGCGTTTTCGGGCGCCCCGCGATAACGAGCGTTTCCGGGCGCCCCGCCAAAACGCTCGTTTCCGGACGCCCCGCGAAAACGCGCGTTACCGGGCGCCCCGCGAAAATGCCCGTTTCCGGACGCCTGCGAAAACGCGCGTTTCCGGGTGCCCCGCGAAAGCGCGCATTTCCGGGCGCCCCGCGAAAGCGCGTTTCCGGGCGCCGCGCCAAAACGCGCGTTTCCGGGCGCCGCGCGAAAACCCGCGTTTCCGGCCGCCCGCGAAAACGTGCGTTTCCGGACGCCCGCGAAAGCGCTTCACGAAGACTTGGGCCGAAAACGCACCCCATAAACACGCTTTGAAAACGCGACATGAAAACGCGCACCAAAAAAGTGACCCGATCCGCGAAAAAACGTCTCAAAAACGCGACTCGAAACGGGCCACGATAACGCGCCACGTAACGCGGCATAAAAACGCTACCAAAAAATGCAGACAGAAAACGCGACCCGAAAACGTGGACCGAAAATGCGACTCAAAAATGCGCGTCGAAAACGCTCCCTGAAAACGCGCCCCGAAACCGCGCGCCGAATAGCTCCCTGAAAACGTGCCTCGAAAATGAGCGCCAAAAAGGCGCTCTAGAGTCGCGACCCGAAAAATTCAATGTTGAAAGGAATTCAAATCCATCAACATCTTGAAGGAATGAACATTCCATAGATGAAGGAATCTCAAGATTCCAAGAAATATAATTCCTTCCAAATTATGTCAACCAAACGGAGCGGTCTAAGGAATTTAATTCCAATTTCATCAAATTCCTTTGGAATTCCGCGAGCCAAACAGGGCCTTAGTTATGTGTTAAAGTATTCTCCCAACTGTATGTGGTATTATTTTGTTTGAATTTATTGCTGAATTTGTGATCTTTGTTGGTTTAAACTTACTTTTCTTGAGTTATAAATAGGATACTATATGCAATAATGAGAGAGGATATAAATATTTATATGCAAATTGTGGCCTTTTTTGAAGTTGGATATTTGTTGAAACTGTATTTAGAACAGAGAACATTGATGTTTCTTCCTTGATTTTGGTTAACTGTTGGTATATCTTAATCTTTGGGATATAGCAGTTACTGAGAATAAAAACTCTTCATATATCAATAATCGTCACATCAGCAACCTCCATTCATTCAAGGAAGAAAAATTTGAGTCCTTGGATCTAACTGGTATAATTAAGTTACTATGTAATTTCGTATCTCAGCTTTACATTTATTACCATCATAACCATCAGCTTCACATTCATAATTGAAACAAGCGTGACTTGTCCGTCCAAAAAGATTAAATTCTCTATTAAAATTTTACGAAACAAATAATCAAAAAAATGTATAAATAATTACATTTTTTGACAAGATGATGTAGGAGCCTTTTTGGATTAATACTCTTCGCGTGACTTTCAGACAACTTCCTTTTTATTTGATTTTACCCAATTGACAAGTTGTAGTTGAAACTCACAACCCAAGTAGATATGTTTTTATAACTACATATTATTTACATCATTGTTGCAGAATAATTTTTGGTTAGTTATCAGTCATAATGGGAGTTGCAACAATTCACTTATGTATTCAAATACATACATCATGTATTCAATCAAAATCGTCCAGAACATCTCTGTATTAATATACCTTGTGTCCCACTTTTTTAATATAAAGGCCATGTCTCTAAGAGTGGAAACCAAAGTCTCACATTGGTCATATAACAAAACAAATGTATGTATATAAGTTTAAGGGAAAGTCATTTTATCACCAATTGGTTTTAGAATAAGGATAAACTCTTTTGGAACAGAGAGCCCATTAACTTTATGGGATTCTCATATCAGCCAACTTTGTTTGTTGTTTATAAGTAATTTCCTTTTAAATATATAGTTGGTCATCTGGTGCACTTCATTTGTAATTCTGTGATCCCTCAAGAAGTCTGCACTTGCATTAGTCTTGGGTTCAGTTTTATTTTATTTGTTATGATATGTCAACTGCGAAAAATGAGTCCGCCTATGAGCTGCTATTAGCCGAGTTGATCCATGTGGGGTTGGAAGCGTAGTAGATAAATGGTGGTGGAAACTCGAGACCGATGGTATGTTTTCGGTAAGGAGTGCAATCGATAGCCTCTTGCTTCTTTCTTTGCCGATTGCTACAAGATGGTGTAAGGTGTTGCCTCGCAAGATTAACGTCTTCATCTGTAGGGGATTGCTTGATAGGCTGTCAACAAGATTTAACCTTTCAAAAAGAGGTATTCAGCTCATCAATGGTGGGTGCCCTTCGTGTTCACATGGTAGTGAAGACCTGGATCATGTTATTTTTCTTTGTGAGGTGGTTGTTGCTTTGTGGCGTAAGGTAAGGGTGTGGTGCGGGGTAGCTGCTGTTAATTTCCAATCCATTCGTGAGTGCTTTGAGTGACTTGATCTTTGCAATCAACCATGGAATGTCAAAGAGAAGAAGTATGCAGTTGTTGCTGCAAATTTATGGATTTTATGGAGATTACGCAATAGCATTGTTCTGAGATGACGTCAATTAGAAGAAACTATTTTTGATAATATTTGTCATTTTCTTTTTGCTGTTTAGTTCATAGAGGTCATAAGCCTATTATATGGGAAGATTGACTTTTTTATCTTTTGTAAACTTTGTAATCTTTGGTTTTTCTCTTCTAGCTTCTTGTTACAAAGGTTTTAGTTATATAAACTGCCGTAACATGTTTATGTATCATTTAACAGGGCCGGTCCTGACATTTTTAGTGCCCTGAGCGAGTCGGAAAAAAAGGCCCTTGGTAGGCCGATTTGAGCAGGACCGGTCCCGAGAATTTAGAGGCATAGAACAAGATGAAAAAAAGGCCCGTAAGCCCTAAGTAGTAATATAAGTATTTTTTAAAAGCCCTCCAAGTCTTGCTAGAGTGCTAGTGGACTTTGAATTTTTTTTTTATAGAGCATTTGATTGTTGTTTTTAGACCTATTGTGTTTCGTATTCGCTGGTTCAATTATGTTTTCATACTTATCATGTTTCTCAAATTGTGTCTGTACATATATAAAAAAAAAATGGAGCCCCTAAAAATTATGGACCATGATCGGTGGATCACCTTGCTGCCCCTCCGGGCCTCCCCTGTCATTTAATTTGCAATTATCATCTTATATGATGTTTTTACTGACATATTGCTTAGTAAAACTTTACAAAAGTTTGATGACATACTAACAACTGAGACAAACATCTCTTACGTTGGTCACACTATGTGCATTATATTTATAATCATATAATTGATGTAAGATAAAGATGTGCATTATATTCTCTTTAACAAAATTCAAGGTCATGTAATGTACATCAATATTATTTAAAATGATATACATCATTACAAATGTACAAAATATGTTTCAATCGATATTATAAGGACTAACATAATTATTTGCATCATTTAAAAGTATGGCAAAACTTTAATGGTATAATCTCGCGAATTTGCCGGTTATAAACTAGTAATAATAAAAGTATGGCAAAACTTTAATTGTATAATCTCGCGAATTCGCCGGTTATAAACTAGTAATAATAATAATAATCACATAATTAAGTAATACGGAATGATGGAAAGGCGAAGAAAAAATATACGTAATATAATAACATGATAATAAATAATATAGTAATAATATTATACTAAAATATAATTATAAATAAAATAAAAGTAATAATAAAGAAAAAAAAAGACATCATAATTATTTAATCATTATTCAACCGGGTCAAAAGATGGTTTTTTAATCCTTTTACCCTTGATTTTTTTATGTATGCCCTTTATAGTGAAAGGTGTTTTACATGATATTGGGGTGACGCACGAGTTCTCGATGTTCGAGATTTACATGTTATGTGAATCCAGTGTACTCGTTTATATGGGGATTTCTCGTTAAAAAATCTACAAAATAGTGGAAAAACAAAGAGATAGAAAAAGAGCTTTTACATACCGGAAGGTGTGAATTGATGTTGGCCCAAATTTTTAGATTTAGAGCAAATACATAAGGTAACAAGGCCGAGATAGATAGTCAAATTTGATTGAACTAAAGCTATTGAGCCCATCAAATGATAAATGTTGTGTACAAATGTTTCTTTACGCTTTGGGCTGACAAGCAAACTGCATAACGTCTTTAACTCTCGTTATTTACTGATTCGAATTAAATACAGAGTTAGAGCAGTTCATTAAATTATAGAGTGGCTTTGGACGAGACCAGAGTCTCAAGTGTTGCCTTGCTTTGGCTCGGTTTTGTTTGGCTTGCCCCGGCTCCTAGTTGGTTTCTTTTGTTTAGATTGAGCTTGAGCTTTCTTCTCCTTTGTTTGTTTGTTGGACTTTCATCATTGTGATGAAGTGCTTTTGGTTTATATTTTATATAAGGGAAGTGATCCGTACACCACCAGTTTTTAGCCGTACACCACCAAACATGCATTATGATGTTGTACTGTACAACACTGTAAAACTTGTTTGGTGGTGTACGGCTAAAAATTGGTGGTGTAACAATCATCACCCATTTTATAATAGCTTTTGGTTTATTGACTCCTTCACATAGGTTAAGAGGAATGCACTGGAATATTATTTAGGCGACATTCAACTCGTTCAATTCATTTGATGGTTTATGCCTTTTAAACTAATTCTTCCAAAAAACATATGTTTCGGCAGGGATATGCAAGCCCTGTGTTGACTTTGTCAACCCATCCAGTCGCACCCCGTATGCCACTGGAGCCTAGCGAAACACCTTCACCCATAAATCACCACAATATGCCAGCACCCAGATTCGAGCATGCGTAGTCGTCATTCTTCCAACACTTACATATGTGGGACCAAGGGATCACAAGGGCCGGGTACCGTTGAAGCAATGCTTAGTTGGTAACCAATTTGAAATGGTTCTGCCTTTTTAGCTATGATTTATGAATTTATGATTTAACTATTTTGACACATTAAAGATGAAGCATATATCCCAAGTGTACCCATTCACAAATGATACATAGATCAAAACAGATGTCACAACAAAATCAACACACTAACCCCACCCGAGTTGAACACACAGCTTGATAAGACAACGTTATGGTAAGAAAAAAAAGAAGGTGAAATCAACCACATACTCGAGAGCTTTTAGATTTAAAGACAAACAACAAAAGATCCTTATGTGCATAGATTCCATCTTTATGGTCAAAAAGGTGCAGCTTCTTAGTGCTAAAGCATTTGGATCTTTTAGGATCAAATGGCTATTTCTTTAACAAACTATCTGCGATTATGGCCAAATGGGTACCTAAACAATGCGTCAGAAGTAAAACAAGTGCAAGCCCTATGACATTTACCAAAGGTGTGAGTTGCCATTACCACAATTTTTGAGATACAGAGCAAATACACAAGGTAACGAGACCATATATAATTGTAATTATTGATCTTCGAATCCGTTATAATGTTATTAAGTTAAAAAAAATTCTTCTTAAAATGGAGAAATTTGGGTCAAATTGAATTGAATTAAAATTATAAGCCCATCAAATGAGTTATGAATTGAGATAGCCTTTGCACTTCCATAATTCTTGTGTGCGAATGTTTTTTTTTTTTAGGTTTTGCGACGACCAGCAAATTTTTAGGGCCACATGTGATGTACATACGTCACTACAGTTCCACAACTTGAATGCATGTCATGGTTTCATTTCAAGTACCCTTGAGTAGGTGGTCTAACATAAGAAGATTTCGACCACACTCAACTTCTTCACTCTCCTAAAAGATTGCAAAATCTGAGTACTTGAATGGTCGGAAATTTTTAGGAAGTAATCGACAACTCGAAAAGCACTCGGGGATTGAATGTTGATCAAGTTTGACTTTAACCAATTGAATGATTTTTGATAATCTCTAGTTTTGACCGAGTACTCAGTAAATCCCATTGACTGCTAGTCGACCGAGAGTTGGCCAAGTTTTAAAAGAGGTCTCGGCCCAAACTTTAAACCAAGTACTCGCCAAGTACTCAACAAATTTTCCCGAGTTCTACAAGACTACAACCATGTTGGCTTAAACATGAATGACACATAGACGACCATAATGGTTAACAGACAAAACACTTTCACTACACGGTTAGTTTTTGTACCAAGTTCATGTCAAGTTGGGTCGGTTTTAGTAACATTTAGTTAACTCCTTCACATAGGTTAAGAGGAATGCATTGGAATATAATTTATGTTATAAAAATAATCATTTGTTATTGACTCTTCACATAGGTTAAGAGGAATTGAACGCATTGAAAAATAATTTAGGCCTTAAATAACATTAGTTATTGACTCCTTCGCATAGGTTAAGAGGAACGCAATGAAATAGTATAATTTAGGCGACATTCAACTCGTTCATTGCAATTGATGGTCATGCCTTTTTAAACTACAATAGGGGAGGTAACCAATTTGAAATGGTTCTGCTTTTTAAGCTATGATGACACCTTAAAAGATAAAGCATGACCTAAGTGTACCCATTCACAAATAATAAATAGATCAAAACAGATGTCACAACAAAATCCACCCACTAACCCCACCCCAGTTGAACAGACAAAGCTTGATAATACATGATAAACTTTATGGTAAGAAAAAAAAAAGGTGGTGGTAAAATTAACCACATACTCAAGAGAGCTTTTAGATTTAAAGATAAACAACAAAAGATCCTTATGTGCATAGGTTCCATCTTTATGGTTAAAAAGGTACAGCATCTAAATGCTAAAGCAGTGGGATCTTTTAGAATCAAATTCCTATTTCTAATAACTATCTGCGATTATGGCAAAATGGGTACCTAAGTAATGTAAAAAAGATAAACAAGTGCAAGTCTTCAACATTTAGTCGAGAGATTTTATAGTCTTTTACCTGAAAAAAACAGATTCCTTTTACAAAAACTAGTCTGCAAACTCTGCAAATATTTAGTTGCTCACTCAACTTAAAACTGTAGATATGATGGCAATGTAAAAATCAAACACATCTTCTCAGTCAACTTGAGCGCATAGATGATTGTCACACGTATATAAAATTAACATAACATCTACTCTGATTTCCCTTTTGAAGACATCAAATCATGTTCAAATAATCCCATTATTATTATCAATGAGAAATTTAGATTAGGCTAATATACCACACTAACGGCATGTTTGGGACTACATTTTTAACAGATTATTTGATTATATTTGATTATCGCATTCCCAAAATGTAAATAATTATCATGGATAGTGGATGTTTATGCCTCCATCAAGGATTTAATGTTTAACACATTGAGGTAACTACTAAAGCATAGACATACTAATTGTGAAAGACAGGGCTTCCAACAATCTGCTACATCCATGATCATTACTAGGATTCTTAAAAGTAAATTCTAGTGAATCCTATTAGCAGACCTTTGTAGTATGAGCCCACAAAGGAAGAAAACATGCAATTCTAGACAACGCAAAAGGCTGTTTAGATAGCTCCAACCAAGGCAAAATTGTAACTTTGAGCTTTGTTGACTAGAGAGTATTACGGATGTGCATGTATTAGCTTCTACTAGAAATACTAATCAAAAAATGATGGAACCACCCTTAAAAAGGATGCTGAACTTCACAATTTTAGCAAAATACTAACTTGAACTTTCTACACATTCATATCAGCAAGAAGACATCTAGGTAAACCAAGTCTTGGAACTACACCATTATTATACTTTAATACATTCATAATAACCAGTACATTATACCTCAATCTTTTAGCCCTCTTTAAAAACATGAAAAGCATTCCCCTCTATTCCAAGTAGATTGCAATCCCATCTTTCAATAGTTTCCACTTCTATATCAAATCAAATTAAACAACAAAAAATCGGAAAAAATGAATTCGAGAAACCAACCACTGAAATGATCATTAATAAACTTACCATTGTTGTAGTATAGTAACCCCCTAATAGTAACAGGAGTGGCGCTTTAAACTCGATACGAATCGCCCGAAATCCCAACCAAATAAAGTCCTGGAAAACAATTCTGCATTTTTGCAGAGAAAAAAACAGTTAATCAACACATTATACAAATCATAAATCAATTAGCTATACATAATCACATTGATTATTATCTTACATCAACATGTTTCTGTGCAATTTTACTCCTTTTTTTAGGTCGTCTTGCAGGTTTTGATCCAGTAAACGCATAAACATCTTCTTCAATTTCTTCCCTCGACAACGAGATCCACAGCCTCCGTTTCTTCATCATCTGATCGTCGTTCTCCTCTGCCGTCGCCGCCGTACCGGCGACAGCAACCGGACCACCTCTCGACAACCTCTCCGACTTCGCACCACACACACCGGAAGCCACACCATTACCGTCACCGGCACCGATAACTAACCTCCTAGGCCTCAGATTCCACGGCTTAACGTCTCCGTCAACCGCCGTAACAACATCAACGTCCATTAACTTCTCACCGATTTGGTCGTCGGTGTTGTTGTTAGGTTCCGTGAGTTCAGTGGTGCGGTGACGAGAGCGATGAGGTTTCCGGCCGGTATCGGAGTCGATGCGAGTGTTAGGGTTGGAGTGACGGTCACGGCGACGGCAGTGGTTGTTGATTGGGATACGTTGTCCCCATTTTAGAAAGGGAAGTGAAAAATTGTGAAGGCGTTGATGATGCTTAGCTGGAACCGTTGTCATGGTAGATACAGATACAGAGCTAGAAAATGATATAAATATATAAATAATAGGTTTTGTTTAGTGAGGTATGATTATGATTGTAATCGTAAACTGTAATTTGTAATCTGTAATCTGTAATCTGTAATAGTAAGAATAAGAACCCTATGGAGAGGATGAAGGAGGAGGAGGTGACGGAAAGAAAATGGGGAAATAGGAGTTTGGTGGTTGTATGTTGTTGTGCATATAAAACCATGACCAACACATGACTGTATTTTACAACAAAGGCCTTTTTTTTTTTTTTTTTTTTTTTTTTTTTTTAAATTTAATTTCGATCTCAAATTTAAATTTATTGTTCACAAATAAAAGTAAAAGATTAACAATTCAAAAAATATTATTATTATTATTATATACTCTATTGTAAAAATTACTTACAATTTTACTATTTAGATTTGTGTGTAACATTAACATGTATAAATTATGAAAAATAAAAATTACTTAATTATTTTTTGTTTATAAAAATAAGTAATTAATTTAAAACATATATTAAAATGAAATAGTAGAAATAAAATAGGAACGAGAATAATCTTTTTACTTTTTATTTTGCAGCAAAAAAGAACAAAACTTTGGAATTATAGGTTTAAATATAATAAAATAGGTCTTTTCTATTCAAACTATAACTTTAATTATTTTAATGAAATTAAATCAAGAATACTTAATTATATTATTTTGTGTTTGTAGATTACTCGTATTTAAAAATAATTTTATATACTATCAAAAGTCGAATCTTGTATATGTTGTTAAAAAAATTCATTTAAAAATGTAAAAGGATCCAAATACTCTTATATTTAGAGAAAACTTGAATAATAAGGGAAAAGGTAAAAGGGTTGTCCCTGTTCGGGTTACCTGGGAGAACGAGTAATCCGATCACATATTCTGATGTACGCAGCTTAACAGGATTACTCTCTGACTGTTTTCAATTGTTTTCTGGCCACCACAAATATTCATCCTAAACAAGATTCGAACCTGTGACCTCTTACAAAAAAACTCAGTGCCCCAACTACTGGCTATTTTGTGCGGATTTAACATACATTAGGTGGTCTGCAAAGTTGTTTTTAAATAGGAGTGACCTACAAACACAATTTTGATAAACTTTTATAATCTCTCTGTATATAACCCCTTTATTTAATCTAGGAGTGAATTCAAGGTTATCATGGTGGGGAACCTTTAACCCCATGCACCCTTTGGATGCCAACTGTACGCGGGTCAGCACAGCCCCGGGCAAGTGTGGTCGGAACCAACCCCTGTCTCAGCGCCTAATACAACTGGTGGCCGAACCGAGATTCGAACCTTCGCCATCTAGGAGTGAATTGCCAATTGACTAGGTCAACTGAGCATTTGCGGGGCACCCTGGCCACCCAAGCTATGCCCGGATAGTCACATATCATTTGCTTATCTTAAACGTCTTATATATTTGGTTAAAAACAATCCCTTAAGATCCAATGTTTAGTAACATTTGTTTTTTAGGTTTCATTTGATATGGGATTGAAGAATTGAAGATGAGTGTTAAGAAATTTCTGATTTTTATATTCTGACGTAAGTGCTACAGAAATTTTTGGCTACAAGTGAAAATGAACTATAAAAAGGAAAATGTAAGGACCACAACTTTACCGATGGGTGGTGGCTAATAAAAAACCTTGAGAATATGTGTGAGCATATATATATATATATATATATATATATATATATATATATATATATATATATATATATATATATATTAGCCTACTAGTTTGTAGCTTGGGATAAACTTATCATTATACTAGAGTTTCGTATATATGCATATACATATGTACATACTGCACGACTTCATGTTAGTCATGTTCTTTTTCACTATAAGATATTTTCAACAAATTACGTTTGACGTTAGTGACTAAATTTGCCAAAAGAATGCTCAAAGATTGAAAATATTGGTTGTGTCGTTTGCAATCATCGTGTGAAATATATTGATCATGTCATGATTTCATGCTGATTTCACATGCATTATACCTAGGATTCTGTGACGACCCGAAAATTTCCAAACAAATTCAAACTTAACCTTTATATGATTTCGACACGATAAGCAAAGTCTATAATGATGAGTCTTAAAATTTTTGGAACTGTTTAGATGGATTCAGTTAACCTTTGACTGTTCCCAACGATTCACGAACGAATGTTATAAATAAATATGTATGTGTATATATATAAATATAATTATAAGTGTACATATTAACTTAAATTAAATACAAACAAATCATTTAAATTGAATTGAAAATTTAAAGTAATATATATAATAATTAAGTTACTAATAAAATGAATATATTATATAATTAGTAAATATAACATAAATAATAATGTATAATATTAAGTACAAGTTAAAATATAGTTGATATAATATTATTACTTTTTGTGTTATTATTAAAATAAATATATTAATATTAATATCAAAATTAATAATAGTATGATATAATTATGAAATCATATATGTATAAATTATTAGATTATTATTAGTATTGTTAATATTATTATTATCATTTGATTTATATTGTTAAAATTAGTATTATGATCAGTGTTACTAATAATATTATTATCATCATTTTTTTATCATTATTTTTATTATATCATTATACTGTTATTATATTTACTTTTATTATTATAAGTATTTCTATTATTATTATTAGTATTTTGATTTATAAAATTAATAAAAAGTATTATTAATATAATTTTTATTAGTTAGAATTATTATTATTACTTATATATATTTGCTATTAATATTGATTATATACTTTATAAATACTGATATAATATATATACAACTATATATAACAAATAAATAAATAAAATACAGTTATAATAGATATGTATAATTATATAACAGATAAATTAATAAATAAATAAATACTGCTATATATATAAATACAGGTATTTATATATAAACATTAAACTAATTAGTTAATTATATATAATTACTGTTATTATACGCATGAATATCTATCTGTTCTTATTATATTTATTTCTGTTAAACCCGTGATCAATAATCGATCATCATCACTAGAATACAATTAAAACACTGCTCCAATTGTTGAATTAACATCCCCTTAATCGTCATATAATTCTGGTAGCTGTCGTAAATAAAAAAATAACACAGAATGATAATAAACCGAATCATTTTTTTCTCTCTGTATTTTCAACTTTTTGGCCAAAAATTAAAAATTTAATCAATTGTAAAAATCTAATATTGCAGTTTTGTTAGTCATCATTCGTTCAATCTTTCTGCAAATTTTCAAATGTTAATTCGCGAAATCAAGGATGAATTTGACAGTCAAAGTTTTTAATCAAAAAGTCAATTTAAGTGTTCATGGAGAAATTCGAATTTGTTATAGTGTTTTGTGTTAAATTGATGATACAGAAAGGTTCTAATAAGGATTTTTAAACTTTTTCATGTTGAAAGCTAGGGTTAAAACATTGTAAAATTTCGAAAGTCAAAATGAGTTCATAACGGGTTCAGGAAGTTGTCTGTTTTTTTTTTTTTTTTATTTCGATTAATTTAAACAAATTAGCAAATCGTTTCTGTATATACCTTAAGTCATAAAACAAATCAATTAACTCATTTTAATTGGGTTTGATCCTTAATTGATTTTTGGTTTGAAGAAGATGATGAGGTGTGAATACGGGTTATAATTATATGGGAATGGTTTTAATTCATAAAAACATAATTGGTCGAGTGGTTTGGAGAGTTGATGTTGTACTCGAGGTCGTGGGTTCAATCCAGGCTGTTGTCAATGTTTTTTCTTTTTCTTTTGAGGTATAACCTTTATTATTATTATTATTATTATTATTATTATTATTATTATTATTATTATTATTATTATTATTATTATTATTATTATTATTATTATTATTATTATTATATTATTATTATTATTATTATTATTATTAATATTGTTATTGTTATTGTTATTATTGTTATTATTAGTCTTACAATTATCATTATTAGTATTAGTATCATAGTTATAAGTATTATAAATACTATTATTATTATTATTATTATTATTATTATTATTATTATTATTATTATTATTATTATTATTATTATTATTATTATTATTATTATTATTAATACTAGTATAATTTATAGTAATGTAATTAATAAGATTATTATCATTATTATTAGTATTACCATTAGTACTATTATTATCATTTAAAAACTATTAGTATTATCACTACTAACATTATCATTATTAGTATTATTATTTTTATTATTAACAGGGTTATGAACATATCCATAATTTTTATATTATAAAATTTATAATAAAAGTTGATAGAGCAAAAATTATGAAAATTGTATAACATTAAATTATAGGGACTATAGATATAGGTTTAGAAACTAAACATAAAGTTTATGGTAAATCTGATTATTATTATTATTAACACTGCTATTATTATTATTATTATTATTATCAATATATTATTAAAAGAATTTATCACTTTTATTAAAACTATTATTCTTACTAAAATTAACATTATCATTAAAGTTAATATCTTTATTAAGATTATCATTATTAAGATTAATATTATTATTAATAATATTACTATCAATATTACGACTATCACTCTTATCATTTTTAGTATTATTACAGGTAAATATTTTAATATAAAGATGCACTGCAATAATATTAATATTACATATCATTATATTTTTATTATTAAAATGATATTAACTAAACTATATAAAGTATCAATTAATACATAAATATATATTGTTATCATATACAAACCCTACTATAGATTTTTAACATATTAAAGAATGATAAATAATAATTATATAAGATATATAAATTAAATATATTAAACTATCTATATCTATATAACATATAATATAACAAATATATTATCATTAATAATATATATAAATTTGCCCGATTACTCTTACATGTATATTAACAAATATACAAATGATATAGGTTCGTGAATCCGAGGCCAACCATGCATTATTCAATATAGTCATATGTATTTTTACTACAAAATACAGTATGGTGAGTTTCATTTGCCTTTTTTACCCTTTATATTTTTGGGCTGAAAATACATGCGCAATTTTTATAAATGTTTACCAAATAGACACAAGTAATTGAAACTACATTATATGGGTGAATGATCGAAGCCGAATATGCCCCTTTTGCTTGGTAACCTAAGAATTAGTAAACCGATCTACTAATTGACGCGAATCCTAAAGATAGATCTATTGGGCCTAACGAACCCCATCCAAAGTACCGGATGCTTTAGTACTTCGAATTCGTTTTTATCATGTCCGAAGGATTTCCCGGAATGATAGGGGATATTCTTATATGCATCTTGTTAATGTCGGTTACCAGGTGTTCACCATATAAATGATTATTTTTGTCTCTATGCATGGGACGTATATTTATGAGAAATGGAAATGAAAATCTTGTGGTCTATTAAAATGATGAAAATGATTGATTATGATAAACTAATGAACTCACCAACCTTTTGGTTGACACTTTAAAGCATGTTTATTCTCAGGTATGAATGAAATCTTCCGCTGTGCATTTGCTCATATTAGAGATATTACTTGGAGTCATTCATGACATATTTCAAAAGACGTTGCATTCGTGTCATCGAGTTCATCAAGATTATTACTAAGTCAATTATAGTTGAATATATTATGAAATGGTATGCATGCCGTCAACTTTCGATGTAATAAAAGTTTGTCTTTTAAAAACGAATGCAATGTATGAAAAATATATCATATAGAGGTCAAGTGTAACGACCCGACTTTTTCGACTCGCTTTTGTGCCTTGTGTTTTTACGAAACTGCGTATTTGTGCGTACTGTGCTATTTTATACTCTGGAATCTTACTACACGTGGATTACTTTCGTTTATATGTTAAAACGTGCCTTTGAGTACGTAGGTTACTTAACTTGATCACCGGAAGCCTTTATGACTGTTAGTGTCACTTGACGCTTCGAACTAACTGCGTACTGTGTACACGTTTAACTTTTGTCGTAATCGGAATATTATGACTACGAAATATTGATTGTTATTTTATAATAACAATTACTTGGGTTTTTGGATGCTTAATTACGCTTAGTAATTTTCTTATGCTTACTAGTTAGTCTTGTTGGACTTTCTACCTTGTTGGACCTTAGCCCACCCTACTCTAGTTAGTGGACTATTTAATTAGCCCAATTATAAGTAACTAGTGACCTATTTATATGTAAGACAAATGCCCATTTATTAGAGGGAACATATTAGCATTTTTGTCAAGCATTATCCTTAATGTTGCATGGGATTCCAACATAAGCACCAACTTTAGACAACCATTAACCAAAAAGCAAACTTGTCTCCCCTTTTGTCCCCCCCCCCCACAGGCTACGGTTTTGAAGGCCTCCCCACACCCCATTCACCTATAAATACAAGCCTTATTCCACTCATTTTACACTTGCTCTCATTTGCATTTTACACACACTTACTCTCTAATTCTTTCTCTAGTCTTTCTTTCTCTAAAAAGTATAAGTATTTGATTTTTTCTTCTTCTTCTTCCCTTCCCTTTCACGAAATCATCATCATCATCTAAGGGTCTAGCTTTTTAGCTTTGATCTTGATTACATCTTGTAGATTCAAACATGGATTTGAATCCTTCAAGAACATAGAAGATTCAAGCTTTCTAGCTTTAAATCTTCACCTACTTTGAAGATCTAAATCTTTTAACTTTAATCTTGTTATTTTGCTATAAAGATTCAAACTTGTGTTTGAAATCTTCATGTAACTTAAAGATCCAAGCTTTATACTTCAAGATCTTCAAGAACAACCAATAATGGTGTATCCTAGGAGATACACGCATAAAAACATCATTTTTATACAGAAAACTCGATCAAAGAGCACAAGAGATAGCTAAAATTGTTGATCTTCAGAATTTACCACCCAATGTCCAGCATGAAATGTCCCGTTCTTATTGATTAAAAACGTTCCATATTAATTGATTTCGTTGCGAGGTTTTGACCTCTATATGAGACGTTTTTCAAAGACTGCATTCATTTTTAAAACAAACCATAACCTTTATTTCATAAATAAAGGTTTAAAAAGCTTTACGTAGATTATCAAATAATGATAATCTAAAATATCCTGTTTACACACGACCATTACATAATGGTTTACAATACAAATATGTTACATCGAAATCAGTTTCTTGAATGCAGTTTTTACACAATATCATACAAACATGGACTCCAAATCTTGTCCTTATTTTAGTATGCAACAGCGGAAGCTCTTAATATTCACCTGAGAATAAACATGCTTTAAACGTCAACAAAAATGTTGGTGAGTTATAGGTTTAACCTATATATATCAAATCGTAACAATAGACCACAAGATTTCATATTTCAATACACATCCCATACATAGAGATAAAAATCATTCATATGGTGAACACCTGGTAACCGACAATAACAAGATGCATATATAAGAATATCCCCATCATTCCGGGACACCCTTCGGATATGATATAAATTTCGAAGTACTAAAGCATCCGGTACTTTGGATGGGGTTTGTTAGGCCCAATAGATCTATCTTTAGGATTCGCGTCAATTAGGGTGTCTGTTCCCTAATTCTTAGATTACCAGACTTAATAAAAAGGGGCATATTCGATTTTGATAATTCAACCATAGAATGTAGTTTCACGTACTTGTGTCTATTTTGTAAATCATTTATAAAACCTGCATGTATTCTCATCCCAAAAATATTAGATTTTAAAAGTGGGACTATAACTCACTTTCACAGATTTTTACTTCGTCGGGAAGTAAGACTTGGCCACTGGTTGATTCACGAACCTATAACAATATATACATATATATCAAAGTATGTTCAAAATATATTTACAACACTTTTAATATATTTTGATGTTTTAAGTTTATTAAGTCAGCTGTCCTCGTTAGTAACCTACAACTAGTTGTCCACAGTTAGATGTACAGAAATAAATTGATAAATATTATCTTGAATCAATCCACGACCCAGTGTATACGTATCTCAGTATTGATCACAACTCAAACTATATATATTTTGGAATCAACCTCAACCCTGTATAGCTAACTCCAACATTCACATATAGAGTGTCTATGGTTGTTCCGAAATATATATAGATGTGTCGACATGATAGGTCGAAACATTGTATACGTGTCTATGGTATCTCAAGATTACATAACATACAATACAAGTTGATTAAGTTATGGTTGGAATAGATTTGTTACCAATTTTCACGTAGCTAAAATGAGAAAAATTATCCAATCTTGTTTTACCCATAACTTCTTCATTTTAAATCCGTTTTGAGTGAATCAAATTGCTATGGTTTCATATTGAACTATATTTTATGAATCTAAATAGAAAAAGTATAGGTTTATAGTCGGAAAAATAAGTTACAAGTCGTTTTTATAAAGGTAGTCATTTCAGTCGAAAGAACGACGTCTAGATGACCATTTTAGAAAACATACTTCCACTTTGAGTTTAACCATAATTTTTGGATATAGTTTCATGTTCATAATAAAAATCATTTTCTCAGAATAACAACTTTTAAATCAAAGTTTATCATAGTTTTTAATTAACTAACCCCAAACGGCCCGCAGTGTTACTACGACGGCGTAAATCCGGTTTTACGGTGTTTTTCGTGTTTCCAGGTTTTAAATCATTAAGTTAGCATATCATATAGATATAGAACATGTGTTTAGTTGATTTTAAAAGTCAAGTTAGAAGGATTAACTTTTGTTTGCGAACAAGTTTAGAATTAACTAAACTATGTTCTAGTGATTACAAGTTTAAACCTTCGAATAAGATAGCTTTATGTATATGAATCGAATGATGTTATGAACATCATTACTACCTTAAGTTCCTTGGATAAACCTACTGGAAAAGAGAAAAATGGATCTAGCTTCAACGGATCCTTGGATGGCTCGAAGTTCTTGAAGCAGAATCATGACACGAAAACAAGTTCAAGTAAGATCATCACTTGAAATAAGATTGTTATAGTTATAGAAATTGAACCAAAGTTTGAATATGATTATTACCTTGTATTAGAATGATAACCTACTGTAAGAAACAAAGATTTCTTGAGGTTGGATGATCACCTTACAAGATTGGAAGTGAGCTAGCAAACTTGAAAGTATTCTTGATTTTATGAAACTAGAACTTTTGGAATTTATGAAGAACACTTAGAACTTGAAGATAGAACTTGAGAGAGATCAATTAGATGAAGAAAATTGAAGAATGAAAGTGTTTGTAGGTGTTTTTGGTCGTTGGTGTATGGATTAGATATAAAGGATATGTAATTTTGTTTTCATGTAAATAAGTCATGAATGATTACTCATATTTTTGTAATTTTATGAGATATTTCATGCTAGTTGCCAAATTATGGTTCCCACATGTGTTAGGTGACTCACATGGGCTGCTAAGAGCTGATCATTGGAGTGTATATACCAATAGTACATACATCTAAAAGCTGTGTATTGTACGAGTACGAATACGGGTGCATACGAGTAGAATTGTTGATGAAACTGAACGAGGATGTAATTGTAAGCATTTTTGTTAAGTAGAAGTATTTTGATAAGTGTATTGAAGTCTTTCAAAAGTGTATAAATACATATTAAAACACTACATGTATATACATTTTAACTGAGTCGTTAAGTCATCGTTAGTCGTTACATGTAAGTGTTGTTTTGAAACCTTTAGGTTAACGATCTTGTTAAATGTTGTTAACCCAATGTTTATAATATCAAATGAGATTTTAAATTATTATATTATCATGATATTATGATATATTAATATATCTTAATATGATATATATTCATTTAAATGTCGTTACAACGATAATCGTTACATATATGTCTCGTTTCGAAATCCTTAAGTTAGTAGTCTTGTTTATATATATGTAACTCATTGTTAATATACTTATGGAGATACTTACTTATCATAATCTCATGTTAACCATATGTATATCCATATATATATCGTCATGTCGTTTTTACAAGTTTTAACGTTCGTGAATCGCCGATCAACTTGGGTGGTCAATTGTCTATATGAAACATATTTCAATTAATCAAGTCTTAACAAGTTTGATTGCTTAACATGTTGGAAATATTTAATCATGTAAATATCAATCTTAATTAATATATATAAACATGGAAAAGTTCGGGTCACTACAGTACCTACCCGTTAAATAAATTTCGTCCCGAAATTTTAAGCTGTTGAAGGTGTTGACGAATCTTCTGGAAATAGATGCGGGTATTTCCTCTTCATCTGATCTTCACGCTCCCAGGTGAACTCGGGTCCTCTACGAGCATTCCATCGAACCTTAACAATTGGTATCTTGTTTTGCTTAAGTCTTTTAACCTCACGATCCATTATTTCGACAGGTTCTTCGATGAATTGAAGTTTTTCGTTGATTTGGATTTCATCTAACGGAATAGTGAGATCTTCTTTAGCAAAACATTTCTTTAAATTCGAGACGTGGAAAGTGTTATGTACAGCCGCGAGTTGTTGAGGTAACTCTAGTCGGTAAGCTACTGGTCCGACACGATCAATAATCTTGAATGGTCCAATATACCTTGGATTTAATTTCCCTCGTTTACCAAATCGAACAACGCCTTTCCAAGGTGCAACTTTAAGCATGACTATCTCTCCAATTCCAAATTCTATATCTTTTCTTTTAATGTCAGCGTAGCTCTTTTGTCGACTTTGGGCGGTTTTCAACCGTTGTTGAATTTGGATGATCTTCTCGGTAGTTTCTTGTATAATCTCCGGACCCGTAATCTGTCTATCCCCCACTTCACCCCAATAAATCGGAGACCTGCACTTTCTACCATAAAGTGCTTCAAACGGCGCCATCTCAATGCTTGAATGGTAGCTGTTGTTGTAGGAAAATTCTGCTAACGGTAGATGTCGATCCCAACTGTTTCCGAAATCAATAACACATGCTCGTAGCATGTCTTCAAGCGTTTGTATCGTCCTTTCACTCTGCCCATCAGTTTGTGGATGATAGGCAGTACTCATGTCTAGACGAGTTCCTAATGCTTGCTGTAATGTCTGCCAGAATCTTGAAATAAATCTGCCATCCCTATCAGAGATAATAGAGATTGGTATTCCATGTCTGGAGATGACTTCCTTCAAATACAGTCGTGCTAACTTCTCCATCTTGTCATCTTCTCTTATTGGTAGGAAGTGTGCTGATTTGGTGAGACGATCAACTATTACCCAAATAGTATCAAAACCACTTGCAGTCCTTGGCAATTTAGTGATGAAATCCATGGTAATGTTTTCCCATTTCCATTCCGGGATTTCGGGTTGTTGAAGTAGACCTGATGGTTTCTGATGCTCAGCTTTGACCTTAGAACACGTCAAACATTCTCCTACGTATTTAGCAACATCGGCTTTCATACCCGGCCACCAAAAATGTTTCTTGAGATCCTTGTACATCTTCCCCGTTCCAGGATGTATTGAGTATCTGGTTTTATGAGCTTCTCTAAGTACCATTTCTCTCATATCTCCAAATTTTGGTACCCAAATCCTTTCAGCCCTATACCGGGTTCCGTCTTCCCGAATATTAAGATGCTTCTCCGATCCTTTGGGTATTTCATCCTTTAAATTTCCCTCTTTTAAAACTCCTTGTTGCGCCTCCTTTATTTGAGTAGTAATGTTATTATGAATCATTATATTCATAGATTTTACTCGAATGGGTTCTCTGTCCTTCCTGCTCAAGGCATCGGCTACCACATTTGCCTTCCCCGGGTGGTAACGAATCTCAAAGTCGTAATCATTCAATAATTCAATCCACCTACGCTGCCTCATATTCAGTTGTTTCTGATTAAATATGTGTTGAAGACTTTTGTGGTCGGTATATATAATACTTTTGACCCCATATAAGTAGTGCCTCCAAGTCTTTAATGCAAAAACAACCGCGCCTAATTCCAAATCATGCGTCGTATAATTTTGTTCGTGAATCTTCAATTGTCTAGACGCATAAGCAATCACCTTCGTTCGTTGCATTAATACACAACCGAGACCTTGCTTTGATGCATCACAATAAATCACAAAATCATCATTCCCTTCAGGCAATGACAATATAGGTGCCGTAGTTAGCTTTTTCTTCAATAACTGAAACGCTTTCTCTTGTTCATCATTCCATTCAAATTTCTTCCCTTTATGCGTTAATGCAGTCAAGGGTTTTGCTATTCTGGAAAAGTCTTGGATGAACCTTCTGTAGTAACCAGCTAGTCCTAAAAACTGGCGTATGTGTTTCGGAGTTTTCGGGGTTTCCCACTTTTCAACAGTTTCTATCTTTGCCGGATCCACCTTAATACCTTCTTTGTTCACTATGTGACCGAGGAATTGAACTTCTTTCAACCAAAATGCACACTTTGAAAACTTAGCGTACAATTCTTCCTTCCTCAATACTTCTAACACCTTTCTCAAATGTTCACCATGTTCTTGGTCATTCTTTGAGTAAATAAGTATGTCATCAATAAAAACAATGACAAACTTGTCAAGGTATGGTCCACACACTCGGTTCATAAGGTCCATGAACACAGCTGGTGCATTAGTTAAACCAAACGGCATGACCATAAACTCGTAATGACCGTAACGTGTTCTGAAAGCAGTCTTTGGAATATCATCTTCTTTCACCCGCATTTGATGATACCCGGAACGTAAGTCAATCTTTGAATAAACAGACGAGCCTTGTAGTTGATCAAATAAGTCGTCGATTCTCGGTAGTGGGTAGCGGTTCTTGATGGTAAGTTTGTTCAACTCTCGGTAGTCGATACATAACCTGAATGTACCATCTTTCTTCTTGACAAACAAAACAGGAGCTCCCCACGGTGATGTGCTTGGTCGAATGAAACCACGCTCTAAAAGTTCTTGTAATTGGCTTTGCAGTTCTTTCATCTCGCTGGGTGCGAGTCTGTAAGGAGCACGAGCTATTGGTGCAGCTCCTGGTACAAGATCTATTTGAAATTCAACGGATCGATGTGGGGGTAATCCCGGTAATTCTTTCGGAAATACATCGGGAAATTCTTTTGCAATGGGAACATCATTGATGCTCTTTTCTTCAGTTTGTACTTTCTCGACGTGTGCTAGAACAGCATAGCAACCTTTTCTTATTAGTTTTTGTGCCTTCAAATTACTAATAAGATGTAGCTTCGTGTTGCCCTTTTCTCCGTACACCATTAAGGGTTTTCCTTTTTCTCGTATAATGCGAATTGCATTTTTGTAACAAACGATCTCCGCTTTCACTTCTTTCAACCAGTCCATACCGATTATCACATCAAAACTCCCTAACTCTACTGGTATCAAATCAATCTTAAATGTTTCGCTAACCAGTTTAATTTCTCGATTCCGACATATATTATCTGCTGAAATTAATTTACCATTTGCTAATTCGAGTAAAAATTTACTATCCAAAGGCGTCAATGGACAACTTAATTTAGCACAAAAATCTCTACTCATATAGCTTCTATCCGCACCCGAATCAAATAAAACGTAAGCAGATTTATTGTCAATAAGAAACGTACCCGTAACAAGCTCCGGGTCTTCCTGTGCCTCTACCGCATTAATATTGAAAACTCTTCCACGGCCTTGTCCATTCGTGTTCTCCTGGTTCGGGCAATTTCTAATAATGTGGCCTGGTTTTCCACATTTATAACAAACTACATTGGCATAACTTGCTCCGACACTACTTGCTCCGCCATTACTCGTTCCGACACCATTTGTTCCTTTCGTTCTATTAACCCCTGGTCCGTAGACCTCACACTTCGCCGCGCTATGACCATTTCTTTTACACTTGTTGCAAAATTTGGTGCAGAACCCCGAGTGATTCTTTTCACACCTTTGGCATAGCTGCTTCTGATTGTTGTTGTTGTTGCGGTTATTATTGTTGTTGGGATGATTGTTGTAGTTGTTGTTGTTGTTGTTGTTGTTGGGCCGTTTGTTGTAGTTGCGATTGATGTTGCGATTGTTGGGATAATTGTTGCGATTATTGTTGTAATTGCTGTTGTTGTTGTATTGGTGATTCTTATCACCGTTTTCCTCCCACTTTCTTTTGACTTGCTTCACATTGGCCTCTTCAGCAGTCTGTTCTTTAATTCTTTCTTCAATCTGGTTCACTAGTTTGTGAGCCATTCTACATGCCTGTTGTATGGAGGCGGGCTCGTGTGAACTTATATCTTCTTGGATTCTTTCCGGTAATCCTTTCACAAACGCGTCGATCTTCTCTTCCTCATCTTCGAATGCTCCCGGACACAATAGGCACAATTCTGTGAATCGTCTTTCATACGTGGTAATATCAAATCCTTGGGTTCGTAACCCTCTAAGTTCTGTCTTGAGCTTATTGACCTCGGTTCTGGGACGGTACTTCTCGTTCATCAAGTGCTTGAATGCTGACCACGGTAGTGCGTACGCATCGTCTTGTCCCACTTGCTCTAGATAGGTATTCCACCATGTTAACGCAGAACCTGTGAAGGTATGCGTAGCGTACTTCACTTTGTCCTCTTCAGTACACTTACTTATGGCAAACACCGATTCGACCTTCTCGGTCCACCGTTTCAATCCGATCGGTCCTTCGGTTCCATCAAATTCCAAAGGTTTGCAGGCAGTGAATTCTTTGTAGGTTCATCCTACACGATTTCCTGTACTGCTAGATCCAAGGTTATTGTTGGTATGTAGCGCAGCCTGTACTGCGGCTATGTTTGAAGCTAGAAAAGTACGGAATTCCTCTTCATTCATATTCACGGTGTGTCGAGTAGTCGGTGCCATTTCCTTCAAAATAGTTAAATGGAACAAGTTAATCATACAGAATATTAAGAGTAGTTACTAGTATTTCGTAGCATAATATGAACTCATTTATAAAAGCTTTTTCTTCATATTAGCGTTTTATAAGTTTAAATTCGGGTAGTACCTACCCGTTAAGTTCATACTTAGTAGCTAATATACAATTCAACTACTACAATTCTATATGAAAAACTGATTATAATAATATTTCGCGTTCAAACTTTTATACAATATTTTACAAACTTACAATACCGCTTATTTTACATAAAGCATGAAATATAGCACACAATAACTTTGATACAAGATAGTTGTGAAGACAATTCTAGCTAGTACACAAGTCGTTCAGCAAAGGCAATAAAGACACGTAATTCATACGTCCAGAAACAAGTCATGCATTCTGGTTTTACTAGGACTACTTCCCATCCTTGGTCTTGTGCAACATAACCGTTATGGCCGTTGATAAGACAGCGTGTTGTAACGTCATCAAAGGGACGAGGGTTGCGTAATGTCCAACAGTCCCGTAACAATCTAAAAACCTCATTTCTTACCCCAATTACCGACTCCGTCACTTGTGGAAACGTTTTGTTTAATAGTTGTAGCCCGATGTTCTTGTTCTCACTTTGGTGAGAAGCGAACATTACTAATTCGTAAGCATAACATGCTTCTTTATGTTGCATGTTAGCCGCTTTTTCTAAATCACGAAGTCCAATATTCGGATATATTGAGTCAAAATAATTTCTTAACCCGTTGCGTAAAATAGCATTTGGGTTCCCCGCAATATATGCGTCAAAGTAAACACATCGTAACTTATGGGTTTCCCAATGTGATATCCCCCATCTTTCAAACGAAAGTCTCTTATAAACCAAGACATTCTTGGAACGTTCTTCGAATGTCTTACAAACTGATCTCGCCTTAAATAGTTGTGCCGAAGAATTCTGGCCGACTCTAGACAAGATTTCATCAATCATGTCTCCGGGTAG
This sequence comes from Rutidosis leptorrhynchoides, assembly GCF_046630445.1. NCBI lineage: Eukaryota > Viridiplantae > Streptophyta > Magnoliopsida > Asterales > Asteraceae > Rutidosis > Rutidosis leptorrhynchoides. Next base: position 245,624,358 of record NC_092334.1, on the reverse strand, counting down.
GTCTCTTAAAATATTGGGTTGTCTATCCATTTTGTGTTTTTAAACTGTAAAATAGACAAGAGTTAGATTCATAAAAAAAATACTTATTAATACAAGCAATTTTTACATATATCATAAAGCATAAGAACACTATATTACATATATTACACCACACGAATACAACTATCTTATTCCGACTCGCTCGTTTCTTCTTCTTCGGTTTTGGTTCGTTTTGCCAAGTTTCTAGGGATATATGATGTTCCCCTAATACGAGCCGTCATTGTCCACATTGGTTTAGAAAAACCTGGTGGTTTAGAGGTTCCCGGGTCATTGTTACAACTTAAGGACTTCGGGGGTTGACGATACATATAAAGTTCATCGGGGTTGGAATTAGATTTCTTTATTTTTATGCCCTTTCCCTTATTATTTTCTTTTGCCTTTTTAAATTCAGTTGGGGTAATTTCTATAACATCATCGGAATTCTTGTCGGAATCCGATTCATCGGAGAATTGGTAATCCTCCCAATATTTTGCTTCCTTGGCGGAAACACCATTGACCATAATTAACCTTGGTCGGTTGGTTGAGGATTCTCTTTTACTTAACCGTTTTATTATTTCCCCCACCGGTTCTATTTCTTCTTCCGGTTCCGATTCTTCTCCCGGTTCCGATTCTTCTTCCGGTTCTGACTCTTCTTCCGGTTCCTCTTCGGGAACTTGTGAATCAGTCCACAAATCATTCCAATTTACATTTGACTCTTCATTATTATTAGGTGAGTCAATGGGACTTGTTCTAGAGGTAGACATCTATCACATAATATCAAACACGTTAAGAGATTAATATATCACATAATATTCATATGTTAAAAATATATAGTTTCCAACAAAAATGTTAAGCAATCATTTTTAAAGAAAACACGGTCGAAGTCCAGACTCACTAATGCATCCTAACAAACTCGATAAGACACACTAATGCAAATTTTCTGGTTCTCTAAGACCAACGCTCTGATACCAACTGAAATGTCCCGTTCTTATTGATTAAAAACGTTCCATATTAATTGATTTCGTTGCGAGGTTTTGACCTCTATATGAGACGTTTTTCAAAGACTGCATTCATTTTTAAAACAAACCATAACCTTTATTTCATAAATAAAGGTTTAAAAAGCTTTACGTAGATTATCAAATAATGATAATCTAAAATATCCTGTTTACACACGACCATTACATAATGGTTTACAATACAAATATGTTACATCGAAATCAGTTTCTTGAATGCAGTTTTTACACAATATCATACAAACATGGACTCCAAATCTTGTCCTTATTTTAGTATGCAACAGCGGAAGCTCTTAATATTCACCTGAGAATAAACATGCTTTAAACGTCAACAAAAATGTTGGTGAGTTATAGGTTTAACCTATATATATCAAATCGTAACAATAGACCACAAGATTTCATATTTCAATACACATCCCATACATAGAGATAAAAATCATTCATATGGTGAACACCTGGTAACCGACAATAACAAGATGCATATATAAGAATATCCCCATCATTCCGGGACACCCTTCGGATATGATATAAATTTCGAAGTACTAAAGCATCCGGTACTTTGGATGGGGTTTGTTAGGCCCAATAGATCTATCTTTAGGATTCGCGTCAATTAGGGTGTCTGTTCCCTAATTCTTAGATTACCAGACTTAATAAAAAGGGGCATATTCGATTTTGATAATTCAACCATAGAATGTAGTTTCACGTACTTGTGTCTATTTTGTAAATCATTTATAAAACCTGCATGTATTCTCATCCCAAAAATATTAGATTTTAAAAGTGGGACTATAACTCACTTTCACAGATTTTTACTTCGTCGGGAAGTAAGACTTGGCCACTGGTTGATTCACGAACCTATAACAATATATACATATATATCAAAGTATGTTCAAAATATATTTACAACACTTTTAATATATTTTGATGTTTTAAGTTTATTAAGTCAGCTGTCCTCGTTAGTAACCTACAACTAGTTGTCCACAGTTAGATGTACAGAAATAAATTGATAAATATTATCTTGAATCAATCCACGACCCAGTGTATACGTATCTCAGTATTGAGCACAACTCAAACTATATATATTTTGGAATCAACCTCAACCCTGTATAGCTAACTCCAACATTCACATATAGAGTGTCTATGGTTGTTCCGAAATATATATAGATGTGTCGACATGATAGGTCGAAACATTGTATACGTGTCTATGGTATCTCAAGATTACATAACATACAATACAAGTTGATTAAGTTATGGTTGGAATAGATTTGTTACCAATTTTCACGTAGCTAAAATGAGAAAAATTATCCAATCTTGTTTTACCCATAACTTCTTCATTTTAAATCCGTTTTGAGTGAATCAAATTGCTATGGTTTCATATTGAACTATATTTTATGAATCTAAATAGAAAAAGTATAGGTTTATAGTCGGAAAAATAAGTTACAAGTCGTTTTTATAAAGGTAGTCATTTCAGTCGAAAGAACGACGTCTAGATGACCATTTTAGAAAACATACTTCCACTTTGAGTTTAACCATAATTTTTGGATATAGTTTCATGTTCATAATAAAAATCATTTTCTCAGAATAACAACTTTTAAATCAAAGTTTATCATAGTTTTTAATTAACTAACCCCAAACGGCCCGCAGTGTTACTACGACGGCGTAAATCCGGTTTTACGGTGTTTTTCGTGTTTCCAGGTTTTAAATCATTAAGTTAGCATATCATATAGATATAGAACATGTGTTTAGTTGATTTTAAAAGTCAAGTTAGAAGGATTAACTTTTGTTTGCGAACAAGTTTAGAATTAACTAAACTATGTTCTAGTGATTACAAGTTTAAACCTTCGAATAAGATAGCTTTATGTATATGAATCGAATGATGTTATGAACATCATTACTACCTTAAGTTCCTTGGATAAACCTACTGGAAAAGAGAAAAATGGATCTAGCTTCAACGGATCCTTGGATGGCTCGAAGTTCTTGAAGCAGAATCATGACACGAAAACAAGTTCAAGTAAGATCATCACTTGAAATAAGATTGTTATAGTTATAGAAATTGAACCAAAGTTTGAATATGATTATTACCTTGTATTAGAATGATAACCTACTGTAAGAAACAAAGATTTCTTGAGGTTGGATGATCACCTTACAAGATTGGAAGTGAGCTAGCAAACTTGAAAGTATTCTTGATTTTATGAAACTAGAACTTTTGGAATTTATGAAGAACACTTAGAACTTGAAGATAGAACTTGAGAGAGATCAATTAGATGAAGAAAATTGAAGAATGAAAGTGTTTGTAGGTGTTTTTGGTCGTTGGTGTATGGATTAGATATAAAGGATATGTAATTTTGTTTTCATGTAAATAAGTCATGAATGATTACTCATATTTTTGTAATTTTATGAGATATTTCATGCTAGTTGCCAAATGATGGTTCCCACATGTGTTAGGTAACTCACATGGGCTGCTAAGAGCTGATCATTGGAGTGTATATACCAATAGTACATACATCTAAAAGCTGTGTATTGTACGAGTACGAATACGGGTGCATACGAGTAGAATTGTTGATGAAACTGAACGAGGATGTAATTGTAAGCATTTTTGTTAAGTAGAAGTATTTTGATAAGTGTATTGAAGTCTTTCAAAAGTGTATAAATACATATTAAAACACTACATGTATATACATTTTAACTGAGTCGTTAAGTCATCGTTAGTCGTTACATGTAAGTGTTGTTTTGAAACCTTTAGGTTAACGATCTTGTTAAATGTTGTTAACCCAATGTTTATAATATCAAATGAGATTTTAAATTATTATATTATCATGATATTATGATATATTAATATATCTTAATATGATATATATTCATTTAAATGTCGTTACAACGATAATCGTTACATATATGTCTCGTTTCGAAATCCTTAAGTTAGTAGTCTTGTTTATATATATGTAACTCATTGTTAATATACTTATGGAGATACTTACTTATCATAATCTCATGTTAACCATATGTATATCCATATATATATCGTCATGTCATTTTTACAAGTTTTAACGTTCGTGAATCGCCGATCAACTTGGGTGGTCAATTGTCTATATGAAACATATTTCAATTAATCAAGTCTTAACAAGTTTGATTGCTTAACATGTTGGAAATATTTAATCATGTAAATATCAATCTTAATTAATATATATAAACATGGAAAAGTTCGGGTCACTACACAGCAGGCCGCCCAGCGTCAAGCGTAAGCCCTGCAGGCAGCTTCTATGCATAAGCCCTTAAACTCAGCGCGTGAACGGCACGCAGCCACGTCAGCACACGCCACCGACATTTCGGATACTTCACGTAACAGAACCATTCAGTGATTGACACGTATATCCCGTAAATTTCAGACATTCTACGCCTATAAATAGACCCCCAGGGTCACCACATTTCACATGATTCGGATCTGAACTTCAGTCAGAGAGAAGTACACTTTCTCTCTCACACGGTTCTTTCTCACTCTAAAACAACATTAGCCGCTTAGCAGCAGTACGCTAGACGGATCATTACAGATTGATCCACAAATTGATTGAGGCCACCCCACAGATCTTACATCTGTGTTCCGGGTCTGCAGAGATTATTTCTCGAGGGCAAATAACAATCAACAGTATACGCCACACGCTGAGCAGCTAGTTTTCTGTACTAGTACCTTACAGCTGCTATACGGAAAATTGTACTAACAGATGGCGCCACCCGTTCTAAAGAACCACTAAACTTTCAAGAGCACCAAAAGGCGTAACTGTCAGATAACACCCATTGAAGCAAACATGATACATTCATGGCAAGCCGGACAGCGAAGAAAATCAGAAACGTTAGAAGATTGGAAACAGGAAATGATTGCTTTTCCTTCCATGTTTAACACAAATCCATCTGACGCTCCTGTAGTGATTGAAGCTCGAATAGAAAATTGTGTTGTTGGAGGAATATATACCGATACCGGAGCGGGAGCAGATATAATGTATGAACATTATTTTATACAACTACCGGACAGAGTTAAGGAAAAGCTAAAGGACACATTTGTTCCCTTAGAAAGCTTTGCTAATGATCCGTCATGGTCAGAAGGAAGCGTAGTTTTAGAAGTCGTATTGGGAAAAACGCCATTTAAAAGAACTGCCCATATTGAATTTTTGGTTGTAAAAGCAAATTCGCAGTATAATGTCATTTTAGGACGATCAGCCATGATGGCATTCGGAGCTGTGACGTCAACGGTACACGGAATGATGAAATTCTCCACACCAGCTGGCATTGCCACGCTGTACGCTGAACGAAGAAGACCAATAGAATGTGTACAAATAAACAGAATAGCTGTTAACCCAATCATTCATGAAGATGGGTCAGTATCACCAAATCCAGAGTTTCCAGATCAGAAAATCATAATTGGAAACACAATAACAAAAGAAACAAAAGAAAAGCTTTACAAAATCTTAGCCACAAATTTGGATGTTTTTGCATGGCAAGATTCTGATATGACTGGAGTACCACGTCATGTGGCTGAACATAATCTTGGTGTGAATCCTAATATTCCACCAGTGTGTCAGAAGAAAAGAGGCATGGCTCCAGATCGAACAAAATTTCTCAAAGAAGAAGTTAAAAAATTGGTGGATGCTGGAATATTGAGGGAAGTAAAATACCAAACATGGGTAGCAAAACCGGTTATGGTAAGAAAGCCAGATAATTCATGGAGAATGTGTGTAGACTTCACAGATTTAAATAAAGCATGTCCAAAAGACAATTATCCTTTACCAGAAATTGATTGGAAAGTGGAGTCTGTAAGTGGGTATCAGTTTAAATCCTTTTTGGATGCATTCAAGGGATATCATCAAATCCCAATGGCAATACGTGATCAAGATAAAACAGCATTCCACACACCAGATGGAATTTTCTGCTATATCATGATGCCTTTCGGATTAAAGAATGCAGGGGCAACTTACCAGCGCGTAATTGATAAAGCATTTAAAGATCAAATAGGTAAAAATGTAGAAGCTTATGTTGATGACATTGTCATCAAGAGCCATACAGAAGATAGCATGCTCAGAGATACTCTTGAAACGTTTGAATCATTACGAAAGGTCAATATGAAATTGAATCCTAAGAAGTGTACTTTTGGTGTAGAAGAAGGCAAATTCTTAGGTTATATTGTTACAGAGAGAGGAATCAAGGCTAATCCAAAAAAGATTCAAGCAATTGAAAATATGATATCTCCTAAAACAAAGAAAGAAGTTCAAAGCCTGAATGGACGATTAGCAGCTTTAACAAGGTTCCTATCAAGAGCAGCAGATCGATCGTTACCATTTATGAAGGTTTTAAAAAGCTGTTTGGACAAAAAAGATTTTAAGTGGACAGAGGAAGCAGAAAAAGATTTTCAGGATATTAAGCAACTCTTGAAAGAATTACCTACTTTAACTGCACCGATAGAAGGAGAAACGTTAATTTTGTATTTGGCTGCTTCCGCAGAGACCATCAGTTCGGTCTTGATCGCAGAACGAAAGGGAATACAGATGCCTATATACTTTGTCAGTAAAGTATTGCAGCAGAGTGAAGTTAACTATCCACCAATTGAAAAATTAGTGTATGCTTTAACATACACAGCTAGGTGACTCAGGCGATATTTTTAGGCACATTCAATCCTGGTAATGACAGACCAGCCGATAAAACATATTTTGAGAAATCCAGAGTTATCAGGACGACTAGCAAAATGGGCAATTGAATTGGGAGAATATGAAATAAATTTTTCGCCTCGGCACGCAGTCAAAGGTTAAATTTTGGCAGATTTTTTATTAGAAACAACAGAAAAGGTCGATCATCCGCCAAACGTTAGAGCTAGTAATCATGTTTAGGAGTTGTACACTGATGGTGCATCAAGTGAGGAAGGTGTTGGTGCAGGGTTAGTACTTACCAGTCTAGAAGGTGAGGAGCACACGTATGCATTGCGATTTTGTTTCTATGCATCTAATAATGAAGCAAAATATGAAGCATTGCTTTCCGGCCTCCGCATAGCGTCAGAAATGGGAATAAAACATTTGCGTGCATATGTTGATTCTCAAATTGTGGCACAACAGGTTAATGGAGGGTTTGAAGCTAAAGATGTCTCTATGAAACAGTATTTGCAATTAGTTGAGAAAATATCAAAACATTTCGAGACATTAGAGGTCGTGCAGATACCAAGAAATAAAAACAAGAAGGCAGATGTTTTGAGCAAATTAGCAACATTAACATTTGATCATTTGCACAAGAAAGTTTTGGTGGAGGTCTTAAAAGATAAATCGGTTGATGAAAAGATAGTAGTTGCAACAGTTGAAGAAAGGGAATCATGTTGGATAACCCCCTATGTGAAATATTTGCAGGACGAAACACTGCTAACAGATGCCATGGAGGCAAGACGGATAAGAGTTAGTGCACCACATTACGTCCTGGAAAATGGAATACTTTATAGAAAATCCTTCAGTGGACCAAATTTAAGGTGTTTAACACCACAGCAAGCAATTGATGTAGTCAAGGAAATGCATGAGGGATTATGTGCACAGCATTCCGGTTATAGAACTATAGTTGGACGGATTATGCGACAAGGGTATTATTGATAGTTAATTTACAAAGATACATCAGACGTAATTAAGACATGTGATGGCTGCCAGCGGCATGGAACCGTACAGCGTTTACCCAAGTATGATTTAATTTCAGTATCATCGGCATGGCCATTTTGTAAATGGGCAATTGACATAGTAGGCCCCTTCCCAAGAAGTGTAGGAAATGCAAAATTGTTTGTTGTTGCAATTGATTTCTTCAGTAAGTGGGTTGAAGCGAAGGTATTAGCAAAAATAACTGGTGAGAATATCAAGAAATTCGTGTGGAACGATATCGTGTGCAGATATGGATTACCGAATGAAATTGTCAATGACAATGGAAAACAGTTTGTAGATAACCCCTTCAGAAGTTGGTGTGAAGAGCTAAACATCAAACAAACATTTACCTCACTTGCTCACCCACAGGCCAATGGGCAGGTTGAGGTAACAAACAAAAAAATTGTAGCTGGCATAAAGGCTAGGTTGGGTTTGAGTCAGACTAAGTGGGTAGATGAAGTGCCATATGTAGTGTGGGCTCACTGCACAACGCCAAAACAGAGCACGGGTGAAACACCATTCAGTTTGGTATATGGCACTGAGGCAGTGATACCAGCTGAAATCCGTGTACCAACAAAAGGATTTTGGCATTCGATACAGAAAATAATTCATCCATTTTACGTGAAAACTTGAATTTATTGGAAGAAAGGCGAATCATGGCCGCCATACGTCAAGCGGATGTAAAACAGAAAATGGCAAAATATTATAACAAGCGGGTCAGATATGTGCAATTCAAAGAGGGGGATTTGGTGTTACGAGATAATGAGGCGAGTAGGCAAGTAAAACAAGGGAAGTTAGGGCCAATATGGGAAGGCCCATATAAAATTACAAAGGCACATCCTAATGGGTTATATACCCTCTCAGCGCCCTCCGGAGAAGAAATTCCACGAACATGGAATGCAATGAATTTAAAGAAATTTTATGCGTAGTATTGCATGTTCGAATAGGTTGATCAACTATTTAGAGCATGAGATGCAATCATAAATGTAAAAATTTCTTTAAAGAAATTGATGGAATTTAACAAGTTTCATACATGTTCTTATAGATCACTTGATCATTAAACCAATTTAATGTAGTTAAAACAAGCGGAAGCATTATTTAAAGTTCATGTTAACAAGTTAAGCTATTAAGTTAAATTCCATGATAATATTAAGTCTTGGATAAATGCTTACAAATATAACAAGTAGAGAAGATGTATACCTCCTCAAGCTAGTTGAGGGTGAGTTTGAAGAACTAGAAGATGAACAATATGTTTGAAAGCCTAAGCTATTGTTGCACCAACACTACCCTTAAGTGAGTTTGGATTTAAGATACTTAAACACCTTAAATCCAAGCTTAGAACCCTTTCTTTTGCACCCTAAAATCTGGACAACAGCAGTCTCCAAGAATGATGATGAATGAAGCCTCAAAACAATGAAACCTCAAGTGATTATACCCCAAAATTATGACCAACACCTTGTACTTTGGTTAGGATTTAATCAACACTTGAGAATAAGCTTGCTAAAAGAAAAATGGACATACTTTCTCCCTTGGAACCTCACGGCAGAAAACAGCAGCAGTAGGAGGGAGAGTGCAGTATTTTCTTGCTTATTTTTTGTGTGTATTGCATGTATTACTTGAGTCAAGACCTTGGTAAACTAGTTAAGCATGTACCTAAGAAGTTGTGTTGTCTTAAAAGTGACAAAACAAAGCATGGGGTGTCTCCTTGGAGACCCCAAAATCTGCCCCATATTAATTATATAACAAGGTTTATATTTTATAAAACTTGTTATAAAATACCTTGTAATTATATAAAACTTGTTATATAAAGTATGCATTTGTTAAGTCACTTATTTTATAAACCAATTTTATAAAATATAACACAACATAATTATTTAAACCTATAAATAATTAAATACAAATTATCCAAATAATTTATTTCAAGTAATAACATTTCAGAAAACCGATTTTCTAAAGTTCAAGTGTCGCGTATTTATTTAACGATCCAGTCGTTAAGATTAAATACATATAAAGTGTTGGTAAGCTTGTTATTGGGTATGACCCGACTTGGATCATAACACATTAGCCACATTAATTTAATATGTCTCTCGGGCATATGAAATACCTTCAATCTCCCACTTGCACGAGAAACATAAGAAATTAATGCAAGTGATGGATACCACCTATTGACCATCCATCACCCCCAATATGTTATGACTTTGTGCCATTCAATAAAATCATCCCTTTCGAGTTCCCATCTCGAATATGAATAGGCGAATCTTTTCATTATATCCTTTCATCCTAGATGTCATGTTAAATCCAAGAGACACAGAGTGATCACTCTCTTCTAGATTTAACTTTACCAGGCCTTAGACATCTGACTCTCAACGAATAAGAGGGACAAATTCCATCTTGACTACATACGTCCTAGATATATACTTTGTATTATACCCGAGCTCTTCCTTATGAACTACCATATTTCAGAATAGTGAAGGAAAGAATCAAGGCACAATACTTGGTAAATATCCGAACCCAATATGTATCTTAGGTCAGAGGATACAATGATATTCACCTTTACTCAAGATTACATGTGATCAACCACAAAGGCTCCATTTAGTAAATCTTGAGAGCGGGTCTTCCAATATTTGTATCCAACAAATATCTATGAACCTTGGTTGCAACCTTGCCCCACATTCATCCCGTGAATGTATACTAATCCAAGTTCATAATAGTCTAAACCTCACATTTGCTCCCACAAATGTGATCGACTACGGAATTTAGAATAATTACTTATTCATGGATAAAATATGCAAAATAGGAACATAACTCAAAATAAATTAATACCATAATTATATTAATGAGTTTGAACAATTTCGTTCCGTTACAATACTTAAAACAGATCATTACCAATCACTAGAATATCGAAGCCCTAATGCACAAACATGTCCTGCATGTTTTGATCCATGTAAGAGCTTCGTGAGAGGATCCGCTATATTAAGATCTGTGTGAACTTTGTGAATACATATCTTTCCCTTTTCAACTTCATCCCTAATGTAGTTGAATCTCCGCTCAATGTGACGGGTCTTTTGGTGAGCACGAGGTTCCTTGATTTGAGCAATCGCACTCTCATTGTCACAAAAGATCTCAAGAGGGTCCTGAATGGAAGGGACTACTCCTAAGTCATCGATGAATTTCTTCATCCATGCAGCTTCCTAAGCTGCCAATGAGACAGCAATGTACTCCGACTCTATAGTGGATAATGCAACAACATCCTGTTTTGAACTCTTCCAAGAGACCGCACCTCCATTTAACGTGAAGACATAACCGGATTGTGATCGAGAATCATCTCACTCAGTTTGGAAACTCGCGTCTACGTAACCTTTTACTGCGAGTTCCTCCTCACCAGACCCATATATTAGAAACATATCCTTAGTCCTCCTAAGGTATTTCAATATACTTTTGACAGCAATCCAATGACTGTTTCCTGGGTTATTCTGGTATCTACTTGTCAGGCTAAGAGCGCATGACACGTCCGGTCTAGTGCATATCATTGCATACTTGATTGACCCAATAGCAGATGCGTACGGGACTTTCTTCATTCTCTCTTGTTCATCTTTCGTGGTAGGACACTGAGATGAACTGAGAAGCGTTCCCTTTTGAATAGGTACCAAACCTTTCTTAGAGTTGTCCATCTTGAACCTTTTCAAGATCTTTTCAATGTATGCACTTTGATTCAAACCTATCAGTTTCTTGGATCTATCCCTGTAGATCCCAATCCCCAAAATGTATTGTGCTTCTCCAAGATCCTTAATGGAGAAGCATTTACTTAACCAAGTTTTAACTCCTTGCATTGCCGAAATATCGTTCCCAAATAATAATATATCATCCACATATAATACAAGGAACATGATAGTGCTCCCACTAGCTTTCTTGTATACACAAGCTTCATCACCATTTTTAATGAAGCAAAATTTCTTGGCCTCCTCATTAAAACGATGATTCCACATTCTAGATGCTTGTTTCAATCTGTAGATTGACTTCTTTAACTTGCATACCTTTTTAGGATATTTCGGATCAACAAAACCTTCAGGCTGAACCATATAGACATCTTCCTCAAGATGTCCATTTAGGAAAGCGGTCTTGACATCCATCTGCCTTATTTCATAATCATAATGAGCAGCAATGGCAAGTAATATCCTAATAGACTTTAGCATTGCCACAGGCGAAATTTTTTTATCATAGTCAACCCCTTGAGTTTGAGTGAAACCTTTTGCTACAAGTCTAGCTTTATATGTATCCAAGTTTCCATGTATGTCGGTTTTCATTTTGAAAAGCCATTTACAATCAACTAGCCTTGAGCCAGTAGGTTGTTCAACAAGTTCCCAAACTTGGTTGTCATACATGGATTGCATCTCAGCGTTCATGGCTTCCTGCCATTTATCTTTATCAATCCTTGATAAAGCATCTTGGTAGTTTGTTGGTTCATCCAAATCAACCACATAGCAACCATCCATGAGAAACCCATATCTCTCAGGAGGATTACTAATCCTACCAGATCTGCGAACGTCTTGTGTATTTTGATCATCCATTTGATCACTCTCAACATTTTCATGTTGAGTGCTAGTGTCAACCAATTGTGTATCATCTACTTGATCTTGAACCTCTTCAAGATCTATCTTCCTTTCACTATTTCCTTCCATTAGGAACTTAGTTTCAAGGAATTCAGCCTTTCGAGCAACAAATACATTTTGCTCGGTTGGATCATAGAAATAGTATCCCATATCATCCTTGGGATATCCTATGAAGATACACTTCGTGGATTGAGCATTCAACTTATTAGGGACATAACGCTTAGGATAAGCTTCACATCCCCATACCTTTAAGTATGATAGAGATGGAGGTTTTCCAAACCACATCTCATGAGGAGTTCGTTCCACTTTCTTGGTTGGGGCCATATTTAGAATACGAGCAGCGGAGCATAGACAATAACCCCAAAATGATAGAGGTAACGAGCTTCTAGCCATCATAGATCGAACCATATCCATTAGGGTTTGGTTCCTCCTTTCGGAAACTCCATTAAGTTGGGGTGTTCCAGGAGGAGTAAGTTGCGAGATAATCCCACAACGTTTAAGATGATCTTGGAAAGCATCGCTTAGGTATTCACCTCCTCTATCGGTACGAAGTACCTTGATTGTCTTATTGAGTTGATTTTGTACTTCGTTTTAATATTCCTTGAATGCTTCAAAAGTTTTGTCCTTGTGTCTTAATAAGTAGACATATCTGAAACGACTAAAGTCATCAATGAAAGTAACGAAGTATCTTTCACCATTCCTAGATATGGGCTTAAAGGGTCCACATACATCCAAATGTATTAATCCCAATAAGTCCTTAGCCCTTTCATAGGTCCCTTTGAAAGCTGCTTTAGTCATTTTACCTTGTAAACAAGTTCACATACATCAAACGAGTCTAGTTCATTTGATTTCAAAAGTCCATTCTTTTGAAGTGTATGCATGATATTGCTCCAAACGAACAAATATTTAGTCGCAATATCATTCCAGAATGTAATGTTTTTAATTGTAATTTCCTTATTTTTAGTTGTAATTGTTTAAATAAATAAGTGCGAAGACGAAAGACGAAGATCGCTCAAAAATGAAGATTTAAAAGGCGAAAACGTCCAAAATGCTCAAACGTACAAGTTACACTCCAAGTGGTTTAAATTATCGAAGAAAAATGTCTAAAGATTGACAAGAATGCAAGTCGCGGAACGTAAATTACACGATATTAAATTGTACGAAAAGACGTTCGAGAAACCGGGACTGAGACATAAACCGGGCGTAAATGTACGAGACATCGGAGCCAAAATTATGAGTCAACTATGCACAAGAATATAATATAATATTTAAATAATTATATAAATTATTTATATATTATATATATTTTTATAATATGTCGACAAGTAAAAATCCAAAAAATTGTAACCTGGATCTGGCGGCCATGCGATCGCATGGGAAATAGGCATAAAACCCATGCGATCGCATGGGCTACTGTAGCAGGCCAAATATCTATAAAAAGCCAGTTTGCTCGAGCTTTATAGGATATATTTTCTTTTCCTCTGTAATACTTATATAAAATTTTAATTATAATTTTAATTTAAGTTTATTTTAATAATAAGGTTATTGTAACGTTTAATTTACGGGTTTTTAGTCGAAGTTCTGTCCGGGTACCACTACGCTAATTATATCACTTTTTATTGTTCCAACTCGCTGTAAGTCTCCACGTCCCAACTTTATTTTCGCGTATCATTATTATCGTTGTTATTACTATGATTATTATTATTATTTATTATTGTTATCGTAATATTTATTATTATCGTCGTTATTATCGTTATTTATTATTTATTATTGTTATCGTTTATTATTATTATTATTATTGTTACCATGTCCATTTTATATAATTTATATTTTTACGCCGTTATATTGTCCAACTAAATACTCATAGTGGTAATTAAAATGTAGAACCTCTGGACAAATGGATTGAACCATATTATAATGTTATGATGTAACTTTGACTATTTTTAATATTAAGTTTAATCACCAACCCATTGTTATATAATTTAATATTTTCACCCCTATCACATAATTTATTAAATTAATAAACGAAAGTGCATTAAATTTACATAAATTATGCTTCAACACCTCAGTGACCTAGACGGACATATGGACAAATTATTGACAACAATTTAGAAGTGTGATTCGGTGGTTTGGGTAATATTTAATTTATATAATCGTGTAATTATAAAAAGGGTAAGACCGTTATAATTTTGGTTTTAACGAAAGTAAAAACTGGATTAAATCTTAATTTGAATAGTCGGGGTATAATTTAGTTCGCTAGAACGAGATCGAAACGAAAGTTAGATTTAATTTTAGTTAGTTAAATCTTTATAAATCGGAAGATTAAATATAAGGATATATATTAAAACATCATAATCGGACTTAAAAATAATCCATAAATCTAGAGGGGACATATTTTAGTAGCCACTACTTTACCTTATTTTAAATCTCTTCAATTTCACTTATTGCCATATCGTAAACTTTAATTACTTTTTGCTATTTTGCTATATTTCCACGAAAAACCTTATTTCTTCTATTTTGATAAATTAGTTTAAATTGTATTTTTATTGTCGTTAATTTAGTTATTTAGTTTTAGTTAAATTTAAATTCCGTTCAATTAAGTAGTAAACCCTAATTCAAAATTCCCCTTTTAATTAGTTTATCTTTTAGCGATTAAAACCTTGAAAACTCAACCTCCCTGTGGAACGAACCGGATTTACCAAATAAACTATTACTATACGGATAGGACAAAGTTGCCTATATGAGTGAAATCAATCCGAAATCATAAAAACGCCATATAATTACAACCAATTCGTGTAATAAATTCAATCTAAATCCGTTCAAAATAAAAAGACACGATCTTCATTACATCAATGCATTTGGTTCTTGTTTATGTGACCAAGGCGACAATGCCATAAGTAGGAATCACTCAAATCCCTTTTGAGTTTCTTAGTGTTTGCATGGTATATTGAGCTATTGTATGATGTGTCATTATGAACCAATTCATAAATACCATTTACAGGCGAAGCCTTGAAATAGAACACATTACCTAAAGAAACATGGATATCATCATTAATGAAATTAAGATTAAAACCACATTGTTTCAAACGGGATACAGAAATAATGTTTCGAGATAAATCGGGTGCATACAAAACATTTTTCAAAATAAGCTCCAAACCACTTGGTAGCTTCAAAACAAAGTCTCCTTGAGCTTTCACTTGCGCCCTTGCTCCATTTCCTATGAAGAGACTTGTTGTTCCCGCATCTTGATCACTTCTTTTGAACGCCTGCAAAGAATTGCAAATGTGAGTTCCACATTCTGTGTCTAATACCCATGTATTAGAAGAAGTAATACTAAGCTCAATGTATACCATATATACATTACCTGAGGTTTGCCCTGCATCCCTCTTTTCCTTCAACTCCTTAAGGTAGACCGGGCAGTTGCGTTTCCAGTGACCCATTTCACCCCAACCAAAGCACAGATCTTCCTTGGGGTTAGCTTTACCAGCAACCTTTTGCTTCTTGTTATTATTGGTTGGGGTAACCATCTTCCCCTTTCCCTTGCCCTTGCCTTGGTAGGCGGGTCCCTTCCTCTTAGCCTCCTTCGGCTTAGAAGTGCTATTATTTTTGGACCCGCCTTCGTTGATCATAAACATGGGTGAAGCCCTTTTACCCTTGCTTGCTTCGGCCGTCTTAAGCATGGCATGTAATTCGCCAATGCTCTTATCCCAACCATTCATATTGTAATTCATTACAAATGTGTCAAACCTTTTTGACAATGAGTTGAGAATAAGGTCCGTGGCTAATTCATTAGACACGTTGCAATTTAGACGGTTCGCTCGATCAATAAGGCTTTTCATCTTAAGGACATAAGATGAAACGAAATGGGAGTCGTCCATCCGACATGCATGAAGCGCACGAACCGTTTCGAAGCGATCGACACGAGCTTGTTGAAGGAACATCTCTTTCAACTGTGTGATCATGTCATATGCACTATGATGCTCAAAATCCTTTTGGAGTTCGGGTATCATAGTCCCAAGCATGAGGCAAGAAACTTGCACCGAATCGGTGCAATATTTCTCCCAATAAGCCATGCCTTCCATATCATCCTCGTCCGGTTGATCGGGAATGGGGTCTTCCAACACATACGCCCTATCCTCAAGTTTAAGGACAATTCTTAGATTGCGGAACTAATCCATGAAGTTCGTATGGTTGAGTTTTTCCTTTTTGAGGATTGACCTCAAAGATAGGTTGTTAAAGTTGATTGGTACGTTTGAAATGTTGTTGTTATTGGTGGCCATCTACAAAATTTAACAAAGTTGTTTAAGTATCAATTTTAATTTAACAATCAATACCCTTTAAATCCAATTGATATTTATTAAATTTTAGAATCCAACGGTAAATCAAATTTCGATTAGGTGACCTTTATCCCGTCATTTGATTTAGCTAGGTAGTCATTATATGACAATTGCAATCCTTTTCAACTTCTAAGTCATGGGATCATGCAATCCTTTTGCATAGCATATTTATCCCATCAACGCCTATTTGTTCCTCATGCTTCGGTGACCCTAAGTTCATGATTCCCAAATCAAGTTGTCCTACTTGTGTAAACGTGTAAATTCAACATACAAGTGGTTAGGTGACCTTTATCCCACAAGTGTGTTAAATTCACCTTAATCATATTAGTTTGCTCATAATGGTTAGGTGACCTTAACCCCATTATGAGTTCCCTAATATGCCTAAGTGTCACACAATAAGGATGGCGTTTAACTTGTTTACCTTGTTCATTAAGGGATTTTAAGTTTTCATAATTTCTAGTTTAAGAAAACGATTGCACCATACACCAACATGCATTTAGTGTATGGTTTATTTGAAAATCCATTTTTCATGTCATGTAATAAAGCCAATTTTATTACTTTGGAATAAACCATTTTATTATGTTTTAATAACCAATTATCATAATCCTTTTGCCATTTCAATTTAACCATTTAAATTGTCGTTTTGCATGTTGTTAATAACGTCTAATTTAACCAATTAAATTGTCATTTTACTTGTTGTTAAATTGTGATTTACTTGTAGCAACCAAACATACAAACACAATAGACAACCATGCATGCAAAACAAATATGTTCACAATCAAGCCAATTTGGTAGATATTTGTTTAGCCAAAAACAAATGCCACCGGTTAAGGGGTTATAACACAAAGTAGGAGATTTTAAATCTCCCACTTAATCTTGCATCCAAATGCTTCTTCTTGTGTTCTTCAAGTCTTCATCATCTTCATCATTTTTACAAAAAAATATATCCTAATACATTTTTCTCTAAAAAATGAAATTACAACCTAATCTATTTTACATACCAAATATAAAATAAATTACATAACAAATGAAAGAATAAATTACATGCCAAAAGAATAATTAATATTACATACCAAATGAATAATTAATCAACCAAATAAGCATGCAACCAAACACAAGGCCAAGGCTTAGATTGTGAACATTTACATACAACCAAATATGAACCAAATAGAAGAGCTCAAAACCCATTTTTGAGACTCCTATAATTCGGCCAAAATTCCATACCCTCCCAAACCCAACAATTTTTGTATTCCATTTTCATGCATGTACTTGGAATGCAAATATAGTGGGTTTAAAGACAATATTCGAAGCATAATCCATAGACTTCGGCTCTAGATACCTTTGATGGAATTTAACAAGTTTCATAAACAACATGTTCTTATAGTTAACTTGATCATTAAACCAATTTAATGTAGTTAAAACAAGCGGAAGCATTATTTAAAGTTCATGTTAACAAGTTAAGCTATTAAGTTAAATTCCATGATAATATCAAGTCTTGGATAAATGCTTACAAATATAACAAGTAGAGAAGATGTATATCTCCTCAAGCTAGTTGAGGGTGAATTTGAAGAACTAGAAGATGAACAATATGTTTGAAATCCCAAGCTATTATTGCACCAACACTACCCTTAAGTGAGTTTGGATTTAAGATACTTAAACATCTTAAAACCAAGCTTAGAACCCTTTCTTTTGCACCCTAAAATCTGGACAGCAGCAGTCTCCAAGAATGATGATGAATGAAGCCTCAAAACAATGAAACCTCAAGTGATTATACCCCAAACTTATGACCAACACCTTGTACTTTGGTTAGGATTTAATCAACACTTGAGAATAAGCTTGCTAAAAGAAAAATGGACACACTTTCTCCCTTGGAACCTCACGGCAGAAAACAGCAGCAGTAGGAGGGAGAGTGCAGTTTTTTCTTGCTTATTTTTTGTGTGTATTGCATGTATTACTTGAGTCAAGACCTTGGTAAACTAGTTAAGCATGTACCTAAGGAGTTGTGTTGTCTTAAAAGTGACAAAACAAAGCATGGGGTGTCTCCTTGGAGACCCCAAAATCTGCCCCATATTGATTATATAACAAGGTTTATATTTTATAAAACTTGTTATAAAATACCTTGTAATTATATAAAACTTGTTATATAAAGTATGCATTTGTTAAGTCACTTATTTTATAAACCAATTTTATAAAATATAACACAACATAATTATTTAAACCTATAAATAATTAAATACAAATTATCCAAATAATTTATTTCAAGTAATAACATTTCCGAAAACCGATTTTCTAAAGTTCAAGTGTCGCGTATCAATTTAACGATCCAGTCGTTAAGATTAAATACATATAAAGTGTTGGTAAGCTTGTTATTGGGTATGACCCGACTTGGATCATAACACATTAGCCACATTAATTTAATATGTCTCTCGGGCATATGAAATACCTTCAGAAATAAGAATTCAGAAATATTTCTTATGACATACTATTCATAATTTTTATCCGGCCAAGGATTTTATATCAGATGTCACAACACAGTGTGTCATCCCTGCCCACAAAAGAGAAGTTTTTTCCTCGGTGGCAGAAGTTCAATCATAAAAAAAAGGTTGAAATGGCAGTGGATAAACGTAGAAATCCACTGAACATCCAGACAATAGAATGTATCTACGACCGTCATGACGTAAAAATTACACAAACAGTATATGACTAGTCATAATTTTGATTGTTCAAATCAAACATGTAAAGCTTTGACAAAATCATCAGCAAAGTAAAAAACATTTATGTATATAATTAACAAATAACACAAGTAATGCAAATCACAACTTCAAATTTAGTACATCGTCTACTGAAGTAGCAGCATTATTACACAAATTCTCTAATTCCAGAAAGGACAGATATTCTATTTCATCACCCAGCTTTTTCAGTTTATCTTCTGCATCTGGCTTCAATTGAGATATAAGGGATTCAGGCAACGTTTTTGGAAAGTCAGGAATATCATTTTTTAACCTCTCAAGAAACTGTATCCGGTCAGCGTCCAGCGCAACAGTTATAAATTCGTTAAACGGCTTAGTTAACTTTTCAGAGGTGAAGGCACTTTTCACAATTTTTGGAATACCTTCCATCAGACGCCTGGTCTCACCCTTGCTTAACTCCAATTGTTCCTTCAACGACGTTTCAGATTGCGTTAAAGACATTTCAGACTGAGTTAAAGTATCAATTTAATGCAGATACCATTTTTCCTTTGTTGCCATTTGAACATAACGCGCCTCTGCAGCATTTTTTGCAGCAACAGCAGCCTCTAATTCAAGTTCAATTTTCAGTGCCTCTGCATCTTTTTCAATTTTTTCAAATTTGTCATGATGTATTTGATCAGAGCGCTCCAAATGCTTCAAATTATTGAATTCAGATGCAATATTCCAAATAATGCCTTGTGCTTGACATTTCCGAGCATCACCATCAGATAAACTCTCAAAGAATTTAATAAGTGAAGGCAACAGCATCGCTTCAAGATACTTCATAAAATTCTCATAATTACCAGGAGGACCAGCTAAGAGAGTTGTTAAGCCAGCAGTATCTAAGTTGGGAATGCTTATTTGTGAACTGCTTTCCCCTATTCTACTACGCTGAGCGGGAGGCGGAAGAGCAAGTTTCTTCTGTGCTTCTTCTCTCGCTGTCAGGGCTGAATTAAAATAACAGTTGTTATTCAAGAAGTTTTTAGAATCCAGAAAAGAAGATTCACAATTCAATATTGCATATTTATCAGGATCAACATTATAATAGCCACCATTGCTAGGCATATGGAAAAAGCAATAAAGGTTTTCTTCTGCTATTGATTCAAAAGAGAGGTTACCAGCAGCACGGCGTTTCCTCGAATTTGCTCGATTTAAAGGAGCATCATCCTCATCTTCAAGCTCATTTTCACACAAACTATTTTCGAGCGTCTGATCAGCCAATTTTTCAGATCTAAATTGCAGATCATTAAATCTGGTGTAACGCAGAGCGGCGAGCGGAGTAATCACTAAAAAACATAAGAACACAGTAATTATTATTTATTATACAGATAATAACAATGGATAACCAAATCCTAATAAAATTATACCTTTATTTTTCACCATAACAATGGCACAACCGCGTGTTTATGCATCCCATTCAGCATTAAGGGAGCATAGAGAGAGCATATGTTCTGGATAATGACGGTTTGGAATCTTCTCTTTTTTAATCACATTTAATACTTTTCGCTCTTCAGATGTTAACCTTGGATGAATAACTTTAGGAGGATCAAGCAACGTACGCCAATAGCTAGCTTGCAGGCACTCATTGGGGATAACTTCGCTATTAATAAAGAAGAATGTACTCTGCCAATTCTCATTTGTCTCAACAGAATTAAGCAAAAACCCATCCAAAGTAAGACAAAACCATCCCTTATCATAACGTTTTATGGTTGCAAGATTAGAAAAAAGACGAACAGAAGGGGTAATATCTCGAGCCATACAATACATCTCGAACAACATGATCTTACGAATGGACATAGGCTAAAATTGTCCAACGCTAACACCATAAAAGCAGCAAACATCCAGGTAAAATTTTGTAAAAGGAATACGAAGGTGCGAAAAGTACAAAGCATGGCCGTAAATAGCAACCTTTCCAATAGGAGGGTGACAGGCACGATCATGTGGGCCTGGAACAACAGCATCGACACCAAAAAATTTGGGAAAAGCAACTCTGACACGGTCGAGGTAAATTGAAGAAATTCTGCTTGGGACATCTTCAACATTAAAAATAGCCATTGATTGGGAAGTTAAGAAGAGAATTTTATGACAGAAGTTTAAGGTAGATGAAGCAAATAAATTCAGATGGAAGTAAATATGACGCAGTAAAAAATTGGGTTTTAAATAGCAAACAGAAGATGAACAGTTGACGGTTAATCGCATGGTTGAAGTGCTCCCACGTGTCAGACGTACAAAAATGCGGGAGAAGTAAATTTAATTGAAAATGAAATTCAAATTTCAAAAAGGTACTATCTGCAGGTCATGATCAAAAAAGTAACTAACATAGCAGAAAAAAGTTCGGCTACAGCAGATTCTTGTTCCCGAGGAAAAGACATTACTTATTTTTTAGTTTAATGACTTTATTTTTTACAAAAATAAAGACATTAAACTGGGGGGACTTAATGGTGTATCCTAGGAGATACACGCATAAAAACATCATTTTTATACAGAAAACTCGATCAAAGAGCACAAGAGATAGCTAAAATTGTTAATCTTCAGAATCTACCGCCCAGCGTCCAGCAGGCCGTCCAGCGTCAAGTGTAAGCCCTGCAGGCAGCTTCTATGCATAAGCCCTTTAACTCAGCGCGTGAACGGCATGCAGCCATGTCAGTACACGCCACCGACATTCCGGATACTTCACGTAACAGAACCATTCAGTGATTGACACGTGTATCCCGTGAATTTCGGACATTCTACGCCTATAAATAGACCCCCTGGGTCACCACATTTCACATGATTAGGATCTGAACTTTAGTCAGAGAGAAGTACACTTTCTCTCTCACACAGTTCTTTCTCACTCTAAAACAACATTAGCCGCTTAGCAGCAGTGCGCTAGACGGATCATTACAGATTGATCCACAGATTGATTGAGGCCACCCCACAGATCTTACATCTATGTTCCGGGTCTGCAGAGATTATTTCTCGAGGGCAAACAACAATCAACAGTATACGCCACACGCTGAGCAGCTAGTTTTCTGTACTAGTATCTTACAGCCGCTATACGGAAAATCGTACTAACAACCAAGATGCAAGCTTTCTAGCTTGAATCTTCATATCTTTTGATGGATCTAAGTTTTCTAACTTATGATCTCATTACTTTGTTATAAAGATCAAAAATTGTGTTTATGATCTTCATGCAACTTAAAGATCCAAGCTTTATGCTTCAAGATCTTCAAGAACACCAAAGGTTCAAGCTTTCTAGCTTTGTAATCTTGTAACTTGTGTGAAAAGGATCCAAGCTCTTTATCTTAGGGTTCCATCACTTTATTTGACTTAGATTATGTTCATACTTGTTTGATTGAAGTAAAGTTTGTAGCTTTAGTTGTAAATGTGACTTGTAATTGTGTTAAGACTAAGGATATGATGTAACTTTGGTTCATCATCCATCTAAGACTCTTAAATGAGTTGTGTTCTTACTTGGTCTTAACATACTATGTGTTGATGGTATAATCTTGGTCAAGGTGATGCTAACCCATCAATGAGTTGTACACTTGAAGCTACAAGCATCAAGGATGAGAACCGTGATGAGCATCAAGTACTAAGAACCCCACCGGAGCAGCTTGCTTACTATTTTTGGGATCTGATCAGGCTCCTGGGCTACTGGAAAAATTGATTTTCAGATATCCTGGTTCGAGTATATGACTTTCCGTTTAAGACTCGTCTCAATCCGAGTTACGGTTTGGGATTTATGGCCTTTTCAAACTCACTGCACCCTTGTAACGTTGTGCTGAAAATTCGGACCTACTCGCATTTAAACCGTCGCCACGGTCAAACAAAGACGAGTTTGAGTCTAGAAATTGGTCAGCAACTAGAGGAATCCCATACGGAGCCATGGCCACTGATTTCACGTCTTTTGGATTTACGTAGAGGCCGTAGCAGCTTATTAAAGTCAGCCTATTGTTTCGACCTCTATACTTGTTAAATTTACTTAACTTTTACGATGATGAATGATGATGATGATGACACTTAAACATATTTTATTCACTATTAGAACTTATAAAGACATCATACTAACCTAGTAACCTTTGATTTAGGTTGACGACCTTTCAGACCGACTTACTACTTGCACACTTTCGTATCGACTTGTATTGCTTATTCACTGTGCGTTATAGCATCCCTTTTTACTTTAATTATTTTGGGACTGAGAATACATGTGCTTTTTATGTTTTACATACTAGGCACGAGTACTTAAACTTTGTATGTGTGTGGGTTATACAACAGCATAAACTTTCCCCTTAGCTCGGTAACGTTTAGTCATTGGTTTTTGAACCGGTGAACGCGAATCTTAGATATGGATCCATAGGGTTTGACATCCCCACTCGGGCTAGTCGCGCTAGCATTTAACGGGTGTTTAATACTTCGTTAACTTATGCACTCGCCAAGTGTACTTTTAGGGGGTGATATTACGTTAAGTTAGTTACCAAGTGCCCATAGTTAAGCATATACTTTATCATACTGATTTGAAATACTGATTTGAAATGCTGGTTGAAGCACTGAAATCTCGTGGCCTACATTACATTACTGATTACAGACAAACTATAGCTCACCAACATTCGTGTTGACTTTTTAAGCATGTATTTCTCAGGTGCTTAGACGTTGTTGCTTCCGCTATTAGACTTGCTGCCTTTGTGTTATAAACTTGCTATTATAGACTTGCTGTTACGGACCTGTTGTGTTAGATTTCCGCTGCATTACTTAGAGATGTCTCAATCATGGAACTTTTATTTTGCATTCGTAACTTACGTTATTTTCAAACAATGGCTTTGTAACGACCTTTGGGTCACATGCTTATGTGTATGCTTCTATTCATAGGAAGCACGTTATCTTTTGTAAAATGTTATCTTATCATGAATGCAAAACTGGTTTTCAAACAGCATATAATGTTTGACCTTGTAATGATCCTGTTGTTGATGATCCGTACACGATGGTTTTGTACGGGGCATCACATTTGGTATCAGAGCATTGATTGTAGGGAATTAGGTTGCATTAGTGAGTTTAGACCATACCGAGTAGGATTCACTATTTACTTGTTTCTGCCGAACTTACTGCATGCTATTGTCTACTTTTACTGTTTTATGATATTGCTGCATGCTACTGCTCACTCTTACTGCTATGTGAACTCGATGTATGCTATTGCTTATCCTTGTTACTGCATGCTACTATATGCTTTCGACTGCATGTTACTTCTGCTTAGTACTGTTATTATTGCCATGCTATGTGCTGCTGTAGACGATCTAGGCTGCTGTAGTTATTATGCCCGATTATGTTCTTGCTACATGCCTGCTATTCGCTGTACCGACTTGGAGAACTTATCTTTCCTAGTTCAGATGTTTTTCTGAACCCTTTTCCCACTCGCCTAACCCTAAGGACTAGAAATGTAATCCACCTGTTACTACCGTTCCACCGTTCCAGAGATCAAAACATTACTTCACGCAATCTAGGAGGAGTACCCCTTGGAATACACGCCCACTAAGGTTGATCCTCGGAGGAGGAGATATTTTAAGACTTGCCGGAGTAACCGCACCCCGAGCTCACTCTAATTAACCACGTACAACGTATGAACATTAGAAGGTTGTTCACTTCCCACAAGGTGACCCGTATCCTGTACGCTTTCATGACCGTCACTTATCTCTTTCATTCTTCACCATTACTCGATGATCTAACGACACTTCTGGACTTAGGTCCCTAACACTCTTAGGCATTGGAGAAGTCGGGAGGACATCTCCTTTCACAAGGTCATAGTGTTTTCTACTGATGCTCATCCGTACCCAAAGACTTGGAAGTCGCCTCAAGACATATCGTATTACTACTTGCTACACGTACAACTCGACACGTGACCCAGATTGAATTTCTAGAAAGGAACCTAACAACATTACCTGAACCCGAACATTTTGAAGAAATTTCGGGACATCTAGGCATTGATGCATGACCTACGGAACCTACGCACCCACACCGAGAAACCGTGAGATTAATTATGTAGAATCTGTTTTGATATAGCATTGATAAAGAACCGTTAGGTGAAATTGAGTAGAACATGAAGTGATCAAGTTACATTGACCATATGGAGTAGTATTGGAATGAACGTACGATTTAGTACAATATAATAACGCCAGGCCAGCGTGATTATATTGAAGTAAATCATGCAGAAGTCCCAATGCAACTATATAAGGAATATGAAGTGATTCAAAGGAAATTTTGGTAGGAACCACTTGAGTATACGCATTATGGTCTGCTAGAGGTAGGGAAAGAATAACCACTTAGCCCAAATACTGTACAAGGAGGGCCTTTATTGTAGAATTGATAACCCGAAAATTTGTTATAGATATAGACACCCTGGATACTTAAGGAAAAAGTTCTCAAACAGGAAAAACTTTGGATTTACTTGCGGTAGAGCAATCGTTATCTCAGTTATGGAGACTCGCATGGGTCATGATCTTAGTTAGGGTACATTTCTTCACAACGTTTATTGTCTCGAAGTTGTTTAATACTAGAGTGATAGAAACCTTACATCTAAGAACCTTAGTGTTATGACTAGTAAGCCATTAACAACCATGAGAGTTAAGTATTCTATAGGACAAAGTAATGGTAAGCTGGCAGAGATAGAGGAATAATTTAAGGTAGTACCTTAAAATTAACAGGTGGGTCATTAGAGATGGCCTCATGCCAACAAAACTTGGAAGTTTTAAAGTAGTAGTTGGAAAGGATTAGTTATCTACGCACAAGCAGATGTTATTTGAGAAGGTTGATAGAACTTTTCGCGATAGTATAATAAGATTTAGTTGGAATGGACTTTAAGATTAACCTAATACTCATCAAGTTAGGAAGCGTTGATGAAATAGTTGGAACGGACTGGCTTTCAAGGATGAAAGCGAAAGTTATATATAGTAAGAAGATTATTCGTATACCTCACGAGAATGGTGAGCCAAAAACCATGTGGGTTACTTCAACGACCTGAGATCCCACAATGAAAATGGGAAGGGATGACAATAGATTTCATCCCGAAGCTACCAAAAACAATAGGCAGTTATGACACTATCTAGGTTATCATTGACCGCCTCACCAAATCTGCTCACCTTCTAGCCATGAAAGAAACCGATATGATGGACAAACCTGCACAACGATACATAAAGGAAATTGTATCCCGTCACTTCAGCGATTCAAATTCTATATTAAGGACTACCCAAGAATCTTATTTGATACTCATTCTTACGCGACTCTGAATCCTAACTTATTCCGAGAGATTTCTTATTTGATGATAATCACACCATCACCCTTCTTACTTCAATATTAGTCGTACCAGTTCAAAATTTCCAAAATCAATGGGTAGTTAATTCCCATCCTCATACTCTCCCATTCGTATCTCACTTATAAGTAACAACTTTACACTTAAGCATTTTTGGTCGAAGGACTTATGCCCTACTAATAGTCATCAACCACATTTAAATTCAACAGTTTTCACTACCTCGTGACATTGATGCTCAAATGTCACCCAAAATTTTCAAAAATCTTTTACTCAATCTTTTTCCAAGTTGTAACCTTCGAAATATGAAAACTTTGTTTGACGAAAATTTTACAAATACTATTTTACTATGCGATCCTCTCAAAGTTTTATAAATTTACTATATTTACCATTCGTGCAAACTTTTGAAATCGTATATGCTATATAAAATAAAGTAAATAACTACTTATTTTTGACTAGTACATATGAAATTTTACTTTCACTTTCACAAATTCAATCTTTATTCAAAAGATATTTTACTTTGAATGGTACATGTTGTACATAACCCTAGTTTACTAAGAATTTCGTTTCTTTTCTTACATTGTCACCTTAAACAATTTCTATAAAATTTTCGTTGCTTATTCGTATCCAAGTCATCGTGGAGACTTTACAACCGTCGAAATCAAGAGATTCAGGTGTGTGTGTGTATGTGATGAAGGAACTTACTACCATGTCACGTAGAGCCTTCGGGCATCCACTAACACTTAAACTATTCAAAAATTTTGCGTTACCTCAGGGATCTTATTTGCCACACCTGTCAGAGCAATGATCTTTCTTACATAATTCTAAGTCCTGACTTATTCCAAGGGATTCTCATCTAGCGATATTAACATCATCAGTACTCCGACTTTAATATTGGCCATAACCTATTTGGAATTTTGCAAAGTCAAGAAGTGATTAACTTCTCGTCCTCATACTATATCCTTCATACCTCACTTTTTAGCAACGACTTCACACGTAAACATTTTTGGTCCAAAGACTTATGTCCTTATATTTATCAAAACTACATTTAATTCATTAGTTTTTATTACCTAGTGACATGTCACCCCAGGATTCAAAGACTTTTCACTCGATCTTTTTCAACTCGTAACCTTTGAAATACGAAAAACTATGTTTATCGAAATTTTTACACGTTGATTTTTACCTGTTGTTTATTTGTGCGGTCCTCACGAGATTTATGGACAAATGAAAGTAATAAAGTTTTTCTGTCACTTATGTGATTTGTAAAATCATATATGTATGTATATAATTAAGTTAATAAACTTACCTTTATTTATTTGGGGTTAGTACATACTAAGTTATACCTTCAAATTATTTAAAAGTCGCTCCTTTATCGAGTTATTTAACTTAAGTCAAATAGTTTTGTGCAAAATGGTACACGTTGTACATACTTCTAAATTCACTAGGAACTTCGTTCCGTTTATATTTTCATATCAAGCGTTTAAAGGTTTTTCAAAACTCCCTTGGTTGATTTTATTAAAGGTTTTCGTATTAGATTACACCATGTACGGATGACACTTCTTCTCGCCCTCCGTTAGGGATAAAGCTTACTATTAAGATCCTTGTTAAAAAAAACTCTTGAGCCACTTTGGATGGCAGATTTATAAAATTTGTTAGGAAGTCCTTACGCTCATAAAATGTTCCTCTTAAGGTTAGACATGACAAAAAAGCGGGCCGATAAATCAGTTTTCTGAGGTACGCTCAGTGGTTACCCTATTATAGGAAAGGCACTAGTTGGGTTTCTACTCATAATGTTTCACGACTAAATCGCAACACCCTCGTAAACATCATCTCTATGAATCAGTAGGTTGAGGTACAAGGAATCATTTTTGAGATTCTTTTCACTTAGAGTAAACCGTTCTTTATGACCAAGGGTTCACATATCCTCTCATCCGCACATCCCCATAAGTATAAGGATAAATTCGGATCAATCTACTCGAAGAGTTCACTCTGGTTCAAGGATCACACCTTTCGTG
Source organism: Rutidosis leptorrhynchoides (assembly GCF_046630445.1). Classification (NCBI taxonomy): domain Eukaryota; kingdom Viridiplantae; phylum Streptophyta; class Magnoliopsida; order Asterales; family Asteraceae; genus Rutidosis; species Rutidosis leptorrhynchoides. Next base: position 245,595,710 of record NC_092334.1, on the reverse strand, counting down.
CGATTTTCTTTCGGAAATGTAATATTAAATACTTTAAGAATCTATGAATCTTGTTATCCTCTTGGAAGGGACTGCTTAAAACGTCTATAACGCAGATACACATTCCTTCATTCATTGGTTGCAACTATATGTTGTTATAGTTAATGATAACCATAACTTCAACATGTAACTGAATGGATAAAGTTACATTATGGAACTGTGCTTTCTTTCCATCCAAGGATAAGTTCACATGCGGTATATTGTGATCGCCATGTTTTCCATTCTATCTGTTAGCTTGGTACTACAACATAAGAGCTCAATGTTTTAGATGAGTTTGGTAACTTTCATGATGTCTTCCATGCATCCAGCTTATGAAGATGCCTGTAGGGCTAAAAACATTGTAGTGACCCGAACTTTTCCATGTTTATATATATTAAATGAAATTGATATTTATATGATTAAGTGTTTCCAACATGTTAAGCAATCAAACTTATTAAGACTTGATTAATTGAAATAGGTTTTATATAGACAATTGACCACCCAAGTTGACCGGTGATTCACGAACGTTAAAACTTGTAAAAACTATATGATGTCATATATATGGATATATATATAGTTAACATGGTATTATGATAAGTAAACATATCATTAAGTATATTAACAATGAACTACATATGTAAAAACAAGACTACTAACTTAAGGATTTCGAAACGAGGCATATATGTAACGATTATCGTTGTAACGACATTTAAATGTATGTATATAATATTTAGATATATTAATATATCATAATATCATGATAATATAATAATTTAACATCTCATTAGATATAATAAACAATGGGTTAACAACATTAAATGAGATCGTTAACTTAAAGGTTTCAAAACAACGCTTACATGTAACGACTAACGATGACTTAACGACTCAGTTAAAATGTATATACATGTAGTGTATTTAGATGTATTAATACACTTTTGGAAGACTTCAAGACTTATATCAAAACACTCATACTTAATGAAAATGGTTACAGTTACATTCCCATTCTTTTTTCATCAAGAATTATAGTCGTATTCATACCCGTATTATACACAACTTCTAGACGTACTTACTATGGGTATATACCAATAGGAACTAGCATGGGATTCCACTCTTGATTATGTCATGCATGACTAATCAATTTTAACTTCTACCATGAACTATTCAACTAACTAGAACTCCTTTTAACACCACTCACCACTTACCACTCATCATTCACTCCATTTCACTTCCAATTCTCTTCCTAATTCTCTCTCAACACACACACACACACACACACACACACTTATGAATGAATTTTTAGAGTAGCTAATCATCATCTTCATCAAAAATTACTTCAAGAATCAAGCTATAATCATCTTAGGAAGAACGCTTCAAGAACACTTCGAAAATCCTTTCAAGTTTACTAGTTTACTTCCAAGCTTTCTAATCCATTCCAAGTAATCATCTAAGATCAAGAAACCTTTGTTATTTATAGTAGGTTATCTTTCTTATTCAATATAATATTCATATTCAAACTTTGATTCAATTTCTATAACTATAAACTATCTTAATTCGAGTAAAAATCTTACTTGAACTTGTTTTGTGTCATGATCCTACTTCAAGAACTTTCAAGCCATCCAAGATCCTATGAAGCTAGATCATTTCTTGTCACTTCCAGTAGGTTTACCTACTAAACTTTAGGTAGTAATGATGTTCATAACATCATTCTATTCATATATATAAAACTATCTTATTCAAAGGTTTAAACTCGTAATCACTAGAACATAATTTAGTTAATTCTAAACTTGTTCACAAACAAAGTTAATCCTTCTAAATTGACTTTTAAAATCAACTAAACACATGTTCTATATCTATATGATATGCTAACTTAATGATTTAAAACCTGAAAACACGAAAAGCACCGTAAAACCGGATATACGCCGTCGTAGTAACACCGCGGGCTGTTTTGGGTTAGTTAATTAAAAACTATGTTAAACTTTGATTTAAAAGTTGTTCTTCTGGGAAAATTATTTTTCTTATCAACATGAAACTATATCCAAAAATCATGGTTAAACTCAAAGTGCAAGTATGTTTTCCAAAATGGTCATCTAGACGTCGTTCTTTCGACTGAAATGACTAACTTTACAAAAACGACTTGTAACCTGTATTTTCGACTATAAACTTATACTTTTTCTGTATAGATTCATAAACTTAAGTTCAATATGAAACCATAGCAATTGGATTCACTCAAAACGGATTTAAAACGAAGAAGTTATGGGTAAAACAATATTGGATATTTTTGCTTGTTGTAGCTACGTGAAATTTGGTAACAAATCTATATTAATCATATCCTAGCTAACTCATATTGTATTATACATGTATTCTAATATATTATGTAATCTTGGGATACCATAGACACGTATGCAAATGTTTTGACATATCATATCGACCCATGTATATATGTTATTTGGAACAACCATAGACACTCTATATGCAGTAATGTTGGAGTTAGCTATACAGGGTTGAGGTTGATTCCAAAAATATATATACTTTGAGTTGTGATCTAGCCTGAGACGTGTATACACTGGGTCGTGGATTGATTCAAGATAATATATATCGATTTATTTCTGTACATCTAACTATGGACAACTAGATGTAGGTTACTAACGAGGACAGCTGACTTAATAAACTTAAAACAGGAAAACGTATTAAAAATGTTGTAAATATATTTTGAAAATACTTTGTTATATATGTATATATTTGTTATAGGTTCGTGAATCGACCAGTGGCCAAGTCTTACTTCCCGACGAAGTAAAAATCTGTGAAAGTGAGTTATAGTCCCCCAATCTAATATTTTGGGATGAGAATACATGCAATTTTATAAATATTTTACGAAATAGACACAAGTAAATGAAACTACTTTATATGGGTGAATGATCGAAGCCGAATATGCCCCTTTTTAGCTTGGTAGCCTAAGAATTTGGGAAAAGACCCCTAAATTGACGCGAATCCTAAAGATAGATCTATTGGGCCCAACAAACCCCATTCTGGAATTTGGAATGCTTTAGTACTTCGATTTTATCATGTCCGATGGATGTCCTGGAATGATGGGGATATTCTATATGCATCTTGTTAATGTCGGTTAACAGGTGTTCACCGTATGAATGATTTTTATCTCTATGTATGGGATGTATTGAAATATGAAATCTTGTGGTCTATTATTATGATTTGATAATATATAGGTTAAACCTATAACTCACTAACGTTGTTGTTGACGTTTTAAGCATGTTTATTCTCAGGTGATTATTAAGAGCTTCCGCTGTTGCATACTAAAATAAGGACAAGATTTGGAGTCCATGCTTGTATGATATTATGTAAAAACTGCATTCAAGAAACTTATTTTTGATGTAATATATTCTTATTGTAAACCATTATGTAATGGTCGTGTGTAAACGGTATATTTTAGATTATCATTATTTGATAATCTACGTAATGCTTTTTAAACCTTTATCGATAAAATAAAGGTTATGGTTGTTTTAAAAATGAATGCAGTCTTTGAAAAACGTCTCATATAGAGGTCAAAACCTCGCGACGAAATCAATTAATATGGAACGTTTATAATCAATATGAACGGGACATTTCAGTTGGTATCAAAGCGTTGGTCTTAGAGAACCAGAATTTTTGCATTAGTGTTTCTTACCGAGTTTGTTAGGATGCATTAGTGAGTCTGGACTTCGACCGTGTTTTTCTTAAAAAAAAAACGATTGCTTTACTTTTTTGTTGGAAACTATATATTATTAACATGTAATTATTATGTGATATATTAACCTCTTAATGTGTTTGATATTGTGTGATAGATGTCTACCACTAGTACAAATCCCTTCGACTCATCTAATAATAATGAATAGTCGAATATACTTTGGGAAGATTCACAAATTCCCGAGGAGGAACTAGAAGAGGAGGAACCAGAAGAAGAGGAACCAGAAGAAGAGGAACCGGAAGAAGAGGAACCAGAAGAGGAGGAATCGAAAGAGGAGGAACCGGAAGAAGAAGAGGTTCCGGAGGAAGAAATATTGATACCTACAGTAAATTGTTTAAATAAAAGAAAATCCTCATCCAACGGACCAAAGTTAAAAATGGTCAATGGTGTTTCCGCCAAGGAAGCAAAATATTGGGAAGATTACCAATTTTCTGATGAATTGGATCCCGATGAGGATTCCGATGATGTTATAGAAATTACCTCGACCCAATTTAATATAGCAAAAGAAAATAATAAGGGAGAAGGTATAAAAATAGAGAAACCTGATTCCAACCCCGATGAGCTTTATATGTATCGGCAACATCCGGGAACCTCTAAACCACCAGGTTTTTCTAAACCATTGTGGAAAACGACGGATCGTATTAGATGAACACCATATATCCCTAGAAAATTAGGAAAGCGAACCAAGTCCGAAGAAGAAGAAACCAGCAATTCAGATTAGGGAGTTGTAATCATGTTGTGTATTATATGTATTGTAGTGTGCTTATACTTTTATGTTCTATGTAAAAATTGCTTGTATTGTTTGTTATTTATCTTTTACGAATCTAATCCTTGTCTATTTTAGAGTATAAAAACAAAATGGACGTTAAGGGTAGACAACCGAATATTTTAGAAGACCTACCAGAGGATATGATTGAGGAAATCTTGTCTAGAGTCGGTCGGAATTCATCAGCACATTTAGTTATGGCAAAATTAAGTTGTCAAACATTTGAAAGACTTTCCAGAAATGCCTTAGTTTATAAAAGGCTTTCCTTTGATAGGTGGGGTATATCACATTGAGGAGACCGTAAGTTACGCCGTGTTTTCTTTAAAGCATTAAATGCGGAGAACCCAAATGCAATTTTACGCTACGGGTTGAGAACCTATTTTGACTCAACATATCCCAACATAGGATTTCGCGAGTTAGAAAGAGCTTCTAACATGCAACATAAAGAAGCATGTTATGCTTACGGGTTAGTGATGTTCGCTTCTTACCAAAGTGAGAAAAAGAACATCGGATTACAACTTTTAAATAAAGCCTTTCCACAAGTGACGGATTCATTAGTTGAGGTGAGAAACAAGGTTTTTAGATTGCTACAAGGCTGTTGGGCATTACGAAACCCTCGTCCTTTTGACGACATTACAACATGCTGCCTAGCTAATGGTCATAACGGTTACTTTCCACAAGAATAAGGATGGGAAGTCGTTTTAGTAAAACCAGAATGCATGACCTGTTTCTGGACTTATGAATTACGTGTCTTTATTGCCTTTGCTGAATAACTTGCGTATTAACTAGAATTGCCTTTATAGCTGCTGAATAGCAAAGATATTATGTGCTATATTTCATCCTATATGTATAATGGTAGTATTGTAAGTTTGTAAAATATTGTATAAAGGCTTGAACGCGAAATATTATTGTAATAAGTTTTTCATATAGAAGCGTAGTAGTTGAGTTGTATAGTAGCTAGTAAGTATGAACTTAACGGGTAGGTACTACCCGAATTAAAACTATAAAATGCTAATATGAAGAAAAAACTTTTATAAATAAGTTCATATAATGCTACGAGATACTATTGACTACTCTTAAATTCTATATGATTAACTCAATTCTTTTGGCTATTTTTGAAGGAAATGGTACCGGCGACTCGTCAGAATTTAAACATGAGCGAGGAAGACTTCCGTGTTTTCCTTGCAGCAAACATAGCCGCAGTACAGGCTGTGATGCAAAATAACAATAACTCTGGATCTAGCAGTGGAACTAATTCCACAAGAAATCGTGTAGGATGCTCCTACAAAGAATTCACTGCCTGCAAACTTTTGGAATTTGATGGAACTGAAGGACCAATTAGATTGAAATGGTGGACTGAGAAAGTAGAATCGGTGTTTGCCATAAGTAAGTGTACTGAAGAGGACAAAGTTCAGTACGCTACGCATACCTTCACAGGTACTGCGTTAACGTGGTGGAACACCTGTCTTGAACAGGTAGGGCAAAATGCTGCTTACGCACTACCGTGGTCGGCATTCAAGCAATTGATGAACGAGCAGTACCGTCCTAGAAACGAAGTCAATAAGCTCAAGGTAGAGCTTAGAGAGTTACGAACACAAGGGTTCGACATTACCACATATGAACGACGATTCACACAGTTGTGCCTATTATGTCCAGGAACGTTCGAAGATGAAGAAGAGAAGATCGACGCATTTATAAAAGGGTTACCAGTAAGGATTCAAGAAGATGTGAGTTCACACGAGCCCGCTTCCATACAAAAGGCAAGTTGAATGGCTCATAAACTCATAAATCAGATTGAGAGAAGAATTAAAGAGTAGGCGGCTGAAGAAGCCAACATGAAACAACTCAAGAGAAAGTGGGAAGAAACCAGTGACAAGTGTCACCAATACAACAACAACAACAATTACAACCACAACCGCAACAACAATCGCAACAACAATCGCAACAATAACCGCAATCCCAACAATAACTACAACAAATGTCCCAACAACAACAACAACTACAATAACCGTTCCAACAACAATAACAATACCAACAACAACCTCAATAACAACAACGGCAACAAAATCCAAAAATGCCAAAGGTGTGAAGAGTACCACCAGAATGGGTTCTACACGACATTTTGCACCAAGTGTAAAAGAACTGGCCATGGTGCGAAAAAGTGTGAGGTCTACGGACCAAAGTTTAACAGAACTAAAGGAACAAATAGTGGCGAAACAAGTAATGCCGCCTTTGTTTGTTATGGATGTGGAAAACCGGGCCACATTAGAAGTAATTGCCCGAATCAGGGGAATACTAATGGGCAGGGCCGCGGAAGAGTTTTCAATATTAATACGGCAGAAGCGCAGGAAGACTCGGAGCTTGTTACGGGTACGTTTCTTATTGATAATAAATCTGCTTATGTTTTATTTGATTCGGGTACGGATAGAAGCTATATGAGTAGATATTTTTGTGCTAAGTTAAGTTGCCCATTGACGCCTTTGAATAGTAAATTTTTACTCGAATTACCAAACGGTAAATTAATTTCAGCAGATAATATATGTCGGGATAGAGAAATTAAACTGGGGGTTGAAACGTTTAAAATTGATTTAATACCAGTCGAGTTAGGGAGTTTTGATGTAATAATTGGTATGGACTGGTTGAAAAGGGTGAGATCAGAGGTCATTTGTTACAAAAATGCAATTCGCATTATGTGTGAAAAAGGAAAACCTTTAATGGTGTACGGAGAAAAGACCAATGCGAAATTAAATCTTATTAGTAGTTTGAAGGCGCAAAAACTAATAAGAAAAGGTTGTTACGTCATTCTAGCACACATCAAGGAAGTTAAACCTGAAGAAAAGAACATCAGTGATGTTCCTGTCGCAAAAGAATTTCCTGATGTATTTTTGAAAGAATTACCGGGATTACCCCCACATCGATCCGTTGAATTTCAAATAGACCTTGTATCAGGAGCTACATCAAAAGCTCGTGCTCCATACAGACTCGCACCCATCGAAATGAAAGAATTACAAAGTCAATTACAGGAACTTTTAGAGCGTGGTTTCATTCGACCAAGTACATCACCATGGGGAGCTCCTGTTCTGTTTGTCAAGAAGAAAGATGGTACATTTAGGTTGTGTATCGACTACCGAGAGTTGAACAAACTTACCATCAAGAACCGTTACCCATTACCGAGAATCGACGACTTATTTGATCAACTACAAGACTCGTCGGTTTATTCGAAGATTGATTTACGTTCTGGATATCATCAAATGCGAGTGAAGGAGGATGATATTCCGAAGACTGCTTTTAAGACGCGTTACCGTCATTACGAGTTTATGGTTATGCTATTTGGATTGACCAACGCACCAGCTGTGTTCATGGACCTCATGAACCGAGTGTGTGGACCATACCTTGATAAGTTTGTCATTGTTTTCATCGATGACATACTTATCTACTCAAAGAATGACCAAGAGCATGAAGAACATTTGAGAAAAGTGCTAGAGTTGTTGAGGAAAGAAAAACTGTAAGCTAAGTTTTCAAAGTGTGCATTTTGGTTGAAAGAAGTTCAATTCCTCGGTCATATAGTGAACAAAGAAGGTATTCAGGTGGATCCAGCAAAGATTGAAACCGTTGAAAAATGGGAAACCCGAAAACTCCGAAGCATATACGCCAATTTTTAGGACTAGCTGGGTACTACAGAAGATTCATCCAAGATTTTTCTAGAATAGCAAAACCCTTGACTGCATTAACGTATAAAGGGAGGAATTTGAATGGAAGGATGAACAAGAGAAAGCGTTTCAATTGTTAAAGAAAAAGTTAACTACGGCACCTATATTATCATTACCTGAAGGGAATGATGATTTTGTGATATATTGTGATGCTTCAAAGCAAGGTCTCGGTTATGTATTAATGCAACGAACGAAGGTAATTGCTTATGCGTCTAGACAATTGAAGATTCACGAGCAGAATTATACGACACATGATTTGGAATTAGGCGCAGTTGTTTTTGCATTAAAGACTTGGAGGCACTACTTATATGGGGTCAAAAGTATTATATATACCGACCACAAAAGTCTTCAACACATATTTAATCAGAAATAACTGAACATGAGGCAGCGCAGGTGGATTGAATTGTTGAATGATTACGACTTTGAGATTCGTTACCACCCGGGGAAGACGAATGTGGTAGCCGACGCTTTGAGCAGAAAGGACAGAGAACCCATTCGAGTAAAAGCTATGAATATAATGATTCACAATAACCTTACTACTCAAATAAAGGAGGCGCAACAAGGAGTTTTAAAAGAGGTAAATTTAAAGGATGAAATACCCAAAGGATCGGAGAAGCATCTTAATATTCGGGAAGACGGAACCCGATATAGGGCTGAAAGAATTTGGGTACCAAAATTTGGAGATATGAGAGAAATGGTACTTAGAGAAGCTCATAAAACCAGATACTCAATACACCCTGGAACGGGGAAGATGTACAAGGATCTCAAGAAACATTTTTGGTGGCCAGGTATGAAAGCTGATGTTGCTAAATACGTAGGAGAATGTTTGACGTGTTCTAAGGTCAAAGCAGAACATCAGAAACCATCAGGTCTACTTCAACACCCTGAAATCCCGGAATGGAAATGGAAAAACATTACCATGGATTTCATCACTAAATTGCCAAGGACTGCAAGTGGTTTTGATACTATTTGGGTAATAGTTGATCGTCTCACCAAATCAGCACACTTCCTGCCAATAAGAGAAGATGGCAAGATAGAGAAGTTAGCACGATTGTATTTGAAGGAAGTCGTCTCCAGACAAGGAATACCAATCTCTATTATCTCTGATAGGGATGGCAGATTTATTTCAAGATTCTGACAGACATTATAGCAAGCATTAGGAACTCGTCTAGACATGAGTACTGCCTATCATCCACAAACTGATGGGCAGAGCGAAAGGACGATACAAACGCATGAAGACATGCTACGAGCATGTGTTACTGATTTCGAAAACAGTTGGGATCGACATCTACCGTTAGCAGAATTTTCCTACAACAACGGCTACCATTCAAGCATTGAGATGGCGCCGTTTGAAGCACTTTATGATAGAAAGTGCAGGTCTCCGATTTGTTGGATTGAAGTGGGGGATAGACAGATTACGGGTCCGGAGATAATACAAGAAACTACCGAGAAGATCATCCAAATTCAACAACGGTTGAAAACCGCCCAAAGTCGACAAAAGTGCTACGCCGACATTAAAAGAAAAGATATAGAATTTGAAATTGGAGAGATGGTCATGCTTAAAGTTGCACCTTGGAAAGGTGTTGTTCGATTTGGTAAACGAGGGAAATTAAATCCAAGGTATATTGGACCATTCAAGATTATTGATCGTGTCGGACCAGTTGCTTACCGACTTGAATTACCACAACAACTCGCAGCTGTACATAACACTTTTCACGTCTCAAATTTGAAGAAATGTTTTGCTAAAGAAGATCTCACTATTCCGTTAGACAAAATCCATATCAACGAAAAACTTCAATTCATCGAAGAACCCGTCGAAATAATGGATCGTGAGATTAAAAAACTTAAGAAAAACAAGATACCAATTATTAAAGTTCGATGGAATGCTCGTAGAGGACCCGAGTTCACCTGGGAATGAGAAGATCAGATGAAGAAGAAATACCCGCACTTATTTCTAGAAGATACGTCAACACCTCCAATTGCTTAAAATTTCAGGACGAAATTTATTTAACGGGTAGGTACTGTAGTGACCCGAACTTTTCCATGTTTATATATATTAAATGAAATTGATATTTATATGATTAAGTATTTCCAACATGTTAAGCAATCAAACTTGTTAAGACTTGATTAATTGAAATAGGTTTTATATAGACAATTGACCACCCAAGTTGACCGGTGATTCACGAACATTAAAACTTGTAAAAACTATATGATGTCATATATATGGATATATATATATATATATATATATATATATATATATATATATATATATATATATATATATATATATATATATATAGTTAACATGGTATTATGATAAGTAAACATATCATTAAGTATATTAACAATGAACTACATATGTAAAAACAAGACTACTAACTTAAGGATTTCGAAACGAGGCATATATGTAACTTTTATCGTTGTAACGACATTTAAATGTATATATATCATATTTAGATATATTAATATATCATAATATCATGATAATATAATAATTTAACATCTCATTAGATATAATAAACAATGGGTTAACAACATTAAATGAGATCGTTAACTTAAAGGTTTCAAAACAACACTTACATGTAACGACTAACGATGACTTAATGAATCAGTTAAAATGTATATACATGTAGTGTATTTAGATGTATTAATATACTTTTGGAAGACTTCAAGACTTATATCAAAACACTCATACTTAACGAAAATGGTTACAGTTACATTCCCATTCTTTTTTCATCAAGAATTCTAGTCGTATTCATACCCGTATTATACACAGCTTCTAGACGTACTTACTATGGGTATATACCAGTAGGAACTAGCATGAGATTCCACTCTTGATTATGTCATGCATGACTAATCAATTTTAACTTCTACCATGAACTAGTCAACTAACTAGAACTCCTTTTAACCCCACTCACCACTCACCACTTACCACTCATCATTCACTCCATTTCACTTCCAATTCTCTTTCTAATTCTCTCAACACACACACACACACACACACACACACACACTTATGAATGAATTTTTCCAGTAGCTAATCGTCATCTTCATCAAAAATTACTTCAAGAATCAAGCTATAATCATCTTAGGAAGAACACTTCAAGAACACTTCGAAAATCCTTACAAGTTTACTAGTTTACTTCCAAGCTTTCTAATCCATTCCAAGTAATCATCTAAGATCAAGAAACCTTCATACATATAAAGCTATCTTATTCAAAGGTTTAAACTCGTAATCACTAGAACATAATTTAGTTAATTCTAAACTTGTTCACAAACAAAGTTAATCCTTCTAACTTGAATTTTAAAATCAACTAAACACATGTTCTATATCTATATGATATGCTAACTTAATGATTTAAAACCTGAAAACACGAAAAACACCGTAAAACCGGATATACGCCGTCGTAGTAACAGCGCGGGCTATTTTAGGTTAGTTAATTAAAAACTATGTTAAACTTTGATTTAAAAGTTGTTCTTCTGGGAAAATTATTTTTCTTATGAACATGAAACTATATCCAAAAATCATGGTTAAACTCAAAGTGAAATTATGTTTTCCAAAATGGTCATCTAGACGTCGTTCTTTCGACTGAAATGACTACCTTTATAAAAACAACTTGTAACCTGTATTTTTAACTATAAACTTATACTTTTTCTGTATAGATTCATAAAATTAAGTTCAATATGAAACCATAGCAATTGGATTCACTCAAAACGGATTTAAAACGAAGAAGTTATGGGTAAAACAAGATTGGATATTTTTGCATGTTGTAGCTACGTGAAATTTGGTAACAAATATATATTAATCATATCCTAGCTAACTCATATTGTATTATACATGTATTCTAATATATTATGTAATCTTGGGATACCATAGACACGTATGCAAATGTTTTGACATATCATATCGACCCATGTATATATGTTATTTTGGAACAACCATAGACACTCTATATGCAGTAATGTTGGAGTTAGCTATACATGGTTGAGGTTGATTCCAAAAATATATATACTTTGAGTTGTGATCTAGCCTGAGACGTGTATGCACTGGGTCGTGGATTGATTCAAGATAATATATATCGATTTATTTCTGTACATCTAACTATGGACAACTAGATGTAGGTTACTAATGAGGACAGCTGACTTAATAAACTTAGAACAGTAAAACGTATTAAAAATGTTGTAAATATATTTTGAATATACTTTGTTATATATGTATATATTTGTTATAGGTTCATGAATCGACCAGTGGCCAAGTCTTACTTCCCGACGAAGTAAAAATCTGTGAAAGTGAGTTATAGTCCCACTTTTAAAATCTAATATTTTGGGATGAGAATACATGCAATTTTATAAATATTTTACGAAATAGACACAAGTAAATGAAACTACTTTATATGGGTGAATGATCGAAGCCGAATATGCCCCTTTTTAGCTTGGTAGCCTAAGAATTTGGGAACAGACCCCCAAATTGACGCGAATCCTAAAGATAGATCTATCGGGCCCAACAAACCCCATTCTGGAATTTGGAATGCTTTAGTACTTTGATTTTATCATGTCCGATGGGTGTCCCAGAATGATGGGGATATTCTATATGCATCTTGTTAATGTCGGTTAACAGGTGTTCACCGTATGAATGATTTTTATCTCTATGTATGAGATGTATTGAAATATGAAATCTTGTGGTCTATTATTATGATTTGATAATATATAGGTTAAACCTATAACTCACCAACATTGTTGTTGACGTTTTAAGCATGTTTATTCTCAGGTGATTATTAAGAGCTTCCGTTGTTGCATGCTAAAATAAGGACAAGATTTGGAGTTCATGCTTGTATGATATTATGTAAAAACTGCATTCAAGAAACTTATTTTTGATGTAATATATTCTTATTGTAAACCATTATGTAATGGTCGTGTGTAAACGTTATATTTTAGATTATCATTATTTGATAATCTATTTAATGCTTTTTAAACCTTTATCGATAAAATAAAGGTTATGGTTGTTTTAAAAATGAATGCAGTCTTTGAAAAACGTCTCATATAGAGGTCAAAACCTCGCGACGAAATCAATTAATATGGAACGTTTATAATCAATATGAACGGGACATTTCAAACATCGTCTTTCCTTCTGTAGGTATATATTCGGATGACATATTCGTGTTAGGAAGAAACGAAATAAACTTGTTGATCTCTTAGGACAAGAGACTTAATTAATGACATATACATATTCTTACTTTTATACGCCCAAGTACCTTTCGAGGTAAATAACTCACTTCTGAGCCCACGAGTCTCACGGAACCTTGATACGCTACTTCTTATTTAAATACGGTACCATTTTTAGTCACTCCTCAAATTTCGGGACGAAATTTCCATTAACAGGTGGGTAATGTAACGACCCGACTTTTTCGACTTGCTTTTGTGCCTTGTGTTTTTGCGAAACTGCGTATTTGTGCATACTGTGCTATTTTATACTCTGGAATCTTACTACACATGGATTACTTTCGTTTATATGTTAAAACGTGCCTTTGAGTACGTAGGTTACTTAACTTGATCACCGGAAGCCTTTATGACCGTTAGTGTCACTTGACGTTTCGAACAAACTGTGTACTGCGTACACGTTTAACTTTTGTCGTAATCGGAATATTATGAATACGAAATATTGATTGTTATTTTATAATAACAATTACTTGGGTTTTTGGATGCTTAATTACGCTTAGTAATTTACTTATGCTTACTAGTTAGTCTTGTTGGACTTTCTACCTTGTTGGACCTTAGCCCACCCTACTCTAGTTAGTGGACTATTTAATTAGTCCAATTATAAGTAACTAGTGACCCATTTATATGTAAGACAAATGCCCATTTATTAGAGGAAACATACTAGCATTTTTGTCAAGCATTATCCTTAATGTTGCATGGGATTCCAACATAAGCACAAACTTTAGACAACCATTAACCAAAAAGCAAACTTGTCTCCCCTTTTGTCCCCTCATAGGCTACGGTTTTGAAGGCCTCCCCACACCCTATTCACCTATAAATACAAGCCTTATTCCACCCATTTTACACTTGCTCTCATTTGCATTTTACACACACTTACTCTCTAATTCTTTCTCTAGTCTTTCTTTCTCTAAAAAGTGTAAGTATTTGATTTTTTCTTCTTCTTCTTCCCTTCCCTTTCACAAAATCATCATCATCATCTAAGGGTCTAGCTTTTTAGCTTTGATCTTGATTACATTTTATAGATTCAAACATGGATTTGAATCCTTCAAGAACATGGAAGATTCAAGCTTTGTAGCTTTGAATCTTCACCTACTTTGAAGATCTAAATCTTTTAACTTTAATCTTGTTATTTTGCTATAAAGATTCAAACTTGTATTTGAAATCTTCATGTAACTTAAAGATCCAAGCTTTATACTTCAAGATCTTCAAGAACAACCAAGATGCAAGCTTTCTAGCTTGAATCTTCATATCTTTTGATGGATCTAAGTTTTCTAACTTATGATCTCATTACTTTGTTATAAAGATCAAAACTTGTGTTTATGATCTTCATGCAACTTAAAGATCCAAGCTTTATGCTTCAAGATCTTCAAGAACACTAAAGGTTCAAGCTTTCTAGCTTTGTAATCTTGTAACTTGTGTGAAAAGGATCCAAGCTCTCTAGCTTAGGGTTCCATCACTTTATTTGACTTAGATTATGTTCATACTTGTTTGATTGAAGTAAAGTTTGTAGCTTTAGTTGTAAATGTAACTTGTAATTGTGTTAAGACTAAGGATATGATGTAACTTTGGTTCATCATCCATCTAAGACTCTTAAATGAGTTGCGTTCTTACTTAGTCTTAACATACTGTGTGTTGATGGTAGAATCTTGGTCAAGGTGATGCTAACCCATCAGAGAGTTGTACACTTGAAGCTACAAGCATCAAGGATGAGAACCGTGATGAGCATCAAGTACTAAGAACCCCACCGGAGCACCTTGCTTACTATTTTCAGGATCTGATCAGGCTTCTGGGCTACTGGAAAAGTTGATTTTCATATAGCCTGGTTCGAGTAGATGACTTTCTGTTTAAGACTCGTCTTAATCCGAGTTACGGTTTGGGATTTATGGCCTTTTCAAACTCACTACACCCTTGTAACGTTGTGCTGAAAATTCGGACCTACTCGCACTTAAACCGTCGCCATGGTCAAACGAAGAAGAGTTTGAGTCTAGAAACTGGTCAGCAACTAGAGGACTCCCATACGGAGCCATGGTCACTGATTTCACGTCTTTTCGATTTGCGTAGAGGTCGTAGCAGCTGATCAAAGTCAGCCTATTGTTTCGACCTCTATACTTGTTAAACTTACTTAACTTTTACGATGATGAATGATGATGATGATTGAAATGTCCCGTTCTTATTGATTAAAAACATTCCATATTAATTGATTTCGCTGCGAGGTTTTGACCTCTATATGAGACGTTTTTCAAAGAATGCATTCATTTTTAAAACAAACCATAACCTTTATTTCATAAATAAAGGTTTAAAAAGCTTTACGAAGATTATCAAATAATGATAATCTAAAATATCCTGTTTACACACGACCATTACATAATGGTTTACAATACAAATATGTTACATCGAAATCAGTTTCTTGAATGCAGTTTTTACACAATATCATACAAACATGGACTCCAAATCTTGTCCTTATTTTAGTATGCAATAGCGGAAGCTCTTAATATTCACCTGAGAATAAACATGCTTTAAACGTCAACAAAAATGTTGGTAAGTTATAGGTTTAACCTATATATATCAAATCGTAACAATAGACCACAAGATTTCATATTTCAATACACATACCATACATAGAGATAAAAATCATTCATATGGTGAACACCTGGTAACCGACATTAACAAGATGCATATATAAGAATATCCCCATCATTCCGGGACACCCTTCGGATATGATATAAATTTCGAAGTACTAAAGCATCCGGTACTTTGGATGGGGTTTGTTAGGCCCAACAGATCTATCTTTAGGATTCACGTCAATTAGGGTGTCTGTTCCCTAATTCTTAGATTACCAGACTTAATAAAAAGGGGCATATTCGATTTCGATAATTCAACCATAGAATGTAGTTTACGTACTTGTGTCTATTTTGTAAATCATTTATAAAACCTGCATGTATTCTCATCCCAAAAATATTAGATTTTAAAAGTGGGACTATAACTCACTTTCACAGATTTTTACTTCGTCGGGAAGTAAGACTTGGCCACTGGTTAATTCACGAACCTATAACAATATATACATATATATCAAAGTATGTTCAAAATATATTTACAACACTTTTAATATATTTTGATGTTTTAAGTTTATTAAGTCAGCTGTCCTCGTTAGTAACCTACAACTAGTTGTCCACAGTTAGATGTACAGAAATAAATCGATAAATATTATCTTGAATCAATCCACGACCCAGTGTATACGTATCTCAGTATTGATCACAACTCAAACTATATATATTTTGGAATCAACCTCAACCCTGTATAGCTAACTCCAACATTCACATATAGAGTGTCTATGGTTGTTCCGAAATATATATAGATGTGTTGACATGATAGGTCGAAACATTGTATACGTGTCTATGGTATCTCAAGATTACATAATATACAATACAAGTTGATTAAGTTATGGTTGGAATAGATTTGTTACCAATTTTCACGTAGCTAAAATGAGAAAAATTATCCAATCTTGTTTTACCCATAACTTCTTCATTTTAAATCCGTTTTGAGTGAATCAAATTGCTATGGTTTCATATTGAACTCTATTTTATGAATCTAAACATAAAAAGTATAGGTTTATAGTCGGAAAAATAAGTTACAAGTCATTTTTGTAAAGGTAGTCATTTCAGTCGAAAGAACGACGTCTAGATGACCATTTTAGAAAACATACTTCCACTTTGAGTTTAACCATAATTTTTGGATATAGTTTCATGTTCATAATAAAAATCATTTTCTCAGAATAACAACTTTTAAATCAAAGTTTATCATAGTTTTTAATTAACTAATCCAAAACAGCCCGCGGTGTTACTACGACGGCGTAAATCCGGTTTTACGGTGT
This sequence comes from Rutidosis leptorrhynchoides, assembly GCF_046630445.1. Lineage (NCBI taxonomy): Eukaryota > Viridiplantae > Streptophyta > Magnoliopsida > Asterales > Asteraceae > Rutidosis > Rutidosis leptorrhynchoides. Next base: position 245,578,386 of record NC_092334.1, on the reverse strand, counting down.
TTTTCGTGTTTCCAGGTTTTAAATCATTAAGTTAGCATATCATATAGATATAGAACATGTGTTTAGTTGATTTTAAAAGTCAAGTTAGAAGGATTAACTTTTGTTTGCGAACAAGTTTAGAATTAACTAAACTATGTTCTAGTGATTACAAGTTTAAACCTTTGAATAAGATAGCTTTATATGTATGAATCGAATGATGTTATGAACATCATTACTACCTTAAGTTCCTTGGATAAACCTACTGGAAAAGAGAAAAATGGATCTAGCATCAACGGATCCTTGGATGGCTCGAAGTTCTTGAAGCAGAATCATGACACGAAAACAAGTTCAAGTAAGATCATCACTTGAAATAAGATTGTTATAGTTATAGAAATTGAACCAAAGTTTGAATATGATTATTACCTTGTATTAGAATGATAACCTACTGTAAGAAACAAAGATTTCTTGAGGTTGGATGATCACCTTACAAGATTGGAAGTGAGCTAGCAAACTTGAAAGTATTCTTGATTTTATGTAACTAGAACTTGTAGAATTTATGAAGAACACTTAGAACTTGAAGATAGAATTTGAGAGAGATCAATTAGATGAAAAAAATTGAAGAATGAAAGTGTTTGTAGGTGTTTTTGGTCGTTGGTGTATGGATTAGATATAAAGGATATGTAATTTTGTTTTCATGTAAATAAGTCATGAATGATTACTCATATTTTTGTAATTTTATGAGATATTTCATGCTAGTTGCCAAATGATGGTTCCCACATGTGTTAGGTGACTCACATGGGCTACTAAGAGCTGATCATTGGAGTGTATATACCAATAGTACATACATCTAAAAGCTGTGTATTGTACGAGTACGAATACGGGTGCATACGAGTAGAATTGTTGATGAAACTGAACGAGGATGTAATTGTAAGCATTTTTGTTAAGTAGAAGTATTTTGATAAGTGTATTGAAGTCTTTCAAAAGTGTATAAATACATATTAAAACACTACATGTATATACATTTTAACTGAGTCGTTAAGTCATCGTTAGTCGTTACATGTAAGTGTTGTTTTGAAACCTTTAGGTTAACGATCTTGTTAAATGTTGTTAACCCAATATTTATAATATCAAATGAGATTTTAAATTATTATATTATCATGATATTATCATGTATGAATATCTCTTAATATGATATATATATACATTAAATGTCTTTACAACGATAATCGTTACATATATGTCTCGTTTAAAAATCATTAAGTTAGTAGTCTTGTTTTTACATATGTAGTTCATTGTTAATATACTTAATGATATGTTTACTTATCATAGTATCATGTTAACTATATATATATCCATATATATGTCATCATATAGTTTTTACAAGTTTTAACGTTCGTGAATCACCGGTCAACTTGGGTGGCCAATTGTCTATATGAAACATATTTCAATTAATCAAGTCTTAACAAGTTTGATTGCTTAACATGTTGGAAACATTTAATCATGTAAATATCAATCTCAATTAATATATATAAACATGGAAAAGTTCGGGTCACTACAGTACCTACCCGTTAAATAAATTTCGTCACGAAATTTTAAGCTGTTGAAGGTGTTGACGAATCTTCAGGAAATAGATGCGGGTATTTCTTCTTCATCTGATCTTCATGCTCCCAGGTGAACTCGGGTCCTCTACGAGCATTCCATCGAACCTTAACAATTGGTATCTTGTTTTGCTTAAGTCTTTTAACCTCACGATCTATTATTTCGACGGGTTCTTCGATGAATTGAAGTTTTTCGTTGATTTGGATTTCATCTAACGGAATAGTGAGATCTTCTTTAGCAAAACATTTCTTCAAATTCGAGACGTGGAGAGTGTTATGTACAGCCGCGAGTTGTTGAGGTAACTCAAGTCGGTAAGCTACTGGTCCGACACGATCAATAATCTTGAATGGTCCAATATACCTTGGATTTAATTTCCCTCGTTTACCAAATCAAACAACGCCTTTCCAAGGTGCAACTTTAAGCATGACCATCTCTCCAATTTCAAATTCTATATCTTTTCTTTTAATGTCAGCGTAGCTCTTTTGTCGACTTTGGGCGGTTTTCAACCGTTGTTGAATTTGGATGATCTTCTCGGTAGTTTCTTGTATAATCTCCGGACCCGTAATCTGTCTATCCCCCACTTCACTCCAACAAATCGGAGACCTACACTTTCTACCATAAAGTGCTTCAAACGGTGCCATCTCAATGCTTGAATGGTAGCTGTTGTTGTAGGAAAATTCTACTAACGGTAGATGTCGATCCCAACTGTTTTCGAAATCAATAACACATGCTCGTAGCATGTCTTCAAGCGTTTGTATCGCCCTTTCGCTCTGCCCATCAGTTTGTGGATGATAGGCAGTACTCATGTCTAGACGAGTTCCTAATCCTTGCTGTAATGTCTGCCAGAATCTTGAAATAAATCTGCCATCCCTATCAGAGATAATAGAGATTGGTATTCCATGTCTGGAGACGACTTCCTTCAAATACAGTCGTGCTAACTTCTCTATCTTGTCATCTTCTCTTATTGGCAGAAAGTGTGCTGATTTGGTGAGATGATCAACTATTACCCAAATAGTATCAAAACCACTTGTAGTCCTTGGCAATTTAGTGATGAAATCCATGGTAATGTTTTCCCATTTCCATTCCGGGATTTCGGGTTGTTGAAGTAGACCTGATGGTTTCTGATACTCAGCTTTGACCTTAGAACACGTCAAACATTCTCCTATGTATTTAGCAACATCGGCTTTCATACCCGGCCACCAAAAACGTTTCTTGAGATCCTTGTACATCTTCCCCGTTCCAGGATTTATTGAGTATCTAGTTTTATGAGCTTCTCTAAGTACCATTTCTCTCATATCTCCAAATTTTGGTACCCAAATCCTTTCAGCCCTATACCGGGTTCCGTCTTCCCGAATATTAAGATGCTTCTCCGATCCTTTGGGTATTTCATCCTTTAAATTTCTCTCTTTTAAAACTCCTTGTTGCGCCTCCTTTATTTGAGTAGTAAGGTTATTATGAATAATTATATTCATAGATTTTACTCGAATGGGTTCTCTGTCCTTCCTGCTCAAGGCATCGGCTACCACATTTGCCTTCCCTGGGTGGTAACGAATCTCAAAGTCGTAATCATTCAACAATTCAATCCACCTACGCTGCCTCATATTCAGTTGTTTCTGATTAAATATGTGTTGAAGACTTTTGTGGTTGGTATATATCATACTTTTGACCCCATATAAGTAGTGTCTCCAAGTCTTTAATGCAAAAACAACCGCGCTTAATTCCAAATCATGCGTCGTATAATTTTGTTCGTGAATCTTCAATTGTCTAGACGCATAATCAATCACCTTCGTTCGTTGCATTAATACACAACCGAGACCTTACTTTGATGCGTCACAATAAATCACAAAATCATCATTCCCTTCAGGCAATGACAATATAGGTGCCGTAGTTAGCTTTTTCTTCAATAACTAAAACGCTTTCTCTTGTTCATCATTCCATTCAAATTTCTTCCCTTTATGCGTTAATGCAGTCAAGGGTTTTGCTATTCTGGAAAAGTCTTGGATGAACCTTCTGTAGTAACCAGCTAGTCCTAAAAACTGGCGTATGTGTTTCGGAGTTTTCGGGGTTTCCCACTTTTCAACAGTTTCTATCTTTGCTGGATCCACCTTAATACCTTCTTTGTTCACTATGTGACCGAGGAATTGAACTTCTTCCAACCAAAATGCACACTTTGAAAACTTAGCGTACAATTCTTCCTTCCTCAATACTTCTAACACCTTTCTCAAATGTTCACCGTGTTCTTGGTCATTCTTTGAGTAAATAAGTATGTCATCAATGAAAACAATGACAAACTTGTCAAGTTATGGTCCACACACTCGGTTCATAAGGTCCATGAACACAGCTGGTGCATTAGTTAAACCAAATGGCATGACCATAAACTCGTAATGACCGTAACGTGTTCTGAAAGCAGTCTTTGGAATATCATCTTCTTTCACCCGCATTTGATGATACCCGGAACGTAAGTCAATCTTTGAATAAACAGACGAGCCTTGTAGTTGATCAAATAAGTCATCGATTCTCGGTAGTGGGTAGCGGTTCTTGATGGTAAGTTTGTTCAACTCTCGGTAGTCGATACACAACCTGAATGTACCATCTTTCTTCTTGACAAACAAAACAGGAGCTCCCCACGGTGATGTGCTTGGTCGAATGAAACCACGCTCTAAAAGTTCTTGTAATTGGCTTTGCAGTTCTTTCATCTCACTGGGTGCGAGTCTGTAGGGAGCACGAGCTATTGGTGCAGCTCCTGGTACAAGATCTATTTGAAATTCAACGGATCGATGTGGGGGTAATCCCGGTAATTCTTTCGGAAATACATCGGAAAATTCTTTTGCAATGGGAACATCATTGATGCTCTTTTCTTCAGTTTGTACTTTCTCGACGTGTGCTAGAACAGCATAGCAACCTTTTCTTATTAGTTTTTGTGCCTTCAAATTACTAATAATATGTAGCTTCGTGTTGCCCTTTTCTCCGTACACCATTAAGGGTTTTCCTTTTTCTCGTATAATGCGAATTGCATTTTTGTAACAAACGATCTCTGCTTTCACTTCTTTCAACCAGTCCATACCGATTATCACATCAAAACTCCCTAACTCTACTGGTATCAAATCAATCTTAAATGTTTCGCTAACCAGTTTAATTTCTCGATTCCGACATATATTATCTGCTGAAATTAATTTACCATTTGCTAATTCGAGTAAAAATTTACTATCCAAAGGCGTCAATGGACAACTTAATTTAGCACAAAAATCTCTACTCATATAGCTTCTATCCGCACCCGAATCAAATAAAACGTAAGCAGATTTATTGTCAATAAGAAACGTACCCGTAACAAGCTCCGGGTCTTCCTGTGCCTCTGCCGCATTAATATTGAAAATTCTTCCACGGCCTTGTCCATTCGTGTTCTCCTGGTTCGGCCAATTTCTAATAATGTGGCCTGGTTTTCCACATTTATAACAAACTACATTGGCATAACTTGCTCCGACACTACTTGCTCCGCCATTACTCGTTCCGACACCATTTGTTCCTTTCGTTCTATTAACCCCTGGTCCGTAGACCTCACACTTCGCCGTGCTATGACCATTTCTTTTACACTTATTGCAAAATTTGGTGCAGAACCCCGAGTGATACTTTTCACACCTTTGGCATAGCTGCTTCTGATTGTTGTTGTTGTTGCGGTTATTATTGTTGTTGGGATGATTGTTGTAGTTGTTGTTGTTGTTGTTGTTGTTGTTGTTGTTGGGCCGTTTGTTGTAGTTGCGATTGATGTTGCGATTGTTGGGATAATTGTTGCGATTATTGTTGTAATTGCTGTTGTTGTTGTATTGGTGATTCTTATCACCGTTTTCCTCACACTTTCTTTTGACTTGCTTCACATTGGCCTCTTCAGCAGTCTGTTCTTTAATTCTTTCTTCAATCTGGTTCACTAGTTTGTGAGCCATTCTACATGCCTGTTGTATGGAGGCGGGCTCGTGTGAACTTATATCTTCTTGGATTCTTTCCGGTAATCCTTTCACAAACGCGTCGATCTTCTCTTCCTCATCTTCGAATGCTCCCGGACACAATAGGCACAATTCTGTGAATCGTCTTTCGTACGTGGTAATATCAAATCCTTGGGTTCGTAACCCTCTAAGTTCTGTCTTGAGCTTATTGACCTCGGTTCTGGGACGGTACTTCTCGTTCATCAAGTGCTTGAATGCTGACCACGGTAGTGCGTACGCATCATCTTGTCCCACTTGCTCTAGATAGGTATTCCACCATGTTAACGCAGAACCTGTGAAGGTATGCGTAGCGTACTTCACTTTGTCCTCTTCAGTACACTTACTTATGGCAAACACCGATTCGACCTTCTCGATCCACCGTTTCAATCCGATCGGTCCTTCGGTTCCATCAAATTCCAAAGGTTTGCAGGCAGTGAATTCTTTGTAGGTGCATCCTACACGATTTCCTGTACTGCTAGATCCAAGGTTATTGTTGGTATGTAGCGCAGCCTGTACTGCGGCTATGTTTGAAGCTAGAAAAGTACGGAATTCCTCTTCATTCATATTCACGGTGTGTCGAGTAGTCGGTGCCATTTCCTTCAAAATAGTCAAATGGAACAAGTTAATCATACAGAATATTAAGAGTAGTTAATAGTATTTCGTAGCATAATATGAACTCATTTATAAAAGCTTTTTCTTCATATTAGCGTTTTATAAGTTTAAATTCGGGTAGTACCTACCCGTTAAGTTCATACTTAGTAGCTAATATACAATTCAACTACTACAATTCTATATGAAAAACTGATTATAATAATATTTCGCGTTCAAACTTTTATACAATATTTTACAAACTTACAATACCGCTTATTTTACATAAAGCATGAAATATAGCACACAATAACTTTGATTCAAGATAATTGTGAAGATAATTCTAGCTAGTACACAAGTCGTTCAGCAAAGGCAATAAAGACACGTAATTCATACGTCCAGAAACAAGTCATGCATTCTGGTTTTACTAGGACAACTTCCCATCCTTGGTCTTGTGGAACATAACCGTTATGGCCGTTGGTAAGACAGCGTGTTGTAACGTCGTCAAAGGGACGAGGGTTACGTAATGACCAACAGTCTCGTAATAACCTAAAAACCTCATTTCTTACCCCAATTACCGACTCCGTCACTTGTGGGAACGTTTTGTTTAATAGTTATAGCCCGATGTTCTTGTTCTCACTTTGGTGAGAAGCGAACATTACTAATCCGTAAGCATAACATGCTTCTTTATGTTGCATGTTAGCCGCTTTTTCTAAATCACGAAGTCCAATATTCGGATATATTGAGTCAAAATAATTTCTTAACCCATTACGTAAAATAGCATTTGGGTTCCCCGCAATATATGCGTCAAAGTAAACACATCGTAACTTATAGATTTCCCAATGTGATATCCCCCATCTTTCGAACGAAAGCCTTTTATAAACCAAGGCATTCTTGGAATGTTCTTCGAATGTCTTACAAACTGATCTCGCCTTAAATAGCTGTGCCGAAGAATTCTGACCGACTCTAGACAAGATTTCATCAATCATGTCTCCGGGTAGGTCTCTTAAAATATTGGGTTGTCTATCCATTTTGTGTTTTTATACTGTAAAATAGACAAGAGTTAGATTCATAAAAAAAATACTTATTAATACAAGCAATTTTTACATATATCATAAAGCATAAGCACACTATATTACATATATTACACCACACGAATACAACTATCTTATTCCGACTCGCTTGTTTCTTCTTCTTCGGTTTTGGTTCGTTTTGCCAAGTTTCTAGGGATATATGATGTTCCCCTAATACGAGCCGTCGTTTTCCACATTGGTTTAGAAAAACCTGGTGGTTTAGAGGTTCCCGGGTCATTATTACAACTTAAGGACTTCGGGGGTTGACGATACATATAAAGTTCATCGGGGTTGGAATTAGATTTCTCTATTTTTATGCCCTTTCCCTTATTAATTTCTTTTGCCTTTTTAAATTCAGTTGGGGTAATTTCTATAACATCATCGGAATTCTCGTCGGAATCCGATTCATCGGAGAATTGGTAATCCTCCCAATATTTTGCTTCCTTGGCGGAAACACCATTGACCATAATTAACCTTGGTCGGTTGGTTGAGGATTTTCTTTTACTTAACCGTTTTATTATTTCCCCCACCGGTTCTATTTCTTCATCCGGTTCCGATTCTTCTTCCGGTTCCGATTCTTCTTCCGGTTCCGACTCTTCTTCCGGTTCCTCTTCGGGAACTTGTGAATCAGTCCACGAATCATTTCAATTTACATTTGACTCTTCATTATTATTAGGTGAGTCAATGGGACTTGTTCTAGAGGTAGACATCTATCACATAATATCAAATGCGTTAAGAGATTAATATATCACATAATATTCACATGTTAAAAATATATAGTTTCCAACAAAATTTGTTAAGCAATCATTTTTCAAGTAAACACGGTCAAAGTCCAGACCGTGTTATGCATTCTAACAAACCAGATAAGACACACTAATGCAAAATTCTAATTCTCTAAGACCAACGCTCGTATACCAACTGAAATGTCCCGTTCTTATTGATTAAAAACGTTCCATATTAATTGATTTCGCTACGAGGTTTTGACCTCTATATGAGACGTTTTTCAAAGACTGCATTCATTTTTAAAACAAACCATAACCTTTATTTCATAAATAAAGGATTAAAAAGCTTTACGTAGATTATCAAATAATGATAATCTAAAATATCCTGTTTACACACGACCATTACATAATGGTTTACAATACAAATATGTTACATCGAAATCAGTTTCTTGAATGCAGTTTTTACACAATATCATACAAACATGGACTCCAAATCTTGTCCTTATTTTAGTATGCAACAGCGGAAGCTCTTAATATTCACCTGAGAATAAACATGCTTTAAACGTCAACAAAAATGTTGGTGAGTTATAGGTTTAACCTATATATATCAAATCGTAACAATAGACCACAAGATTTCATATTTCAATACACATCCCATACATAGAGATAAAAATCATTCATACGGTGAACACCTGGTAACCGACATTAACAAGATGCATATATAAGAATATCCCCATCATTCCGGGACACCCTTCGGATATGATATAAATTTCAAAGTACTAAAGCATCCGGTAATTTGGATGGGGTTTGTTAGGCCCAATAGATCTATCTTTAGGATTCACGTCAATTAGGGTGTCTGTTCCCTAATTCTTAGATTACCAGACTTAATAAAAAGGGGCATATTCGATTTCGATAATTCAACCATAGAATGTAGTTTACGTACTTGTGTCTATTTTGTAAATCATTTATAAAACCTTCATGTATTCTCATCCCAAAAATATTAGATTTTAAAAGTGGGACTATAACTCACTTTCACAGATTTTTACTTCGTCGGGAAGTAAGACTTGGCCACTGGTTGATTCACGAACCTATAACAATATATACATATATATCAAAGTATGTTCAAAATATATTTACAACACTTTTAATATATTTTGATGTTTTAAGTTTATTAAGTCAGCTGTCCTCGTTAGTAACCTACAACTAGTTGTCCACAGTTAGATGTACAGAAATAAATCGATAAATATTATCTTGAATCAATCCACAACCCAGTGTATACGTATCTCAGTATTGATCACAACTCAAACTATATATATTTTGGAATCAACCTCAACCCTGCATAGCTAACTCCAACCTTCACATATAGAGTGCCTATGGTTGTTCCGAAATATATATAGATGTGTCGACATGATAGGTCGAAACATTGTATACGTGTCTATGGTATCTCAAGATTACATAATATACAATACAAGTTGATTAAGTTATGGTTGGAATAGATTTGTTACCAATTTTTACGTAGCTAAAATGAGAAAAATTATCCAATCTTGTTTTACCCATAACTTCTTCATTTTAAATCCGTTTTGAGTGAATCAAATTGCTATGGTTTCATATTGAACTCTATTTTATGAATCTAAACATAAAAAGTATAGGTTTATAGTCGGAAAAATAAGTTACAAGTCATTTTTGTAAAGGTAGTCATTTCAGTCGAAAGAACGACGTCTAGATGACCATTTTAGAAAACGTACTTCCACTTTGAGTTTAACCATAATTTTTGGATATAGTTTCATGTTCATAATAAAAATCATTTTCTCAGAATAACAACTTTTAAATCAAAGTTTATCATAGTTTTTAATTAACTAATCCAAAACAGCCCGCGGTGTTACTACGACGGCGTAAATCGAGTTTTACGGTGTTTTTCGTGTTTCCAGGTTTTAAATCATTAAGTTAGCATATCATATAGATATAGAACATGTGTTTAGTTGATTTTAAAAGTCAAGTTAGAAGGATTAACTTTTGTTTGCGAACAAGTTTAGAATTAACTAAACTATGTTCTAGTGATTACAAGTTTAAACCTTCGAATAAGATAGCTTTATATGTATGAATCGAATGATGTTATGAACATCATTACTACCTTAAGTTCCTTGGATAAACCTACTGGAAAAGAGAAAAATGGATCTAGCTTCAACGGATCCTTGGATGGCTCGAAGTTCTTGAAGCAGAATCATGACACGAAAACAAGTTCAAGTAAGATCATCACTTGAAATAAGATTGTTATAGTTATAGAAATTGAACCAAAGTTTGAATATGATTATTACCTTGTATTAGAATGATAACCTACTGTAAGAAACACAGATTTCTTGAGGTTGGATGATCACCTTACAAGATTGGAAGTGAGCTAGCAAACTTGAAAGTATTCTTGATTTTATGTAACTAGAACTTGTAGAATTTATGAAGAACACTTAGAACTTGAAGATAGAACTTGAAAGAGATCAATTAGATGAAGAAAATTGAAGAATGAAAGTGTTTTTAGGTGTTTTTGGTCGTTGGTGTATGGATTAGATATAAAGGATATGTAATTTTGTTTTCATGTAAATAAGTCATGAATGATTACTCATATTTTTGTAATTTTATGAGATATTTCATGCTAGTTGCCAAATGATGGTTCCGACATGTGTTAGGTGACTCACAAGGGCTTCTAAGAGCTAATAATTGGAGTGTATATACCAATAGTACATACATCTAAAAGCTGTGTATTATACGAGTACGAATACGGGTGCATACGAGTAGAATTGTTGATGAAACTGAACGAGGATGTAATTGTAAGCATTTTTGTTAAGTAGAAGTATTTTGATAAGTGTCTTGAAGTCTTTCAAAAGTGTATGAATACATATTAAAACACTACATGTATATACATTTTAACTGAGTCGTTAAGTCATCGTTAGTCGTTACATGTAAGTGTTGTTTTGAAACCTTTAGGTTAACGATCTTGTTAAATGTTGTTAACCCAATGTTTATAATATCAAATGAGATTTTAAATTATTATATTATCATGATATTATGATGTACAAATATCTCTTAATATGATATATATACATTAAATGTCGTTACAACGATAATCGTTACATATATGTCTCGTTTCAAAATCATTAAGTTAGTAGTCTTGTTTTTACATATGTAGTTTATTATTAATATACTTAATGATATGTTTACTTATCATAATATCATGTTAACTATATATATAACCATATATATGTTATCATATAGTTTTACAAGTTTTAACGTTCGTGAATCACCGGTCAACTTGGGTGGTCAATTGTCTATATGAGACCTATTTCAATTAATCAAGTCTTAACTAGTTTGATTGCTTAACATGTTGGAAACATTTAATCATGTAAATATCAATCTCAATTAATATATATAAACATGGAAAAGTTCGGGTCACTACAATGATGACACTTAAACTTATTTAATACACTATTAGAACTTATAAAGACATCATACTGACCTAGTAACCTTTGATTTAGGTTGACGACCTTTCGGACCGACTTACTACTTGCACACTTTCGTATCGACTTGTATTGCTTATTCACTGTGAGTTATAGCATCCCTTTTTACTTTAATTATTTTGGGACTGAGAATACATGCGCTTTTTACGTTTTACATACTAGGCACGAGTACTTAAACTTTATATGTGTGTGGGTTATACAACGGCATAAACTTTCCCCTTAGCTCGGTAACGTTTAGTCATTGGTTTTTGAACCGGTGAACGCGAATCTTAGATATGGATCCATAGGGTTTGACATCCCCACTCGGGCTAGTCGCGCTAGCATTTAACGGGTGTTTAATACTTCGTAAACTTACGCACTCGCCAAGTGTACTTTTAGGGGGTGATATTACGTTAAGTTAGTTACCAAGTGCCCATGGTTAAGCATATACTTTATCATACTGATTTGAAATACTGATTTAAAATGCTGGTTGAAGCACTGAAATCTCGTGGCCTACATTACATTACTGATTACAGACAAACTATAGCTCACCAACATTCGTGTTGACTTTTTAAGCATGTATTTCTCAGGTGCTTAGACGTTGTTGCTTCCGCTATTAGACTTGCTGCCTTGGTGTTATAAACTTGCTGTTACAGACCTGCTGTGTTAGATTTCCGCTGCATTACTTAGAGATGTCTCAATCATGGAACTTTTGTTTTGCATTCGTAACTTACGTTATTTTCAAACAATGGCTTTGTAACGACCTTTGGGTCACATGCTTATGTGTATGCTTCTATTCATAGGAAGCACGTTATCTTTTGTAAAACGTTATCTTATCATGAATGCAAAACTGGTTTTCAAACAGCATATAGTGTTTGACCTTGTAATGATCCTGTTGTTGATGATCCGTACACGATGGTTTTGTACGGGGCGTCACATCAATTACCTAGCGATGTAACCAAATGTAATGTATTCGTCCAGATGGATTAGGACGGGTTATTAAAGATTCAAACTTGGGTAGAGATGCAAATTCCTCATTTCGACAATTGGTATTGTTGCATGAACTGCTTTGACACGCCGAGTTTCCATTCGTTGAAGAAAGATATGTTATATGTCATATTTTCATCTATTGTTTGGCTTTGGCATATTTAGAGGTCCGAAACGACGTGTTGTTTGCTTGCAAGACGCTGAAGAAAAAGCTTCTTTTTGATTCCATTTGTATTGTTTCTTTTAGTTGGATGTGTAGTAGAAGTTCTTGTAATATTCAATGAGATTCTTGGCTCATGAAGTCGTTGTGTTGTTTTTGCCCTCCTAGCTGCTCGTTAGGAGTGCTGCTTTTATAAACTCGTAGTTAAAAAAAATGACTAATGCAAATATTGATACAAAATGCAATTCACACATTAACAAACTATGTAAACATAAGGAGAATGCTGACTATAGCACGGGTAATGATTAAATATTTTGTATAAAGTGTTATTTTTTTTTTATATATAAATCGTAATTTTTATACTTAAATTCAGGGTCAATTTATTAATAAAAACATGAAGTTTAATATTGAAAATATTAAACTTACAATTAATGATTAAGGGCCATGGTTATTATTTTCCTAATTATAAATATGAGGTTTAGACTTCGAACGTTACACGACTGTTAATAAAAAAATGGTTCTTAAAATGTACTGCGTAACAAAAGATGATCCAACATCTACTAGTAAAACTAGCTACTTCAGAGCTATCGATTCTTAACTTTTAGCCAACCAAGTAAAACCATCACAAGGTAGCCTAGTGGTTTGACCCCGACATCCTTATAAGAGGTCTTATGTTTAAATCTTGGGGTGGCCAAGGAAGAATTGAAAACAGACATGGAGTTTTATGTCTTCCTGATAAGCTGGATACACTAGAGTATATATAAGGTCTCTCTTCTTTTTTAGATAACTCAAAACCTTATAAGTTTTGTAATTCTTCTTTAGTATTTCACACATTAAGTGACTAAAATGATAAGTTTCATGTTTTTTTATTTTTTTACGCAATATTTATCAATAACAAATCTAAAGGGATCAAGTTTAGTACAGTGCCAATTTTCTTCTCCCAAAATAAATCAAAACCCTGCATCTCCCTCTCTCTTCAAAACCTCAACAATCAGAGCTGCTCTGACCTCCGACTGAAAACAAAAACTTATAAAATGGAAGAAGAAGAAACAACAGCAAATTTGGATTCCGATATCCGTAACGCCACTAGTAATCTCTCACTTCAACCTAACTACAGCTGCCGCAAAGTTCAGGTATATATACATATACATATACATATACATACATATAATTATATACTTATACACACAATGATTGATCCGTTACGAAAAGATCAACTTAACACTCTCGTAAGGATGCAATTAATTGGAATATATGAAGGTTTGTAAAACAACAGTAATTGTAATGACACAATGAATAAGGGGGAAAAATAGTTTATTCTCTCTCAATAGTTACATGTATCGTGCAGTAAACAAGTAAACAATTGAGGCATGAAAAAACCCTCTCTTCCATATTACAAGTATTTATACTATAACTAATAATATGGAGCATCTCTCCACATCTGCCATGATCACAGACGTGGGCACATGTTGAGAAAATCATGGATTAAGGCTTGACCTCTTCTCTTGACTCTCTCTTGCTTATTTCTCGGACAAGTAGTTACGATCCTACCGGATCAATGATACATCTGTATATACACGAAACTCTATCTCCATATGTTAACGGAGTAATTTTGAATGCATTACACTCGTAGCATGCGCCTAAGTGATAAATTTAGTGCATAACAGGAGTATTTCCTTTTGTTAGATTTTTTCACGTAATTAGGGTTTTCGAGCTATAAACAACATCATATGGCTGCCCTGGGAAGCTAAAAAGATAAGTGTTGAAATAGTTCCCGAGCCACTGACTCGGACGACCATTTGGCTGCACTGGGAAGCTGTCCCTTAGTACCAATTCGATAGGCTTTGTGTTCACCCCGACGAGTTGAACTAACCTTGCGTTCGACAATAGTGTCTTCAAGTAACGCCTTTTCTTGGCCTGTCACCAGACTCTCGATCGATGGTAATGAGTTATCAACCACTTTGTCAAGCATAGAAGGTTTAAATAGACGGAGTTTGTCATCATTGACAACTTCACCCTTTAGACAATCTAAGCCCAAATGTAACCAAACACAATCTTTGACTTGGAAGTAGCTTTGTACACGATGTTTATCGCGTCTCCGTTGGTATTTTTGTTGCGACTTTGTGTCATGATCAGTGATCAAATCTTCCCCCAAAGGTAATGTTTTAGACACGTCTTCATCGAGCGTCGATGGTATAAACAATTTTAACCGAATTGGCTTAAGCCCCCATCTGTCACCAAGCAACTGATATGTGCCCAAGTGTGACCTTACTATATCGCATTCATGAAAATTTCCTTGAACACGATGTTGATTAGTGCGCTCTGTCGATTTTGAAAGTATCACTGGACAAAGTTCACTAATATGGTTAGTAACTTTATCACATACAAGAGATAATTTATTCACCTTGGAGTTTTCTTTGGAGTTTTCTTTGACACGCCTGACCACTAAAAGCACAAAGTGTTTTGTAACACTAATTGCTCTTTTAATTCGCCCAACAGCCATCAGTTCAACACCTTGAGGTCTCTTGTGATTCTTTATTATAAAGATCTTTCCATCCTTCTCTACTTGATACCTCTGTTCACGCCTAAAATATATGGCATTTCGTTCCCACAAATACGGGCTTCCAAGAATAACTTGACAAATGTCCAACGGAACCACCTCACAAGTTACTTCATCAATATATTGACTAGTTATGGCTAAACGAAACTTACATTGTAACGTGACTCGTGTGTCCGTGCCCTTTTGTAGCTAACCCAGGTCGTACGGTTTGGGGTGTGGAGTGGTTTCTAACCCGAGCCGCTTCACTAGGTTGGACGAGACTAAATTCTTTTGGCTTCCCGTGTCAATTATGGCGTCAACTAACTCTTGTTTTACTTGAAGCTTTAACGTGAATAACTCTTCTTTTTTAACGAGTTGATCAGTAGTACCTTGCTTTGTCATTAAGGATAGACTCTTATCTACTTCTTCGACATCGTCTAGTTCCACAGCCCCACTTGCCATCGTGGTTGCAGTTGTACGTTTACCTTTGTCTTTGCTCCATTTCTTCAGCTTCAACGAAGGGTTTGCCTTCCAACATTTGTCTTTAATGTGGCCTTCTTTTTGACAGTGCTCACAATATTTATCACCATTTGTAGAAGACTTGTTTCTAGACTTTTGTGAATCCTTTTTGGTTGAGTTACTACTGGATCCCTCTCCTTCACTCTTGTCATCAGTTGGGTTAGTGCCCATTTTATTTTTTTGTTCTATAGCTACAACTATGCGGCTAGCATTCGAAATACTAGTTATGTTATGTAACATCATCTCGATCCGAATCTGTCGGTTCAAACCTGCAACATACTTGGTAAACGTCTCTTCACCGTCAATATCAATCCCTAGCGATACGGCGAGCCTCCTAAATTCCGTGGTGTATTCTTGTACGAATTGACCGTGTTGTTGTCGCAAATTGTGCCAACGGGTCCACCTATCTTGTAGGTACCCCATCGGATAAAATTCCTGACGTAAGAGTCGCGTAAACTCTGTCCACCGTATATCATCTTCGGTATCAGTCTTCAGGTATGCATTCCACCAAGCTAATGCGTGACCCGTCAATTTCAGTCTCGCAAAAGACACCTTTTCGGTACTTCTAAACCCGTACAAGGTAAAATACGTCTCGAGTTGATCGATCCAGGAGTCTAGTTTCTCGGCGTCGATGGCTCCATCATAAGAAGGAATATCAATCCTGGCTTCAACCTTGAAGGGTCTGTTGACATCCTTTCTTCTCTAGTTACTAGCACCTCTCCTTTGATCATCATCGGTATCTGATTTCCAATCAGAATCATCTTCTTGATTACCTTTGATTGGCGTCTCCCTGGCTTTGGGTTTGTTTTGAGTCTGAATCCATGTCAATACAGATTCCAATTGACTGGTTAATTTCTCTACCTTAATCGAAAGTTCATCTCGATTAGGTGAACCTCCTTCTTCTGCCATTTTTGATGTTGCTTGTTTTGTTAA
This sequence comes from Rutidosis leptorrhynchoides, assembly GCF_046630445.1. NCBI lineage: Eukaryota > Viridiplantae > Streptophyta > Magnoliopsida > Asterales > Asteraceae > Rutidosis > Rutidosis leptorrhynchoides. The sequence goes on along the minus strand of NC_092334.1, from coordinate 245,561,825 downwards.
CCTTCGATGTTGATGCAGTTCTACCAATGGCTCGCTGCTAGTGTGATAACCAGACTTCGTTTGTACCATATACAAGTAGAAAACCCTGGCTCTGAATACCACTTGATCCGTTACGAAAAGATCAACTTAACACTCTCGTAAGGATGCAATTAATTGGAATATATGAAGGTTTGTAAAACAACAGTAATTGTAATGACACAATGAATAAGGGGGAAAAATAGTTTATTCTCTCTCGATAGTTACATGTATCGTGCAGTAAACAAGTAAACAATTGAGGCATGAAAAAACCCTCTCTTCCATATTACAAGTATTTATACTATAACTAATAATATGGAGCATCTCTCCACATCTGCTATGATCACAGACGTGGGCACATGTTGAGAAAATCATGGATTAAGGCTTGACCTCTTCTCTTGACTCTCTCTTGCTTATTTCTCGGACAAGTAGTTACGATCCTACCGGATCATACCTCCCCTTTTCCGGTGAGGCTCACTCCTGTGGAGCCTAAAAAGATAAGTGTTGAAATAGTTCCCGAGCCACTGACTCGGACGACCATTTGGCTGCACTGGGAAGCTGTCCCTTAGTACCAATTCGATAGGCTTTGTGTTCACCCCGACGAGTTGAACTAACCTTGCGTTCGACAATAGTGTCTTCAAGTAACGCCTTTTCTTGGCCTGTCACCAGACTCTCGATCGATGGTAATGAGTTATCAACCACTTCGTCAAGCATAGAAGGTTTAAATAGACGGAGTTTGTCATCATTGACAACTTCACCCTTTAGACAATCTAAGCCCAAATGTAACCAAACACAATCTCTGACTTGGAAGTAGCTTTGTACACGATGTTTATCGCGTCTCCGTTGGTATTTTTGTTGCGACTTTGTGTCATGATCAGTGATCAAATCTTCCCCCAAAGGTAATGTTTTAGACACGTCTTCATCGAGCATCGATGGTATAAACAATTTTAACCGAATTGGTTTAAGCCCCCATCTGTCACCAAGCAACTGATATGTGCCCAAGTGTGACCTTACTATATCGCATTCATGAAAATTTCCTTGAACACGATGTTGATTAGTGTGCTCTGTCGATTTTGAACGTATCACTGGACAAAGTTCACTAATATGGTTAGTAACTTTATCACATACAAGAGTTAATTTATTCACCTTGGAGTTTTCTTTGACACGCCTGACCACTAAAAGCACAAAGTGTTTTGTAACACTAATTGCTCTTTTAATTCGCCCAGCAGCCATCAGTTCAACACCTTGAGGTCTCTTGTGATTCTTTATTATAAAGATCTTTCCATCCTTCTCTACTTGATACCTCTGTTCACGCCTAAAATATATGGCATTTCGTTCCCACAAATACGGGCTTCCAAGAATAACTTGACAAATGTCCAACGGAACCACCTCACAAGTTACTTCATCAATATATTGACTAGTTATGGCGAAACGAAACTTACATTGTAACGTGACTCGTGTGTCCGTGCCCTTTTGTAGCCAACCCAGGTCGTACGGTTTGGGGTGTGGAGTGGTTTCTAACCCGAGCCGCTTCACTAGGTTGGACGAGACTAAATTCTTTTGGCTTCCCGTGTCAATTATGGCGTCAACTAACTCTTGTTTTACTTGAAGCTTTAACGTGAATAACTCTTCTTTTTTAACGAGTTCATCAGTAGTACCTTGCTTTGTCATTAAGGATAGACTCTTATCTACTTCTTCGACATCGTCTAGTTCCACAGCCCCACTTGCCATCGTGGTTGCAGTTGTACGTTTACCTTTGTCTTTGCTCCATTTCTTCAGCTTCAACGAAGGGTTTGCCTTCCAACATTTGTCTTTAATGTGGCCTTCTTTTTGACAGTGCTCACAATATTTATCACCATTTGTAGAAGACTTGTTTCTAGACTTTTGTGAATCCTTTTTGGTTGAGTTACTACTGGATCCCTCTCCTTCACTCTTGTCATCAGTTGGGTTAGTGACCATTTTATTTTTTTGTTCTATAGCTACAGCTATGCGGCTAGCATTCGAAATACTAGTTATGTTATGTAACATCATCTCGATCCGAATCTGTCGGTTCAAACCTGCAACATACTTGGTAAACGTCTCTTCACCGTCAATATCAATCCCTAGCGATACGGCGAGCCTCCTAAATTCCGTGGTGTATTCTTGTACGAATTGACCGTGTTGTTGTCGCAAATTGTGCCAACGGGTCCACCTATCTTGTAGGTACCCCATCGGATAAAATTCCTGACGTAAGAGTCGCGTAAACTCTGTCCACCGTATATCATCTTCGGTATCAGTCTTCAGGTATGCATTCCACCAAGCTAATGCGTGACCCGTCAATTTCAGTCTCGCGAAAGACACCTTTTCGGTACTTCTAAACCCGTACAAGGTAAAATACGTCTCGAGTTAATCGATCCAGGAGTCTAGTTTCTCGGCGTCGAAGGCTCCATCATAAGAAGGAATATCAATCCTGGCTTCAACCTTGACGGGTCTGTTGACATCCTTTCTTCTCGAGTTACTAGCACCTCTCCTTTGATCATCATCGGTATCTGATTTCCAATCAGAATCATCTTCTTGATTACCTTTGATTGGCGTCTCCCTGGCTTTGGGTTTGTTTTGAGTCTGAATCCATGTCAATACAGATTCCAATTGACTGGTTAATTTCTCTACCTTAATCGAACGTTCATCTCGATTAGGTGAACCTCCTTCTTCTGCCATTTTTGATGTTGCTTGTTTTGTTAACCTTCGATGTTGATGCAGTTCTACCAATGGCTCGCTGCTAGTGTGATAACCAGACTTCGTTTGCACCATATACAAGTAGAAAACCCTGGCTCTGAATACCACTTGATCCGTTACGAAAAGATCAACTTAACACTCTCGTAAGGATGCAATTAATTGGAATATATGAAGGTTTGTAAAACAACAGTAATTGTAATGACACAATGAATAAGGGGGAAAAATAGTTTATTCTCTCTCAATAGTTACATGTATCGTGCAGTAAACAAGTAAACAAGTAAACAATTGAGGCATGAAAAAACCCTCTCTTCCATATTACAAGTATTTATACTATAACTAATAATATGGAGCATCTCTCCACATCTGCCATGATCACAGACGTGGGCACATGTTGAGAAAATCATGGATTAAGGCTTGACCTCTTCTCTTGACTCTCTCTTGCTTATTTCTCGGACAAGTAGTTACGATCCTACCGGATCAATGATACATCTGTATATACACGAAACTCTATCTCCATATGTTAACGGAGTAATTTTGAATGCATTACACTCGTAGCATGCGCCTAAGTGATAAATTTAGTGCATAACAGGAGTATTTCCTTTTGTTAGATTTTTTCACGTAATTAGGGTTTTCGAGCTATAAACAACATCATGCCCTATTATATATTGTTCAAGTGTAATTTGAATTATTTTTTTTGTATTACTGTTAAGCTAAAGCGCAGAAATAGGTATAATTAAATATGCCATATACTATTTGATTTCAGGAAGCGCTAGAACACTTGGCATTTATTGATCTGATAGAATTGTGTAATGAAGCAAAAGTTGAATATTGTCGCGCAACACGGGACTTAAGAAGCTGTGGAAGATGTGTTCAAAGTGTGCTGAATTCGTGCAGACACGCATCTTTATGTGAAGAGTGTAGTCAGCGCTGTGATGCTTGTCCAATCTGCAGAATTCCTATACCAAAAACTGGGAATAGACTTTCTCTTCGTTTGTTTTACAAGTGCATTGAGGCTGGTCTTATATCTAAGAGATATGATGACAGATTTCAAGAAAAAGATGGGGAGAAACTACTAACTGCTGATGTTGAAAGACTGTATTCGTTTTTTGATGTTGCTTTGGAGAATAATTTGTTGTCCCTGATCTGCCATTGTATCCTTATTTTTCTTGTTATTATTTAATTATCTTTAATTCAATGTATAAGGATAAAGCTTTCAGGACGTATTAATTACTAAGTAGATAACTTTCACGAACAAAAAGTGTACGTTCTATTTGATATGAACTTCCCTTTTTCTTAACAATGTGTCTACAGATATTACAGATGTTTGTATGGATGAAAGTGCTGTTTCTAGTGACCCAGTTGTTGCTTTGTTGCTGGATGAAGTGGTTGTCAAAGACTGGTGCAAGAGGACGTTTAAAATTATTGTTGCTGAACTTCAGTCTATCTGTATCCTTCCTCTTATATTTTGATTTTGTATATATATGTAATGCGTGTTCTTTGATCCTGATCTTTTTCATTAACTCTCTAAAGATAATATTAATGATGAGGAAATCAAGGACAGATCAAACGTGATTCTTAAGTTTACAGTGAGGCTAAGCTGCATATCAACTGTTCTCGAGGAGTTAGAATCTTCTTTTAAGAATTCCCTTTCTGCACAGCTTCATGATATCCATCGCATACAAGAAAGCATACTGAAGACTAAGCAGGTTCACTTTTAGAATTTTAATCAAGATTTTATTTAATTAGCATTCCATTTTGTAGATTGATATCTTACTTTTTTTGCACTCGGATTCACAGCACGCGGAGACGATGATTTGGTATACAAGGCATCAATTTCTTGAAGGTTTGAGTCGGCATGATAGTATCTCTTCATGGCGTTCTGATATTGTTAAGAGAAAATCTATGGCAATTAAACGTGCATGGCCGTCGTTAACTACCTCAACTACAGATGGCGCAATGCTGTTCATTGATGATGCTTTATCAAATCTTGATTCACAACATGAGTATGAAGCTGATAGGGAAGATGAATTACAGATTGTTTCTCTGATGAAAGATGGAGGCTTATCATTTTCTAGAGTCAGAATAGAGGGGATGGTAGGAAGCTATCCTTTTGAAAATCTGCGGTCTGCTATTGACATCCTCTTTCTATGTGGAAATTCAGATTTGGTGGTAGCGAAACAAGCAATTGTATCCTTTTGCATGTAGTATGCATATAGGTGGATAAATGGGTGGGCTGGGCAGGTTGCATGACACATCAAAATCGATGATATATCGGTATGGATCGAAATGTGGTGGGTCTGACCTGAAACAATTTAAATTTTTTCTTCTTTTTTGTTTGTGTGTGTGTGTGTGTGTGTGTGTGTGAGTGACGTGTCAGTTCACAATTTTAAATTTAAAAATAATGTTTGGTGAGTCAAGTACGATCACAAAATTATATATTTTTCAATAATACTTCAATATATTTTTGAGTAAAATCATCTAGGTAATACTTTGTGAAAATTTATGAAGTTTCACTTTGCGTCACTTTCAACCCAATTTCTTATAATCTATTATTTTTATATTTTATATTTTATTAAACTCGTGTATGAATAAATACCTTGCATTACCATATGTTAGTAACAAGTTGTGATGCTAATATTGCATTACCGTGCTGATATATTTGTGTGTATGTGTCCGTGCGTGTGTGATTTCATATCCCTATTCTAAGTGGTCTGCGGGGAGGTACATTTTGTATCTTCTTGACTTAAAGCAGCTGATATATTATATGTTCGACCGACTGTGGAAAATACCTGATGAGAAGTGGAGATTCTGTATAGATGACTTTTCTGCTACATTCAATGTAGCGAGGCATTCAATATTGGAATCATTTACTTTTTATCTTCTTGATGACCCAAGTGATGAAGCCCTGCAGGTACTTCTCTCCTATCTCGTAATTCATGATGACCCCACTAAATTATATTACGATATTATAGGTACCGGTGAAAATCGGATTTAGCCGGTCAAAAACGGTCAAATTTGTCGAGAGTCAAGTTTGGTCAACTTTTAATATGAATTTGTAATTAGAATTCTGGAGTTTTTGAACAATTCTGTTTATGTTTCTAGACAGACAATCATGTTAAAGTTTATGTTTGTTCTTTTTTTTTTACTATATTTACAATTATAGTTCAAAAATTTATCTTTAAATGTATATAAATCCAATCTGATTCCCCGATTTGGCTGATTAATCCCTGCAATTTTTTCACCGATTCGTCCCTGTTCAGCGAGTTTTTACAACCTTGTATTTATCCATAATTAGATAACTCTATAAATAGTTCTATGATTAAGAAAGATGACTTACGCCTCGTAAGTAAAGCAATTTTGGTGGATGGCTCCCTCTCTGAAGCAGGCTTCCTACAGGCCCATATTGATATGCTATTTTTGAGTTCTCACTTGTTTATGTTTCTTATCCACTAATGATTTATTTATGGCATTACATAGGAAGCTTGTCGTCTTCTCCCAGAGATCTCGGGTCCCACAACACATCCAAAGGTGGCACAAGTTCTGTTAGAAAGAGAAAATCCTTACACGGCTCTTATGGTTTTAAGGTGGTCGGGGCGCGATAGTGGATCTGAGTTAGTCTCACTTAGCGAGGCTGTAACTGCTGTTCGGGTGAGAGTCGAATGTGGGCTTTTGATTGAAGCATTTATGTATCAACGAGCAGTTTGCACAAAAACTAAGAATAAGAAAGCAAGACATGAGATGCATGATGATGATAATGATGATGATGATGATGTTGATGATGATGATGATGATGATTGGTTGGAGATTCTTGTTACAGAAATTTGTCTACTTTGTATTCGGAGGAATTTGGTCGATCGTATCATTGGGTTACCATGGGATTTGGATGAGGAGAAACATATACACAAGTGTCTTTTGGATTGTGCTTCAGAGAATCCCTTATCAAACACAGGAAGTTTTCTGGTCGTGTTCTATTTACAGGTAATTTATCTACTTCAGCTTTATAAATATGCAGTGAAATTCATTCTGTAATTTGTCATGATTGTCATTTTGATGCTTTGTTATGCTGATATTTGAGTGACTATATTTGTTAATGCTTTTCAATACAAATATTTATGTCCAAACGAAAAATAGAAGATTCTTTAAGATATATTTTATTTTACTTTTAAATGCTGTTACAGCCTACAATATTACATAGTTTCGAGGCTGCCAATGGCCTGGAATCATCACTGATAGAAATAGTTACGGCTTAGGTAACACGAACATGGAATTTGTCTGATTATATTGGTAGGAACTTAGGTTCCACCTTGAGTAAATTGATGGTCAGATTTTATGCCGTGATCATAAGAAGCAAGGACAATTTTTTTTTATATTATATTACCTCTAAGAGCAACCGGAATGCATTAGCCATGTCCATATCTAACCTAAAGATACCCACATTGCTAAATTTTGTCGAAGGTGGCTTGTCTGCCTTATAAAGACTCGTTCTTTTAGTTTTCTATAAACTTTTGACAATTTGAAAATTTTGTGTAGGCTTTTAAACACTTAAATTTTGTGTAGATTATCTATATATTGACAAAGGCTAACTCATGAAAATCTAGTAGTTTAGTCTAACTGGGACACTTTCAGTAACTTAGTGACAGAACTACACTACTGCAGTTGATTAGTGATAACCTAGTGATAGTTATGTAGTCGCCTTAAATCCATATTTATGAGCCCTGGACACCTGATGCTCAAAGACTTGTTTATATTTAGTCATTTACTTACTTTACTTGCTCATTAAGTGCTGCATAATCCCAATATTCATCTAGTTATAAGAATCTAAAATGTTCCATTTCTACTGAACTGTTATTGTTTTAGCGTTATCGATACTTTGAAGCATGTCAAGTTGATCAGAAGCTTCAAATTATTGAGTGGGACTTTGTTTCTATGCCATCTGTTGATGACAATGTAGCAACAAGAATAAGTACTACACAACGTTGGAGAGCAGGATTAGTTGTAAGTTATTTTTTTCTATATACTGTTTAATGTAATGGTAGTAATGGGAAATGATGAGTTTATCATGTTCAAATGTTATTGAAAGGACTTCCTACAGTCCAATCTTCAAAAATTGATATCCTAGTTTATTTATTCAGATATGCCACTTCAGAAAATGTAGATGGTTTTATATGATACTCCAATCTTCTGAAGTAGGAAGACTGTTTTTGAGTGATCGCGCTGTTATTTTTGAAATAAATTAAGGTGCTGTTTGTTTTTTTAAAGATGTTTTTGTCTGATGATCTATGGACCATGTCTATAGAGAAGATGTGACTTAAAAGTTTGTATGCTGAATACTGCATGCAAAATAACTTAATCCTATATGCAGCACTTAGAAGAAAATTCTAAGTCCGCGAGTTTGCAAACAAAAAAAGACATTATTTTATCTTATGTCTTAAGAAAAACAACAGTCTGCAATAAAAGCGTCGGCGGACGCGCAGACATAAGACATAATAAGATCTGCAATTTGAAAAACAAACAACACCCAAGTATATCGAAAGATTTGTTTAAAAAACATAGAAAATCTGTTACTGTAGAGGTCAAATGGGCTAAGCTAAAAGATCTGACTAAATAGGAAGCTGATCAAATGTGTTAGCTTAGTAAAAAATCATCCAAATTGAATTTAAATGCATAAAACATATCGTAACTCACTATATTAAAAGTTAAATTATTAGTGTAATATGATAGTTTTGTAATGTTATTAACATGCTTAATTCATCGGTTATTTGTTAACTTCAAAAGGCTAACATAATTTTTTTTTTTCGGTTTTCACATTCCAAGGTAATTTGTTAATTAAATCCTGTTACAACAATCAATCATTTTGACCCGTCACATTTTCCACCCAATTTACCACCTGTCTGAACGTCTTTTTTCTAACTTTGTTATGGTTATTAGTGAGATTACCAGTTAAAGTAATTATTTAAATAATCTAGTTATGGAGTACTTTGTACCTCAATTAATTGTGTTCATTGAGCCTTTAGACCGTTTTGGCTGCTTTGATATAGTGTAATACTTTGAGATGATTAAGGAAATAATTTGTAGGGTTTTGATTGTTTTGAGTTATGGTTCTACAGGAAAAAAGCATACAACTACTGTCAGAAATTGAACAACAAAAGGTGAAAAGTGGTCAAATTACTGAAATAACCCCGTCAGAGAATAACAACAATACTTCAGAAAAATACCGTCTTCTAGAAGCACAACTCCATTCTCATGTTAACTCTTCTCTTCTATTCCAAATGGGTGATGAAGCCCTCTCACCGAACTCAAATATAAGTGGATTAACAAATTACGCTACTCCTCCGGTATCACTAGTGAATACCTTTAATGATACTGATAACGGGATAAACATGTTTAAATCCATCAGTAAAAACTTCAAATTTGATGATATTATTACATCTAGTACGCCGTTAAAACAAAACAGAGGTTCTTCAAGGATCCGAAAGAGCAAGAATGAGTCGATCGATTCACCCGGTAGCATTGGTGGCTTATTTAAGTCGTCCCATCGTGATGGGACGTTGAACGCTTCTAGTAAATCTATACGTGCAAGTGGACTTGGTAGAGATTTTAAGGAGGCTTCAGGTGATTTTATGGACATGTCTTGGAGGTAATATTTCTGTCTTTTTCTTGTAATAGTTTTTCCTTTGTGTACATTTCTCTTCTTAAGAGTATCATTTATTTGATATATTATATTGATTGGTTTGTAATTGTTATATATAGTATAAGTATCTGTCATCATCTAAAAACCCATAGACAAATTAAGGAACTTGAATTGACCAAAATATAATACCATCAGTATATATGCACAATTTAGTATTCAAACCTCTTACAATTGTGGTGACCAGGGAAAGGGTCGGAAACCGTCACAGGATAATCCAGTTAACCTGAATAGGGAATCCAGTTATCTGTTTTTAGTTGATAATGGACAAACTGTAACTTTGGCTCAAAATGCTTGAATGAAGGAAATATTAGTTTTTTTATTTTTTATTTTATATATATATTTTTTAATAACTTGCTCCAGTTTTTGGGGATTGAGGGAAGTCCATTGTATTGACAATACTGATTTGATTCAGTAAAAGCAAAGACAGGATGTTTGCTGAAAAAAGAATGGTCAGTTATTCCGAAAATAAGGAGAGCATAATATGTCACTTCATACTTATCATTATATATTTTTTCTAAGTTTCCGTAGTCATGTCTGCTTTCCTATTTGAATGAGCCTTTTGTATTTTTTTTGTTTATTTATTTATTTATTTATTTATATTATTATTATTATTATTATTATTATTATTATTATTATTATTATTATTATTATTATTATTATTATTATTATTATTATTATTATTATTATTATTATTATTATTATTATTATTATTATTATTATTATTATTATTATTATTATTATTATTATTATTATTATTATTATTATTATTATTATTATTATTATTATTATTATTATTATTATTATTATTATTATTATTATTATTATTATTATTATTATTATTATTATTATTATTATTATTATTATTATTATTATTATTATTATTATTATTATTATTATTATTATTATTATTATTATTATTATTATTATTATATTTTTTATTTTTTTTTTGCCTAAAGATGTTTTTTATTTTGTTGGGCATTACAAATAGAGTAATGATTTATCCTTTTCCTTTTATGCGTGTGTAAAAGTGTATTATCTGATTTATATTGATACCTGTCTGTGTATGCTCCTCAGCAACAAAGATGAAAGGCTGCCAGTGCAAACAAATATGAACGGTGGACCGAGATGGAGGTCAGATGATGAAACAGGCGATTTTTTTCAGGAGCAGAGTCCTGTTACGCTTACAGGTGGCAACACACCCTCTAGAGGAGTCAGAAGAAGCGCCAGGCTTGCCAGAAGATAACTCGTTTTTAAAAGTTGCAAACTTATGACTTTCTTGTATGCATTCCTTCAATGATCTTACGCTGTTTAAAACAAGTAGTTTACCATACGACGCACCACTGATACATAAATTACTCTCCGATGAAGAATGCCAGGTCCTCGTTAGCCTTTTTTTTGGCATGATTTTGCATCTTATGATTTCACGATAAGTCTGAAGTACGAATTGTGTTTATTTGAAACACAAAAGTCAAAATGGAATCTTGTGTTGTTGATGGGTAATATATATAAGTTTAATTGATGAGGAGAATTTGGTAACACTCATTATTTGTTGTACTATTGTAATTGTACATTCCTGGATGGGAATTAGCTTCAGTTAGTGAGGTGAACGTAGACCATTTGGGTGTGTATTGTTAAACCTTATGCTCCTAACCTTATGCTCCTAGTCCTGGTGGACTGGATAAATGGATATGTTTGTTTAACATGTTATTGAGCACTTTATTTCATCTTATTACGTGTTGAGAGAATCTAACTTGCCTCTTATAGAGTCTGGAGTACCGATGAATCACTAAAGCAATCTCTTTGGGTGAAAAATGGATCCATTCCTACTACTTGGTGAATCGTGATTGAAGGGATGTAACTTTCAAAGCAGACGCGAGTTGGTGTTGGCGTAATCTTCTTCATTTGCGCGATATAATTCGAGAGTTCATCTTTCACAAAGTAGTTGATGATCTTTAAACATCTGCTTCGTTTGATCTATGGTGCAATATAGACCTGTTGGATCAAATTATATCGAGACGAGATATACATATTGGCGAGTTTTACAATGCATAGAAAGGTCCAGATATTTTAAAAGCCAGTTTTAATTTGGCCAAACACTTTGGTTAATAATTAGCCTTTGCTTCCGCAGATCACTACGTTAGTGCTGGTTAACTCAATAGATGTGGTCTACTAGAAAATAATTTACGATATGTTGAAGAACTCGGAGAACATAGTTTGAAACGCTTTAATACCGAGAGCTCCTTTGGCTTGTTGGTGTTCAATGGTATTATATGCTTAGTGCATTCAATGCCACTTTTTTATTGTATGGTTTCTTATGGGTGCTCGTTTGAAAATACAACACAAGTTTAAAGACCCAAGATCTTAATGGGATGCCGACTATGTAATTGTACTTGTAATGTTCTTTAGACTAATCATTGTTTAAGATTGGTATTGCAATTGTTTGATGTTAGTGTGATGTATAACGTTTCTACTATGAAACATTGTTAATGACGCGTATCTAGCATAACATATAACGTGACATACGCATGACGTATACAACTCACGTTTTTGAGAGGCGTTTTATAACATTTGACTCACAATGACTATTTTCATATCAGGGAACGTTTTAGTTATTCAAGCAATACGCCACGCTAGGTCGTAGCGTGGCACATTCAAGGATTGAAGGCTCTTCTCAGTCATCCGGATAATTCGATCCACATCAGCAGACGTTGGCTAGGTCGTGGGTTGTACACATCAGACGATAATTGTCGTATTCTGGAATATTCTTTTAGTGGGTAGTTATGGAGTACTGGTTACTTGGTAACTGCCATTTTGTACACCTATAAATACGCGGTTTAAGGTCCATTTGAAGGGATCAATGACTCTCATTTTCAATTAACCTCACTCACTCATCATTTCACTTTGTAGGCTCCGCAAAAGTTAACCAACAACACCCCTTCCTACCCCTTGACTCAAACCGAGGTCCTTAGATAGAAGGTTAGAGCCCCCACTTTGCACTTGAGTCAATTTTGACTTCATCATTTGGCGTCATCTGGTGGGACCCTAGGTTCTACAACTTACGAGAAAATGACAAACAACTCATTACTTCGACTCCCACTTACAATCAGAAAGCGAATACAACCATTGGATTTTAATGGAGAAGGCAGTACCCGAACACTTCAAGGGTATATTCATCGGAATCGATTTTAGGAAAGCATGGGTCGCACAAGACTCAATTTCGAAGGACCAACACCAAGTTCGGGAAGAACAACTCCAGAAGTTTCTAGGGCATCCACCGAAGGGCCAGACATTTCAACGGGCCTGAAAACCATTACGAATGAAGAAGCACAACGTCTGCTGAAAGAAATGGACTACACTCTTCGTCCCTTGAACGCCGGTGGCACGTCATTAAACACTGGCACCTCGAATGCACCGTCGAAGGACTCCACAGTCATTACTCATGAAACAACAGATGCCGGGGTCATCAGGAAAAATCAATGCTCAAGCACGAGAAGATCTGATTGAATTGCTAATTTTAGGAGCCCCGCCCTCAATGAGCGCACAAGTGGAACAACTTGGCGTAGCAGACGGTATGTTGGATAATTAGTACGCCAAGATGGGAGGAGACAAGGAAAAGAAAGCTTTCGAACTTTCAGCAAGGTCATAAAAGTTCATTAAACAAATTTATCCACTACCTGCAATTCGGAGAACTTCGTTGACAATGGGAACATATGAAGGAACGTCAGATCGAGACAATTTCATGCAATAGTTCGAGTTCGAGCATGCAGCCAAAATCCAACATCGGGACGACGCCACCTCTTACCATATGTTTCCAGGACAACTCCAAGCCGTGACGCGAGTATGGTTCGCAAAACTCCTACCGTTGAGCATTACCAGTTTTACCAACTCGAGAACAAAATTTTTGCAGAGGTTCCAAAATTTCAAACGCACGGAACTAACGCATCTGGATGCGCATGACATAAGGTTGAGGCTTGCTGAATCTTTATCTAATTTCAGTGTATGCTTTATAGCGGAGTGTCAAAAGGTTCTCGATCTTCCAGAATCAAAGAAAATATCAGCGTACATCATGGGAATATGTAATATTCGCCATTTATCTCTAGTTAAAGCAATGAGGAGAAATATCCCTCAAATGTTTGCAGACGAAGTACGAATGGTGCGAGATTATATTCGTTCCGAAGAGTTTCAAGACACAACATTCTTAGATAAACAGAAGAGTGGAATGATAACGAAGACAAAGGTAATGGTCAGGGAAACTCGTCCAACTGCAACAGAAGATGGGCGCATAACGGCAGAGGAAACAAAAGGTGTTCGGGACGATGGGATAACCGCTCTCATCAACGTCCTTATGATAGACATTGCTCAAAGCGACTATCCCCGAAGGAAGAAACGCTACTCATATCACTTTCGAAAACAACCAAAGAAATAATAGTCACTGAAAAAGTTAGCAAAAATTTTGCACCGCCGCCGCCGTTAGATCTCCGGTATGCAGTTGATAATTCAAAATATTGAAATTTTCACGAAGACAATTGGCATGACGTAGATAATTGTCGGGAATTGAAAAATGTAATCATAGAACACTTAAAGCTGGGAGACTTTGACCACCTGAAACCAAATCATAAAAAGGGTAGCTCAAGCAAAAAGTTTGCCTAGCAGAAGGGGAAGGAGGTCGCTCCTACAATGCACATCAAAATGATACAAAGTTGGAACTCCAGCCATCGCCGCAAGGACGAAGCTTTAGAAGAATGTGAGTGCAAGACTATCACATTCCCAGCCTTTTGGAGAGTATGCCCAACGGATATGCCAGTTGTCATAACAACCACTGTGGCTCACTAGCAAGTTTAATGAATTTACACTGATACGGGAAGTGCAGTTGACGTTATATTTGAACATTGTTTTTTGCAGGAGCCCGATTTTATACGGTCTAAAATTAAACCACCTCAAAACCAAGTTGCGGGGTTCACAGGCGAAACTACGTGGCGATTAAGCCAAGTACAGCTTGAGGTTTTGCTTGGTGATGGAGAGCTTCAACTTACACTTAACGTTTGTAGTCATAAAAAGTGTATCGAAGTATAACATGATTCTGGAACGGACGACACTAACAGAGTTTGGCGCGATCACTTGAACTGTGCATGGAATGATGAAATTCCTAACTCCGGGTGATGTTGCTACCGTCTTGTCCGAACGCATATCTAAATGCATTCAGTTAGCTCTAAACCAGTTGAAAGACCGATAATTGCGCCAGACAACACACTGGCACTCAATAAAACATTCCCAAATCAGCTCATAAAATTAGGGGTGCCAACTTCGCAAAAATTTAGGGCATTATGTGATTTACTTACACGTAGTATATATGGATGTTTTTGCTTAGCAGGTTTCTAATATGACATGTTTCATGAATGAAATAACTCAGCCTTATTAGACTAGTTATCATCCAAAGCGGCCAATGAATGTTTACCGCGTTGCTTACTTCTTTCTCAACTTGTGTTGGCATATGTCCCAAGAGAAGTGGCTGAACATAAACTCAACGTGAACTCTGGCATTACCCCAGTTAGACAGAAAAAAGAGGAATGACACTGGAAAGAAATAACTTTTTGAAGGCTAAAGTTGAAAAGTTAGTCAAAGCAGATATTTTACGGGAGGTACGCTATCAAACATGTGTCGCTAACCCCCAATGTTAGTCAAGAAAGCGGATGGGTCATGGAGAATGTGTGTGGATTTCAAGGATATCAACAAAGCCCGTCCTAAATACAATTATCCGCTTTCAAAAATTGATTGAAACGTTGAATCGCTAGATGGATTCCATTTTAAATGTTTCCTCGACGCATACAAAGGATATCATCAGGTATTGATATCAAAGAACGATGAAGAAAAAACTGTGTTTCATACTAGTCAGGGAATTCATTGTTACACCATGATGCCATTTGGATTAAAGAATGTAGGAGCAACCTATCAAAGAATTATTGAGAGCGCATTATGTGATCAAATTGGGGACACTGTCAAAGCGTATGTTGACGACGTTGTCATCAAGAGTCATACAAAGGAAATTTTGTTAAAAGACATTGAGGAAACGTTCAACTCTCCGAGAAAAATTAAATAAAATTAAACCCAGCTAAGTGTAGCTTTGGGATTGAAGAAGGTAAATTTTTGGGTCACATAGAGATGCCACGAGGCATCAAATCCAACCCCAATAAAATCTAAGAAGTAAAATCCATGATGTCACCTACCTCCAAAAGAGAGGTCTAGTCTGTCAACGGAAAGTTAGCAGCACTTTCAAGATTATTATCGAAAGCTGCTGAACGTTCTTTATCATTCTTCCGTGTTCTAAAACATAACCTTAGAAAGAATAATTTCGAGTGGACATAGGAGGCGGAACAAGCGTTCCAAGAAATGAAAGCATTATTGAGGACGCTACCAATGTTGACTGCCCCTATACCAGGTACTACATTTTAAACATAATGCATATCGACTGACGTAACGTCTAACATCTGACTTGCAGGTGAAACGTTCACGGTCTACCTAGCAGCCTCTACGGAGGCAATTGGCATGGTATTGATAGTAAATCGGGCCTCTTCTCAAATTCCCATATGATTTGTTGGTAAAGTCTTGCATAATGGAGAAATAAATTATTCA
Organism: Rutidosis leptorrhynchoides; assembly: GCF_046630445.1. Lineage (NCBI taxonomy): Eukaryota > Viridiplantae > Streptophyta > Magnoliopsida > Asterales > Asteraceae > Rutidosis > Rutidosis leptorrhynchoides. The sequence continues at coordinate 245,545,774 of NC_092334.1, read as the reverse complement.
CCGATCGAAAAGCTGATATGGACTTGTGCATATATCACGACAGTTACAGCGTTACTTCCAGGCACACAATTTTGGTCCTAACTGACCAGCCTATCAAACATGTAATTTCTAACGAAATGCAAGACGCTAATTAGAGCAAGTCTTAATCGTTTGAATTGCAGGTTTTGTACAATCATACAAAGTTCTCTATAAGCAAAGATAGATATGTCACCAGGTTTGCATTATTGGAATGTGACTAAACCTCGGGGTTTATCCTAAGTAAGGCATTGGTTTAGGTCAATAATTGTGTTCTAATCCTAATCCTCGCTAACAGTCTTCCGCTAGAATAACCACATGAAATGTTGAGTAAACACAAACACAAACAGGAAGAGCCTGTCGAATTAAGTTGACATCATAGTTTAATTGACTAACCTATGACCATAGTAATAAAGATCAATTTATCTTAAGCTTAATAGAGCATCTCAGTGTTAAGCTAACAGTGAAACATATAAAAACTTATAAAGTGCATACAATTATTAGTAAGAACAATCCTAAGGCAACAATCAAACAAGAACATGCAATAGGGTTAGATCTTATAGTTGGATGCAACTAGATAAATCATAACAGGACCTAAGAGGTCTCTCGGGAATAGTTATCAGACATACTAGGTCATTCATATCTCAATTCTTAAGTTTTGTGTCTCAAAAGCGCAATAAATTCCCCTCACGAACACCAACCATATTGTGTTTGATATGCCCGAATCGGACGGTTTTATTTATGCGGTGTCGTTAGGTCACAAAACGTTAATTCAGGATATCAAAAGAAGAAGTTGATTGTTTAATTTATATATGTTGGGCCTAAATCTATTATTCCTTCCTATGGGTTAGCAAGGGCAAATATGACCTAGGGCCGTTCCTTGAGCGGTCGGATTTGAAACGAAGCTTATTCAGATAATTTAGTAATTAAGATTGGGTTTGTACACAATTTAGTATCCGAGACTAGTGGTCAGGTACACCTTGTGTGGAGAGGCAGGATCCTTTTGGTCCCAATAAATCGGCGACTGTTCAGAAAATCCAACAACCAAGTCCAACCGGTTTATTCTAGACACCACTTTATCCAGAATATCAAATTATGTAAAGGCTATAGTTAGGTTGAATAGTTTATATAATTGTAATTAAGATATTAAAGCAATATAATTAAAATAAGCTAGCTAGCATGCAACAGCTAAGGACAGAGAAGATGTGGTTCACCATGATTTAAGATAACGTAGTGTCGGGATGATTGCGAGACACTTATTGGATGGATATACCTTGGTGTAAACACTATATTTCCTACTAATTGATTTCTCGATTAGCATGTCACGAGGAACTAGGCTATCGTGATTCTGATCGGATGGACTATGCTCAACTCCCGACGCTTTATCCGGTTTAAGGATATACCTTGGGTGCACGAATAAAGTAGCATAGCCATATATAAGTAATATCCAAACTTTCTTAACACCTTAGTGTATCACCCAAGTGAGTGGTTATAATTGTGTTTAGAATTCCTTTCTGTTAATGGTTTGGTAAAATCTAAGGGTTTGTAGACAAAACCAGAACTTCTGATAGTTCTCAGTCATCCTTAAAGATTTATAAGCTTAGTTTGTATTGTAGTGCGTTAAATTCCCATTTATGATTTAAACCAGCCCTTACTTAAATCTACCCAATAAATCCCTTAGTTATCCACCATGTACTAGACTTATAATGGTTCCATAGCTTCTAACCTTGACCATACTCAAGTGGTCCTATAGTAGATTAACACTGTACTCTACTGTTGTGTGATGACCCGTCCTAATCCATCTGGACGAATACATTACATTTGGTTACATCGCGAGGTACTTGACCTCTATATGGTACATTTTACAAACATTGCATTCGTTTTTAAAATACAAAATTTCATTACATCGAAAGTTGACGGCATGCATACCATTTCATAATATATCCAACTATAATTGACTTAATAATAATCTTGATGAACTCAACGACTCGAATGCAACGTCTTTTGAAATATGTCATGAATGACTTCAAGTAATATCTCTAAAATGAGCAAATGCACAGCGGAAGATTTCTTTCATACCTGAGAATAAACATGCATTAAAGTGTCAACCAAAAGGTTGGTGAGTTCATTAGTTTATCATAATCAATCATTTTCATCATTTTAATAGACCACAAGATTTTCATTTCCATTTCTCATAAAAATACGTCCTATGCATAGAGACAAAAATAATCATTCATATGGATTGAACATGTGATGACCCGGAAATTTCTGACCAAATTTAAACTTGATTTTTATATGGTTTCGACACGATAAGCAAAGTCTGTTAAACGGAATCTCAAAAAAACTTTGAACTGTGTTCATGTATGCATTTAACCTTTGACTATCCTCGACGATTCACGAACAATTGCGTGTAAATAAAAATAAAAATATATTTATATATAAATATATATGACTTCTAATATATTGTATTATATATATATATATATATATATATATATATATATATATATATATATATATATCTTAGAAATAATAAATAATCAATAAAAGTTATTTGAAATAATACATAGGTAATATTACATATATGTAATACAAGTATAACTTTAGTTGTTATAATAATATTGTTATATTAATGTCAATACTAGTATTATTAATATTATTTTAAATATATATATATAATTAATAAATGTGAATTTGATATATATAAATTGTTATATTATTGCTACTACTAATATTATTATTATTATCATTAATAATATTAGTATTATTATAATTAGTATTATTATCATTATTAATATTGATATCAGTATTATTTATAGATATGAAATTTGTTAAGCATAATCTGTTATATTAAATTTTTAGTGTTATCTTTATTAATATCATTATTTTGGTTATTAAATATTATCATTATAATACAACTTATTAATTTTTATCATTAATATTATTACTTCTATTATTATAATAATAATAATAATAATTATTATTATTATTATTAAAATTATCATTATTAATTAGTATATTAATATCTATTAATTATTAAATATAAATAATATGAAAAATCATACAGATACCCATCGTGGAAGATCAACATCAACTATTTAAAATTTTGTTTTCTATTAGATATTAAGTCACAAAATTGTACGATCAAATTTCCTTTCCCTATCAGTTATATTCTATTTTTTTTATATATCTTTCTAATTTAATATGTCCTCCTCCTACCTGTTTTATTTTGTTTGATCCCTGCTCAAGATGATTCGGTCGATACTTTTCTTGATATAAATCAATCGATGTACTATCCAATTAATTGACTATTATTATCAAATACCAATTATAAACAACTTCAACTCATTCAATTTCGCGTACAACCCTTTAACCACTGCAAGCTCCACTATTTCTGTTAAAGCAAAACGCTATCGGTGTCGCCATAAATCCCTACGAACCATTAAACATTCGAACCTTTTAAACTGCTACTGCCATGTCCTTTCTGTTTCTGTTTACGATCGAATAAACAAATTACCTTCATTAACACCACAAACTGGAACATCTTCATCAACTTTGATTACCACCACCCACAGGCATTTTTTTCTTGTTCCTTCTTATTGTCGAGCTAAATACCCTCCACCTTCTCCGCACCTTGAAACAACCCTCGGCCATTACACCATCAAGTATCTCTTTCTCTTGAACATTACCATCTTCCACCACCCATTGATCACCATTACATCACCTCTATCTTTTACTCTCACCCTTGTTCTTCTTTTTTGCTCTACGAACACCCATACCACCGCCACCTATCATCAATCACCATCATCAAACTTTGTCCAAATCGTGAGCTCTTACATTGCTATAAACTTTCCTGTTTATGCAATCACCTAAAAAACTCAACACCACAGCCTACAATACCTTCAAATGACCTGTTGCTATACGTCTATTGTCAAACAAAAATCAAACCTCCACCACACGAGAACACCACCATCTACATGATATTATTGTTACCATAAACATCCACAACCCATTAAACCTGCTATATTTTTTTTCTTTTACTGAAGCTGTGATATATATTCTTATATACCTGTTAAAATAACGAAAGAGTGTGATTCATGTGCATCGTGATTTAGGTGAGATGTTGATACTTATAACCCTACTTAATTATATAATTAATTATACAAGCCTTTCTTTATAAAAGTGTCAGTAATGAATTAGTTGATTGATAATGGAAGAATGACGTGTGCATAGAAAACAATTATTCGATATCCAGCTTCTATATTTCTTTTTAGAATGAAACACGGGCCATGAATGGCTATAGGGTCGATTACAAATAATTAAAGGAATAGGTATTTGGATAGGGACGTGATGAATTTTTAAAACATAAAAGGAAGCCAAAATTCTATGTTAATATATAGATGATGGTGATATACGAATGCTTCTGATGCTTTAATGATGATAGATGTCATATGATGATGATGATATAATGATGGTGTAGAATGATGATGATGGTTAAGGTGACGATAATGATGATGATCGATGGTGGACAGGGAAGAAATGAAACCCTCATAGTTGCTCCTGTACTACTATATTTTTCATAAATGGGCTTTAATTAGATTAATAAGTTGGGCCGATTATTAATACTTTGCTGTTGGGCTTCTGTTTCCCTGTTGGGCCGAAGTAAGTTGGGCCAGAGTAATAAGAATGATGAAGATGATGGCTGTTTAAAATGAATTATAAACAAATAAATCGGGTTATATTCAGAAAAACGCTAATGGTTCAGTGGTTAAGAGTGTTTTTGTGGAACGAGAGGTCTTGGGTTCGAGCCCCGCTTGAGGCGTTTTGTTTTTAGAAGGGCTATCAAGGTTCGTGAATCCCAGGCCAACCCTGCATTATTCAGTATTGTCGTATGAATATTTTTACTACAAAATATCGTATGGTGAGTTCATTTGCCCCTTTTACTCTTTACATTTTTGGGTTGAGAATACATACAAATGCTTTATTAACTGTTTTACAATATTTATATGCGTGAGTTCATTTGCTCCCTTTTACTCTTTACATTTTTGGGACTGAGAATACATGCGCCGTTTTTGTAACTGCTTTACTAAATGCTTTGAAATATATTTTGAACTGCGAATACATGAAATGATTTTTTAAATGTTTGATGAGATAGACACAAGCAAAACATTCCTCGAATGAATTATTATGCAGACGGAAGTTCTATGGATTATTATTAAATTAGTTGGACGTGATAATTGCCACTAATTGTTGAGAATATTTCCCCTGATTATTATTGCTTGGTAACCTAAGAATTAGAAATGGGTATGGCCCTAATTCACGCGAATCCTAAAGGTAGCTACCAGGTTTAACACCTCCATCCAGAATGTTCACTAGATGGAAGAGCTAGTGGGTGTGGTGTTTAGTACTTTGAAGTTTATATATTATACAGACGAGATGTTCTGTTTTGGAGATATTATTGATGCGCATTATATGTTATGGTCGGTTACCAAGCCAAGCTATGAAAGAAATGAAAAGTGAATGTTATGTATCGAGAGAATGATTTTATACACAGGTTATGTGTATGTTATTTTTGTGCACGAGATATGTGTACGGTTACTAAGATTTATGAAAGATGATTTCGTACACGAGAAATGTGTACTGTATTTAAAAGATATCGCATGTACATTACAGGTGGGTATATGATTCGGGCCCATTTGTACTATGCAACATTTAAATCTTGTGGTCTATCAAAATGATGAATTTTATTATTTTATGATAAACCTATGAACTCACCAACCTTTTGGTTGACACTTGAAAGCATGTTTATTCTCAGGTATGAAAGAAATCTTCCGCTGTGCATTAGCTCATATTAGAGACATTACTTGGAGTCATTCATGACATATTTCAAAAGACGTTGCATTCGAGTCATTGAGTTCATCAAGATTATTATTAAGTCAATTATAGTTGGATATATTATGAAATGGTATGCATGCCGTCAACTTTTGATGTAAAGCAAGTTTGCCTTTTAAAAACGAATGCAATGTTTGTAAAATGTATCATATAGAGGTCAAGTACCTCGCGATGTAATCAACTATTGTGAATCGTTTAATCGATATGGACTTCGTCCAGATGGATCAGGACGGATCTCTACAGTTGGCATCAGATCTGGTATAACTGCATCCATGTGTTGAAATGTCCCGTTCTTATTGATTAAAAACGTTCCATATTAATTGATTTCGTTGCGAGGTTTTGACCTCTATATGAGACGTTTTTCAAAGACTGCATTCATTTTTAAACAAACCATAACCTTTATTTCATCAATAAAGGTTTAAAAAGCTTTACGTAGATTATCAAATAATGATAATCTAAAATATCCTGTTTACACACGACCATTACATAATGGTTTACAATACAAATATGTTACAACAAAATAAGTTTCTTGAATGCAGTTTTTACACAATATCATACAAGCATGGACTCCAAATCTTGTCCTTATTTAAGTATGCGACAGCGGAAGCTCTTAATAATCACCTGAGAATAAACATGCTTAAAACGTCAACAAAAATGTTGGTGAGTTATAGGTTTAACCTATATATATCAAATCGTAACAATAGACCACAAGATTTCATATTTCAATACACATCCCATACATAGAGATAAAAATCATTCATATGGTGAACACCTGGTAACCGACATTAACAAGATGCATATATAAGAATATCCCCATCATTCCGGGACACCCTTCGGATATGATATAAATTTCGAAGTACTAAAGCATCCGGTACTTTGGATGGGGTTTGTTAAGCCCAATAGATCTATCTTTAGGATTCGCGTCAATTAAGGTGTCTGTTCCCTAATTCTTAGATTACCAGACTTAATAACAAGGGGCATATTCGATTTCGATAATTCAACCATAGAATGTAGTTTCACGTACTTGTGTCTATTTTGTAAATCATTTATAAAACCTGCATGTATTCTCATCCCAAAAATATTAGATTTTAAAAGTGGGACTATAACTCACTTTCACAGATTTTTACTTCGTCGGGAAGTAAGACTTGGCCACTGGTTGATTCACGAACCTATAACAATATATACATATATATCAAAGTATGTTCAAAATATATTTACAACACTTTTAATATATTTTGATGTTTTAAGTTTATTAAGTCAGCTGTCCTCGTTAGTAACCTACAACTAGTTGTCCACAGTTAGATGTACAGAAATAAATCGATAAATATTATCTTGAATCAATCCACGACCCAGTGTATACGTATCTCAGTATTGATCACAACTCAAACTATATATATTTTGGAATCAACCTCAACCCTGTATAGCTAACTCCAACATTCACATATAGAGTGTCTATGGTTGTTCCGAAATATATATAGATGTGTCGACATGATAGGTCGAAACATTGTATACGTTTCTATGGTATCTCAAGATTACATAATATATAATACAAGTTGATTAAGTTATGGTTGGAATAGATTTGTTACCAATTTTCACGTAGCTAAAATGAGAAAAATTATCCAATCTTGTTTTACCCATAACTTCTTCATTTTAAATCCGTTTTGAGTGAATCAAATTGCTATGGTTTCATATTGAACTCTATTTTATGAATCTAAACAAAAAAAGTATAGGTTTCTAGTCAGAAAAATAAGTTACAAGTCGTTTTTGTAAAGGTAGTCATTTCAGTCGAAAGAACGACGTCTAGATGACCATTTTAGAAAACATACTTCCACTTTGAGTTTAACCATAATTTTTGGATATAGTTTCATGTTCATAATAAATATCATTTTCTCAGAATAACAACTTTTAAATCAAAGTTTATCATAGTTTTTAATTAACTAACCCAAAACAGCCCGCGGTGTTACTACGACGGCGTAAATCCGGTTTTACGGTGTTTTTCGTGTTTCCAGGTTTTAAATCATTAAGTTAGCATATCATATAGATATAGAACATGTGTTTAGTTGATTTTAAAAGTCAAGTTAGAAGGATTAACTTTTGTTTGCGAACAAGTTTAGAATTAACTAAACTATGTTCTAGTGATTACAAGTTTAAACCTTCGAATAAGATAGCTTTATATGTATGAATCGAATGATGTTATGAACATCATTACTACCTTAAGTTCCTTGGATGAACCTACTGGAAAAGAGAAAAATGGATCTAGCTTCAATGGATCCTTGGATGGCTCAAAGTTCTTGAAGCAAAATCATGACACGAAAACAAGTTCAAGTAAGATCATCACTTGAAATAAGATTGTTATAGTTATAGAAATTGAACCAAAGTTTGAATATGATTATTACCTTGTATTAGAATGATAACCTACTGTAAGAAACAAAGATTTCTTGAGGTTGGATGATCACCTTACAAGATTGGAAGTGAGCTAGCAAACTTGAAAGTATTCTTGATTTTATGAAACTAGAACTTTTGGAATTTATGAAGAACACTTAGAACTTGAAGATAGAACTTGAGAGAGTTCAATTAGATGAAGAAAATTGAAGAATGAAAGTGTTTGTAGGTGTTTTTGGTCGTTGGTGTATGGATTAGATATAAAGGATATGTAATTTTGTTTTCATGTAAATAAGTCATGAATGATTACTCATATTTTTGTAATCTTATGAGATATTTCATGCTAGTTGCCAAATGATGGTTCCCACATGTGTTAGGTGACTCACAAGGGCTGCTAATAGCTGATCATTGGAGTGTATATACCAATAGTACATACATCTAAAAGCTGTGTATTGTACGAGTACGAATACGGGTGCATACGAGTAGAATTGTTGATGAAACTGAACGAGAATGTAATTGTAAGCATTTTTGTTAAGTAGAAGTATTTTGATAAGTGTATTGAAGTCTTTCAAAAGTGTATAAATACATATTAAAACACTACATGTATATACATTTTAACTGAGTCGTTAAGTCATCGTTAGTCGTTACATGTAAGTGTTGTTTTGAAGCCTTTAGGTTAACGATCTTGTTAAATGTTGTTAACCCAATGTTTATAATATCAAAAGAGATTTTAAATTATTATATTATCATGATATTATGATGTACGAATATCTCTTAATATGATATATATACATTAAATGTCGTTACAACGATAAACGTTACATATATGTCTCGTTTCAAAATCATTAAGTTAGTAGTCTTGTTTTTACATATGTAGTTCATTGTTAATATAATTAATGATATGTTTACTTATCATAATATCATGTTAACTATATATATAACCATATATATGTCATCATATAGTTTTTTTTACAAGTTTTAACGTTTGTGAATCACCGGTCAACTTGGGTGGTCAATTGTCTATATGAAACCTATTTCAATTAATCAAGTCTTAACAAGTTTGATTGCTTAACATGTTGGAAACATTTAATCATGTAAATATCAATCTCAATTAATATATATAAACATGGAAAAGTTCGGGTCACTACAGTACCTACCCGTTAAATAAATTTCGTCCCGAAATTTTAAGCTGTTGAAGGTGTTGACGAATCTTCTGGAAATAGATGCGGGTATTTCTTCTTCATCTGATCTTCACGCTCCCAGGTGAACTCGGGTCCTCTACGAGCATTCCATCGAACCTTAACAATTGGTATCTTGTTTTGCTTAAGTCTTTTAACCTCACGATCCATTATTTCGACGGGTTCTTCGATGAATTGGAGTTTTTCGTTGATTTGGATTTCATCTAACGGAATAGTGAGATCTTCTTTAGCAAAACATTTCTTCAAATTCGAGACGTGGAAAGTGTTATGTACAGCCGCGAGTTGTTGAGGTAACTCAAGTCGGTAAGCTACTGGTCCGACACGATCAATAATCTTGAATGGTCCAATATACCTTGGATTTAATTTCCCTCGTTTACCAAATCGAACAACACCTTTCCAAGGTGCAACTTTAAGCATGACCATCTCTCCAATTTCAAATTCTATATCTTTTCTTTTAATGTCAGCGTAGCTCTTTTGTCGACTTTGGGCGGTTTTCAACCGTTGTTGAATTTGGATGATCTTCTCGGTAGTTTCTTGTATAATCTCCGGACCCGTAATCTGTCTATCCCCCACTTCACTCCAACAAATCGGAGACCTGCACTTTCTACCATAAAGTGCTTCAAACGGCGCCATCTCAATGCTTGAATGGTAGCTGTTGTTGTAGGAAAATTCTGCTAACGGTAGATGTCGATCCCAACTGTTTCCGAAATCAATAACACATGCTCGTAGCATGTCTTCAAGCGTTTGTATCGTCCTTTCGCTCTGCCCATCAGTTTGTGGATGATAGGCAGTACTCATGTCTAGACGAGTTCCTAATGCTTGCTGTAATGTCTGCCAGAATCTTGAAATAAATCTGCCATCCCTATCAGAGATAATAGAGATTGGTATTCCATGTCTGGAGACGACTTCCTTCAAATACAGTCGTGCTAACTTCTCCATCTTGTCATCTTCTCTTATTGGTAGGAAGTGTGCTGATTTGGTGAGACGATCAACTATTACCCAAATAGTATCAAAACCACTTGCAGTCCTTGGCAATTTAGTGATGAAATCCATGGTAATGTTTTCCCATTTCCATTCCGGGATTTCGGGTTGTTGAAGTAGACCTGATGGTTTCTGATGCTCAGCTTTGACCTTAGAACACGTCAAACATTCTCCTACGTATTTAGCAACATCGGCTTTCATACCCGGCCACCAAAAATGTTTCTTGAGATCCTTGTACATCTTCCCCGTTCCAGGATGTATTGAGTATCTGGTTTTATGAGCTTCTCTAAGTACCATTTCTCTCATATCTCCAAATTTTGGTACCCAAATCCCTTCAGCCCTATACCGGGTTCCGTCGTCCCGAATATTAAGATGCTTCTCCGATCCTTTGGGTATTTCATCCTTTAAATTTCCCTCTTTTAAAACTCCTTGTTGCGCCTCCTTTATTTGAGTAGTAATGTTATTATGAATCATTATATTCATAGATTTTACTCGAATGGGTTCTCTATCCTTCCTGCTCAAGGCATCGGCTACCACATTTGCCTTCCCCGGGTGGTAACGAATCTCAAAATCGTAATCATTCAATAATTCAATCCACCTACGCTGCCTCATATTCAGTTGTTTCTGATTAAATATGTGTTGAAGACTTTTGTGGTCGGTATATATAATACTTTTGACCCCATATAAGTAGTGCCTCCAAGTCTTTAATGCAAAAACAACCGCGCCTAATTCCAAATCATGCGTCGTATAATTTTGTTCGTGAATCTTCAATTGTCTAGACGCATAAGCAATCACCTTCGTTCGTTGCATTAATACACAACCGAGACCTTGCTTTGATGCGTCACAATAAATCACAAAATCATCATTCCCTTCAGGCAATGACAATATAGGTGCCGTAGTTAGCTTTTTCTTCAATAACTGAAACGCTTTCTCTTGTTCATCATTCCATTCAAATTTCTTCCCTTTATGCGTTAATGCAGTCAAGGGTTTTGCTATTCTGGAAAAGTCTTGGATGAACCTTCTGTAGTAACCAGCTAGTCCTAAAAACTGGCGTATGTGTTTCGGAGTTTTCGGGGTTTCCCACTTTTCAACAGTTTCTATCTTTGCTGGATCCACCTTAATACCTTCTTTGTTCACTATGTGACCGAGGAATTGAACTTCTTCCAACCAAAATGCACACTTTGAAAACTTAGCGTACAATTCTTCCTTCCTCAATACTTCTAACACCTTTCTCAAATGTTCACTGTGTTCTTGGTCATTCTTTGAGTAAATAAGTATGTCATCAATGAAAACAATGACAAACTTGTCAAGGTATGGTCCACACACTCGGTTCATAAGGTCCATGAACACAGCTGGTGCATTAGTTAAACCAAACGGCATGACCATAAACTCGTAATGACCGTAACGTGTTCTGAAAGCAGTCTTTGGAATATCATCTTCTTTCACCCGCATTTGATGATACCCGGAACGTAAGTCAATCTTTGAATAAACAGACGAGCCTTGTAGTTGATCAAATAAGTCATCGATTCTCGGTAGTGGGTAGCGGTTCTTGATGGTAAGTTTGTTCAACTCTCGGTAGTCGATACACAACCTGAATGTACCATCTTTCTTCTTGACAAACAAAACAGGAGCTCCCCACGGTGATGTGCTTGGTCGAATGAAACCACGCTCTAAAAGTTCTTGTAATTGGCTTTGTAGTTCTTTCATCTCGCTGGGTGCGAGTCTGTAAGGAGCACGAGCTATTGGTGCAGCTCCTGGTACAAGATCTATTTGAAATTCAACGGATCGATGTGGGGGTAATCCCGGTAATTCTTTCGGAAATACATCAGGAAATTCTTTTGCGACGGGAACATCATTGATGCTCTTTTCTTCAGTTTGTACTTTCTCGACGTGTGCTAGAACAGCATAGCAACCTTTTCTTATTAGTTTTTGTGCTTTCAAATTACTAATAAGATGTAGCTTCGTGTTGCCCTTTTCTCCGTACACCATTAAGGGTTTTCCTTTTTCTCGTATAATGCGAATTGCATTTTTGTAACAAACGATCTCCGCTTTCACTTCTTTCAACCAGTCCATACCGATTATCACATCAAAACTCCCTAACTCTACTGGTATCAAATCAATCTTAAATGTTTCGCTAACCAGTTTAATTTCTCGATTCCGACATATATTATCTGCTGAAATTAATTTACCATTTGCTAATTCGAGTAAAAATTTACTATCCAAAGGCGTCAATGGACAACTTAATTTAGCACAAAAATCTCTACTCATATAGCTTCTATCCGCACCCGAATCAAATAAAACGTAAGCAGATTTATTGTCAATAAGAAACGTACCCGTAACAAGCTCCGGGTCTTCCTGTGCCTCTGCCGCATTAATATTGAAAACTCTTCCACGGCCTTGTCCATTCGTGTTCTCCTGGTTCGGGCAATTTCTAATAATGTGGCCCGGTTTTCCACATTTATAACAAACTACATTGGCATAACTTGCTCCGACACTACTTGCTCCGCCATTACTCGTTCCGACACCATTTGTTCCTTTCGTTCTATTAACCCCTGGTCCGTAGACCTCACACTTCGCCGCGCTATGACCATTTCTTTTACACTTGTTGCAAAATTTGGTGCAGAACCCCGAGTGATTCTTTTCACACCTTTGGCATAGCTGCTTCTGATTGTTGTTGTTGTTGCGGTTATTATTGTTGTTGGGATGATTGTTGTAGTTGCTGTTGTTGTTGTTGTTGTTGTTGGGCCGTTTGTTGTAGTTGCGATTGATGTTGCGATTGTTGGGATAATTGTTGCGATTATTGTTGTAATTGCTGTTGCTGTTGTATTGGTGATTCTTATCACCGTTTTCCTCCCACTTTCTTTTGACTTGCTTCACATTGGCCTCTTCAGCAGTCTGTTCTTTAATTCTTTCTTCAATTTGGTTCACGAGTTTGTGAGCCATTCTACATGCCTGTTGTATGGAGGCGGGCTCGTGTGAACTTATATCTTCTTGGATTCTTTCCGGTAATCCTTTCACAAACGCGTCGATCTTCTCTTCCTCATCTTCGAATGCTCCCGGACACAATAGGCACAATTCTGTGAATCGTCTTTCGTACGTGGTAATATCAAATCCTTGGGTTCGTAACCCTCTAAGTTCTGTCTTGAGCTTATTGACCTCGGTTCTGGGACGGTACTTCTCGTTCATCAAGTGCTTGAATGCTGACCACGGTAGTGCGTACGCATCGTCTTGTCCCACTTGCTCTAGATAGGTATTCCACCATGTTAACGCAGAACCTGTGAAGGTATGCGTAGCATACTTTACTTTGTCCTCTTCAGTACACTTACTTATGGCAAACACCGATTCGACCTTCTCGGTCCACCGTTTCAATCCGATCGGTCCTTCGGTTCCATCAAATTCCAAAGGTTTGCAGGCAGTGAATTCTTTGTAGGTGCATCCTACACGATTTCCTGTACTGCTAGATCCAAGGTTATTGTTGGTATGTAGCGCAGCCTGTACTGCGGCTATGTTTGAAGCTAGAAAAGTACGGAATTCCTCTTCATTCATATTCACGGTGTGTCGAGTAGTCGGTGCCATTTCCTTCAAAATAGTTAAATGGAACAAGTTAATCATACAGAATATTAAGAGTAGTTAATAGTATTTCGTAGCATAATATGAACTCATTTATAAAAGCTTTTTCTTCATATTAGCATTTTATAAGTTTAAATTCGGGTAGTACCTACCCGTTAAGTTCATACTTAGTAGCTAATATACAATTCAACTACTACAATTCTATATGAAAAACTGATTGTAATAATATTTCGCGTTCAAACTTTTATACAATATTTTACAAACTTACAATACCGCTTATTTTACATAAAGCATGAAATATAGCACACAATAACTTTGATACAAGATAGTTGTGAAGACAATTCTAGCTAGTACACAAGTCGTTCGGCAAAGGCAATAAAGACACGTAATTCATACGTCCAGAAACAAGTCATGCATTCTGGTTTTACTAGGACTACTTCCCATCCTTGGTCTTGTGCAACATAACCGTTATGGCCGTTGATAAGACAGCGTGTTGTAACGTCATCAAAGGGACGAGGGTTACGTAATGTCCAACAGTCCCGTAATAATCTAAAAACCTCATTTCTTAACCCAATTATCGACTCCGTCACTTGTGGAAACGTTTTGTTTAATAGTTGTAGCCCGATGTTCTTGTTCTCACTTTGGTGAGAAGCGAACATTACTAATCCGTAAGCATAACATGCTTCTTTATGTTGCATGTTAGCCGCTTTTTCTAAATCACGAAGTCCAATATTCGGATATATTGAGTCAAAATAATTTCTTAACCCGTTGCGTAAAATAGCATTTGGGTTCCCCGCAATATATGCGTCAAAGTAAACACATCGTAACTTATGGGTTTCCCAATGTGATATCCCCCATCTTTCAAACGAAAGCCTCTTATAAATCAAGACATTCTTGGAACGTTCTTCGAATGTCTTACAAACTGATCTCGCCTTAAATAGTTGTGCCGAAGAATTCTGGCCGACTCTAGACAAGATTTCATCAATCATGTCTCCGGGTAGGTCTCTTAAAATATTGGGTTGTCTATCCATTTTGTGTTTTTAAACTGTAAAATAGACAAGAGTTAGATTCATAAAAAAAAATACTTATTAATACAAGCAATTTTTACATATATCATAAAGCATACGAACACTATATTACATATATTACACCACACGAATACAACTATCTTATTCCGACTCGCTCGTTTCTTCTTCTTCGGTTTTGGTTCGTTTTCCCAAGTTTCTAGGGATATATGATGTTCCCCTAATACGAGCCGTCGTGATCCACATTGGTTTAGAAAAACCTGGTGGTTTAGAGGTTCCCGGGTCATTGTTACAACTTAAGGACTTCGGGGGTTGACGATACATATAAAGTTCATCGGGGTTGGAATTAGATTTCTCTATTTTTATGCCCTTTCCCTTATTATTTTCTTTTGCCTTTTTAAATTCAGTTTGGGTAATTTCTATAACATCATCGGAATTCTCGTCGGAATCCGATTCATCGGAGAATTGGTAATCCTCCCAATATTTTGCTTCCTTGGCGGAAACACCATTGACCATAATTAACCTTGGTCGGTTGGTTGAGGATTTTCTTTTACTTAACCGTTTTATTATTTCCCCCACCGGTTCTATTTCTTCATCCGGTTCCGATTCTTCTTCCGGTTCCGATTCTTCTTCCGGTTCCGACTCTTCTTCCGGTTCCTCTTCGGGAACTTGTGAATCAGTCCACAAATCATTCCAATTTACATTTGACTCTTCATTATTATTAGGTGAGTCAATGGGACTTGTTCTAGAGGTAGACATCTATCACATAATATCAAACACGTTAAGAGATTAATATATCACATAATATTCACATGTTAAAAATATATAGTTTCCAACAAAATTTGTTAAGCAATCATTTTTCTAGTAAACACGGTCGAAGTCCAGACTCACTAATGCATCCTAACAAACTCGATAAGACACACTAATGCAAAATTCTGGTTCTCTAAGACCAACGCTCGGATACCAACTGAAATGTCCCGTTCTTATTGATTAAAAACGTTCCATATTAATTGATTTCGTTGCGAGGTTTTGACCTCTATATGAGACGTTTTTCAAAGACTGCATTCATTTTTAAACAAACCATAACCTTTATTTCATCAATAAAGGTTTAAAAAGCTTTACGTAGATTATCAAATAATGATAATCTAAAATATCCTGTTTACACACGACCATTACATAATGGTTTACAATACAAATATGTTACAACAAAATAAGTTTCTTGAATGCAGTTTTTACACAATATCATACAAGCATGGACTCCAAATCTTGTCCTTATTTAAGTATGCGACAGCGGAAGCTCTTAATAATCACCTGAGAATAAACATGCTTAAAACGTCAACAAAAATGTTGGTGAGTTATAGGTTTAACCTATATATATCAAATCGTAACAATAGACCACAAGATTTCATATTTCAATACACATCCCATACATAGAGATAAAAATCATTCATATGGTGAACACCTGGTAACCGACATTAACAAGATGCATATATAAGAATATCCCCATCATTCCGGGACACCCTTCGGATATGATATAAATTTCGAAGTACTAAAGCATCCGGTACTTTGGATGGGGTTTGTTAAGCCCAATAGATCTATCTTTAGGATTCGCGTCAATTAGGGTGTCTGTTCCCTAATTCTTAGATTACCAGACTTAATAACAAGGGGCATATTCGATTTCGATAATTCAACCATAGAATGTAGTTTCACGTACTTGTGTCTATTTTGTAAATCATTTATAAAACCTGCATGTATTCTCATCCCAAAAATATTAGATTTTAAAAGTGGGACTATAACTCACTTTCACAGATTTTTACTTCGTCGGGAAGTAAGACTTGGCCACTGGTTGATTCACGAACCTATAACAATATATACATATATATCAAAGTATGTTCAAAATATATTTACAACACTTTTAATATATTTTGATGTTTTAAGTTTATTAAGTCAGCTGTCCTCGTTAGTAACCTACAACTAGTTGTCCACAGTTAGATGTACAGAAATAAATCGATAAATATTATCTTGAATCAATCCACGACCCAGTGTATACGTATCTCAGTATTGATCACAACTCAAACTATATATATTTTGGAATCAACCTCAACCCTGTATAGCTAACTCCAACATTCACATATAGAGTGTCTATGGTTGTTCCGAAATATATATAGATGTGTCGACATGATAGGTCGAAACATTGTATACGTGTCTATGGTATCTCAAGATTACATAATATATAATACAAGTTGATTAAGTTATGGTTGGAATAGATTTGTTACCAATTTTCACGTAGCTAAAATGAGAAAAATTATCCAATCTTGTTTTACCCATAACTTCTTCATTTTAAATCCGTTTTGAGTGAATCAAATTGCTATGGTTTCATATTGAACTCTATTTTATGAATCTAAAAAAAAAAAGTATAGGTTTCTAGTCGGAAAAATAAGTTACAAGTCGTTTTTGTAAAGGTAGTCATTTCAGTCGAAAGAAAGATGACCATTTTAGAAAACATACTTCCACTTTGAGTTTAACCATAATTTTTGGATATAGTTTCATGTTCATAATAAATATCATTTTCTCAGAATAACAACTTTTAAATCAAAGTTTATCATAGTTTTTAATTAACTAACCCAAAACAGCCCGCGGTGTTACTACGACGGCGTAAATCCGGTTTTACGGTGTTTTTCGTGTTTCCAGGTTTTAAATCATTAAGTTAGCATATCATATAGATATAGAACATGTGTTTAGTTGATTTTAAAAGTCAAGTTAGAAGGATTAACTTTTGTTTGCGAACAAGTTTAGAATTAACTAAACTATGTTCTAGTGATTACAAGTTTAAACCTTCGAATAAGATAGCTTTATATGTATGAATCGAATGATGTTATGAACATCATTACTACCTTAAGTTCCTTGGATGAACCTACTGGAAAAGAGAAAAATGGATCTAGCTTCAATGGATCCTTGGATGGCTCAAAGTTCTTGAAGCAAAATCATGACACGAAAACAAGTTCAAGTAAGATCATCACTTGAAATAAGATTGTTATAGTTATAGAAATTGAACCAAAGTTTGAATATGATTATTACCTTGTATTAGAATGATAACCTACTGTAAGAAACAAAGATTTCTTGAGGTTGGATGATCACCTTACAAGATTGGAAGTGAGCTAGCAAACTTGAAAGTATTCTTGATTTTATGAAACTAGAACTTTTGGAATTTATGAAGAACACTTAGAACTTGAAGATAGAACTTGAGAGAGTTCAATTAGATGAAGAAAATTGAAGAATGAAAGTGTTTGTAGGTGTTTTTGGTCGTTGGTGTATGGATTAGATATAAAGGATATGTAATTTTGTTTTCATGTAAATAAGTCATGAATGATTACTCATATTTTTGTAATCTTATGAGATATTTCATGCTAGTTGCCAAATGATGGTTCCCACATGTGTTAGGTGACTCACAAGGGCTGCTAATAGCTGATCATTGGAGTGTATATACCAATAGTACATACATCTAAAAGCTGTGTATTGTACGAGTACGAATACGGGTGCATACGAGTAGAATTGTTGATGAAACTGAACGAGAATGTAATTGTAAGCATTTTTGTTAAGTAGAAGTATTTTGATAAGTGTATTGAAGTCTTTCAAAAGTGTATAAATACATATTAAAACACTACATGTATATACATTTTAACTGAGTCGTTAAGTCATCGTTAGTCGTTACATGTAAGTGTTGTTTTGAAGCCTTTAGGTTAACGATCTTGTTAAATGTTGTTAACCCAATGTTTATAATATCAAAAGAGATTTTAAATTATTATATTATCATGATATTATGATGTACGAATATCTCTTAATATGATATATATACATTAAATGTCGTTACAACGATAAACGTTACATATATGTCTCGTTTCAAAATCATTAAGTTAGTAGTCTTGTTTTTACATATGTAGTTCATTGTTAATATAATTAATGATATGTTTACTTATCATAATATCATGTTAACTATATATATAACCATATATATGTCATCATATAGTTTTTTTTACAAGTTTTAACGTTTGTGAATCACCGGTCAACTTGGGTGGTCAATTGTCTATATGAAACCTATTTCAATTAATCAAGTCTTAACAAGTTTGATTGCTTAACATGTTGGAAACATTTAATCATGTAAATATCAATCTCAATTAATATATATAAACATGGAAAAGTTCGGGTCACTACATGTGTGGCGGGTTAGTCGTAAAGGAGGTTCTCATAGTGTTACCTGTGATGAAGCATTGGCTCTTACTCCTTGCGATCCCTTACGAGGGTTGGCATTAGCCGAGAGGCAGACCCTAAAATCAGTATCTGAGGTACACTCAGTGGTCACTAGGCGGATAGCTGGGAAGGCACTGGGTGGGACGGTGGTTGTTCCCACTGTAACTACAGTTGGTATCAGAGAGGTGGTCTTAGCAAACCAGGTCTTGCATTAGTGTGTCTAACTGATAGCTGTTTAGATGCACTAGTGAGTCTGGACTTCGACCATGTCTGCATGTCAAAAGTTTTGCTTATCATTTCGTGTCAAAAATTACCTGCTTATCATTCTTAGAGAATCACTTGCTTATCATCCTTAGTCTAGAAACATCTTATTGCATTGATTGCATTATTAGTGTATAGACAAAATTCATATCTTAGCATATCTGCTAATTCATATCTTAGCGTATCTATTATTGTAAACTTTGCCTGACATTTTCTGTAGATTCCTCCGTAACTTATGTGATTTTAGTATTATACATGCATATGTAAATTATGTATTGCAGGGTACTAATTTACATCCTATAATCTATTTCCTATCGAAAATCCTTCATCTGATTGTACGAGATGAATACCTCAACCAGTTCAAATTTCGCGAATTCCGACAACTATTCGGATATGAATATTCACCTGAGCTCCGAAAGTAGTGTAACCGGAATGGATCAACCAATTAGACATCACCTATCCTGGAAGAATTGAGATAAGTTCGTAGTCGACTTAACCAATGGAAATGAGAAGAAGGCGATACTTTCCATCAACCAAATTTCCTTCTTGGCGATGAACCTGAAGCACTTACCGACGAACCAATCCGAAACACCATTTTCACCCTCATTTCCCGAATATCTCGCCACGATTATATTCTATCTAAAATTCTAAACCTTATTCATCCACTCGTTCCGATCGACAATCATCCCGGAATAATATAAGAAGTCGACGAACTCCGCGCTCGAGTAATCAATTTGGAGAATATGGTGCAAAATTTACCAACTTCAGCAACATCACCGACACCAACAGTACCACCAACATCGGTATCGACAGCACCAGTACCATCAACAAACCATGCCTCAACATCTCATTCTGTACCTCGAGTATAATCATAATTCTACGTATCGTTCTACATCAATTATCTTCGTTCTTCATGATGATTATGTAATCTCTAATGTTTTAGAGATTATATATTTTTGTTCTAACGATAAATCAAATGAGTTTAATATCATATTGACTCATTAAATCCATGATTACATCTGAAGAAAATACATATGTATATATGTTTTCATAAAGATTGTAATTAAAAATTCTTTTAGACAAACTGTTAATGGTGAAAATATTTTAACGGGTAGGTAATACTCGAGGAATATTTAGATTTCACATTATTAAGTTACATTGTACATTTTTCGAATCTGATTCAACAGTCATTTACTATCCTACTTACATCCACCGATATACGAATCCATTCACAACAGAATAACCATTTTCATTCAATTTCATATTTGGATTTTGACTTATCAGAATCCAACAAGTGGCATAATGAAGAAAACATTGGAAAAAATAAAATTTGTTAGAAAGAAACAAATTAACTATGAGAAATTTTGTTAAGAATCCACGCTAACTGTTCCTAGCTAACTGGTTACATTTTATTTATCGCAATTTATTTATCGCCATTTATATTCTCGCAATTTTATTTATTGTCATTTAATTTCTGTCATTTATTTTATGCACTTTAAATATCGGGACATGTATACAAGGTTTTGACATATCATATCTACGCATCTATATATATTATTTGGAATAGCCATAGACACTCTATATGCAGTAATGATCGAGTTAGCTATACAGGGTTGAGGTTGATTCTACAATAATATATATACTTTGAGTTGTGATCGAGTCTGAGACATATACACGGGTCACGATACATATTAATTAATTCGAATATTATATATTAAACTATATATGAATTATTGGACTGTTAACTGTGAACTATCAGCTGTGGACTAATAACATTGGACAATTAAAATGAATTAAAATATTGATTATAACCTATGAAACTAAACATTTCTTCAAGTTTGCCACTTGATTTCATCTTAAACCTCATTTGTACCTTGACGATTACAATCTGCGTTCAAACCTTTCATGATTCTTAAAAACATCTCAATCGAGAGGATGAGTCAACCGCACTTCATCTACGGAAAAAAAGATTGATGCATATAGTTATGCACCTAAAAACCCTCGGAACCTGAGTAAACGTCTAACACGTATCTGTGCTAGCTCCTTTGGCATTGTTGTTATCGAAAATAACTTTGCAATCCCTTTCCAAAGTAGCTAATTTTGTCACAGCTCCAGCAAGTCAACTTCGACTTTTCATTCAGATTAGTCTTATTATAACCCTGATATATAAGTTTTCCTTTCGTCATCGTTACCAGGGAACCTTTTATATTCCACCATATTACCATCAGCGTTTAATCATCTAAAAACACAATTCTCTTAGAACCACCTCAGATTGATAACCGATGATTCAGATATGGTAGCATTAAATGCAGAGGAAACAACAAAATTGAAGATGGTCTAAACGGCCAAAAGTTTGATAATAAAGAATAGAATGTTGGGAACGCTCGATAGAAAATTTGGTACACTTAAACAGATTGATATAACCATGAAGGAGACCAAGGACAAATACAAGGACCAAACCCTATATTCAAAGAATTCAGGTAATTCTGAATCCGATGAAAACTTTAGAGAATATCTTACTCCGAAGTCATGTTAAAATCTTGCGGAAAATTTTTCTTCATCAACCTTCGAACTTGGAAATTCCAAAATATCATCATAAATATCTTCGATAATTCTGAGGATATTTTCATAAATATTCTCGTCTAAAATTATATATTTCTTCGTGCTTCCTGTGTTTCATTATATTGAAAACTTCTATAAAATCTAAGTTTAATTTATGAATGAATTCTGGAGAAATGTAAAGAAATTGATGCATGAATTAGTATAATATAATGACACTTGATCAACGTGATTATATTACAGTAAGTTATGCTGAGTTTCTAATGGAACGTGATGATTCACAGACCATAAACATCATCATGTGCCATTTTACACGACTCTTACATTTTAACTAATCTATAAACACATCAAGAACATATTTTCTTGATAGTTCTATCTTTTCTCATGAATTCTGGTAATTTAACCAACTAAGATCGTACTATTACAATTTCTCTCTTAGAACATTATTCATGTTCATTCGAAACTCCACACCTATGAATTTTGAACCATTATTTGCTGTACTTAAAATCAAGGAAAGAAAAGTACAGAAGTGATGAAGATAATGGAACGGTAGAGGTAAATTTATAATGGAAGTATCCGACAGAGCAATCGAGGCAGATGACCGCACTTAATTAAAGAGATCTTAATTTTCTTAATTGCCGAAGAATCAAATCTTTTTACAAAGATTTTCTCTAAATCCATTGAATTCCGGAAATCAACCGTGACTACGTCACCGGTTAAGTCGAACATGCATTTACTCGTTTCACTCTTTTGTGATAACTTCATTCGTACTCTTCGAATAATCGAATTGTTTTATCCATATTACTCAATGATGATAAAACTCTACTTATCAACTCATATTCGTCATGAAAACATTTTTATTGTTAGCCATGACCATCACACTCAAATTTCGGGACGAAATTTATTTAACGGGTAGGTACTGTGACGACCTGGAAATTTTTGACCAAATTTAAACTTGATTTTTATATGGTTTCGACACGATAAGCAAAGTCTGTTAAACGAAATCTCAAAAAAACTTTGAACTGTGTTCATGTATGCATTTAACCTTTGACCATCCTCGACGATTCACGAACAATTGTGTGTAAATAAAAATAAAAATATATTTATATATAAAAATATATGACTTCTAATATATTGTATTATATATATATATATATATATATATATATATATATATATATATATATATATATATATATATATATATATATATATATATATATATATATATATATATATATATATATATCTTAGAAATAATAAATAATCAATAAAAGTTATTAGAAATAATACATAGGTAATAATACATATATGTAATACAAGTATAACTTTAGTTGTTATAATAATATTGTTATATTAATGTCAATATTAGTATTATGAATATTATTTTAAATATATATATAAAATCAATAAATGTGAATTTGATATATATAAATTGTTATAGTATTGCTACTACTAATATTATTATTATTATTAATAATATTAGTATTATTATAATTAGTATTATTATCATTATTAATATTGATATCAGTATTATTTATAGATATGAAATTTGTTAAGCATAATCTGTTATATTAAATTTTTAGTGTTATCTTTATTAAAATCATTATTTTGGTTATTAAATATTATCATTATAATACAACTTATTAATTTTTATCATTAATATTATTACTTCTATTATTATTATTATTATTATTATTATTATTATTATTATTATTATTATTATTATTATTATTATTATTATTATTATTATTATTATTATTATTATTATTATTATTATTATTATTATTATTATCATTATTATTATTATTATTATTATTATTATTATTATTATTATTATTATTATTATTATTATTATTATTATTAAAATTATCATTATTAATTAGTATATTAATATCATTAATATATTAATATCTATTAATTATTAAATATAAATAATATGAAAAATCATACAGATATCCATCATGGAAGATCAACATCAGCTATTTAAAATTTTGTTTTCTGTTAGATATTAAGTTACAAAATCGTACGATCAAATTTCCTTTCCCTATCAGTTATATTGTATTATTTTTTTTATATATCTTTCTGATTTAATATGTCCTCCTCCTACCTGTTTTATTTTGTTTGATCCCTGCTCAAGATGATTCTGTCGACACTTTTCTTGATATAAATCAATCGATGTACCATCCAATTAATTGACCATTATTATCAAATACCAATTATAAACAACTTCAACTCATTCGATTTCGCTTACAACCCTTTAACCACTGCAAGCTCCACTATTTCTGTTAAAGCAAAACGCTATCGGTGTCGCCATAAATCCCCACGAACCATTAAACGTTCGAACCTTTTAAACTGCTACTGCCATGTCCTTTCTGTTTCTGTTTACGATCGAACAAACAAATTACCTTCATTAACACCACAAACCGGAACATCTTCATCAACTTTGATTACCACCACCCACCGGCATTTTTTTTCTTGTTCCTTCTTATTGTCGAGCTAAATACCCTCCACCTTCTCCGCACCTTGAAACAACCCTCGGCCATTACACCATCAAGTATCTCTTTCTCTTGAACATTACCATCTTCCACCACCCATTGATCACCATTACATCACCTCTATCTTTTACTCTCACCCTTGTTCTTCTTCTTTGCTCTACGAACACCCATACCACTTCCACCTATCATCAATCACCATCATCAAACTTTGTCCAAATCGTGAGCTCTTACGTTGCTATAAACTTTCCTGTTTATTCAATCACCTAAACAACTCAACACCACAGCCTACAATACCTTTGAATGACCTGTTGCTATACGTCTGTTTTCGAACAAAAATCAAACCTCCACCACACGAGAACACCACCATCTACATGATATTATTGTTACCATAAACATCCACAACCCATTAAACCTGCTATATTTTTTTCTTTTGCTGAAGCTGCGATATATATTCTTATATATCTATTAAAATAACGAAAGAGTGTAATTGATGTGCATCGGGATTTAGGTGAGATGTTGATACTTATAACCCTGCTTAATTATATAATCAATTATACAAGCCTTTCTTTATAAAAGTGTCGGTAATGAATTAGTTGATTGATAATGGAAGAATGACGTGTGCATAGAAAAGAATTATTCGATATCCAGCTTCTATATTTCTTTTTAGAATGAAACACGGGCCATGATGTAGTGACCCAAACTTTTCCATGTTTATATATATTAATTGAGATTGATATTTACATGACTAAATGTTTCTAACGTGTTAAGCAATCAATATATAGACACTACGTTATAGACATATATATAGACATATATATATGGTTGACATAAGATTATGATGAGTAAGTATCTCACTAAATATATTAACAATGTGTGATATACATAAGAAATGAGATTACTAAGTTAAGAAACTCGAAATGATATATATAACGATTATCGTTATGATAACGTCTACTAAATACATATGTATCATATTAAGATATTGATACACTATATTTAACATGATAAAATTATATTTAAATATATCATTAAGTGTGTTAACAATGAACTACATATGTAAAAACAAGACTACTAACTCAAGAATTACGAAATGAGACTTATATGTAACGATTATCGTTGTAACGATATTTTAATGTATATATCATATTAAAAGATATTCATACATCATAATATCATGATAATATGATAATTTAACATCTCATTTGATATAATAAACATTGGGTTAACAACATTAATTGAGATCGTTAACTTAAAGGTTTCAAAATAACACTTACATGTAACGACTAACGAAGACTTAACGACTCCATTAGAATGTATATACATGTTGTGTTTTGATATGTATTCTTACACTTTTGAAAGACTTCAAGACACATATCAAAGTACTTCTACTTAACAAAAAATGCTTACAATTACATCCTCGTTCAGTTTCATCAACAATTCTACTCGTATGCACCCGTATTCATACTCGTACAATACACAGCTTTTAGATGTATGTACTATTGGTATATACACTCCAATGATCAGCTCTTAGCAGCCCATGTGAGTAATCTAACACATGTAGGAACCATCATTTGGCAACTAGCATGAAATATCTCATAAAATTACAAAAATATTAGTAATCATTCATGACTTATTTACATGAAAACAAAATTACATATCCTTTATATCTAATCCATATACCAACGACCAAAAACACCTACAAACACTTTCATTCTTCAATTTTCTTCATCTAATTGATCTCTCTCAAGTCCATCTTCAAGTTCTAAGTGTTCTTCATAAATTCCATAAGTATGGTTTCATAAAAATCAAGAATACTACCAAGTTTGCAAGTTTACTTCCAAGCTTTCGAATCCATTACAAGTAACCATATAAGATCAAGGAACCTTTGTTATTTACAGTAGGTTATCTTTCTAATTCAAGGTAATATTCATATTCAAACTTTGATTCAATTTCTACAACTATAACAATCTTATTTCAAGTGAAAATCTTACTTGAACTGTTTTCATGTCATGATTCCGCTTCAAGAACTTTCAAGCCATCCAAGGATCCTTTGAAGCTAGATCCATTTTTCTCATTTCTAGTAGTTTTATCCAGAAAACTTTAGGTAGTAATGATGTTCATAACATCATTCGATTCATACATATAAAGCTATCTTATTCGAAGGGTTAAACTTGTAATCACTAGAACATAGTTTAGTTAATTATAAACTTGTTCGCAAACAAAAGTTAATCCTTCTAACTTGACTTTTAAAATCAACTAAACACATGTTCTATATCTATATGATATGCTAACTTAATGATTTAAAACCTGGAAACACGATGGACACCATAAAATCGGATATACGCCGTCGTAGTGAAACCGGGGGCTGTTTTGGTTTGGATAATTAAAAACTATGATAAACTTTGATTTAAAAGTTTTTATTCTAGGAAAATGATTTTTCATATGAACATGAAACTATATCCAAAAATCTTGGTTAAACTCAAAGTGAAAGTATGTTTTTCAAAATGGTCATCAAGATGTTGTTCTTTAGACGGAAATGACTACCTCTTTAGTAATTGACATGTAACTTAAATTTCCGACTATAAAACTATACTTTTTCTATTTGGATTCTTAAATTAGAGTTCAATATGAAACCATAGCAATTTGATTCACTCAAAATGGATTTAAAATGAAAAAGTTATGGAACGTGATGATTCACAGACCATAAACGTCATCATGTGCCATTTTACACGACTCTTACATTTTAACTAATCTATAAACACATCAAGAACATATTTTCTTGATAGTTCTATCTTTTCTCATGAATTCTGGTAATTTAACCAACTAAGATCGTACTATTACAATTTCTCTCTTAGAACATTATTCATGTTCATTCGAAACTCCACACCTATGAATTTTGAACCATTATTTGCTGTACTTAAAATCAAGGAAAGAAAAGTACAGAAGTGATGAAGATAATGGAACGGTAGAGGTAAATTTATAATGGAAGTATCCGACAGAGCAATCGAGGCAGATGACCGCACTTAATTAAAGAGATCTTAATTTTCTTAATTGCCGAAGAATCAAATCTTTTTACAAAGATTTTCTCTAAATCCATTGAATTCCGGAAATCAACCGTGACTACGTCACCGGTTAAGTCGAACATGCATTTACTCGTTTCACTCTTTTGTGATAACTTCATTCGTACTCTTCGAATAATCGAATTGTTTTATCCATATTACTCAATGATGATAAAACTCTACTTATCAACTCATATTCGTCATGAAAACATTTTTATTGTTAGCCATGACCATCACACTCAAATTTCGGGACGAAATTTATTTAACGGGTAGGTACTGTGACGACCTGGAAATTTTTGACCAAATTTAAACTTGATTTTTATATGGTTTCGACACGATAAGCAAAGTCTGTTAAACGAAATCTCAAAAAAACTTTGAACTGTGTTCATGTATGCATTTAACCTTTGACCATCCTCGACGATTCACGAACAATTGTGTGTAAATAAAAATAAAAATATATTTATATATAAAAATATATGACTTCTAATATATTGTATTATATATATATATATATATATATATATATATATATATATATATATATATATATATCTTAGAAATAATAAATAATCAATAAAAGTTATTAGAAATAATACATAGGTAATAATACATATATGTAATACAAGTATAACTTTAGTTGTTAT
Organism: Rutidosis leptorrhynchoides; assembly: GCF_046630445.1. Lineage (NCBI taxonomy): Eukaryota > Viridiplantae > Streptophyta > Magnoliopsida > Asterales > Asteraceae > Rutidosis > Rutidosis leptorrhynchoides. Next base: position 245,517,441 of record NC_092334.1, on the reverse strand, counting down.
AATAATATTGTTATATTAATGTCAATATTAGTATTATGAATATTATTTTAAATATATATATAAAATCAATAAATGTGAATTTGATATATATAAATTGTTATAGTATTGCTACTACTAATATTATTATTATTATTAATAATATTAGTATTATTATAATTAGTATTATTATCATTATTAATATTGATATCAGTATTATTTATAGATATGAAATTTGTTAAGCATAATCTGTTATATTAAATTTTTAGTGTTATCTTTATTAAAATCATTATTTTGGTTATTAAATATTATCATTATAATACAACTTATTAATTTTTATCATTAATATTATTACTTCTATTATTATTATTATTATTATTATTATTATTATTATTATTATTATTATTATTATTATTATTATTATTATTATTATTATTATTATTATTATTATTATTATTATTATTATTATTATTATCATTATTATTATTATTATTATTATTATTATTATTATTATTATTATTATTATTATTATTATTAAAATTATCATTATTAATTAGTATATTAATATCATTAATATATTAATATCTATTAATTATTAAATATAAATAATATGAAAAATCATACAGATATCCATCATGGAAGATCAACATCAGCTATTTAAAATTTTGTTTTCTGTTAGATATTAAGTTACAAAATCGTACGATCAAATTTCCTTTCCCTATCAGTTATATTGTATTATTTTTTTTATATATCTTTCTGATTTAATATGTCCTCCTCCTACCTGTTTTATTTTGTTTGATCCCTGCTCAAGATGATTCTGTCGACACTTTTCTTGATATAAATCAATCGATGTACCATCCAATTAATTGACCATTATTATCAAATACCAATTATAAACAACTTCAACTCATTCGATTTCGCTTACAACCCTTTAACCACTGCAAGCTCCACTATTTCTGTTAAAGCAAAACGCTATCGGTGTCGCCATAAATCCCCACGAACCATTAAACGTTCGAACCTTTTAAACTGCTACTGCCATGTCCTTTCTGTTTCTGTTTACGATCGAACAAACAAATTACCTTCATTAACACCACAAACCGGAACATCTTCATCAACTTTGATTACCACCACCCACCGGCATTTTTTTTCTTGTTCCTTCTTATTGTCGAGCTAAATACCCTCCACCTTCTCCGCACCTTGAAACAACCCTCGGCCATTACACCATCAAGTATCTCTTTCTCTTGAACATTACCATCTTCCACCACCCATTGATCACCATTACATCACCTCTATCTTTTACTCTCACCCTTGTTCTTCTTCTTTGCTCTACGAACACCCATACCACTTCCACCTATCATCAATCACCATCATCAAACTTTGTCCAAATCGTGAGCTCTTACGTTGCTATAAACTTTCCTGTTTATTCAATCACCTAAACAACTCAACACCACAGCCTACAATACCTTTGAATGACCTGTTGCTATACGTCTGTTTTCGAACAAAAATCAAACCTCCACCACACGAGAACACCACCATCTACATGATATTATTGTTACCATAAACATCCACAACCCATTAAACCTGCTATATTTTTTTCTTTTGCTGAAGCTGCGATATATATTCTTATATATCTATTAAAATAACGAAAGAGTGTAATTGATGTGCATCGGGATTTAGGTGAGATGTTGATACTTATAACCCTGCTTAATTATATAATCAATTATACAAGCCTTTCTTTATAAAAGTGTCGGTAATGAATTAGTTGATTGATAATGGAAGAATGACGTGTGCATAGAAAAGAATTATTCGATATCCAGCTTCTATATTTCTTTTTAGAATGAAACACGGGCCATGATGTAGTGACCCAAACTTTTCCATGTTTATATATATTAATTGAGATTGATATTTACATGACTAAATGTTTCTAACGTGTTAAGCAATCAATATATAGACACTACGTTATAGACATATATATAGACATATATATATGGTTGACATAAGATTATGATGAGTAAGTATCTCACTAAATATATTAACAATGTGTGATATACATAAGAAATGAGATTACTAAGTTAAGAAACTCGAAATGATATATATAACGATTATCGTTATGATAACGTCTACTAAATACATATGTATCATATTAAGATATTGATACACTATATTTAACATGATAAAATTATATTTAAATATATCATTAAGTGTGTTAACAATGAACTACATATGTAAAAACAAGACTACTAACTCAAGAATTACGAAATGAGACTTATATGTAACGATTATCGTTGTAACGATATTTTAATGTATATATCATATTAAAAGATATTCATACATCATAATATCATGATAATATGATAATTTAACATCTCATTTGATATAATAAACATTGGGTTAACAACATTAATTGAGATCGTTAACTTAAAGGTTTCAAAATAACACTTACATGTAACGACTAACGAAGACTTAACGACTCCATTAGAATGTATATACATGTTGTGTTTTGATATGTATTCTTACACTTTTGAAAGACTTCAAGACACATATCAAAGTACTTCTACTTAACAAAAAATGCTTACAATTACATCCTCGTTCAGTTTCATCAACAATTCTACTCGTATGCACCCGTATTCATACTCGTACAATACACAGCTTTTAGATGTATGTACTATTGGTATATACACTCCAATGATCAGCTCTTAGCAGCCCATGTGAGTAATCTAACACATGTAGGAACCATCATTTGGCAACTAGCATGAAATATCTCATAAAATTACAAAAATATTAGTAATCATTCATGACTTATTTACATGAAAACAAAATTACATATCCTTTATATCTAATCCATATACCAACGACCAAAAACACCTACAAACACTTTCATTCTTCAATTTTCTTCATCTAATTGATCTCTCTCAAGTCCATCTTCAAGTTCTAAGTGTTCTTCATAAATTCCATAAGTATGGTTTCATAAAAATCAAGAATACTACCAAGTTTGCAAGTTTACTTCCAAGCTTTCGAATCCATTACAAGTAACCATATAAGATCAAGGAACCTTTGTTATTTACAGTAGGTTATCTTTCTAATTCAAGGTAATATTCATATTCAAACTTTGATTCAATTTCTACAACTATAACAATCTTATTTCAAGTGAAAATCTTACTTGAACTGTTTTCATGTCATGATTCCGCTTCAAGAACTTTCAAGCCATCCAAGGATCCTTTGAAGCTAGATCCATTTTTCTCATTTCTAGTAGTTTTATCCAGAAAACTTTAGGTAGTAATGATGTTCATAACATCATTCGATTCATACATATAAAGCTATCTTATTCGAAGGGTTAAACTTGTAATCACTAGAACATAGTTTAGTTAATTATAAACTTGTTCGCAAACAAAAGTTAATCCTTCTAACTTGACTTTTAAAATCAACTAAACACATGTTCTATATCTATATGATATGCTAACTTAATGATTTAAAACCTGGAAACACGATGGACACCATAAAATCGGATATACGCCGTCGTAGTGAAACCGGGGGCTGTTTTGGTTTGGATAATTAAAAACTATGATAAACTTTGATTTAAAAGTTTTTATTCTAGGAAAATGATTTTTCATATGAACATGAAACTATATCCAAAAATCTTGGTTAAACTCAAAGTGAAAGTATGTTTTTCAAAATGGTCATCAAGATGTTGTTCTTTAGACGGAAATGACTACCTCTTTAGTAATTGACATGTAACTTAAATTTCCGACTATAAAACTATACTTTTTCTATTTGGATTCTTAAATTAGAGTTCAATATGAAACCATAGCAATTTGATTCACTCAAAATGGATTTAAAATGAAAAAGTTATGGGTAAAACAAGATTGAATATTTTTGATTTTTTAGCTACGGGAAATGTTTAACAAATCTATACAAATCATATCCTAGCTAACTTATATTGTATTATACATGTATTTTAATATATTATGTAATCTTGGGATACCATAGACACGTATGCAAATGTTTTGACATATCATATCGACCCATGTATATATATTATTTAGAACAATCATAGACACTCTATATGCAGTAATGTTAGAGTTAGCTATACAGGGTTGAGGTTGATTCCAAAAATATATATACTTTGAGTTGTGATCTAGCCTGAGACGTGTATACACTGGGCCGTGGATTGATTCAAGATAATATATATATCGATTTATTTCTATACATCTAACTGTGGACAACTAGTTGTAGGTTACTAACAAGGACAGCTAACTTAATACACTCAAATCTTTAAAACATAATAAAAATGGTTGTAATTATATTTTGATCATACTTTGATATATATGTACATATTTGTATAGGTTCGTGAATCGATCCGTGGCCAAGTCTTATTTTCGAGGAAGGAAATATCTGTGAAAGTGAGTTATAGTCCCACTTTTAAAATCTAATATTTTTGGGATGAGAATACATGCAGGTTTTATAAATGATTTACAAAATAGACACAAGTACATTCTATGGTTGAATTATCGAAATCGAATATGCTCCTTTTTATTAAGTCTGGTAATCTAAGAATTAAGGAACAGCTACCCTAATTGACGCGAATCCTAAAGATAGATCTATTGGGCCTAACAAACCCCATCCAAAGTACCGGATGCTTTAGTACTTTGAAATTTATATCATATCCGAAGGGTGTCCCGGAATGATGGGGATATTCTTATATATGCATCTTGTTAATGTCGGTTACCAGGTGTTCACCATATGAATGATTTTTATCTCTATGTATGGGATGTGTATTGAAATATGAAATCTTGTGGTCTATTGTTACGATTTGATATATATAGGTTAAACCTATAACTCACCAACATTTTTGTTGACGTTTAAAGCATGTTTATTCTCAGGTAAATATTAAGAGCTTCCGCTGTTGCATACTAAAATAAGGACAAGATTTGGAGTCCATGTTTGTATGATATTGTGTAAAAACTGCATTCAAGAAACATATGTCGATGTAATATATTTCTATTGTAAACCATTATGTAATGGTCGTGTGTAAATAGTATATTTTAGATTATCATTATTTGATAATCTACGTAATGTTTTTAAAACCTTTATTGATAAAATAAAGGTTATGGTTGTTTTAAAAATGAATGCAGTCTTGGAAAAACGTCTCATATAGAGGTCAAAACCTCGCAACGAAATCAATTAATATGGAACGTTTATAATCAATATAAACGGGACATTTCACATGAATGGCTGTAGGGTCGATTACAAGTAATTAAAGGAATAGGTATTTGGATAGGGACGTGATGAATTTTTAAAACATAAAAGGAAACCGAAATTCTATGTTAATATATAGATGATGATGATATATGAATGCTTTTGATGCTTTAATGATGATAGATGTCATATGATGATGATGATATAATGATGGTGTAGAATGATGATGATGGTTAAGGTGACGATAATGATGATGATCGATGGTGGACAGGGAAGAAACGAAACCCTCATAGTTTCTCCAGTACTACTATATTTTTCATAAATGGGCTTCAATTAGATTAATAAGTTGGGCCGATTATTAATACTTTGCTGTTGGGCTTCTGTTTACCTGTTGGGCTGAAGTAAGTTGGGCCAGAGTAATAAGAATGATGAAGATGATGGCTGTTTAAAACGAATTATAAACAAATAAATTGGGTTATATTCAGAAAAACGCTAATGGTTCAGTGGTTAAGAGTGTTTGTGTGGAACGAGAGGTCTTGGGTTCGAGCCCCGCTTGAGGCGTTTTGTTTTTAGAAGGGCTATCAAGGTTCGTGAATCCGAGGCCAACCCTGCATTATTCAATATTGTCGTATGAATATTTTTACTACAAGTATCGTATGGTGAGTTCATTTGCCCCTTTTACTCTTTACATTTTTGGGCTGAGAATACATGCAAATGCTTTATTAACTGTTTTACAATATTTATATGCGTGAGTTCATTTGCTCCCTTTTACTCTTTACATTTTTTGGGACTCAGAATACATGCGCTGTTTTTATAACTGCTTTACTAAATGCTTTGAAATATATTTTGAACTGCGAATACATGAAATGCTTTTATAAATGTTTGACGAGATAGACACAAGCAAAACATTCCTCGAATGAATTATTATGCAGACGGAAGTTCTGTGGATTATTATTGAATTAGTTGGACGTGATAATTGCCACTAATTGTTGTGAATATTTCCCCCGATTATTATTGCTTGGTAACCTAAGAATTAGAAACGGGTATGACCCTAATTCACGCGAATCCTAAAGGTAGCTACCGAGTTTAACACCCCCACCCAGAATGTTCACTAGACGGAAGAGCTAGTGGGCGTGGTGTTTAGTACTTCTAAGTTTATGTATTATACAGACGAGATGTTCTGTTTTGGGGATATTATTGATGCGCATTATATGTTAAGGTCGGTTACCAAGCCAAGCTATGAAAGAAATGAAAAGTGAATGTTATGTATCGAGAGAATGATTTTATACACAGGTTATGTGTATGTTATTTTTGTGCACGAGATATGTGTACGGTTACTAAGATTTATGAAAGATGATTTCGTACACGAGAAATGTGTACTGTATTTAAAAGATATCGTATGTACATTACAGGTGGGTATAGGATTCGGGCTCATTTGTACCGTGCAGCATTTAAATCTTATGGTCTATCAAAATGATGAATTTTATTGTTTTATGATAAACCTATAAACTCACCAACCTTTTGGTTGACAGTTGAAAGCATGTTTATTCTCAGGTATGAAAGAAATCTTCCGTTGTGCATTAGCTCATATTAGAGACATTACTTGGAGTAATTCATGAAGCGACCCATCCTAATCCATCCGGACGAAGTCCGTATCGATTATAAACGATTCACAATAGTTGATTTCATCTTGAGGTACTTGACCTCTATATGATACATTTTACAAACATTGCATTCATTTTTGAAAAGACAATATTCCATTACATCGAAAGTTGACGGCATGCATACCATTTCATAATATATCTAACTATAATTGACTTAATATTAATCTTGATGAACTCAACGACTCGAATGCAACATCTTTTGAAATATGTAATGAATGACTCCAAGTAATATCTTTAAAATGAGCAAATGCACAGCGGAAGATTTCTTTCGTACCTGAGAATAAACATGCTTTAAAGTGTCAACCAAAAGGTTGGTGAGTTCATTAGTTTAACATAAATAATCATTTCATAATTTTAAAAGACCACAAGATTTCATATTTCCATTTCTCATAAACATACGTCCCATGCATAGAGACAAAAATATCATTCATATGGATTGAACACCTGGTAACCGACATTCACAATATGTATATAAGAATATCCCCATCATTCAGGGATCCTCCATTGGACATGATATAAATTTCGAAGTACTAAAGCATCCGGTACTTTGGATGGGGCTTGTTGGGCCCGATAGATCTATCTTTAGAGTTCGCGTCAATTAGGGTGTCTGTTCCCTAATTCTTAGATTACCAGACTGAATAAAAAGGGGCATATTTGATTTCGATAATTCAACCATATAATGTAGTTTTCGATTACTTGTGTCTATTTCGTAAAACATTTATAAAAATTGTGCATGTATTCTCAGCCCAAAAATATAAAGGGAAAAAAAGGCAAATGAAACTCACCATACTGTATTTTGTGGTAAAAATACATATAACATCATTGAACAAGTGTAAGGTTGGCCTCGGATTCACGAACCTATATTATTTGTATATATATTAAAACGTATAATCGAAATCGAATAAATTTGTTTATTATATCTTAATTTATATATTATAGATTTAATTTGTGTATATATATTCAAAATGGTTAATATTTATATAGTTAATATATCCATATTTATATACATACTTGTTTAATGTTATATTTAAAGAATCGATATTTTGTTATCTGTAAGTATTTATATTAATACTTTTAGTAGTTTTGATATATATAATTATGTGATATTTTAATATATTAATAGTATATGTAAAAAGTATATTTCGTGTACAAAATATTTATTTGCTTTAAAAAAAAATAGTTCTTGATATTAGAAATGATAATATAATCATATTACTTAATAATAATACCTATATTGTTAATAATATTATTAATGACAATAATAATAATTGTAGTTATATTTGAAATTAAGGTTATGTTAATAATAATATTAAAATCATAAAATGATACAAGTACTAATATTGATGAAAATAATTTGTATTATGTTTGTAATAACAATATCATTCTTATTCATAGTAATAATAATAATAATAACAATAATAATAACAATAATAATAATAATGATAATAATAATCCTATTATTAATAACATTCAATAATACTAATACTAACAATAACAATAATTGTAGTACTTAATAATAATGATGATATTAATGATAATGAATTTTATAAAAAAAAAAACTACCTTGAAAACTAGATCGCAAAAAGAATTGGCAAGAACAGGACTCGAACCCTAGACCTCCCGCTCACCCAACTACCCTCCTGACCAACGAACCAATACAGCTTTTTCTGATTTAAAACCCATTCTAATTCCTTTATCGCTCCCCTGTTTGTATTTCCTTCATCATCTTCTTCATAACAATCAACTAACACCCATTAAATCACAACAGATGAATAAACCAAACATGTTTTCAGATTTATTAGTAACAGAAGATTCAGCTGAGTGTTTAATTAAATTAAAACAAAATGAAAATAAATAAAAAATAAAAAAAAGCTGTAGTCTGCTCGACGCTAGAAGAAGAAAAAAAAACGATTTTTGATTTCAAGCTTGTTTTGGACAAAAGTTACAACATAAATTAAGTTTCAAAACATTTATATAGTTTACCTCATTCATCAATTGATCCTAACACGCAAAAATGAACTCGAATTTTTGTGAAGAACAATCTGTTGACTTTTAAAATTTCAACTTTGACTCGAGAATTCACGTTTGATATAACAAATTAAGACCTGCGAATTTGAGGAAACATTCACGACATGATTTCGGACACTTCTGTAATTTTACATCTGGTTAATTCGTTTTGAATCAAATTCAAGGTTAAATGGGTTTGAGAGAAAGAAAAAGAAAAAAAAATATTTAAAGTCAGGTGTTTTCTATTTGTGTTTCTGTTTGATTCCAATTAATGATATCAGATATGCACATATTGGAACCGAATGATTCATATAGAATTAATAATTGAACAAGTTGTTTGAAGGGTTGTTGAAGGTCGACTAGTTCCCTGATCACAGCAAGAAAAGGCAGAAAAAAATAAAAAGTGGTAGGGATATAGAATATCACGGGTATAATAGAGATACAAATAAATAAATAAATAAATAAATAAAAAGTACTGATGATGATATCAGTAACTAGATAGCACGCGTAAAAAAATCAGATTATATATGTGCATTTATATACGAAGTATTTGTATTTATATTTATATATTTGTATAATATGATGTATTATAATTAATCTTATTACTTAACAAATATAACAATAAGAATATTACTCTTAATGTTATAAATAATAAAATTTCTTTAATAATACCCTAGTAATAATAATATTATTATTAATGATAATAATAATAATAACTATAAAATTTATAACCATAATATTAAGAATAATAATAATACTGATTATAATAACACTAATATTATTATTGGTAGTAATAATAATACTATGGAAATTCATATATTTCAAACTTCATATCTATATCATATATTATATTAGTACAAATAATAATATTAATATTAATATAAATAATAGTGAAAGTAATAATAATAATATTGATATAATATTATATCTAAATTTGTAGTTTATATATTATTAACTATGTAATATTTAATAATCATACCATATATTATATAATAACTTTTATTGAATATTTATAATTTATAAATTTTATATATATCATGATATACATATGATAATAATTATACCTATAACTTATATTTTATATATATAGATTCATTTTTAATTACACTTACCTATCTTGTATCCTATTTTAAATATTTAATTCAAATGTTAAATTTATATTTTTAGTTTCAATTTATTATATATATACTTACATTTATATACATATTTAATTTATAAACAGTTGTTCGTGAATCGTCGGACATAGCCAAAGGGTAATTGATTACATTAACACATTTCAAAGTTTTTGAGATTTCAACATTACAGACCTTGCTTATCGTGCTGAGAATATATAAAAATTAAGTTTAAATTTAGTCGGAAATTCCCGAGTCATCACAGTACTTACCTGTTAAAGAAATTTCATCCCGAAATTTGAGTGAGGTGGTCATGGCTAACAATAAAAATGTTTTCATGACCAATATGAGTTGATAATTAGAGTTTCATCATCATTGAGTACTGTAGCCAAAACGATTCGATTATACGAAGCGTACGAGTGAAGTTATTACAAAAGATTGAAATAAGAAATACAAGTTCCATCATAACTTTTGACTAGTCATGGTTGAATTTTGAAAACATGATGCGTCTTAACTTTTGATGTTGTTTTGGTTGAATTCCGGAATTCAAGGAATTTGAAGAAAATCTTCGAAATCTAAAAGATTTGATTCTTCGGCGAATAAGGAAATTAAAATCTCTATAATTAATGCGGAAATCTGCCTTGATTTCTTTGTCTGGTATTTTCACTATAAATGACTTCTTCCGTTCCCTTACTTTTACCATTCCCATACTTTCTTCCTCTATTCCTACTTCTAAAATATTGTGGAAATGCTCCATCCAGTTCTGATTCTTGATATTTTCCTATTTATGTATCTGTCATCCTTCTTTTCAATCTTCCACCAGAACATCTGTTTACTTCTACTATTGCCTTGGGGGGATACTATTCTTAATTATACCGTGTCTTTATATTGCTATTTGTATTAATAGCCATGGTTTGTAATTTCTGCGTTGTTGTTGATTTTATATCTTCCCTTATATTTCAATGACCCTGCTTCTGTCTCCTATAATTATTGTCATCCACAGTTAATGTGCTCTCTTATTTGCTGCGATTTATACCCCCTTTCTATTTCGGAGCTTCATGCTTTTGTTTACTTTTTGCAAGTAACGGTCCAGAATTCATAGATATGGAGTTTCGAATTATCATAATATACAAGGTAGAAAGGAAAGGTAGTAGCACGATTTGTTTTGTCAAATTACCCGAATCGCTGAGAATTGAACTATCAAGAATATATTTTCTTGATACGTTCAGAAGTTAAGCAGAATGAAAGAGTTATGTAACATGGCACATGATGACGTTATAATCTGTGAATCATCATGTTCCATTTAGAAACTCAGCATGACTTACTGTAATATAATCAAGTTGATCAAGTGTCATTATATTATACTAACTCATGCATCAGTTCCCAACATTACTTCAATAACATTCATATTTTTAAGCTTGAAAGTTTACAGAATATAGAAACTAACAGTTTCTATATGATGTAACACTGATAGCATGAAGAGATTAATAATTTCAGATAAGAATAGTTATGAAAATATCTTCAGAAATATGGAGGATATTTATAATGAAAGATACGATGATATCCTGGAATTTCTAATATTGATGGATGATGAAGAAGATTTATCCGTAAGGGTTTAGATTAGGAAGCAATGTATTCTCTAAAGATTTCATCGGAAACAGAATCATTTGGATTCTTTGAAGTCAAACTTATTCTTTGTGATTTGTCCATGGCTTCCTTCATAGTTTCGCATAATCCACTTTTCGGTACCAAATTTTCTATTGAGTGTTTCCAATACTCCATTCTTTATCATCAAACTTTCGATAGTTAAGGTCGTGTACAGTTTGTGCTGCTGTATTCAGCTTTTTCAGAATTTGTGGTATTGATTTGTAGACTGAGTGCTTTTCAGAATTTCAGAATGAAAGATCATAATTCTAAGAGACAAATGTTATACATATAACTGTTAATGTAGTTATGCTGTGAGTTTTCAAGGTACTGATTGCTGATTCCCAGTAATTGGTATGGCAGTTCTCATTACAAGATGCAGATGAGTATATGATAGGGTTTCAATGAATATATATAATGATTTATCAGAAAGATTTAAGCCAAGAAGCAACGAGGTTGCTGGTACGTCTGCTGGTAATATGGTGGAGTATAAAAAAAAATTTTCCGGTATCAAAAGGGTAATCGTATATATCAGGATTATAGTAAGACTACTTCGAATGAAAAATCGAAGTTGACTTGCTGGAGCTGTGATAAAATTGGCTACTTTGAAAAGAGATTGTATAGTTATTTTTGGTAATAATAATGCTAAAGGATCTAGCACAGATACATGTTAAACGTTTACTCAGGTTCTGAGAGTTTTCCAGATGCATAGCTATATGCACAATTCTTTCCTTCCGTGGATGAAGTGTGGTTGGTTCATCCTCTTGATTGAGGTGTTTTCAAGAATCATGAAAAGTTTGAACGCAGATTGTGATCGTCAAGATACAAATGAGGTTTAAGATGAATTTAAGTGGCAAACTTGAAGAATTGTTTAGTTTCATATGTTATAATCAATATTTTAATTCATTTTAATTGTCCAATGCTATTAGTCCACAGTCGATAGTCCACAGTTAACAGTCTAATAATTTGTATATAGTTTGATATATAATATTCGAATTAATTAGTAAATATCGTGACCCGTGTACATGTCTCAGACTCGATCACAACTCAAAGTATATATATTATTTGAGAATCAACCTCAACCCTGTATAGAGAACTCGATCATTACTGCATATAGAGTGTCTATGGTGATTCCAAATAATATATATAGATGTGTTGATATGATATGTCAAAACCTTGTATACATGTCCCGATATTTAAGGTGTGAAAAATAAATAACAGAAATTAAATGACGATAAATTAAATGCGTAAAGTAAATAACAGAAATCAAATGACGATAAATTAAATTGCGATAATTAAATTGCGATAAATAAACTGCTATAAATAAAATGTAATCAGTTAGCTAGGAACAGTTAGCTAGGATCTTGTTAGCGTGGTTTCTTAACAAAATTTCATATTGTTAATTAGTCTGTTTCTAATCAATTTTTATTGTGTTCATTATTTCTTCATTATGCCACTTGTTGAATTCTGGTAAGTCAAAATCCAAATATGAAATTGAATTTGAATGAAAATGGTTATTCTGTGGTAAACGAATTCGTATATCGGTAGATGTAAGTAGGATAGTAAATGACTGTTGAATCATATTCGAAGAATGTACAGTGTATCTTATTAATGTGAAATCTAAATATTTCTCGGGTATTACCTACCCGTTAAAATATATTCACCATTAATCGTTTGTACAAAAGAATTTTTAATTACAATCTTTATGAAAACATATATACATATATATTTTCTTCAGATGTAATCATGGATTTAATGAATTAATATGATATTAAACTCATTTGATTTACCGTTAGAACAACAATATATAATCTCTAAAACATTAGAGATTACATAATCGCCATGTCGTACAAAGATAGATGATGTAGAACGATACGTAGAACGATGATTATACTCGAGGTACAGAATGAGATGTTGATGCATGGATTGTTTATGATACAGGTGCTGTTACTGATGGTACTGTTGGTGCCAGTGATGTTGCTGAAGCTGGTACGTTTTGCACCATATTCTCCAAATTGATTACTCGTGCGTGAAGTTTGTTGACTTCTTCAATTATTCCGGGATGATTGTCGGTCGAAACGAGCGGATGAATAAGGTTTAGAATTATGGATAGAATATAATCATGTTGAGCTATTCTGTAAATGAGGCTGAAAATGGTGTTTCGGATAGGTTCACCGGTAATTGCTTCAGGTTCTTCACCAAGAGGTGAATTCGGTTAGTGGAAAGGATCGACTTCTTCTCGTCTCCATCGATTAAGTAGACTACGAACCCATCAAATGAATTGGTTGATTCATTCTGCTGACACTGCTTTCGGAGCTTAAGTGAAACTCCATATCGGAATAGCTGTCGGAACCCGAGGGACTCGAACTAGTTGAAGGATTCATCTCATATGATCAGATGAAGGATTCTCGATAAGAAATAGATTATAGGATATAGATTAGTATCCTGCAATACATAATTTACATATGCATATATAATACTAAAATCTCATAAGTTACGGAGGAATCTACGGAAGCTGTCAGACAAAGATAACAATAACAGATACGCTAAGATATGAATTTTGTCTATACACTATTCATGTAGTCGATGCAGTAAAATGTGTCTAGACTAAGAATAATAAGCAAGTGATTCCCTAAGAATGATAAGTAGACGATTTCCGACAAAAATGATAAGCAAAACTTTTGACATGCAGACACGGTCGAAGTCTAGACTCACTAATGTATCCTAACAACTACTAGTTAGACACACTAATGCATGACCTGGTTCGCTAAGACCACCGCTCTGATACCAACTGAAGCGACCCGTCCTAATCCATCCGGACGAAGTCCATATCGATTATAAATGATTCACAATAGTTAATTTCATCGTGAGGTACTTGACCTCTATATGATACATTTTACAAACATTGCATTCATTTTTGAAAAGACAATATTCCATTACATCGAAAGTTGACGGCATGCATACCATTTCATAATATATCTAACTATAATTGACTTAATATTAATCTTGATGAACTCAACGACTCGAATGCAACATCTTTTGAAATATGTCATGAATGACTCCAAGTAATATCTTTAAAATGAGCAAATGCACAACGGAAGATTTATTTCGTACCTGAGAATAAACATGCTTTAAAGTGTCAACCAAAAAGTTGGTGAGTTCATTAGTTTAACATAAATAATCATTTCATAATTTTAATAGCTACAAGATTTCATATTTCCATTTCTCATAAACATACGTCCCATGCATAGAGACAAAAATATCATTCATATGGATTGAACACCTGGTAACCGACATTCACAATATGCATATAAGAATATCCCAATCATTCCAGGATCCTCCATCGGACATGATATAAATTTCGAAGTACTAAAGCATCCGGTACTTTGGATGGGGCTTGTTGGGCCCGATAGATCTATCTTTAGAGTTCGCGTCAATTAGGGTATCTGTTCCCTAATTCTTAGATTACCAGACTTAATAAAAAGGGGCATATTCAATTTCGATAATTCAACCATATAATGTAGTTTTCGATTACTTGTGTCTATTTCGTAAAACATTTATAAAAATTGCGCATGTATTCTCAGCCCAAAAATATAAAGGGAAAAAAGGCAAATGAAACTCACCATACTGTATTTTGTAGTAAAAATACATATAACATCATTGAACAAGTGTAAGGTTGGCCTCGGATTCACGAACCTATATTATTTGTATATATTAAAACGTATAATCGAAATCGAATAAATTTGTTTATTATATCTTAATTTATATATTATATATTTAATTTGTGTATATATATTCAAAATGGTTAATATTTATATAGTTAATATATCCATATTTATATACATACTTGTTTAATGTTATATTTAAAGAATCGATATTTTGTTATCTGTAAGTATTTATATTAATACTTTTAGTAGTTTTGATATATATAATTATGTGATATTTTAATATAGTTATAGTATATGTGAAAAGTATATTTCGTGTACAAAATATTTATTTGCTTTAAAAAAAAATAGTTCTTGATATTAGAAATGATAATATAATCATATTACTTAATAATAATACCTATATTGTTAATAATATTATTAATGACAATAATAATAATTGTAGTTATATTTGTAATTAAGGTTATGTTAATAATAATATTAAAATCATAAAATGATACAAGTACTAATATTGATGAAAATAATTTGTATTATGTTTGTAATAACAATATCATTCTTATTCATAGTAATAATAATAATAATAATAATAACAATAATAATAATAATAATAATAATAATAATAATAATAATAATAATAATAATAATGATAATAATAATCCTATTATTAATAACATTCAATAATACTAATACTAACAATAACAATAATTGTAGTACTTAATAATAATGATGATATTAATGATAATGAATTTTATAAAAAAATAAAACTACCTTGAAAACTAGATCGCAAAAAGAATTGGCAAGAACAGGACTCGAACCCTAGACCTCCCGCTCACCCAACTACCCTCCTGACCAACGAATCAATACAGCTTTTTCTGATTTAAAACCCATTCTAATTCCTTTATCCCTCTCCCGTTTCTATTTCCTTCATCATCTTCTTCATAACAATCGACTAACACCCATTAAATCACAACAGATGAATAACCCAAACATGTTTTCAGATTTATTAGTAACAGAAGATTCAGCTGAGTGTTTAATTGAATTAAAACAAAACGAAAATAAAATAAAAATAAAAAAAAGCTGCAGTCTGCTCGACGCTAGAAGAAGAAAAAAAAAATGATTTTTGATTTCAAGCTTGTTTTGGACAAAAGTTACAACATAAATTAAGTTTCAAAACATTTATATAGTTTACCTCATTCATCAATTGATCCTAACACGCAAACACGAACTCGAATTTTTGTGAAGAACAATCTGTTGACTTTTAAAATTTCAACTTTGACTCGAGAATTCACGTTTGATATAACGAATTAAGACCTGCGAATTTGAGGAAACATCCACGACATGATTTCGGACACTTCTGTAATTTTACATCTGGTTAATTCATTTCGAATCAAATTCAAGGTTAAATGGGTTTGAGAGGAAGAAAAAGAAAAAAAATATTTAAAGTCAGGTGTTTTCTATTTGTGTTTCTGTTTGATTCCAATTAATGATATCAGATATGCACATATTGGAACCAATGATTCATATAGAATTAATAATTGAACAAGTTGTTTGAGTGGTTGTTGAAGGTCGACTAGTTCCCTGATCACGGCAAGAAAAGGCAAAAAAAATAAAAAGTGGTAGGGATATAGAATATCACGGGTATAATAGAGATACAAATAAATAAATAAATAAATAAAAAGTACTGATGAAGATATCAGTAACTAGATAGCACGCGTAAAAAAAAATCAGATTATATATGTGCATTTATATACGAAGTATTTGTATTTATATTTATATATTTGTATAATATGATGTATTATAATTAATCTTATTACTTAACAAATAAATAAATAAATAAATAAATAAAAAGTACTGATGATGATATCAGTAACTAGATAGCACGCGTAAAAAAAATCAGATTATATATGTGCATTTATATACGAAGTATTTGTATTTATATTTATATATTTGTATAATATGATGTATTATAATTAATCTTATTACTTAACAAATATAACAATAAGAATATTACTCTTAATGTTATAAATAATAAAATTTCTTTAATAATACCCTAGTAATAATAATATTATTATTAATGATAATAATAATAATAACTATAAAATTTATAACCATAATATTAATAATAATAATAATACTGATTATAATAACACTAATATTATTATTGGTATTAATAATAATACTATGGAAATTCATATATTTTAAACTTCATATCTATATCATATATTATATCAGTACAAATAATAATAATATTATTAATTATTAATATAAATAATAGTGAAAGTAATAATAATAATATTGATATAATATTATATCTAAATTTGTAGTTTATATATTATTAACTATGTAATATTTAATAATCATACCATATATTATATAATAACTTTTATTGTATATTTATAATTTATAAATTTTATATATATCATGATATACATATGATAATAATTATAACTATAACTTATATTATATATATATATATATATATATATATATATATATATATATATATATATATATAGATTCATTTTTAATTACACTTACCTATCTTGTATCCTATTTTAAATATTTAATTCAAATGTTAAATTTATATTTTTAGTTTCAATTTATTATATATATACTTACATTTATATACATATTTAATTTATAAACAATTGTTCGTGAATCGTCGGACATAGCCAAAGGGTAATTGATTACATTAACACATTTCAAAGTTTTTGAGATTTCAACATTACAGACCTTGTTTATCGTGCCGGGAATATATAAAGATTAAGTTTAAATTTAGTCGGAAATTCCCGGGTCATCACAATTCATGACATATTTCAAAAGACGTTGCATTCGAGTTGTTGAGTTCATCAAGATTATTATTAAGTCAATTATAGTTGGATATATTATAAAATGGTATGCATGCCATCAACTTTCGATGTAAAGCAAGTTTGTCTTTTAAAAACGAATGCAATGTTTGTAAAATGTATGATATAGAGGTCAAGTACCTCACGATGTAATCAACTATTGTGAATTGTTTGTAATCGATATGGACTTCGTCCAGATGGATTAGGACGGGTCTCTATAGAATACCTGGTAATCGACATTAACAAGATGCATATAAGAATATCCCCTATCATTCTGAGACATCCATCAGACAAGATAAAAACGAATTCAAAGTACTAAAGCATCCGATACTTTGGATGGGGTTTGTTAGGCCCAAAAGATCTATCTTTAGGATTCGCGTTAATTAGTAGATCGGTTTACTAATTCTTAGGCTACCAAGCAAAAGGGGCATATTCGGCTTTGATCATTCAACCATATAATGTAGTTTCGATTACTTGTGTCTATTTCGTACAACAGTTATAAAAGCAGCGCATGTATTCTCAGTCCCAAAAATATATATTGCAAAAGCATTTAAAAAGGGAGTAATGAAACTCACGATATTGTATTTTGTAGTAAAAATACATATGACAACATTGAACAATGCAGGGTTGGCCTCGAATTCACGAACCTATATCATTTGTATATTTATTAATACACATAATCGTAATCGAACACACACACACACACACATACACACACACACACACACACACACACACACACACACACACACACACACACATATATATATATATATATATATATATATATATATATATATATATATATATATATATTAACACATATAATTGTATTTGAATAAATTTATATATATATTTATTAGTGGTAACACTTTCATATTAATAACTTATAGGTGTCATTAATTAATTAGATATATTCATTTTATATATTTTAAGTAAGTAAAGATATTAATACGGTTAAGTTATGGATATTAAATATATTCTTATATAAAAATCATTTATTAAATTAATAATTGTAATAATACTAAATTAAGGATAATAATGAAAATGATAGTGATAATAGTAATAATAAGAATGTATATTTTTAAAATGAAAATCTTAATAATAACTATAATAAAAATGATAGTTTTTCTAAAAATGATTCTTTTAATAATAATATAGTTGTGATAATCATAATAAAGGTACTAGTAGTAAAAATGATAATAATAATAATAATAATGTAGTTGTAAAAATAATAATTTTTAATAATAACAATACTAATAATGATAATAATAATGTTATTAATAATAATAATACATTATAATAATAACAATAATGATAATAAAGATAATAATACTTAATAATAATAATAATAATAATAATCATAATTGTAACCCTATGTG
Organism: Rutidosis leptorrhynchoides; assembly: GCF_046630445.1. NCBI lineage: Eukaryota > Viridiplantae > Streptophyta > Magnoliopsida > Asterales > Asteraceae > Rutidosis > Rutidosis leptorrhynchoides. The sequence goes on along the minus strand of NC_092334.1, from coordinate 245,497,949 downwards.
TTGACACGGGAATTTTCGACCAAATTTAAACTTAATCTTATATGATTTCGACACGATAAGCAATGTCTGTAAAGTTGAGTCTCAAAACTTTTGAATTGTTTTATATATTCAATTGGCCTTCGGCTGTTCCGACGATTCACGAACCATTGTTTGTAAATAAATATATAGATATAAATATAAATACAAGTATGCATAGATATTGTTTTGAACTAATAAAATGCACTCCAGTCAATTGGAATTAATAATGTGAAAATAAAATACAGAATAAGTAAGTTGCTATTAAAATATATATAATTATATATATAAATTCTAAACATAAATAATATCATATGGATTGTAAATTATAAATATTAAATACTTGATATAAGTTATAATACAATATATTATATAATTAGTAACTAGGATAAAATTTATAAATTGTAATATATTAAATTACAAGTTTGAATATAACCGTTATGTTAATATTATTAACAATAATTTCATTATAAACACTAATATGAATATTTGAATAATTAATATTATTATATATATAAATATGAATATGTAAAACTTGATATTTTCAAGTAAAACTAATATTATTATTACCAAATCTATTATTATTAATATTACTAGTTTCACCTTTATTATTAAAATGGATATTATATTATGTTTCCTTATATATATATATATATATATATATATATATATATATATATATATATATATAATGGATATATATAACTATACAAACACTAATATATACACATATATATATATATATGTATACAAATTTCAGTTATATACATAAATGAAAACATATATAGAAAATCGGATACATATAAATATATTTATATATAAATTACAAATGTATAATTATATAAATGTTTATACTAATATATATATATATATATATATATATATATATATATATATATATATATATATATATATATATATATATATATATACGATTATATATAGATACATAAAGATATATATGAATATACAGAATTATATAAAAGTAGCCATTTATAAAAATAGATACAGATATATATAAATAAATCAGTTTTATTATTGAATTAATAAGTTAAAAAAAATATAGATATGCGTACGTTTATTTACATAAAGGATAATTAGATTCAGTTCCACATCGTTATCATGCTATCAGCGAATTTGTTTTTTGTCTCTCAAGTGGTTTAACATCTTTCTCAATCGTACAATTTGGGTATCAATCAGATTCCCTTTTAATTTCTTTTAATTATTTTCTGTACCTGATTTTTTTTTATTCTGTCGACCTTTAAACAATTTAAAACTCGATCACAATCAGTGTGAAAGACTCCAGACGACCTACATTATCTATTAACAACTCCAATTACCTTTCACAACTTGTAAATTGACGAATTAAATCACAATTTGAAAAACCACCCAGTCGATTGTCTTGTTTTTTGAGTCCAAACCACTACAGCTCAATTTATCAACGAATTATAAAATCCTTGAATGCAGTTAGGTTTGAAATCTATCATATAAACTACCTGCAAATTTTTAAAGTCCAACATACTCTATCGAATTTCAATTCTAAGGTCAAAGTTAATTTTTAAGAAGTCAAACTTCTAGTTCATAGCTAAATTCGAACTCAATTGGATATTTCAGAATCAATTAAGGATACAGGTAGTTTCTATGAGTCGTTTTCAACTTCTTTTATGTTATAAATATTAGTTAAAACTGTCTAGATTTTTAAATCACGATTTGAGTTCATATCGAGTTATAAGTTTCTGTTACAGCAAATTTTATATATATATATTTTTTGTTTTAATCGATTCTGTAAGTCTCAAAACGTTTCTGTGTCCAAAAACTAATTAAATAAAATGATAATTAGATGATTTGAAACCTTGGTTGATTTGAAGTCACGATGAAGAAGAAGAAGGTGGAAACGGGGTTAAATAAATACGGGTTAATTATAATTGTGTTCGGTATAATTTCGGATAAAGGGCAACAGCCCAGCTGGTGTGAGGTGTTGTTGGGTTTCGAGAGGTCGGGGGTTCGAGTCCCTGGGGGTGCAGCATTTTTTTTGCCGAATTTTTCTTGAAAGGTAGTTACCTTTTTTTTATATGATTATCATTATTTGATTTTTATTATTATTAGAAATAGATTTATCATGATGATTATTATTATCTTATTTATTATTATTATTATTATTATTATTATTATTATTATTATTATTATTATTATTATTATTATTATTATTATTATTATTATTATTATTATGATTATGATCAACATTAGTAATATTATTAAGACTACTATCAATATATTCACTGATATTAGAATTTTTAGTTATAACTAATATTATTTTCAGTATTATTATTATTATTATTAGTATTGTTATTAATATTACCATTAAGATTATTACTACTATCAAAAATTTTCATTAATAATTGTTATTGTTAGTAAAAGTATCATTATTAGTAGAGATGATCATTGTCATTTTTTTTTTTAAATCCATCAATCTTAACATTATTATTATTAATTAACATTTTTACTATTATCACTATTACTGTTAACCAAGTGACTAATGATATTATCAAAAATTATTATTCTCAACATCATTATTAAATCTAATTAAAAGTATTATTATCATTAATTTATTATTATTATAATTACTATTTTTATCAAGCAAAATGATATATATATATATATATATATATATATACATATATATATATATATATATATATATATATATATATATATATATATATATATATATATATATATATATATATATATATATATATATATATTACTGTTAACTAAGTGACTAATGATATTATCAAAAATTATTATTCTCAACATCATTATTAAATCTAATTAAAAGTATTATTATCATTAATTTATTATTATTATAATTACTATTTTTATCAAGTAAAATGATATATATATATATATATATATATATATATATATATATATATATATATATATATATATATATAAATACATTACATATAACATAGTTAATATTTTTTTTTAAATATAAGTTACTAATATAAAAAGTATATCATTAATAATAATATATAATTGTTCGATTACAAGTATATGTTTTAATATATATATGAATAATATAGGTTCGTGAATCCAAGGCCAACCTTATACTTGTTCAATATCGTTCTATGTATTTTTACTACAAAATACATTAGGTGAGTTTCATTTGCTCCCCTTTTACTCTTTACATTTTTGGGGCTGAGAATACATGCAACTGTTTTATTAACTGTTTTACAATATTTATATGCGTGAGTTTCATTTACCTTTTTACCCTTTATATTTTTGGGCTGAGAATACATGCACAACTTTTATAACTGTTTTACGAAATAGACACAAGTACGTGAAACTACATTCTATGGTTGAATTATCGAAATCGAATATGCCCCTTTTTATTAAGTCCGGTAATCTAAGAATTAGGGAACAGACACCCTAATTGATGCGAACTCTAAAGATAGATCTATCGGGCCCAACAAGCCCCATCCAAAGTACCAGATGCTTTAGTACTTCGAAATTTATATCATGTCCGAAGGAGGATCCCGGAATGATGGGGATATTCTAATATGCATATTGTTAATATCGATTACCAGGTGTTCAATCCATATGAATGATTATTTTTTCTCTATGTATGGGACGTACGTTTATGAGAAATGGAAATATGAAATCTTGTGGTCTATTAAAATTATGAAATAATTATTTATGTTAAACTAATGAACTCACCAACCTTTTGGTTGACATTTGAAAGCATGTTTATTCTCTGGTATGAAAGAAGTCTTCCGCTGTACAATTGCTCATTTAAAAGATATTACTTGGAGTCATTCATGACATATTTCAAAAGACGTTGCATTCGAGTCGTCGAGTTCATCAAGATTATTATTTAGTCAATTACAGTTGAATATATTATGAAATGATTTGCATGTCATCAATTTTCGATATAAATCAAGTTTGTCTTTTAAAAACGAATGCAATGTTTATAAAATGTATCATATAGAGGTCAAGTACCTCACGATGTAATGAACTATTGTGAATCGTTTGTAATCGATATGGACTTTGTCCGGATGGATTAGGACGGGTCCTTTCAGTTGGTATCAGAGTGGTGGTCTTAGCGAACCAGGTCTGCATTAGTGTGTCTAACTGATAAGTCGTTAGGATGCATTAGTGAGTCTGGACTCCGACCGTGTCTGCATGTCAAAAGTTTTGCTTATCATTTTTGTCAGAAATCATTTCCTTATCATCCTTAATAAATTACCTGCTTATTATTCTTAGTCTAGACACATCTTATTGCATTGACTGCATGAATAGTGTATATACAAAATTCATATCTTAGCGTATCTGCTAATTCATATCTTAGCGTATCTGTTATTGTTATCTTTACCTGACAGCTTCAGTAGATTCCTCCGTAACTTATGAGATTTTAGTATTACCTATGAATATGTAAATGATGTATAGCAGGATACTAATCTACATCCTATAATCTATTTCTTATCGAAAATCCTTCATCTGATCGTACGAGATGAATCCTTCAACTAGTTCGAGTCCCTCGGATTTCGACAGCTATTCCGATAGTTATCCCGATAGTTATTCCGAATGGATAGTCATCTAAGCTTCGGAAGCAACGTCACCAGAATGAATCAACCAATTATCCAACCCCAATGCATCTGATGGATTCGTAGTTGACTTAATCAATGGAGACGTGCAGAAGGCAATCCCTTCCACCAACCGAATTCACCTCTTGACAATGAACCTGAAGCGTTTACCGGCGAACCTATTCGAGACACCATTTTCAATCTCATTTCCAGGGTAACTCGACAGGATTATATTCTATCCACAATTCTGAACCTTATTCATCCGCTAGTCCGAACCGAAAATCACCCCGGTGTAATAGAAGAAGTCAACGAGCTTCGCGCTCGGGTAGTGGCTTTAGAGAATATGGTGCGAAGGTTACAAACACCAGCAGCAGCACCAGCAGCATAACCAGTACCACCACCAACGCCAACAGTACCATTACCACCACCAAAAACAACCGCATCGCAAACCTCAACTTCACAATCTGTCACGCGAACATCAACGTCATACGCACCATGGATACCAAGGAGTACCAACAACAATGAACGATGAAGTATTAATTCATAACTTCATTGAAGAAACATTCTGCGAAGAATATGTGGTTTCTAAAATTTTTAGAGATTATTTATCTTAGCTCAAACCGAAAATTTAATAAGTTTAATATCATATTGACTCATTAAATCCATAATTACATCTAAAGAAAATATATATGTATATATATTTTCATAAAGATTGTAATTAAAAATTCTTTCGTACAAACTGTTAATGGTGAAAATATTTTAACGGGTAGGTAATACCTGAGGAATATTTAGATTTCACATTAAAAAGTTATACTGTACATTCTTCTATTCTGATTCAACAGTCATTTACTATCCTACTTACAACCACCGATATACGTATCCGTTCACCGCAAAATAACCATTTTTATTCAATTTCATATTCGGATTTTGACCTATCAGAATCCAACAAGTGGCATAATGAAGAAAACATATGACAAAATAAAATTTGTTAGAAACAGACTAATTAATTATGAGAAATTGTGTTAAGGATCCACACTAACTGTTCCTAGCTAATTGTTCCTAGCTAACTGATTACATTTTTTTATTGCAATTTAATTATCGCAATTTACATTCTCGCAATTTACATTCTCGCAATTTTATTTATTGTCATTTAATTTCTGTATTTATTTTACGCACTTTAAATATCGAGACACGTATACAAGGTTTTGACATATCATATCGACGCATATATATATATATTATTTTTAATAACCATAGACACTCTATATGCAGTAATGATCGAGTTCTCTATACATGGTTGAGGTTGATTCTATAATAATATATATACTTTGAGTTGTGATCTAGTCTGAGACATGTACACGGGTCACGATACGTATTAATTAATTCGAATATTATATAGTAAACTATATATGAATTATTATTTGTACACTGCTAACTGTGGACTATCAACTGAAGACTATCAACATTGGACAATTAAAATAAATTAAAATATTGACTATAAATATGAAATTAAACAATTCTTCAAGTATGCCACTTGATTTCATCTTAAACCTCATTTGTATCTTGACGATTACGATCTGCGTTCAAACCTGTCATAATTCCTGAAAACACCTCAAACGAGAGGATGAACCAACCGAACTTCATCTACGGAAGGAAAAATTTACGCATATGGTTATGCACCTGAGAAACTCTAGGCAACTGATAAAAGTTTAACACGTAGCCGCGTCAGATCCTTTGGCATTTATTAGCAAAAATAACTTTGCGATCACTTTTTAAGGTAGCCAATTTTGTCACAGCTCCAACAAGTCAAATTCGACTTTTTATTCGAAGTAGCCTTACTATAATCCTGGTATATACGATTACCCTTTTGATACCAGAGAATTCTTTTATATTCCACCATATTACCAGCAGACATACCAGCAACCTCGTTACTTCTTGGCTTAAATCTCTCTGACAAATCATTATATTTATTCATTGAAACCCTATCATATACTCATCCGTATCTTGTAACGAGAACTGCCATACCAATTATCGGGAATTAGCAATCAGTACTTTAAAAACTCACAGCATATCTACATCAACAGTTATATGTATGACATTTATCTCTTAGAATTATGATCTATCCTTCTAGAATTCTGAAAAACACTTAGTCACAAATCAATACTCTGAATGTTGAAAAAGCTGAATGAAGCAGCAGAAACTATAGACAACCGTAAACGACCTTAATCATCGGAAGTTTGATGATAAAGAATAGTATGTTGGAAAAGCTCAGAAAAGTTGGAATTGGAAAACGGATTGAGCTAACCAAGAAGGAGACCAAGGAAAAATACAAGGACCATACTCTATATTCAAAGAATCCAGGTAATTCTGGATCCGTTGAAATCTGTAGAGAATATCTTGCTCCGAAGTCATGTTAAAATTTTACGAAAAATCTTTATCTATCAACCATCGAACTTAGAAATTCCAAAAATATCATCATCAATACCTTCGATATTTCTGAGGATATTTTTGTAAATATTCTCGTCCGAAATTATATACCTCTTCGTGCTTCCTGTGTATCATTATATTGGAAACATTCAATAGAAAATCAATTATCGAAAGGCGGATTATGCGAAACTATGAAGGAAGCCGTGGACAAATCACAAAGAATAAGTTTGACTTCAAAGAATCCAAATGATTCTGTTTCTGATGAAATCTTTAGCTAATACCTTGCTTCCGAATCTAAACCCTTACGGATAAATCTTCTTCATCATCCTTCGATATTAGAAATTCCAAGGTATCATCATATCTTTCATTATAAATATCCTCCATATTTCTGAAGATATTTTCATAATTATTCTTATCTGAAATCATTTATCTCTTCGTGCTATCAGTGTTACATCATATAGAAACTGTTAGTTTCTATATCCTGTAAACTTTTGAGCTTAAAATATGAATGTTATTGAAGTAATGTTGGGAACTGATGCATGAGTTAGTATAATATAATGACACTTGATCAATGTGATTATATTACAGTAAGTCATGCTGAGTTCTAATGGGACATGATGGTTCACAGTAGATCATACCACCATCATGTGTCATGTTACATAACTCTTTCATTCTAATTAACTTCTGAACATATCAAGAAAGTATATTCTTGATAGCTCTATTCTCAATGATTCTGGTAATTTGACGAATCAAATCGTGCTATTACGTTCTTTCTTGATTATAACATTAAATTCATTTGAAACACCATACTTACAAATTCTAGACCATTACTCGTTTTACTAGAGATCGAGAGGAGAATAAAAAGACGAAGAGCTCCGAAACATAAAGGAAGAAATAAAACTCGACAACAACACTAAAATTACAATAATTAAAAATTAAAACATCACGACAATTAAAAATTAAAAGATTACAATCAAACTACCCGTCGTCGTCAATTGTCATCTGCAAAGTAGCGTTCATCAGTCATTTCACCATCCGTGAGGTACTCTGGAGACATCGGTATTTCTCTTGATGCCTCAACTGCTGCTTCAGCTAATTCATCGAGGTAACGATAACCCAACGTCTCTTCATCTTCAAGAACCGCATACAAAGAAATGCGTTTACCGAGATCTTCAATGGTATCTTTTATAAAGTACCATTGATCATCGGTACACAAAAAACTTGCCCTACAATCCGCATCATAATCGTCTTTATAAAAGAACACAGACGTGAATTCACACGGAACTTTTTCCTTCAGAAAGGATAGCAAGTCTTGTAAACCAACATCACGAATGTCGATATCTTCGAACGAAATACTGTCACTCCACCTATATTCCTTCATTTGGTTACGGAAATCACCTCCGTAATGAACATCGAATGAAACAATCATTGGGGGAAGTGTTAACATTTTTGCAGTTTGGGAGCGTTTGATTTTTGATTTTGAGAAAGGTGGAAATATAAAAGAAATATATGATGAGTGTATAAAATGAAGTATATGGTTGGTGTTTTTATAGTGTAAAAGTGACCGTTGGGATAGCCGTTGGAATTTTTTTATTTTACTAACGGCTAAAAATTTGGGCAAGTTTTTGGGCGAAGGTGGACGATGCCCGTTGGGACCTCTCTTATGATAGTTTCATTCGTACTCTTCGAATAATTGAATTGTTTTATCCATATTAATCAAAAATGATAAAACTCTATTTATCAGCTCATATTCGTCAGGAAAACATATTTATTGTTAGCCATGATGACCTCACTCAAATTTCGGGACGAAATTTCTTTAACGGGTAGGTACTGTGATGACCCGGGAATTTCTGACCAAATTTAAACTTAATCTTATATGATTTCGACACGATAAGCAAAGTCTGTAAAGTTGAGTCTCAAAACTTTTGAATTGTTTTATATATTCAATTAGCCTTCGACTGTTCCGACGATTCACGAACCATTGTTTGTAAATAAATATATAGATATAAATATAAATACAAGTATGCATAGATATTGTTTTGAACTAATAAAATGCACTCCAGTCAATTGGAATTAATAATGTGAAAATAAAATACAGAATAAGTAAGTTGCTATTAAAATATATATAATTATATATATAAATTCTAAACATAAATAATATCATATGGATTGTAAATTATAAATATTAAATACTTGATATAAGTTATAATACAATATATTATATAATTAGTAACTAGGATAAAATTTATAAATTGTAATATATTAAATTACAAGTTTGAATATAACCGTTATGTTAATATTATTAACAATAATTTCATTATAAACACTAATATGAATATTTGAATAATTAATATTATTATATATATAAATATGAATATGTAAAACTTGATATGTGCAAGTAAAACTAATATTATTGATATTATTATTACCAAATCTATTATTATTAATATTACTAGTTTCATCTTTATTATTAAAATGGATATTATATTATGTTTCCTTATAAATATATATATATATATAATGGATATATATAACTATACAAGCACTAATATATACACACGCACACACACACACACACACACACACACACACATATATATATATATATATATATATATATATATATATATATATATATACAAATTTCAGTTATATACATAAATGAAAACATATATAGAAAATCGGATACATATAAATATATTTATATATAAATTACAAATGTATAATTATATAAATGTTTATACAAATAAATATATATATATACGATTAAATATAGATACATAAAGATATATATGAATATACAGAATTATATAAAAGCAGCCATTTATAAAAATAGATACAGATATATATAAATAAATCAGTTTTATTATTGAATTAATAAGTTAAAAAAATATATAGATATACGTACGTTTATTTACAAAAAGGATAATTAGATTCAGTTCCACATCGTTATCATGCTATCAGCGAATTTGTTTTCTGTCTCTCAAGTGGTTTAACATCTTTCTCAATCGTACAATTTGGGTATCAATCAGATTTCCCTTTTAATTTCTTTTAATTATTTTTTGTACCTGATTTTTTTTTATTCTGTCGACCTTTAAACAATTTAAAACTCGATCACAATCAGTGTGAAAGACTCCAGACGACCTACATTATCTATTAACAACTCCAATTACCTTTCACAACTTGTAAATGGACGAATTAAATCACAATTTGAAGAACCACCCAGTCGACTGTCCTGTTTTTGAGTCCAAACCACTACAGCTCGATTTAGCAACGAATTATAAAATCCTTAAATGTAGTTAGGTTTGAAATCTATCATATAAACTACCTGCAAATTTTTAAAGTCCAACATACTCTATCGAATTTCAATTCTAAGGTCAAAGTTAATTTTCAAGAAGTCAAACTTCTAGTTCATAGCTAAATTCGAGCTCAATTGGATATTTCAGAATCAATTAAGGATACAGGTAGTTTCTATGAGTCGTTTGCAACTTCTTTTATGTTATAAATATTAGTTAAAACTGTCTAGATTTTTAAATCACGATTTGAGTTCATATCGAGTTATAAGTTTCTGTTACAGCAAATTTTATATATATATATTTTTGTTTTAATCGATTCTGTAAGTCTCAAAACGTTTCTGTGTCCAAAAACTAATTAAATAAAATGATAATTAGATGATTTGAAACCTTGGTTGATTTGAAGTCACGATGAAGAAGAAGAAGGTGGAAACGGGGTTAAATAAATACGGGTTAATTATAATTATGTTCGGTATAATTTCGGATAAAGGGCAACAGCCCAACTGGTGTGAGGTGTTGTCAGGTTTCGAGAGGTCGGGGGTTCGAGTCCCTGGGGGTGCATCATTTTTTTTGCCGAATTTTTCTTGAAAGGTAGTTACCTTTTCTTTATATGATTATCATTATTTGATTTTTATTATTATTAGAAATAGATTTATCATGATGATTATTATTTTCTTATTTATTATTATTATTATTATTATTATTATTATTATTATTATTATTATTATTATTATTATTATTATTATTATTATTATTATTATTATTATTATTATTATTATTATTATTATTATTATTATTATTATTATTATTATTATTATTATTATTATTATTATTATGATCAACATTAGTAATATTATTAAGACTACTATCAATATATTCACTGATATTAGAATTTTTAGTTATAACTAATATTATTTTCAGTATTATTATTATTATTAGTATTATTATTATTAATATTATCATTAAGATTATTACTACTATCAAAAATTTTCATTAATAATTGTTATTGTTAGTAAAAGTATCATTATTAGTAGAGATGATCATTGTCATTTTTTTTTTAAAATCCATCAATCTTAACATTATTATTATTAATTAACATTTTTACTATTATCACTATTACTATTAACCAAGTGACTAATGATATTATCAAAAATTATTATTCTCAACATCATTATTAAATCTAATTAAAAGTATTATTATCATTAATTTATTATTATTATAATTACTATTTTTATCAAGCAAAATGATATATATATATATATATATATATATATATATATATATATATATATATATATATATATATATATATATATATATATATATATATATATATATATATATATATATATACACACATTACATATAACATAGTTAATATTTTTTTTAAATATAAGTTACTAATATAAAAAGTATATCATTAATAATAATATATAATTGTTCGATTACAAGTATATGTTTTAATATATATATGAATAATATAGGTTCGTGAATCCAAGACCAACCCTATACTTGTTCAATGTCGTTCTATGTATTTTTACTACAAAATACATTAGGTGAGTTTCATTTGCTCCCCTTTTACTCTTTACATTTTTGGGGCTGAGAATACATGCAACTGTTTTATTAACTGTTTTACAATATTTATATGCGTGAGTTTCATTTACCTTTTTACCCTTTATATTTTTGGGCTGAGAATACATGCACAACTTTTATAACTGTTTTACGAAATAGACACAAGTACGTGAAACTACATTCTATGGTTGAATTATCGAAATCGAATATGCCCCTTTTTATTAAGTCTGGTAATCTAAGAATTAGGGAACAGACACCCTAATTGACGCGAAATCTAAAGATAGATCTATCAGGCCCAACAAGCCCCATCCAAAGTACTGGATGCTTTAGTACTTCGAAATTTATATCATGTCCGAAAGAGGATCCCGGAATGATGGGGATATTCTAATATGCATATTGTTAATGTCGATTACCAGGTGTTCAATCCATATGAATGATTATTTTGTCTCTATGTATGGGACGTACGTTTATGAGAAATGGAAATATGAAATCTTGTGGTCTATTAAAATTATGAAATAATTATTTATGTTAAACTAATGAACTCACCAACCTTTTGGTTGACATTTGAAAGCATGTTTATTCTCAGGTATGAAAGAAGTCTTCCGCTGTACAATTGCTCATTTAAAAGATATTACTTGGAGTCATTCATGACATATTTCAAAAGACGTTGCATTCGAGTCGTCGAGTTCATCAAGATTATTATTTAGTCAATTACAGTTGAATATATTATGAAATGATTTGCATGTCATCAATTTTCGATATAAAGCAAGTTTGTCTTTTAAAAACGAATGCAATGTTTATAAAATGTATCATATAGAGGTCAAGTACCTCGCGATGTAACCAACTATTGTGAATCGTTTGTAATCGATATGGACTTTGTCCGGATATATTAGGACGGGTCCTTTCACCCTAATCATAGTAATAATAATAATAAACGACACTTAATACTTGTATTGGTAATAATAATAATAATAATAATAATGATAAAATAAAATAAAATAAAAGTGTATACCCTCTCCAAGCTGTTTCTAAAAAGAAATGTCCCAGACGAGACCCGAACCCGCGACCTCTCGAAACCAACACAACATGCCTTAACCATCCTTCTATTTCCGTTTTTCTGATTGAATTCACTAATCAAACTATATAACGCGTTTTATGGTTTCATCAATTTCCTCTCAAATCCAAATCACAGGAAGACAACCAAATCATATCCAAATCATCATCAACGTGAACTTCTTTCATCATTATCTATCATGTATCATAATCTTATTTACATCATTATTATAATCTTATCTTAATCACCATTACATAGCATCGACATCCTCATCTTCATTACATCCTCGTGTACTAGCTTCATCATCACAGAATATCATCATCATCAAATTCATTCTGCTCAATTGTTCATGTAACAGTGATCATCAACTAATCAAAGTTTGGGTTTCGGCCCAACAGCAGACCCAATCTAACCACAATTTAAACTAACCCAAATCTTAGGCTAGTATCCTGCAGCCCAAAAGGAAAAATAAAACATCCCGGCCCAATTATAATCACAAGCCCAAAATCCGATTCTTAAAGCTCAAAATGTATTCGTGGTTTGCAGTTCAAAAGCGACAAAAATAAAAGGTGGGGACTCCAGTTTATACTCATTCATAAACAATGCAATAATTTTGATGATTTGAGTGGGGTTGTCGGCCAACGAACCAAAAAGGAAAAAGATGTACTTAACAGCAGCTATACACGACTTCTCTCATCATCTTCTTAATCATTATTCTCCTCGCTGCAGTAACTTCGTGTACCATCATCATCTTCGTTCGCTGTTCTGCAGCAGTAGCAGTAAACAGGATAAGAATTGTGCAGCAGCTACAGGTTGTAGTTTAATGGTGCAGCGAGTATATTTGATGGTTTTGGTTTCGGTTTACAATCGAACAACATGGTGGGAAGACGTAACTCGTTGGTTCATGGTTTGAGAAAAATGGGTTTGATGATGTGGGTTTGTGTTGAGGCTTGTCGAGCATGAAAACCAAGAACAAGATATAGGAATAGTTAGTGTGTGGGTTGTGGTGTTAGAGATGGTAGTGATGGTGGTTGTTCTTGGTGGTGGTTGGCTACGGTTAAAGTGGACTGGAGGAGGGTGGCCGAAGATGTAGGTGGTTTCTAGATGGTGGTATCTTCGTGAGCAAGATGAAGCAGGAACATGGATTGCATTGTATGTATATGAGGTTGTGGGTTGAACAAGAAGCAACAAAACAGTCGCAAAGAAAGAAAACGAGTAGCAGTTCTCGATTGGTTCCAATGGGGTTATAAAGGCACTCTTTATGGTGATGATTCTTGTGATAAATGGAAAAACAGTAATAGAAAAACTAATGGTTTCGAGAAGCCGATGAATGGTAGGGACGAATAGCACTAAAAAAATGTTTAAAGGAAGTAGTGATCGATGGTGGTGATTGATTATGAACGTGGGTTGTGTTATGATCGGAACAACATAAACGTAAATGGTTTCTAATGGTTATTGACGGTGTGTATGTGTGATGTTTATGAACTGAACTAGTACATCAAGTTAACGACTGTAGTATCAATAATAGTGGTAGTGTTCTCGTTTTACTGTTTTGTCGAACATATAAGGATCATAAGGAAAAAAAATAGACGTGCAGTAGTAGTGTGAAGGGTGATGTTCTTGGGTAGGTTTAATGGAGGTGAAATGGGTGGTTGTAGGAGATGATGGAATTCGATATGAGGCTGGAACATGGTGTGTGTTTTCATTTGTATAAGTATATATTATGTGTCTCTATATATGGTTTTGCATATTTAAATAAAGAGAGTTGATAATGAAAAAGTAGGAACAGTAAATATTAACAATAATTTCAGATTCAATCAAATATATACAGGGTAGCAGCCATAATAATGTGCCGACAGTTAATCACGGGTAATATTTTGTGATCCGTTGTTAATCAATGGCGGATTAAAGTGTTCATAAAAATCTCATATTTTTAAATTAACTATATTTATTTATTTTGGTCATTATGGTATAAAATCTGATTAAAAAGGTTAGTCTTATTATTTGTTTTTAATTTCAAGTAATATGTACGGAGTGTTAAAATTCGAATTGAAAAATTAAAAATATTTAATAAGCCTAAATCTTACACAATCTAATTATGGACTAACATTAATTTTTATATTATCAAGAGTTCATTTTTAATTTGATTAAAATCTATAAACGAGTGCTACGAGCGTTTATTAAATAAATTCTAAATCTTATATATATATATATATATATATATATATATATATATATATATATATATATATATATATATATATATATATATATATATATATATATATATATATTTATAGTAATATCATATATTATTTTATTTACACAAATGAATTAAATCATATAAGTTTTTATTTCAAATTAATATATATATATATATATATATATATATATATATATATATATATATATATATATATATATATATAAATTTATTTACAGATAGTGGTTCGTGAATCGTCGAGAATAGTCGAAGGTCAAATGAATATATGAAACAGTTCAAAATTTTTGAGACTCAACCTAATAGACTTTGCTTATCGTGTCGAAATCATATAAAGATTAAGTTTAAATTTGGTCGGAAATTCCCGGGTCGTCACAGTACCTACCCGTTAAAGAAAATTCGTCCTGAAATTTGATTGGGATGGTCATGGCTGACAATAAGTATGTTTTCATGACGCATATAAGCTGAAGATTAGGGTTTTATCATCATTGAGTAATATGGATAAAACCATTTGATTTTTGTGAAGAGTACGAGTGAAGCTATCACCAAAAGAGTGAAATGAGTAGGTATAGATTCGTCATATCTTTTGATGTAGATAGGATTGATTTCCAAGTTCAAGAGATTTTGAGAAAATCTTCGTAATAGGATTTGATTCTTCGATAATCTAGGGAATTAGGATCTGCTTTAAATGCGATCATCTGTTTTGATTTCTCTGTCGGCTATTTTAATATAAATCCATCTCCTTTGTTTCCTTTTAACTCACACCTTCCATTATTTCTAACTCATACGTTAAAGCATTCATCAATATGCTCCATCCAGTTCTGCTTCTTGATATATTCCTAACCTTCATATTGGTCATTCTTCTTTTTCATCTACCGCCAGAAGAATCTATTTACTTCTACTATACACATGGTGTTATAGTGTTTTTAGTTCTCCCGTATCTTTATATTGCTATATGTATTGATATATACGGTTTATAATTTCTGGGTGGTTGTTGGGTTTTATATCTTCTCTTATATTTCGATGTTCCTGCTTCTGTCCCACAAAAGAGCTCTTTAGGACCCCACTCAAAAAGCGTATATCATAATGGGACACTAAATATCGTCTGGTCCTATCTAAGTAACTTTTATGACCCTATTTTACTAGGTCCCAGAAAAAAGGTCCTATAAGTGCATTTGATGATTCACAATTAAGGTGTCCTATGAAATCATATGATAATTATAATTAACGTGTTCTAAAATTTTACAATGATACAACATAAATATCATGTCCTGTTAGCTTATGTTATAATATGACTATGACAAATAAATATCCTATTAGAGTTTATTTCATATGACTTTTATATAAGGGGTTCTATTAAATTAACATGTAATACTACACTACGCCGATAAATGTATTATAAAGTACTATCTTATGGTTCACACTTAAAGTGTCCTATGAAATCATATGGCCATTAAGCCAGAAAAATATCAATCAGTCATATTAAGTCCTATTATGTTCTACTATGACACGACTAACAAAAATAAACGTCCTATAAAGGTACATTTCATATGAGCGTCATATAATGTGTCTTAATAACATAAATTTATTGGACATAAGTACCAAAAGACCTAACATGATACAATTTAATAAGACTCTCAGAAATAATTGGCCTCTTAAGATATATTTAATATGACGTTCATATTAAGTGTCCTATTACATAAACATATAATGAGACTCTATCAAATAAATGTCTTATAAGATCCTCTATTAGGATCTACTTTTTAAGTGTCCTATGAAAATATATGATTATGAGACCTACTCTAAAAACGTATCTCATCATAGGACCCTACTCTAAAAGAGTACCTCATAATAGGACCATACTCTAAAAGCGTAGCTCATAAAAGGACCTAAATATTGTTTGGTCCTATGTAAGTAGCATTTAGGACCATATTTTAATAGGTCCCAGAAAAAAGGTCCTATAGGAGCATTTTTCTTGTAGTGGCTGCGATTTATACCCCAATTTCTGTTTCGGAGCTTTGTCCTTTCGTTTCTTCTTCTTGCGATTAAGCACCGCTTGTAATGGTACAGAATTCGTAGATTTGAATTTCGGAATGAACATTGTTAATGTTCTAGGAAGGAACTTGTAATGGCATGATCTTAACTTGTCAAATTACCAGAATACCTCGAAAAAAGCCAAATCATCAAGAAATATTTTCTTGATATTTTAGAGGTTAAATAGAATACAAGAGTCGTATAACATGGCACATGATGATGTTATGATCTGTGAATCATCACGTTCCATTTAGAAACTCATCATGACTTACTGTAATATAATCACGTTGATCAAGTATCATTATATTATACTAAGTCATGCTTCAGCTCCCAACACTACTTCAAAAATATTCCTATTTTAAACTCAAATGTTTCAGAATTTAGAAACTAAAATAGTTTCTTTTATGATGTAATACAGATAGCGCGAAGAGGTAAATGATTTTAGATAAGAATAATTATGAAAATATCTTCAGAAATATGGAGGATATTTATAATGAAAGATACGATGGTATCTTAGAATTTCTAATATCAGAGGATGATGAAGAATATTGTCCGCAGGGGTTTAGAGTCAGGAGCAAGGTATTCGTTAATGACTTCAACATGTACGGAATCATTTGGATTCTTTGAAGTCAGGTTCAGTCTTTGTGATTTGTCCACATCATCCTTCATACTTTGCTCAATCCGATTTCCAGTTCCAAGACTTCTCTTTTTCTGCGCTTTGCCAGTACACTTATTCATTATCATCAACTTTTACTGTTAAAGTCGTTTATATTTTTTGCTGCTTCATCAGTATTTTTCCATTTTCGGAGAACCAATTCGTAGTTCGGAGTGTTTTTCAGAAACTTCACATTCAAATTAAGTCCAAAAGATAGACGTTATATATACACATATAACTGTTGGCGTAGACATGCTGCGAGATTTCAAAATACTGATTGCTAATTCCCGATGATTCTTATGGCAATTCTCGTTACAAGATGCGAATGAGTAAATGATGGGGTTTCGGTAAATATAATGATTCTTCGGAAGGTTAAAGATCTGTGAAGTTGTGAATAAGTTTATTGCTAATGTGGTGGAACATGAAAGGTTCTCCGGTAACAAAAGGGTAATCATATATATCAAGATTATGATAAGGCTACTCCGAATGAAAAATTGAAGTTGTCTTGCTGGAGCTGTGATAGAATTTGCTACTTTGAAAAGGAATTGCAAAGTTATTTTTGCTAATAAATGCCAAAGGATCTGACACAGATATGTGTTGAATTATGACTTTGGTTTCGCGATCTTTTTAAGTACATAACTGTGGGTAATATGTGGTTGAATCATCATCTCGATTGCTCATTATTTGAAGTGTCTTCAGAAATTTTCGAAGGGTTTGAACACAGATTGTAATCGTTAATATACATTTGATGTTCTAACACAGTTTTGAAGTCAAAGTATAGCTTTGAAAGATGTAGGAATCTAAAAGTGATGGTACCGGTTATATCTCGAATTGAATTCTAAGGTTTCAAAATCAGAATATTTAATTGAGTTTGAATGAATATGGTTGTTTTGATTTCTATGAAAGAATGTATATTATTGTGAAAGTAGGAAGTATAGTTGATAATTTGCTTAATCAGATTCGAAGAATGTAACATATTAATTGTGAATATATATATATATATATATATATATATATATATATATATATATATATATATATATATATATATATATATATATATATATATATATATATCTCGGGTATTACCTACCCGTTAAAAAAATTTCACAATTAATATTTTGTACAAAAGAATTTTATTACAGTCTTTATGAAAATATATATGTATATATTCTCTTCATATGTAACATAGATTTTAATGAGTTAATACTAAATTAAACTCATTCGATTTACTGTTGGAACTAGAAATGAATAATCCCTTGAAGGCTTTAGAGATTACATAAGTATTTCTTCAATAATATTGAAATTATGAATCAATACTTCGTTATTTGTTGAGGCGTGATGTTGGTTTTCGTTAAGTTCTTGTGAACTTAGCAAAGTATGAATGATGTTATCTGAAAAGTTTCGGGTACATCAATGATGAAAGTGTAAAATCAAAAATATACTTGATTTATTATGAAATGGAATTTGTTGAATTGAAACAGAGATTGTAGTTAACGATGGTTAAATTGAGGGCGAAGGACGTACATTATTGCATATTTGTAATATGAATTAACCGAGTAGTTAAGATTCACACACAATAACTTAGCACGGAAAGATTTATTTTTATTTCAAAATATTTATATATAAAATATACATATAATTTCTTCAGAGGGAATGAGTTAATTCTTCATAACTCATTGATACAATATACGCGTTATTGATTCGTAATGATGTCCACATTGATTCTTGAACTGACGGAGTTTGTGATGTTATAGGTGTTGTTAATTCTGATGCTGACTGTACTGACGATGCTGGTGACGCTGACGGTACTAATGATGCTGTTGGTAAAAAACAAGTTTAGCTTGTTAACCACACACCATTTTTGTCAGGGTTTCTACTCTTCCTTCTATCATTTTGGTTCGCTTAACTGATTTATGGTTAGGGCTAGATTAGATAATCTCTAAGACTTTAGAGATTACATAATCGCCGCAGAATGTTTCTCCAATGAAGTTATGAATTAATACTTCATCAGTTATTGTTGTTGGTACTCCTTGGTATCCATGGTGCGTATGACGTTGATGCTCGTGGGACAGATTGTGAAGTTGAGGTTTACGACGCAGTTGTGGTTGGAGGTGGTAATGGTACTGTTGGCATTGATGATGGTGGTACTGGTTATACTGCTAGTGCTGCTGCTGGTGTTTGTAATCTTTACACCATATTCTTCAAAGCCACTACCCGAGCGCGAAGCTCGTTGACTTCTTCTATTACACTGGGGTGATTGTCGGTTAGGACGAGCGAATAAATAAAATCTAGAATTCTAATACTTATATTTTTGTTTTTCTTTTTATATTTTCGAATATTTAAAACGTATTTTTATAAAAACGAATTTTAATAAAAGTAAACTAAAAATAAATTTTTATTTTTTTTATATTAGCGTTGCGCTTCCGGCTTTTAAGCGAGTCCCCGGCAGCGGCGCCAAAAATACTTGATGTTTTAGCAGAGTAGTATATAAAATAGCTATTAAATTTAGCAGGAAATACTATTAAATACGATACAATTTTACACAAGATATTTATTTATTTAGAGAATGGATATACTTAAACCTTGCTACAACACTTATAGGCAGCGTACCTAATCGTACAGTAGTGTAGTTTTTAGTAAGTCCGGTTCGTTCCACAGGGAATCTTTTTAAACAAAGCTTAACGCTATATTAGTTTACTTTTATAAAAATACAAATATATATATATATATATATATATATATATATATATATATATATATATATATATATATATATATATATATATATATATATATATATATATATATATATAAGTAATATTATTATTATAAAGGGGGGTTTTTACCGTTTAATGACCGGTTTGTCGATTTTAAAACTTTAGTCGCAGTTAAAACCAAATGTAAAATAATAAATAAATACAAGACTTAATTTAAAGCGTAAAGTAAATAACGATAATGAAATTGCGATTAATAAAAGTGCGATAAAATAAACTTGCGATAATTAAAAAGTACGATAATTAAAAGTACAATTAAATACAATAACAATAAAAATGCGATAATTAGAAGTGCAATTAAATATAAAATAAAGGAAATTAAATATGAAATAAAATAATTATGCTTATTTAAACTTCCGTAATCATGATGGTTGACGTGTTGATTTTAGTTTTATGCCCATGGGTTAATTGTCCTTTGTCCTGGATTATTTAATATGTCCGTCTGGTTTTTGTCCATAACAGTCCATCAGTCATAAATATAAAGTGCGAGTATCCTCGTCAAATTATCCTTATACCCGAAGTTAAATATTCCAACTAATTGGGGACTTAAACTGTAACAAGATTTTAATACTTTGTTTAATAATTACACCAGGATGTCTACTGAGTGTAATCCAAGGTTTTAATATTTTATTATCAATTATACCAAGTGTCCTTGTACATAATTTCACCCCTGTTTTAATTATTCTAGTGGCTATTAATCCATTCCCGTGTCCGGTTAAATGAACGATTATTCGTACATATAAATACCCCGCCCATCGTGTCCGATCGAGTGTATATGGTAATTTATAGGGACGCCCAATTGTAAATCTTTATATTAACATTAACAAACTAACATTTAGTTAAACAAATATAAAGCCCATTAATAGCCCATAGTCTAATTTCCACAAGTGTCGTTCTTTTGTCCAAACCCCAATTATGGTACAAAGCCCAATTACCCAATTTTAGTAATTAGCCCAACATCATGATTACTTCATTTAAATAAGCATAATAATAACTTAGCTACGAGACATTAAATTAAAAAGGTTGAACATAACTTACAATGTTTAAAAATAGCGTAGTGTTACACGGACAGAATTTCGACTTACACCTTTACAACATTCGCTAACATACCCTTATTATTAGAATTAAAATTAAAATTAAAATTAAAATTAAAATATAAATATATACGATATAGATAGAGAGATGGATATATGATGGATGAAAAATGATCAGAATTCGGTTGGCTTTATATGGTGTTTCAAAGTTTGGGGCTCCGCGACTCGCGGCATTTTTTGCCTTCAAACTCCGCGAGTCGCGGAGTTTGAAATTACAGCTCACCCATTTTGGAGTCTCTCTTGCCGACGGTTTTTATTTATTTATATAATATATAAATAATTATAAGAATTATTTAAATATTATATTATATTTATGTGCATAGTTGCCTTGTAATTTTTAGTCCGTTGCGTCGAGCGTTGAGAGTTGACTCTGGTCCCGGTTCCGGATTTTCGAACGTCCTTGCGTACAATTTAATATCTTGTACTTTGCGTTTTGAATCTTGTACTCTTGTAATTTCGAGACGTTTCTTATCAATAATTGGAACCTCTTTGATTGTCTTTTGTACTTTTGAGCTTTTTGGTCGTTTGCGTCTTCAATTCGTCGAATCTGTCTTTTGTCTTCACCTTTTATTATTTAAACGAATATCACTTGTAAATAGAACAATTGCAACTAAAAGCTTGTCTTTCTTGAGGAATAATGCTATGAAATATATGTTCGTTTTTAGCATTATCAAATATTCCCACACTTGAGCATTGCTTGTCCTCAAGCAATATCGTCTTGAAATACTAGAATCACTTCTTTATTCTTCACACTTTGTACATCAGTGATTTCTATACGGCGGTATAAACAATGGTAATAACGATATGGTTTACAGTCCCACATGCCTATAAAAATTTAGATCCATTAAGGAAATTGGATCTTTATGAAAACATTTGATCTTTTAAAAATTAAATCTAGTTTTTACCCTAGATAAGTTTTCCGGAATAACCCTTTACCGGTGTTTGCAAAATATTTTTGTGGGTTTGGTGGGTTTCAGATTTGAAAATTTTAGCTCAAAACTTATGGTTTTGTGTCACCCACTTGCTAACCTTGTATTTGGAAAGCAACACGTCCAGTTTACTTGTCCCGTATATTACCTTTCGGTAAACTACCGTCCGGTTGTAAAGGAAATCATTGAACAAGCAACTGTTAAGGCAATGTCCCCTGACATGCTTTTAATTATGGTCTATAACGTGTCGGACGCAATTACTATCCTTGGTAGGAGCAATAGTAAAGCTCACCCTTATAATTTTTTGGTCTGGCACAAGGTCCTGTCTTTGACCACTATGCAACCACCGTTCTTACGGTTGACACCCGATTTGGTTCAGGTGACCTAATGAATTCCAGGTGAATTCCTAGGATTTTACGTTCAATGGTAATGAACGCATTGAAAATAGGGTTTTCATAAAACAAATCGGTTTGTAATTTTGATCAAAATATTTTCTCGTTCAAGCTCGAGTTTAGATATCATTGAATTCCATGAGTTTGTAATTCTCAATCTTTAAGGTCAATCTCAAGGATTGAGTAATATCAGGCTTAAAAGCTGATTTTTGATCTTTTAAGGAGATTATCCTTTCTGGGGATCTGATTCATTATTCTTATCCAGCTAATTTGCATGGTGCTCCCCCATTGTACGAGATAAATCCTTCTTATGGTTAGGATAAATCTGACCACTTGGCGACCCTGTTTAATGCTGAGGTCCGTGGATTTCTTGCTGATTTTAGTGATGACTTTTCTAGATTTTTCGTCAACCTACAGCTGGTCTGGACGACAACTTCATGACCTAAATCAAGAAGCGCGTTTCTTTTTCAGAAGACTTTACTTCCTTTTAATGATGGAATTGATTCATCGTGTAGATCCATCTCTTCTTTTCTTTCATCGGGTAAAACAGTTTAGTTTAGTCCAAAGCAAAAGTATTTTCAGTTATTTGTACAAAAATATGTGACATATGTTTAAGATAACTTGGTAATTTTCCCACACTTGGCTTTTATTTTCCTTTTTATCGTCCTCTATTCCATTTTAAATGAATTTTAACATTTTAGTTTGTTTCTCAATTTATGTCCTTTCCGAGGTAACAATAATTTCGGTGTTAAAACCTAGTTTTATCCTTCATAAATATGTATAAACATGATTTTGAGTTCATTTAATTGAAATCATTTAAAAATTTTACTAGAATTGGGTAGTCAGTATATAAGACTAGGGCTGTTCTTTATTATCAGAGAGCACTAGATTCTAATACAACTACTGCTTTACTAGTATTTTTAATGGTAACCAAATGTTTAAAGTAAAAATTTTAAAATCCGAAAGAATTTAACCCCTTCCCACACTTAAGATCTTGCAATGCCCTCATTTGCAAGAAATCAGTAACAATTTAAATTATTGAGGGTGATTTGTGTGAAAATGATTAAATTTTACCAAAGTTTCCAAATATATTGGCGTTTGTTTGCTGAATGATAAATGGTGCACATCATTTGTTCATTCCGTCGTGTTGTTATTTCACATATATTTTGCATCTTGTCGTCAAAATTAGTTGCTTTTGCTGAACTTAATGCCA
This sequence comes from Rutidosis leptorrhynchoides, assembly GCF_046630445.1. Taxonomy (NCBI): domain Eukaryota; kingdom Viridiplantae; phylum Streptophyta; class Magnoliopsida; order Asterales; family Asteraceae; genus Rutidosis; species Rutidosis leptorrhynchoides. The sequence continues at coordinate 245,473,684 of NC_092334.1, read as the reverse complement.
GTCTTTGAAAATGCGTTGTTTTACCCTGTTGTGTACATAAGATAAACTGCAAACATATATACATATTTTTGAAGTTTGGTATATTACCCCACATTCAAAAATTATTAAAATCTAAGAATAAAAGTTAGAAAATTATAAAAACTATTACAATATTAACATAAGTATTAAATGTATCAATATTACAAATTACAAAATAAATAAAACTAAGTAGACTAGGGATGACACTGGTACCAATAGGGGTTCCAAGCATAACCATAGGTGCTATAGAATGCTTCGACAGGGTTATACGTAGGATACGGTGGTTGCATCTCTATAGACCAGGGAGGGAATATGGGTTTTGGCGTAGGAATATAGTTTCTACCTATATGTTGGCAATGAGCTATGATTTGGTTTTGATGAACTTGCCAATCTTCAAATGCTCTCTGTCTAGCATTTTCGTACTCATGTGAAGCTATAAACCTTTGCATTTCTTGCATTTCATTTCCCCCTCCTACATTACCTTGCTGTTGGTTTCTCTCAACCTGTGGATGTCTACCATGGTATTGTACTGCGGCGTTATTTCGCCTCTTCAAAACTTTCGCACCATGGTATACATTTAAACCTATAGTATCGCTGGGTTCTGGTTCTTCGACTAATAATCCCCTCCGACTTATATCCACACCGAGATATTCAGCAATCAAAGTAATAAAAATACCACCTCCTATTATGCTATGCGGTCTCATCCCCCTAACCATAGCTGATAAATAATAACCCACACAATAAGGTATACTTACAGTGCTTTGTGGGTCTCGAATACACATATGGTAAAACAAATCCTGTTCATTTACCTTTTCCTTGTTCTTACCTCTTTGTGTAATCGAATTAGCTAAAAACCTATGAATCACTCTTAATTCAGCTCTATCTATATCCAAATAAGAGTAATTTCCCCCTTTGAATCGGTGATGGCTTGTCATTTGACTCCATACACCGTGTGTATCGAAATTTTCATCTATCTTTCTACCATTTAGTATCAACCCTCTACAATCGGCAGATGCTAACTCCTCAGGCGTATATATACGTAAAGCCTGAGCCATGTCTAGTAAAGACATGTGGCGCATCGAACCTCCTAACAAAAATCTAATAAAAGATCGATCGGTTAAACTAGCTACCCGATCATTTAATTCTATACTACACAACAATTCTTCACACCATACTTTATATACAGGTCTACGCATGGTGAATAAACGTACCCAGTCATTAAAAGTAGAATTACCATACCTCTGTGCAAGTAATTCCCTAATTGGCCCGGCCAATTCTACAGCTTCTAATGGTCCCCATTCTATGACCCTAGGTACCTCAACAACTTTAGAATGAAGAGTATGCAAACCCCTTTGGTATTTTGGATAATCTATCCAAAGTCTGTCAAATCTCAGGTTCGGGTGCAAATCTTCCAAGTGCATATCAGAAAATGTCATGACTGGATGAGGTATATCTTGCTTGTAGTAGTTATCTACCTCCTGTTGTTCCGCATTCTCAGCAGGAGCATTGCGAGCTTGGGATGAAGATTCACCCCTTTCAGTCTGCAAAACACATCAAACACAATTTTTGTGCATCCAAATATGCATTAGTGTCAGCAAAATCATCAATCAAAATAATTACAATGACATGATCAATTTATATCAAACTTAAGCTCATTTTCACATTTTTATCAAATCTACACTTTTTCAAATAAGCATATACGAAAATGTTCGCCAAGTTCATAAGCATTCAACTCAAATAACATGTCAAAATATTCATTACTAGCAATTAAACAAGTTTCAAATGGCATTATCTTTCAAAAATCAAGTTCATGAATTTTAGACTTGAAAAAGTCCACTTTAATTCTCAAAATCATGTTTAGGCTCAAAGTTTGGATTATTTAACTACCTAAACATATTACACTACTTAATTTAGCAACAATTCATGACAAAAATCGGCCATAACCTGTTTATATCAAAAAGCCCCAAATTTGCTCAAGAACACAAACCCTAGATTACTCAAAATTGGCCTACCCCTTTAACAAGGGGATCATGGGTTCAAATCCATGCAAGCAATTAAAAACCCCATCTTGGCCACGGAGGTTCACCCGCGATGACTCCGGGCTGCCCGCAAAGCGGGTAGTCGCCCTGGGATATAGTCGACTCGCATAGCGAGGAGGAAACCCAGGCTAATCAAAAAAAAAAAAAAAAGATTACTCAAAATTTGAAGTTTAAGGCTTCTAATCATGTTAAATAGCATCAATCTAGGTTATACAAGCATAATACATAAACAATTTAAGCATAATTACACTAAAAAGCATCAAAATCAAATTGGGAAAAAAATTGCTCAAGAACACTAATTTTCGGATTAAATGGTGTTTAGGTGTAGAAATTTACCGTTTTTCTTGAGTAATTCCTTGATAGCATCCTTCTCAACATGATTTTAGTAAAAGATTTGATGATTAACGGTTAAAAATTGTGATTTTGGGGTGTATTTTTCGGGTTTTTGCGCAGTGTTTTCGCAGTGTTTTTCTTGTTTGAGGTGTGCAACTGAGCTGTTCCAGCTCCTTTTATTTTTTTCTGTAATCCGATCCCTCCGCGAGTCGCGGTGCTTAAAGCTTCAAACTCAGCGTGTCGCGGAGTTTGTTTGTTTGTTTTTTTTTAACATCTTATATTAATTAAAACAATTAAGTAATTAATTTTAAAATTTTGTTTCCTTTGTTATTTAGGACGAGGTCGTTTCGGATCGATGTCCTAGTCCGTCCTTAGACAAAATTTTAAAATTTGTCTTTTTGTAGCGATTGTTTTAAAAGCTAAGATTTTTGGGTTTTTTTTAATGTTTTTGGCATACTTTAATTTAATAAGATTAAAAATAATGATAATAAAAGTTCTCGTCCCTCCCTCGGGTAAAGCAATTTCGGTTCAAAGACATAGTCTTCAACTTACGACGAATTTTAAAAATCATATTTTTAACTTAATGAGATAAAGTAAATTTTTGTTTTTAAATTCACACAACTTAAATATAAAATTCAAAATTAATATTAAAAATTCACACCAAACTTAAAATTTGAAATGCATAAAATTAAAAATTCATATTTTAAAAATTAAAAATTCACATCAAACTTAATTTAAAAATTCATATTATAAATTCACACCAAACTTAATTTAAAAATTCATATTATAAATTCACACCAAACTTATATTAATTTTTCAAATATTTACAATTTTAAAAATATTGTTTTTACAAAGTTTACGATATTAATTTAAGATTTAAATATTAATTTTAAAAACATGGTAAACATAAAATTAAAAATCTTTTTGGCTTTTTATCCCACTTTAATCAATCAAATATTATCAAAAATATACGCCCCTCTTTTCGGTAAAGTAATTTCGGTTCCAAGACCTAATTTAACTCATGACGAATTTTTGAAATATTTTGGGTTGATTGTTTAAAGATATTTATACCTTAAGAATAAACGTTAAATTTCGCAGTGATGTAATAAATTTTTGAATGATATCAATAATTTCGGTCGCCAAACCTAATTTTATTCAATACCAGTTTAATACTTTATAGCGAACAAATTAGCGTTTATTATCAAAAGGTTAAAAATAAGAAAATAAAATAAAAACTGTACAGACTTACCTGTAAGATAGTATTCTTAGTTATATGATCTATCCCATTCATAAGATAGTCGGTTTAATTGGTTTTCCATAGCTACATAGGTGTAACCTCGAGCATTCAGTGTCTTTTCTTCTAAACATATGAACGGTCCGTCTCTGCATAAAGTAACAAATTCGGTGTTTGAATAGGTTTGATTATTTGAACATTTACCTCCATGTGACCATTTTCTGCATTTGTGACATCTTTCTAGGTGTCGTGCTCTTCTTTTCGCTGCGGATTTTGATTTTCCTTTACCAAATTGTAACTTATTATCTTCGCATCTAGATTCTTTTCTAACTCCGTCCATTCTTTCTCTGATTACTGATACTATTTCACTCGGTAGTGTGTCATTATTACGTTTAGTGATCAAAGCATGTAGCATTAGACCATGGTTTAGTTCACAGGTAGTCTTCATTTCCTAAAAAAAATAAAAATTCAGAATGGGGGGAGAAGACTAGTTCTTTAGGGTCTGCTAGGGAAAGACCATTCGGGTTCCATTTTCGAGAACTACACGAAAACAGATAATCTAACTCTAACAGCAATACATATTATCCTTTAAAGACTTGATTCTCCCCACACTTAGTTAGCTGTGGTGTCGAAATTGTGATTAACTTCATTGTCGACTTCCATCGGACTATCTATGTAGTGTTTAACTCTGTGACCATTAACTTTAAATTCAATCCCATTTGAATTTATCAATTCTACTGTTCCGTATGGGAAAACTCTTTTGACTATGAATGGTCCAGACCATCTTGATTTCAATTTTCCAGGAAATAGCTTGAATCGTGAATTGAAAAGAAGAACTCTGTCTCCTTCTTTAAATTCTTTTAAACTTCTGATTCTTTTATCATGCCATTTCTTCGTTCTTTCCTTATAGATTAACGAATTATCGTATGCTTCATGTCTTAATTCTTCTAATTCGTTTAGTTGACTTAACCGTAGACGTTCGGCTTCATGTAAATCAAGATTACATGTCTTCAAAGCCCAAAATGCTTTGTGTTCAATTTCTACTGGAAGATGACATGCTTTTCCATAAACAAGTCTAAAAGGTGTGGTTCCAATTGGAGTTTTGTAGGCTGTTCTAAAAGCCCAGAGTGCATCCTCCAATTTAATGGACCATTCCTTCGGATTTGATCCTACGGTTTTCTCTAGAATACGTTTTAAAGCTCGGTTGGTATTTTCAACTTGTCCACTTGTTTGTGGATGATATGCGGTGGAGATTTTATGAGTTACTCCATATCTTTTAAGAACTTTCTCAAGTTGATTATTACAGAAATGAGTACCCCGATCACTTATTAAAGCTTTCGGTGTTCCAAACCTTGCAAAAAGACGTTTTAAAAAGTTGACTACAACTCGTGCATCGTTAGTTGGGAGAGCTTGTGCTTCCACCCATTTAGATACATAATCAATGGCTACGAGTATATATAGATTATTATGAGATTTTAGAAATGGACCCATAAAGTCAATACCCCAAATGTCAAATACTTCACATACTTGGATGACATTTTGTGGCATTTCATCACGTTGACTTATTTTTCCGGCCCTTTGACAAGCATCACAGGATTTGCAAAGAAGGTGTGCGTCTTTGTAAATTGTAGGCCAATAGAATCCAGCATCATAAACTTTTCTTGCTGTTAGTTGAGTCCCATAATGCCCTCCTGTTGGTCCTGTGTGACAATGGTTTAATATTTTACTAGCTTCATCTCCAAATACACATCGGCGTATTATTCCATTGGGACAACTTTTAAACAGATGTGGATCTTCCCAAAAATAGTGTTTTATATCACTGAAGAATTTCTTTCGTTTTTGGTACGATAATCCTTTTTCAAGGAATCCACAAACTAAGTAGTTTGCATAGTCTGCAAACCATGGAATTTCTTTATAATCTATCTTCAATAGATATTCATCAGGAAAGTTGTCTTGTATGGCCGATTCATTTAGAACTTCTAACTCAGGATTTTCAAGACGAGAAAGATGATCAGCGGCGAGATTTTCTGCTCCTCTTTTATCTCGGATTTCAATATCAAACTCTTGTAAGAGTAAGATCCAATGGATTAATCTTGGTTTAGCATCTTGTTTTGAATATAGGTATCTAAGAGCAGAATGGTCGGTATAGACCACCGTTTTTGCTAGAACGAGATATGATCGAAATTTGTCAAAAGCAAAGACAATAGCAAGGAGTTCTTTTTCAGTAGTTGTATAGTTCGTTTGTGCTCCTTGTAACGTCTTACTAGCATAATATATAGGTTGAAATCGTTTTTCAATCCTTTGTCCTAAAACGGCTCCCATTGCAAAATCACTTGCATCGCACATTAGTTCAAATGGTAGATTCCAATTTGGTGTTATCATGATCGGCGCATTAGTTAGTTTCTCTTTAAGAATATTAAAAGATTTGATACACTCATCTGAAAATATGAATGGAGCATCCTTTTCTAGGAGTTTATTCATAGGAGTGGCAATTTTAGAAAAATCTTTTATGAAACGTCGGTAAAAACCGGCATACCCTAGAAAACTCCTAACTCCTCTAACATTGGTGGGATGTGGAAGTTTAGCAATTACATCTACTTTAGCTCTATCCACTTCAATTCCTTCTTTTGAAATTTTATGTCCAAGAACGATGCCTTCTTTAACCATGAAATGGCATTTCTTCCAATTAAGTACTAGATTTGATTGTTCGCATCTAATAAGCATTCGTTCCAGATTAGCTAGACATGATTCAAATGTATCACCGAAGACTGAAAAGTCATCCATGAAAACTTCCATGCATTCTTCTATCATGTCTTGAAAAGTCGCCATCATACACCTTTGAAAGGTTGCAGGGGCGTTGCAAAGTCCAAATGGCATGCGTTTGTAAGCAAAAGTACCATAAGGGCACGTGAATGTGGTTTTCTCTTGATCCTCGGGTGCTATTGGAATTTGAAAATATCCGGAAAATCCATCTAGAAAACAATAGTAACTATTTCCGGCTAATCTTTCCAACATTTGATCAATGAAAGGTAAGGGAAAGTGATCTTTTCTGGTGGCGTCATTTAATTTTCTATAATCAATACATACACGCCATCCTGTTACAGTCCTAGTAGGAATAAGCTCATTTTTCTCATTTGTAATGACAGTCATGCCACCCTTCTTAGGCACGCATTGAACTGGGCTTACCCATGGACTATCAGAGATTGGATAAATTAGACCTGCGTCTAGCAGTTTAATAATCTCTTTCTTAACTACATCTTGCATATTAGGATTTAGTCTTCGTTGGCGTTGCACATACGTTTTATGACCTTCTTCCATAAGGATTTTATGTGTGCAATACGAAGGACTTATTCCTTTAATATCATGAATCTTCCATGCAATGGCTGGTTTATGGGCTTTCAACATAGAAATGAGTTGTGATTTCTCATTTTCAGTAAGAGAAGATGATATTATTACAGGTAATTCAGATTCACCATGTAAATAAGCGTATTCCAAATGGTTTGGAAGTGGCTTTAACTCTAATTTCGGAGGTTCTTCTATCGATGATTTGTATCGATATCTGTCTTCTTCTTTTAGCATTTGGATTTCTTCTGTTGTTGGTTCCCGGTTTTCTTTCACCTATTAACCTTGCTAGGTTACTTACTTCTTGTTCCAGATTTTGAATAGAAGCTTGTTGATTTCTAAATGCTTGAGCATTTTGTTCATTAGTTTGTTTTTGAGATGTGAAAAACTGCGTTTGAGTTTCAACTAGCTTCGTCATCATATCTTCTAAATTCGGCTTTTTATCATCGGTTTGTTGTGGTGGTTTGTTTTGAAAATTAGGTCTTTGCTGATTGTAAGTATTATGGTTACTTGTTGATTGCTAGGACCTTGTTGGTTGTTGTATGGAATATTTCGGTTATAATTCTGGTTTTGATTGTAAATAGGTCTTGGCGGTTGATAATTATTCTGATAATTATTTCCAGGCCTTTGGTTTATGTATGAAATATTCTCTCTTTGTTCCATTGTTAATTCAATACTGAGACAATCTTTTGTCAAATGTGGTCCTCCACACTGCTCACAACTAATTCGTATTGAGTGAATATCTTTAGTCATCTTTTCCATTCGTCTCTCCACAGCATCTATCTTTGTGGAAATGGAATCTAAGTCATGGCTAGAATCGGCTCTAGCTGCTTTAGATGATCTAACGATATCTTTTTCTTGGTGCCACTCATGTGAGTGGGAAGCAGTGTTATCAATAATTTTGTAAGCATCAGTTTCGGTTTTCTTCATAATAGAACCACCAGCTGCTATATCTATGTCTTTCCTTGTAGTGATGTCGCATCCTTGGTAGAATATTTGTACTATTTGACAGGTGTCTAAACCATGTTCTGGACATCCTCTTAACAATTTTCCAAATCTAGTCCACGCCTCATATAGAGTTTCATTCGGCTTCTGTGTGAACGTAACAATTTCTCCTTGAAGTCTTACGGCTTTAGATGCAGGAAAGAATTGTTTAAGAAATTTGTCAACTAAAACATCCCATGTATCAATCGCCCCTTCAGGTAACGATTCCAACCAATCTTTGGCTTCTCCCTTTAAAGTCCAGGGAAATAACATGAGATATATCTGTTCATCCTTCACTTCTCGGATTTTAAATAGTGTGCAGATCCTATTAAAGGTACGTAAATGTTCATTTAGATCTTCCTTCGGCGCACCACTAAATTGGCATTGATTAGTCACCATGTGTAGAATTTGTCCTTTGATTTCATAATCTGGCGAATTAATGTCTGGATGAGTAATTGCGTGACCTTGGCCAGTGCGTTTAGCTCTCATTCGGTCTTCCATACTTAAAGGTTCCAGATTCTCCATAATTGAATTTGTTGAATCAGAATCACTAGAGGATTCTGATTTAATGGTTCGTTCCTCAACAATCTCTGTTTGAATGATTGGTGGTTCTGGAGGAAAATTTAATGGTTCAGGATCTACGAATTGTTCCTGAATATTCTCCGGATTCTCAATTGTGAGGTCGGGTTCAAAAAATGGATTATCGGAAATTTGAACTGGAGTACTTGGTCGACTGGATGACGATTCTAAAGAAAAATCAACGGCAGTAATATTTGCTAAATGTCTTGATCTAGTTACAGGTGGTGAACGTACAAAAGGTGGTGAACGTCTTGCTCGATGCATTCACTGAATATCCTATTAGTTTTTAAAAGGAAAGAAAAATTATAAAAAGTTATCTAATCAATAGACTTTTCTGATTTTGCCCACGTTTTGAATAGCCAAAAGATGCAGCAGAGGGGCATGATTCGTTTGGTCTCAATATAATTGAGGACTGTTTGGCTCCAATAACCCGGTCCACGTACAAATCCAACTATTAATACGAACCAGAAAATTTTGATGTCTATTAATTTAATCACTTAAAATAAATTTTCGTAATTTTAAGAAATTTAGATAAGAAGTAGAATAAAAATCTATGTCTTAAAACTAGAATAGCGAGAAATAAGAAAGAAAAAGAGCGCGTCGGAAAAAGGTCGAAAAAGAAAAATGGTTGAAAAATAAAAGGTGACGGAAAAATAAAAGAAACTTATAAAACTTAAAAACACTTGACTAACCTAACCTTATTACTACAACTAACTTAAAATTATAATCGCAAATTGAGATTACTAATTGGAATGATAATTGATACATAGGTAAAAGTCGTCTAAAAATATTAAAGCTTACAGGAAAAACTAAATCCCAAATGGAAATAACTTAAAAAGAAACTAAAACTTAAAAAGGCGTCGAAAAATTCTAAAGTACCTAAATCTTAGTCTAAAGAAAAAGCACTTAAGGAATTCTACGGCAAAGCCTAAAAATCTAGAAGTAAAAATAACTATGGCAAAAACTAAGTTTAAAACTAAATATGGGCTAAAAATACAAATATTACGCTAAAACGATTAAAAAGGGACAAAATATAAAAATATACTAAAAGTTGTAAAAATTACAATTTTTATAAAAATATTATTTTTATATTATTTATTTATTAAAACTATTAATTTTACAATTTAAATAAACTAATTTAAACTAAATAAACAAATTAATAAAAACTTAAATTAAATACTAAACTAATTAAATATTTAACCCTAATACAAATTAATTAATAATAATTAATAATACTCCGTAATTAATGCAGATTAGGGTTCTGTGTGGCCCGTGTCAGATGGCTCCGCGACTTGCGGTATTCAAAGCATCAAACCCCGTGACTCGCGGGGTTCCAGAATTCAACTGACAGGTTATTTAATATTCGACGCATTTTTTATTTTTTTTTATTTTATATTTTCTGTTTTTATATTTTCTGTTTATATCAAAATATTTATATAATAAAAAAACTTATATTTTAAAAACTTAAATAAAAATAGAACTACTTTATAATTTTATAAATAAAAATCTTAAAGCTAGATTTATATATATATATATATATATATATATATATATATATATATATATATATTTTCGGTTTTATATTTATAAAATATATTTATAAAATAAATTAAATAAAACTTATATTTTTACAAACTAAAGAAACTTTATAAAACTTAAATATTTAACAAAATCTTAAAAATACTTATATTTTTGTTTTTCTTTTTATATTTTCGAATATTTAAAACGTATTTTTATAAAAACGAATTTTAATAAAAGTAAACTAAAAATAATTTTTTTTTATATTAGCGTTGCGCTTCCGGCTTTTAAGCGAGTCCCCGGCAGCGGCGCCAAAAATACTTGATGTTTTAGCAGAGTAGTATATAAAATAGCTATTAAATTTAGCAGGAAATACTATTAAATACGATACAATTTTACACAAGATATTTATTTATTTAGAGAATGGATATACTTAAACCTTGCTACAACACTTATAGGCAGCGTACCTAATCGTACAGTAGTGTAGTTTTTAGTAAGTCCGGTTCGTTTCACAGGGAATCTTTTTAAACAAAGCTTAACGCTATATTAGTTTACTTTTATAAAAATACAAATATATATATATATAAGTAATATTATTATTATAAAGGGGGTTTTTACCGTTTAATGACCGGTTTGTCGATTTTAAAACTTTAGTCGCAGTTAAAACCAAATGTAAAATAATAAATAAATACAAGACTTAATTTAAAGCGTAAAGTAAATAACGATAATGAAATTGCGATTAATAAAAGTGCGATAAAATAAACTTGCGATAATTAAAAAGTACGATAATTAAAAGTACAATTAAATACAATAACAATACAAATGCGATAATTAGAAGTGCAATTAAATATAAAATAAAGGAAATTAAATATGAAATAAAATAATTATGCTTATTTAAACTTCCGTAATCATGATGGTTGACGTGTTGATTTTAGTTTTATGCCCATGGGTTAATTGTCCTTTGTCCTGGATTATTTAATATGTCCGTCTGGTTTTTTTCCATAACAGTCCATCAGTCATAAATATAAAGTGAGAGTATCCTCGTCAAATTATCCTTATACCCGAAGTTAAATATTCCAACTAATTGGGGACTTAAACTGTAACAAGATTTTAATACTTTGTTTAATAATTACACCAGGATGTCGACTGAGTGTAATCCAAGGTTTTAATATTTTGTTATCAATTATACCAAGTATCCTTGTACATAATTTCACCCCTGTTTTAATTATTCTAGTGGCTATTAATCCATTCCCGTGTCCGGTTAAATGAACGATTATTCGTACATATAAATACCCCGCCCATCGTGTCCGATCGAGTGTATATGGTAATTTATAGGGACGCCCAATTGTAAATCTTTATATTAACATTAACAAACTATCATTTAGTTAAACAAATATAAAGCCCATTAATAGCCCATAGTCTAATTTCCACAAGTGTCGTTCTTTTGTCCAAACCCCAATTATGGTACAAAGCCCAATTACCCAATTTTAGTAATTAGCCCAACATCATGATTACTTCGTTTAAATAAGCATAATAATAACTTAGCTACGAGACATTAAATTAAAAAGGTTGAACATAACTTACAATGTTTAAAAATAGCGTAGCGTTACACGGACAGAATTTCGACTTACACCCTTACAACATTCGCTAACATACCCTTATTATTAGAATTAAAATTAAAATTAAAATTAAAATTAAAATATAAATATATACGATATAGATAGAGAGATGGATATATGATGGATGAAAAATGATCAGAATTCGGTTGGCTTTATAGGGAGTTTCAAAGTTTGGGGCTCCGCGACTCGCAGCATTTTTTGCCTTCAAACTCCGCGAGTCGCGGAGTTTGAAATTACAGCTCACCCATTTTGGAGTCTCTCTTGCCGACGGTTTTTATTTATTTATATAATATATAAATAATTATAAGAATTATTTAAATATTATATTATATTTATGTGCATAGTTGCCTTGTAATTTTTAGTCCGTTGCGTCGAGCGTTGAGAGTTGACTTTGGTCCCGGTTCCGGATTTTCGAACGTCCTTGCGTACAATTTAATATCTTGTACTTTGCGTTTTGAATCTTGTACTCTTGTAATTTCGAGACGTTTCTTATCAATAATTGGAACCTCTTTGATTGTCTTTTGTACTTTTGAGCTTTTTGGTCGTTTGCATCTTCAATTCGTCGAATCTGTCTTTTGTCTTCACCTTTTATTATTTAAACGAATATCACTTGTAAATAGAACAATTGCAACTAAAAGCTTGTCTTTCTTGAGGAATAATGCTATGAAATATATGTTCGTTTTTAGCATTATCAATACACTACTCATACAATTAATGTAGCAAGACGTGTCTAGACTAATAATGATAAGCAGGTAATTTCCTAAGGATGATAAGCAGATGATTTCCGACTAGAAATGATAAGCAAAACTTTTGACATGCAGACACGGTCGAAGTCCAGACTCACTAATGCATCCTAACGACTTATCAGTTAGACACACTAATGCAGACCTGGTTCACTAAGACCATCGCTCTGATACCACCTGTGATGACCCGTCCTAATCCATCTGGATGAATACATTACATTTGGTTACATCGCGAGGTACTTGACCTCTATATGGTACATTTTACAAACATTGCATTCGTTTTTAAAAGACAGACTTTCATTACATCGAAAGTTGACGGCATGCATACCATTTCATAATATATCCAACTATAATTGACTTAATAATAATCTTGATGAACTCAACGACTCGAATGCAACGTCTTTTGAAATATGTCATGAATGACTCCAAGTAATATCTCTAAAATGAGCAAATGCACAACGAAAGATTTCTTTCATACCTAAGAATAAACATGCTTTAAAGTGTCAACCAAAAGGTTGGTGAGTTCATTAGTTTATCATAATCAATCATTTTCATCATTTTAATAGACCACAAGATTTTCATTTCCATTTCTCATAAAAATACGTCCCATGCATAGAGACAAAAATAATCATTCCTATGGATTGAACACCTGGTAACCGACATTAACAAAATGCATATAAGAATATCCCCTATCATTCCGGGATATCCATCGGACATGATAAAAACGAATTCGAAGTACTAAAGCATCCGGTACTTTGGATGGGGTTTGTTAGGCCCAATAGATCTATCTTTAGGATTCGCGTCAATTAGTTGATCGGTTTACTAATTCTTAGGCTACCAAGCAAAAGGGGCATATTCGGCTTCGATCATTCAACCATATAATGTAGTTTCGATTACTTGTGTCTATTTCATAAAACAGTTATAAAAGCAGCGCATGTATTCTCAGTCCCAAAAATATATATTGCAAAAGCATTTAAAAAGGGAGTAATGAAACTCACGATACTGTATTTTGTAGTAAAAATATATATGACAACATTGAACAATGCAGGGTTGTCCTCGGATTCACGAACCTATATCATTAATATATTTATTAATACACATAATCGTAATCGAACATATATATATATATATATATATATATATATATATATATATATATATATATATATATATATATATATATATATATATATATATATATATTAACACATATAATTGTATTCGAATAAATTTATATATATATTTATTAGTGGTAACACTTTCATATTAAAAACTTATAGGTGTCATTAATTAATTAGATATATTCATTTTATATATTTTAAGTAAGTAAAGATATTAATACGGTTAAGTTATGCATATTAAATATATTCTTATATAAAAATTATTTGTTAAATTAATAATTGTAATAATACTAAATTAAGGATAATAATGATAATGATAGTGATAATAGTAATAATAAGAATGTAAATTTTTAAAATGAAAATCTTAATAATAACTATAATAAAAATGATAGTTTTTCTAAAAATGATTCTTTTAATAATAATATAGTTGTAATAATCATAATAATGGTACTAGTAGTAAAAATGATAATAATAATAATAATAATGTAGTTGTAAAAATAATAATTTTTAATAATAACAATACTAATAATGATAATAATAATGTTATTAATAATAATAATACATTATAATAATAACCATAATGATAATAAAGATAATAATACTTGATAATAATAATAATAATCATAATTGTAACCCTAATCATAATAATAATAATAAACGACACTTAATACTTGTATTGGTAATAATAATAATAATAATAATAATAATAATAATAATAATAATAATAATAATAATAATAATAATAATGATAAAATAAAATAAAATAAAAGTGTATACCCTCTCCAAGCTTTTTCTAAAAAGAAATGTCCCAGATGAGACTCGAACCCGCGACCTCTCGAAACCAACACAACACGCCTTAACCATCCTTCTATTTCCATTTTTCTGATTAAATTCACTAATCAAACTATATAACGCGTTTTATGGTTTCCTCTCAAATCCAAATCACAGGAAGACAACCAAATCATATCCAAATCATCATCAACGTGAACTTCTTTCATCATTATCTATCATGTATCATAATCTTATTTACATAATTATTATAAACTTATTTTAATCACCGTTACATAGCATCGACATCCTCATCTTCATTACATCCTCGTGTACCAGCTTCATCATCACAGAATATCATCATCATCAAATTCATTCTGCTCAATCGTTCATGTAGTAGTGATCATCAACTAATCAAAGTTTGGGTTTCGGCCCAACAGTAGACCCGATCTAACCACAATTTAAACTAACCCAAATCTTAGGCTAGTAGCCTGCGGCCCAAAAGGAAAAATAAAACATCTCGGCCCAATTATAATCACAAGCCCAAAAGTCAATTCTTAAAGCTCAAAATGTATTCGTGGTTTGCAGTTCAAAAGCGACAGAAATAAAAGGTGGGGACTCCAGTTTATACTCATTCATAAACAATGCAATAATTTTGATGATTTGAGTGGGGTTGTCGGCCAACGAACCAAAAAGGAAAAAGTGGTACTTAATAGCAGGCATACACGACTTCTCTCATCATATTCTTAATCATTATTCTACTCACTGCAGTAACTTCGTGTACCATCATCATCTTCGTTCGCTGTTCTGCAGCAGTAGTAGTAAACAGGATAAGAATTGTGTTGCAGCTACAGGTTGTAGTTTAATGGTGCAACGAGTAGATTTGATGGTTTTGGTTTTGGTTTACAATCGAACAACAAGGTGGGAAGACGTAACTCGTTGGTTCATGGTTTGAGAAAAATGGGTTTGATGATGTGGGTTTGTGTTGAGGCTTATCGAGCATGAAAACCAAGAACAAGATATAAGAATAGTTAGTGTGTGGTTTGTGGTGTTAGAGACGGTAGTGATGGCGGTTGTTCTTGGTGGTGGTTGGTTACGGTTAAAGTGGACTGGAGGAGGGTGGCCGAAGGTGTAGGTGGTGTCTAGATGGTGATATTTCGTGAGCAAGATGAAGCAGGAACATGGATTGCATTGTATGTATCTGAGGTTGTGGGTTGAAAAAGAAGCAACAAAACAATCGCAAAGAAAGAAACGAGTAACAGTTCTCGATTGGTTCCAATGGTGTTATAAAGGCACTCTTTATGGTGATGGTTCTTGTGATAAATCGAAAAACAGTAATAGAAAAACTAATGGTTTCGAGAAGCCGATGAATAGCAGGGACGAATAGCACTAAAAAAAATGTTTAAAGGAAGTAGTGATCGATGGTGGTGATTGATAATGAACGTGGGTTGTGGTACGATCGGAACAACATAAACCTAAATGGGTTCCAATGGTTATTGATGATGTGTATGTGTGATGTTTATGAACTGAACTAGAACATCAAGTTAATGACTGTAGTATCAATAATAGTGGTAGTGTTCTCGTTTTACTGTTTTGTCGAACATATAAGGATCATAAGGAAAAAAAATATACGTGCAGTAGTAGTGTGAAGGGTGATGTTCTTGGGTAGGTTTAATGGAGTTGAAATGGGTGGTTGTAGGAGATGATGGAATCTGATATGAGGCTGGAACATGGTGTGTGTTTTCATTTGTATAAGTATATATTATGTGTCTCTATATATGGTTATGCATATTTAAATAGAGAGAGTTGATAATGAAAAAGTAGGAACAGTAAATATAAGCAATAATTTCAGATTCAATCAAATATGTACAGGGTAGCAGCCACAATAATGTGCCAACAGTTAATCACGGTTAATATTTTGTGATCCGTTGTTAATCAATGGCGGATAAAAGTGTTCATAAAAATCTCATATTTATAAATTAACTATATTTATTTATTTTGGTCAATATGGTATAAAATCTGATTATAAAGGTTAGTCTTATTATTTGTTTTTAATTTCAAGTAATATGTACGGAGTGTTAAAATTCGAATTGACAAATTAAAAATATTTAATAAGCCTAAATCTTACACAATCTAATTATGGACTAACGTTAATTTTTATATTATCAAGAGTTCGTTTTTAATTTGATTAAAATCTATAAACGAGTGCTACGAGCATTTATTAAATAAATTCTAAATCATATATATATATATATATATATATATATATATATATATATATATATATATATATATATATATATATATATATATACAATATAATTTTCATATATATATATTTATAGTAATATCATATATTATTTTATTTAAAAAAATGAATTAAATCATATAAGTTTTTATTTCCCGGGTCGAAATCATATAAAGATTAAGTTTAAATTTGGTCAGAAATTCCCGGGTCGTCACATGTTGCAACAGTATTTCCTCGAATCTTATACTCTTGACCAATGTCTTGATCTGGTCCTACGGTAATTCCCTATGTACTTTATAGCATTTTCGATGGGTTCATACCTTGACCAATGTATAAACACAGATAATTAATTACCTTATATTTGTCGACTTTATAAAAGGTTTTAAACACGTTTATTGGTAGAAGGACGATAATAAGGAGGTTTAATATCATAGACAGAAAGAGGGTACGAAACGATAATCATCCCTAACTAACATTATTAAATCATGGAAAACAATCAAGTAATTACTCACACATCATGGCAACAAGCATTTCTAATATTAATAAATCATAAACATTGAACAAGAATATTATAATAAATTAATAAAAGAAAGGATGGATATTACCGAATAATGTCAGAAGAATAACACTTGTATTTTTTATAATATCCATAGCGTTACAATGCTCGATAGCTTCTACTACTAACTACATACTAATCTCCTATTGATCACTAAAGGGCGACAATAGAGAGATAATTACATTTCCTAATCTCTGTACTTTTCTCTCTCTAGAATATAGAGAGAGAAAGTAGAGAGAGAACTAATCTCCTACTGATCACTAGAGAGCGACAATAGAGAGATATTTAGAGAGAGAGAAGTGAAGAATGGTGGGATGAAGCCCCCATTTATAGGAAATGCTTAATAACAAAGTTGTAAATAAATGGCTGAAAAATCCCTGGCAGGCCGTTTGACAAGTCGTTTGGCAAGGCCGTTTTTGGTGCCCGTTTGCTGGCAGGCCATTTTTCCTACTGGCAAGCCGTTTTTGCTGGATCGTAACTTGTCTTTCACCGTTTTCGCCCTAGAATCTTCGTTTTAGCCCCGTTTCTGACGATTCTTACGCCCAGGCGTTCGTAATTGAATATCCTACAACATGAGATTAAGTAAATAAACTTTTCCAAAAACTATAAAATAAGTTATTTAAATGCGAGTTAATCGTCTTAGCCTGTTTTGCTCGTTTTTCCCTGTTTGTCATCTATTTTTTGTGATTCTTGAAACATAGTCTTTGTAATGATATAATCTACCAAATGAAGCAAATAAATGCTTATTTAGATGATAAAGTTAATTACTTTATCATAAATGAGGCTAATATCGGGGTAAAAACGTGACTTTTTAGCCGATATCAGTGTTCATAGATGCTTCAAGTATAGTATAACCGAGGGTATTGAATACTATGAACTAGGTAAGTTCATATAACTGGACAAGTCTCGATCACAACTTAAGTTGATCAATCCTAAAGATCTAGCATACTAGTTTATCAGGATTATAGTTTCAACATAACATTAACAATCGTACTAAGTTTACATAATTACGCTAGCCTAAGTTTCTATCAAGCCATGTGGGCTGGCCATGCATATTGGGCAAGCCGTGTGCACGGGTCGTGTGGCATGATATAAGACTAAATATGCATGTTTGGGTGATTATCTGTGATTTTTGAAGATACCGAATATGTTCTTGGCTTGATACCGAGTCTGTAATTTGGTACTTTAAAAATAATGTGTTTTTCAACTTGAAACACTTAACATGATTTATTCAAGTCTTTGATATGAAAACTCAAGCTTATTTAATTACCGAATCTGAAGTTTTCATGAATACCGAATCTTCTTGAATTGTGCTTAACATTGACTAAGTGTTGTTATTATTCTTTTTGTTATATAATTGACTTTACATGATGATTGTGTATTGTGGTAAGTATCATAAGAGTATCATGTTTGTCAATTGCTAGTTCATATTGGAATAAATGGTTTTTTTAACTTAGAAAATTCATAAAAATTATAAAATCTGGAAAAATACAAAGGATTTCAAAGGAAATAAGAATAGAGATATGTGTTTTATGATAACATCTTGTGGTATTCTATTTCTTATTTATACAGCTAAATGGCGAACAATCACTTTATCAACTCTGAAACCAACATTCCCTGCAACTACTGGACTGCAATTCTAGAGATGCATACATTATGGCCTGCTCTGAGCTCTACTGCCAGTGTGGCTGTGACAGATCTAGAGCTTCTGAATAGAACAATTAGGTTTGTGGAAGCTACACAACCTACTGCTGCTAATCCAGAGGGAGAACAAGCTCGTTTTGAATTTAAACTAAGAGGGGTACAAGGGATGAGGAGTATCACAAAAGCTGACTTCAGGAGGATCTTTCAACTTCCTATTATACAGAATGCTCTTGCTTTTCCCTGCTACTCAGCAGATTGAAACGACCCGTCCTAATCCATCCGGACGAAGTCCATATCGATTATAAACGATTCACAACAGTTGGTTACATCGCGAGGTACTTGACCTCTATATGATACATCTTACAAACATTGCATTCGATTTTAAAAGACAATCTTTCTTTACAACGAAAGTTGACGACATGCATACCATTTCATAATATATCCAACTATAATTAACTTAATAATAATAATCTTGATGAACTCGACGACTTGAATGCAACGTCTTTTGAAATATGCCATGAATGACTCCAAGTAATGTCCTTAAAATGAGCAAATGCACAGCGAAAGATTTATTGCATACCTGAGAATAAACATGCTTTCAAGTGTCAACCAAAAGGTTGGTGAGTTCATTAGTTTAACATAAATAATCATATCATAATTTTAATAGACCACAAGATTTCATATTTCCCTTCTTATAACATACGTCCCATGCATAGAGACAAAAAATATCATTCATATGGATTGAACACCTGGTAACCGACATTCACAATATGCATATAAGAATATCCCCATCATTCCGGGATCCTCCTTCGGACATGATATTAATTTCAAAGTACTAAAGCATCCGGTACTTTGGATGGGGCTTGTTGGGACCGATAGATCTACCTTTAGAGTTCGTGTCAATTAGGGTGTCTGTTTGATGTGTGAAATCTAGTATATAAATTTATCACTGGAAATATGCCTGGTTTAAAGATTACTACACACTAACGGGCAGTGTACCCGATCGTGTATTAGTATAAAAATGGTAATTCCAAGTATCGTTCCAAGGACAGTATTAACGTGAGAATTAAGTTTGAAACTAATAAAAGTAAACTAAGTTAAACTATGAAAATTGAAATTACGAGATAGTTTGTTTTGCGGCTATTTAACGATTAGCCAAATCAAGATAGCTTTGAAAATAAAAGACAATATTTTTGGTTTTTAAGTTTAAATAAAAGAAATGCAGACTCGACAGAAAAATAAAGATATTTGAATTCAATGGATAAAAGAATGTTCGCCTAGATATCCTATTCGCAGTGTTGGATGATTTGTTATTAAGCACTAGTTCTATTAATCAATGCACGCAATTACAGAGTCGGTTTACCCAGAGTTCTCTTTTAGCAAACACATCAAACTAGGACTTATTGGCTTAGGGTTCCCTTTCACCAAAAACTATCTTTCGTTTGTGACTTAGTAACTAGCTAATTACAAGATTAAGATTCAATTGGTTACGCGTTCGCTCCACACAATTCACCCCTGTTTTGTTTAATTACCATACCCGGTTTACCCCCTTGGTCCAGTAAGCACCCAATCGGTTAAGACAAATCAATTGGAAATTAGATCACTAAATTGAAACAGGGTTCCCTTTGTTCAAACAAGATTCACTAATCAACCTAGAATCAATAATTAACACCCACAAGAATGGTTCTTAATCAAAACTCATAATTATCATGCATCAATTAATAAAACCTCAAAGTAACATCCAAACACTTGCAAATATTCAATCTAGACAAACATTAAGAGTTTAGCCTACAATCATGACTGAAATCAAAATAACAATCAAAGACATAGAATAATTCATTGTTGATAACAAAAGAATAAAACTAATTAAAGATTGAATCCTGAAGAACACACGAATCAAGACTTGATCTCGGAATGATTGATACCTTAGAATGACCTTGAAGATCTCCAAAAATCACCTAAGTTCGTCAAAAAGTGGCTGGAATTCGTCAGGATACGATCATTATAAATTAGGGTATAATTCGGGCTTTTATAGGAGGAAATTCTGAACCCGGGCACAACCCCACGCGGCGCGCCATCTTTCCCGCGCGGCGCGCCGATTATCTGGAAACTGACATTTGGTTCTTGAAAAGGCTCGAACTGATTTTATAGTTAAATGGCGCGGCGCGCGCCTATTTGGAGCGGCGCTCCATTATCAAATTACTGAAACGAGCTGAAAATCATCATACTAACACCAAAACTCGAACCGAATCAAACCTTTTCACTTGTAAACAACGAAACACGTCCAAAACCATCAAATAACATCAAATTTAACCTTCTTGGTCTTGGAACTCAAACTTTCACAACTTTAACCGAAATAACTCCAAATCGTATCCATAAGGACCAAAATGTAACCGATATCGCTAAGGAAAATGCATATTAAATATGCGATATCACTGTTCCCTAATTCTTAGATTACCAGACTTAATAAAAAGGGGCATATTCAGTTTTGATAATTCAACCATATAATGTAGTTTTGATTACTCCAAATCGTATCCATAAGGACCAAAATGTAACCGATATCGCTAAGGAAAATGCATATTAAATATGCGATATCAAACAACCCCACACTAGAGTTTTGCTTGTCCTCAAGCAATGAACTCGATAATAATCTTCTATAATAAAATAACGTCTTCAAGCAAATATGTAGAATCAAACGAACAAGAACCAAACAAGCAACTAGCGTGGGCACGATTTGGAGTACATAACAACCATGGTTCCCACTTACATTCCCCCGATGTAACTTCCCAAACCGCAATCAATATGAATCAAAATAGTAACCAAAAATAATCTCGATAACGTACCATACTGATGAAATAGAGAATCTCGAACCATAATAAAAGTCTTCAAAGAAACCGGGAATCAAGTAGGAACCAAGCACCAAAGATGTAACAATCAAACCATGTGTGCCAAGAGAACGTACGGGTACCCCGCAATTGGTCAAGCCAAGCCTCCCACAGTACCTAACATCGCGAGATGTCGGTAGAAAATAATGTGCTTAGGAGGATACACATTACGTCCAGATATCATCGATGGTTATGAGGTAACCGTCTAATCCGTTAAGTCAACCATAAAGATTGAGGTTCATCAGGCTTAAAAGCTGATATCTTACCTTTCCGGAGGTTATCCACTGGGAATCTGATCAATCACTGACATTTTGTGTATCATGGTGCGCTTCCCATTTGGCTAGCAAATCTCCCTCATTGAGATAAGCTTTGACTACCAGTTTCCCTGTTTGATGTTGAGGCCTGGTAGATTTCCAGTCGATTTTAGCAATGACTTTTCAAGACTTTTCGTCACCCTACAACTGGTCTGGACTACGACTTCTGAAATGAATCAGCAAGTGTGTCGTTCGGGAGACTTGACTCCCTTTAGGATGGAGTGGATACATCCTGTATGGTCATAAAAGGTGGTCGAGCGCATACATTGTCCTTGTTAGGAGAAACAATGAAGACCGCCCTATAAAGTTTTCGATCTAGCGTATGGCCCGGCTTCGACCACACGATCCAATCACCGTTCATACGGTTGACACCCGTTTTTGTACAAGTGACCTACGTATGAACTGAATGTTCATGTAGGATTTCACATTCAAAATAATGAACGTGTTTTGAAAGTTCAAGACTTTCTCCTCTAACAGTACCTCATCGTGATATGATGGATAATGAAATGGCACGCTTAAGAGGTATACGTACCAAGTAAGACAATCGGAAGACTTTACTTCCTTAAATGAGTGGATCTGAGTCACTCGGAAGTGCCAATCTGTTTCAATTGACACCGGTTTTGAAAAATCCCGAAAACCTTCGGGTTCCATAGCTTTTGGCTATGGGTTGTGTTGTCTAAGCAAACACAAGCACGTAGCTATTGCTCCTGAAAAGGACAGCACTGGTGAAGCTCAAGGCTCCTCTTCCCACAGTATCACATCATTAAATGATGCAATAATAAAATGATATAGTTTCGGAAGTATGCTATACCAAGTAACCAAAAGTTTTTGATCTGGCACGTGATTCGGTCACAATCACGCTATGCAATCACCGCTCTCTCACGGTTTACACCCGTTTTGGTACAGGTGACCTACTATTTAGTTCCCCGAACTAGTAGGATTTCATGTTCAATGGTAATGAACATGTGGAACAACTTTGGCTTCTTTAAACATCATGAAATATAAAAAACCAAGCCATACTCAAACAAAGGTTTTGGTCGAATTTTTAACTATTTTTATATTTTTTTTTTTCTTTTTAACTAACTAATTTTTCCAATTTTTATATTTTCCCCTAATTTTTCAATTTTTTTTTTACGACCAAAACCCCGTGAAACGTCAAGTCTTTTAAACATCAAAACCAAACTTATGATGATTCTATTAATAACCAACCCGAGAGATTTTACATCCCCCACCCCACACTTGAGATCAAGTAATGTCCCCATCACTTGAGATCAAAAATGGATTAAAATCAAAAGGGTAAGAAAAATAAAAACTTATCGAGCTTAACCACAGATCGTGGAATGACAGTGACAGATGGCGCTGAACTGACTGCCAGCATAAGAACATCGTCCATTCCCGATTCTCACACAAATACCATCACTCAAGTAGTTTTGCTGAACTTAATGCCAGACTTGAAAAACCGTTTCACCAACACACCTAACAAAAAGTAAAACACACCAAATACATAAATGGGCAAGGTGGTACCACCCGGTACCGAAACGCCTTGCCCCAAATAGGTCTCAAAGTACATCATACGAAAAATAAAAATAGTCAAGTACAACCAAATCGAAACGGAAATAGTTTAAACAAATACAACAATAATACGTGCAACACATCAATCGCTTCCCGGCCAAAAATCTCTCAACGGGTCCCAAGCCACGCCATACGTATCTTGGCACGCTTGATACGGGTCATAAGACGGATCCGGTCTCGGAGGCGTCACGGCGGTGTAGTCCGGAATAGTGGTTTGCGTAGGAATGTACGCATCCGGCACATGACGCATCTGCCGTTGGAGCTGCCTCTGATGAATTTCCCACTGATTGTGGGCCCGAATCCCTCGAACATCATACTCTATCCTGTCAACACGGTCGCCCAAATTACCAACCTCTGTCCGAACCTGACCCAAACTCGTGTTAAGCGACCCATAGTTACCCTGATGCCACGTCATCAACTCCTGATTATGACGGCGCTGCTCGTCATACATACGCTGATTATGCGCAACCTGATCATTATAAAATGTACGACTATCTTGGAACTCGAGATGCAGCCCGTCAACACTATTCACCAACCCATTAAAAGCTTCCTCATCGGGAGTCCATACTCCCCGAACATTACCACTAGAACTCCCTGCTTCATGCGTGGACCCAAAACCACGTCCTCTACCTTGACCTCGACCTTGACCCTGCTCTTGCTGTTGCTGTTGACCTTGACCCTGCTCTTGCTGTTCTTCATCCTCTACCAAAACCCAACCGTTCGGTCCTCGCCTAATAAAATCGGCTTTAGCGAAAAACAAAATGTTTGTTACCATTGCTTCGACCCCCGCGATAGTACACCTATCAGTAGGCACAGAAAATGCCTCAGCTATCCGTGTCACTAAATGGACCCCTAACAACGGGCGCTCGGGACGATTATCTTCACCGATTTCCTGAAACCAGGACCCCAACATAGTCGGCACATCAATTGCCTCTCTCGCTTTTATCTGCTGGAGGATCCAAAGATCCTTTCGTTTGATTTTGTTTGCATTTCTCCGGGCCATGAACATAGTAGCAATCATTTTAAAAAGAATACGGTCCACCGGACGTCGAAGATTAGACTGAATGCTTCTACTAGAACTGAAAGCCCTAACCCCCGGATTAATAATCGTCGGCCAATACTCACTTTCACTAAACTCGCCGTCACCGAATACCCTGCACCCCAACAAATGGTACCCTAAATCGATGTCATCATTTAACTCGGGGTACAAACCCAACGCCCGAGCTAACTCAACTTTACTCATTTGACGGTCCGCCCCGCCAAGCCTAAATATCAAAAAGTCCGAATCACGAGGAGCAACTCGGGGCCGACAACTTACAGTTGAAAAGAACTCGACAGTCAATTGCTCATAAACATCTTCGTTAATCTGAAACAAACGCTCATACGGTCTCAACTCATTACCGCTATACGTAACCCATAAGTAACCGCGCAATTCTCGATAAGCATGAACACTTTCATTTCGAAGTTGCGTCCAATCCAAGTAGTAGGTTTGCTCAATCGGACGAGCAAGATTGATGTTAAACCTTTGTTCCAAATCCTCAATATTACCAACTTGGGACAACCACAATTCAGGGTTGTTCGGTGGTTGCTGTGGTGGGTTACCTCTTGTTCTCTGCATTCATGAAACAAGTAAAGAAAACAAACACAAAACTCAAAAGTTAGTGTTAGTCATCATAATAAGCAACAAATACCTTTACAATCAATCCTTGTTTCATGCTAAATCACTTTCAAATACAATAACCATTTAAACCAATAACTCTTTTGAAAACTTTTCAAAAACTAACTCTCAACCAAATCACATTATCCATAAACAAATAATTCATAACCTTATTCATCAAACAACATAACCAAAACACGACCAACATGATTACTTATAACTCCTTTAAATTCTAAAAATCCAATCAACTTCATCATGTTAGCAACTTTTATCCAATTCAACAACCATTAAACAAAAGCTTTATCTCGATTAAAATCATATGTTTAATCATCATTAGCATGGCATATCACATAATTGGAACAATGTGACCCGCCCATATGGACACTACCCCACACTAGTTCAAAAACATATGAACAATTCAAAGAACATCACACTTTCAAGCAATAAACCCCTTTTTACTTACAAAATTCGGACCTTTAACCCTACAAACCCTAGGTTCATGTTAAACTTCTAAAAACACCAACTTTAGCATAAAATCAAAGCATATAAACAATATCTAACAAAAACCCATGACTAATTGAATCATATAACCCAAATTAAAGCAACCCCACACTAATTCATCAAGACAATTAAGAATTAAACAAGCAATTAACATATAATAAGATGAAATTAGTAAAGAAAGGAACAAATTCGGACCTTCTTAGGTGCCATTCTTGAAAGATTAAGGTTACTTGAAACAAGAAATTAAACTTTGTAGAATTAGGGTTTTGAAAGATCAAAGGATTTGTAGGTGTTTAAGATGTGTGTGAATGAAAATAAGTGAAGTAATAAAGCATAAAAGACATCTGGTTCCCGATTTTAAGTTATGTGGATGGGAAAATTCGGGTGTAATTTAAATTAAAAGCCCAAAACAGTCTACCCGACCAGGTGGCGCGGCGCTCCAATAAATCGCGCGGCGCGCAACAAAACCGCGCGGCGCGCCGAAAGCACGCGCGGCGCTCCGAATAACTGAAAAACTATGCCGAGCGTTTTCAAAAACTGATGCATCAGATACTACACAGTGGCGCGGCGCGCCCATAAATGGAGCGGCGCTCCACCTCCAGAAACATCAAAAATTCGTATTTTAAAGCCTCTAAACCCAATTTTCTCGCCATAAAACAACCAAACCAACCCCAATAACAATCCAAGCACGAGCATGTTGCACATATTATCAAACAAGCACAAAAAAATATACAAACTTTACAACAACGTGAACCTTTTTTAACGAGTCGTTCACACGACTCGTCCCCAACTTCAAGTGGCGTTGGTGTCGGGTTCAACGTGAACCTCGTCATCAATCACTAACGGACCATCAAAATACTTCTTCACCCGATGTCCGTTAACCTTAAAGGTAATACCATTCGCATTTTTTAACTCAATCGTACCGTATGGGTACACCTTAACAACCTCAAATGGTCCCGTCCACCGGGACTTAAGTTTTCCCGGTAAAAGCTTCAATCTAGAGTTAAACAAAAGCACTCGGTCGCCTTCGTTAAACTCTTTTGGACCCTTTAACTTCCTATCATGCCATTGCTTGGTCTTTTCTTTATAAATCAATGAATTCTCGTACGCATCAAGGCGTAACTCACCAAGCTCATTCAATTGCCCCGCCCTTAGGCGTCCGGCTTCCTTCAAATCTAAATTGCACTTTTGAAGTGCCCACATAGCCTTGTGCTCAATCTCCAACGGGAGATGGCACGCTTTCCCATAAACCAACCGATAAGGAGTGGTACCAAGTGGCGTTTTGAAGGCGGTTCTAAACGCCCACAAAGCTTCGTCGAGCTTATTTGCCCACTCCTTCGGATTCGAACCCACAGTTTTCTCAAGAATACTTTTAAGAGCTCGATTGGTATTCTCAACTTGTCCGCTCGTTTGGGGATGGTATGAAGTAGAAACTTTATGGACAACTCCATATCGCTTCAATACCTTCTCCATTTGAGCGTTACAAAAATGAGTACCCCTATCGCTAATTAAAGCTTTAGGAGTTCCAAATCGAGAGAATAAACGCTTAAGGAACGAAATCACAACTCGTGCATCATTTGTGGGTAAAGCTTGCGCTTCGGCCCATTTAGACACGTAGTCAATGGCAACGAGTATGTAACTATAATTCTGAGATTTCGGAAATGGCCCCATAAAGTCAATTCCCCAAACGTCAAATACTTCGCAAACTTGGATGCTTTGTTGAGGCATCTCATCACGTTTGGTGACTTTACCGGCCCTTTGGCACGAATCACAAGACTTACAAACCAGGTGGGCATCTTTGAAGATTGTCGGCCAATAAAAGCCGGCATCATAAACTTTACGCCCCGTAATTTGGGGTCCAAAATGCCCACCGGTAGGCCCACTATGGCACTCGGTTAGAATTCGCATACACTCATCACCGGAAACACACCGGCGGATAACTCCATCGGGACAACAACGAAAAAGATAAGGATTCTCCCAGAAATAGTACTTAAGGTCACTGAAGAATTTCTTCCTCTTTTGATGTGACCACCCTTTCTCCAAGAATCTCCCAACGAGATAATTAGCAATGTCCACGTACCACGGCTCATCAACCTTATCCACCTTCATGAGATATTCGCCGGGAAAATCATCATGAATGGTAGTCTCATCGAGAACCTCACGGGAGGGGTTCTCGAGACGGGAAAGGTGATCGGCCGCCAAGTTTTCAGCACCCTTTTTATCCCGGATCTCCACATCAAATTCTTGCAAAAGCAAGATCCATCTAAGAAGTCGTGGTTTTGCGTCCGGTTTAGCAAAAAGGTACTTTAGAGCAGAATGGTCCGTAAAGACAATAGTCTTAGATAAGACTAAGTAGGACCGGAACTTATCAAACGAAAAGACCACCGCAAGGAGCTCTTTTTCAGTGGTAGTATAATTTAATTGCGCTCCTTGCAAGGTCTTGCTTGCATAGTAGATGGGTCGGAAATGCTTCTCGACCCTTTGACCCAAAACTGAGCCAACAGCGAAATCAGATGCATCGCACATAAGCTCGAACGGTAAGGACCAATTCGGAGCAATTATGATTGGTGCATTGATGAGTTTCTCCTTCAAAAGCTCGAATGCCTTTTGGCACTCGTCGGAGAAGTTCCACGGGGTGTCCTTTTCAAGGAGTTTATTCATCGGGTTGGCAATCTTAGAAAAATCTTTAATGAATCGCCGGTAAAAACCGGCGTGCCCGAGAAAACTCCTAACACCCTTAACATCGGTAGGGGGTGGAAGGTTCTTAATAGCGGTAACCTTTGCGGGATCCACCTCTATACCGTTTTTAGAAATCTTGTGCCCGAGAACGATGCCCCCTTGAACCATGAAATGGCACTTCTCCCAGTTGAGCACAAGATTAGATTTTTCGCACCTGACCAACATCCGTTCTAAATTAAGAAGGCATGAATCGAAAGTGTCACCGAAAACCGAGAAGTCATCCATGAACACCTCCATGCAATCTTCGATCATGTCATGGAATATGGCCATCATGCACCTTTGAAAAGTGGCCGGAGCATTGCAAAGGCCAAAGGGCATGCGTCGATAAGAGAACGTGCCATACGGGCACGTGAAAGTGGTCTTCTCTTGGTCCTCGGGTGAGATAGGAATTTGAAAATAGCCCGAGAAACCATCGAGAAAGCAATAGAAACTGTTTCCCGCCAACCTCTCTAGCATTTGATCCATGAAAGGTAGCGGGAAGTGGTCTTTACGTGTGGCGTCGTTCAACTTACGGTAGTCGATACAAACACGCCACCCCGTGACAGTCCGCGTGGAAATTAACTCATTTTTATCATTAGTGGTAACAGTCATACCACCTTTCTTAGGTACACAGTGTACCGGGCTAATCCACGGGCTATCAGAAATCGGGTAAATCAGACCTGCATCAAGGAGCTTTATTATCTCTTTCTTCACGACATCTTGCATGTGCGGGTTCAACCTCCTTTGGCGTTGCACCACGGGTTTGGAGTTATCCTCCATTAGGATTTTGTGGGTGCAATAGGAGGGACTAATACCCTTAATGTCGTGAATCTTCCATGCAATGGCCGGTTTATGGGCCTTTAGCATGGTTACAAGCTCAGTTTTCTGACCTGCTGAAAGAGAAGAAGAAATAATTACCGGAAGCTTAGATTCCTCATGCAAGTAAGCGTATTCCAAATGATCTGGAAGTGGCTTCAATTCAAGCTCGGGAGGTTCTTCAATTGAAGACTTGCTCCGGTAATTTGAATCACGTTCAAGTTCTTTGAACTCCTCTTCAGTCGGCTCATAGCCGTTTTCCATCAAGGTGGTTAAAAGATCCACCTCCTCAACCTGCGCATCCTCATCAATCTCAACCAATGAGCATTCTCCTGAACCCTGTAACTCTGGGAATTCCTGCAAAAACTCAGACTGGACATTCACAGTGTTAAGAAAATAACATGTATCATCAGTATAACCAGGGTATTTCAAAGCATGGTCGATTGAGAATGTTGCACTCAAATCGTCTATCCGAAGGGTCAACTTTTGGCCATAAACATCAATCATACATCTAGCAGTATTTAAGAATGGCCGACCCAAAATTAGTGGAATCCTTTCATCCACTTCCATATCCAAAACCACAAAATCCGCCGGAAAAACTAACGACCCGGTCTTTACTAGCATATTCTCTATGATTCCACGAGGGAATTTAATAGAGCGGTCGGCTAGCTGCACAGCCATACGCGTGGGTTTTAACTCCCTGGGGTCTAGCTTTAAGTAAATAGAATAAGGCATTAAATTAATGCTAGCCCCCAAATCCGCCAAAGCCCTCATACAGTCCAAATTACCAAGTAAACAAGGAATGGTAAAACTTCCAGGATCTTCAAGCTTCTCGGGAAGCTTGTTTGCAACAACCGCTGAGCATGCGGCATTCAACCTGACTGAAGACACGTTCTTCAGCTTCTGCCTGTTAGTCAGCAAATCCTTAAGAAACCTCGCATACTTAGGCACACCTGCAATAACATCAATAAAAGGCATATTTATGTTAACTTTTTTAATCAAGTCCATGAACTTGGACTTTTCGGCCTCTAGCTTCTCCAATCGCTGTTTCCTCGGGAATGGGAGCGGTGGTTGATACTCTCTAACTACCGGTTTAGCAGCAACAGTAACCGGTTCCTTAACAACTTTTTCAGCCACCTGTTCCGGCTCCTTTTCCTTTGCCGGTTCACTTTCAACAACCGGCTCACTATCATTAACTAACGGTACCCTCAAATCATACTCGTCGGGCTTCCTCGGTGGATGATACGCTAAACGACTTCGGGTGGTGATAGCATTAACATGCCCGTTTTTCGGGTTAGTGTCCGTCTTGCTCGGTAACTCCCCCGGTTTTCTCTCACTACTCTTATTAGCAAGTTGACCAATCTGCTGTTCAAGATTATGAATAGCTGCTTGTTGATTTCGAAACATTTGGTCATTCTTTTCATTATTCTGAGTAACGGTAGTGACAAGTTGAGTCTGAGATATCACTAACTTCTCAAGCATAGCCTCAAGGTTGGACTTTTTCTCTTCGACCTGTGGTTTCTGAAAATAACCGGGAGCTTGCTGCTGAAAACCTCCACTAGAACCCGGTTGGAACCTCGAACCCTGATTACCTTGCGGATTATAAGGATTATTGAAATTCCTATTAAACTGAGCACGTCCCTGAAACTGATTGTTATTCTGCTGACTAATATAGTTGACCTCTTCTTTCTGATTCATAGTCAAACCCGCATCACAATCTTTGCCCAGATGCAAACCTCCACAGTATTCACAACCAACCTTCATACCATGAATATCCTTGTTCATCTTCTCCAAATTCCTACCAAACGAATCCAACTTAGCACTGATAGACCCAAAATCATCATAAGCACCTGTACCTGTAGTCTCTGTTCTCTTAACTGAAGCTGAAGGGTAAGATTCATGATCCTGATGCCACTCATGAGAATAAGCAGCTTGCTTTTCAATGATCTCTAACGCCTCTTCTTCAGTCTTATCCATTAACGTACCACCTGCAGCTTGATCAATACTCTGACGCGTAGGAATATCACAACCTTTGTAGAAAATCTGAACCTTCTGTAAATCATTCAACCCGTGTTGCGGACACGAGCGTAACAAAGTAGCAAAACGGTCCCAAGCATCAAACAATGTCTCACTGCTCTTTTGTCTAAATTGAGAAATATCTGCTTGAAGTCGAGCAGCTCGAGATGCAGGGAAAAACTTTGACAAAAACTTATCCTCCAAAGTCTCCCAAGATCTAATCGTACCCTCAGGTTGCTTATCTAACCATCTCTTAGCTTCTCCCTTAAGAGTCCAAGGGAAAAGTCTTGTCTTAATTGAAGTGTCGGCAACCTCATGTAGCTTAAACAAGTTACAAACATCATTAAAATTACGAAGATGCTCGTTAGCATCCTCGGTATCTTTGCCATAGAATCGGCAATCAGAAGAAATCAAATTCAGGATCGGCCCTGTAATTTGAAAAGGCTGATTAATATTCGGTTGAGTAATCGAATTGCCTTGGCCTCCTCGGGTGGCCTTTAACTTTTCAGCCATAGTCTGAGGACGGGGTGCTTCTCCTTCGGCCATTTCTTCAGTTTCTGTAGTATCAGACGAAGCGTAAGAGTCTTCTTCGTTAAAAATTTCAGGTGGTGTCTCGGGCACCACAGTCTCAGAAGTACTTCCCAAATTAACGTAAGTATCACCCGATGAAACTGATGAATCCACTGTTAACTTTTGCTTCTGACTTAAAGCTTTAAACAACTCTCTTTCAGGCTCGTCAAATGGTTTAACAATTGGAGAATCTGAAGAACGCGTATGTTGCATGCACTACCTGTAACTGCAAGAACACAGCTAACAAACCGATTAAACGCACCGACTCAATTAGAATTAAATAAAACTAAACAGTTAAAATTAACTAAAAACAAACTTAATTTTCAAACTTAATTTTCAACACAACTGTCCCCGGCAGCGGCGCCAAAAACTTGATGTGTGAAATCTAGTATATAAATTTATCACTGGAAATATGCCTGGTTTAAAGATTACTACACACTAACGGGCAGTGTACCCGATCGTGTATTAGTATAAAAATGGTAATTCCAAGTATCGTTCCAAGGACAGTATTAACGTGAGAATTAAGTTTGAAACTAATAAAAGTAAACTAAGTTAAACTATGAAAATTGAAATTACGAGATAGTTTGTTTTGCGGCTATTTAACGATTAGCCAAATCAAGATAGCTTTGAAAATAAAAGACAATATTTTTGGTTTTTAAGTTTAAATAAAAGAAATGCAGACTCGACAGAAAAATAAAGATATTTGAATTCAATGGATAAAAGAATGTTCGCCTAGATATCCTATTCGCAGTGTTGGATGATTTGTTATTAAGCACTAGTTCTATTAATCAATGCACGCAATTACAGAGTCGGTTTACCCAGAGTTCTCTTTTAGCAAACACATCAAACTAGGACTTATTGGCTTAGGGTTCCCTTTCACCAAAAACTATCTTTCGTTTGTGACTTAGTAACTAGCTAATTACAAGATTAAGATTCAATTGGTTACGCGTTCGCTCCACACAATTCACCCCTGTTTTGTTTAATTACCATACCCGGTTTACCCCCTTGGTCCAGTAAGCACCCAATCGGTTAAGACAAATCAATTGGAAATTAGATCACTAAATTGAAACAGGGTTCCCTTTGTTCAAACAAGATTCACTAATCAACCTAGAATCAATAATTAACACCCACAAGAATGGTTCTTAATCAAAACTCATAATTATCATGCATCAATTAATAAAACCTCAAAGTAACATCCAAACACTTGCAAATATTCAATCTAGACAAACATTAAGAGTTTAGCCTACAATCATGACTGAAATCAAAATAACAATCAAAGACATAGAATAATTCATTGTTGATAACAAAAGAATAAAACTAATTAAAGATTGAATCCTGAAGAACACACGAATCAAGACTTGATCTCGGAATGATTGATACCTTAGAATGACCTTGAAGATCTCCAAAAATCACCTAAGTTCGTCAAAAAGTGGCTGGAATTCGTCAGGATACGATCATTATAAATTAGGGTATAATTCGGGCTTTTATAGGAGGAAATTCTGAACCCGGGCACAACCCCGCGCGGCGCGCCATCTTTCCCGCGCGGCGCGCTGATTATCTGGAAACTGACATTTGGTTCTTGAAAAGGCTCGAACTGATTTTATAGTTAAATGGCGCGGCGCGCGCCTATTTGGAGCGGCACTCCATTATCAAATTACTGAAACGAGCTGAAAATCATCATACTAACACCAAAACTCGAACCGAATCAAACCTTTTCACTTGTAAACAACGAAACACGTCCAAAACCATCAAATAACATCAAATTTAACCTTCTTGGTCTTGGAACTCAAACTTTCACAACTTTAACCGAAATAACTCCAAATCGTATCCATAAGGACCAAAATGTAACCGATATCGCTAAGGAAAATGCATATTAAATATGCGATATCACTGTTCCCTAATTCTTAGATTACCAGACTTAATAAAAAGGGGCATATTCAGTTTTGATAATTCAACCATATAATGTAGTTTTGATTACTTGTGTCTATTTCGTAAAACATTTATAAAAATTGCGCATGTATTCTCAGCCCAAAAATATAAAGGGTAAAAAGGCAAATGAAACTCACGCATATAAATATTGTAAAATAGTTAATAAAGTATTTGCATGTATTCTCAGCCCAAAAATGTATATAAAAAGGGAATAATGAAACTCACAATACGATATTTTGTAGTAAAAATATGCATACGACGCAACTGAACAATGCAGGATTGGCCTCGGATTCACGAACCTATATCAGTTATATATATTAACATATATAATTGTAATCGAATAAATTCATATATAATTACAAGTGATATAAATTAAATGTCTCATATATGTATATATTTTAATATAATATATTATTACATTATAACTTAATGTTATGTATATATATAATGTATTAAGATTAATATTTATATTTATATATGTGTTGATATTATTAAATATATTTATACATTATATGTAATTTTAGTTATCATTATAGTTAATAACATTTCATATAAAAAATATAGTAAGTAATATACTTTTTTTTTATATATAAATCGCTTTTGTTTGTAAACTTAATAATTATAATAATTCTAAAATAAGAATAATAACACTAGCAATTAGATTTAACAATAATATTGAAAATAATAATTTTTGGTATTAATATTAGTCATTTTATTTGTATTAATAATGATAATAATGATGATAATAATAAATAGATAAATAAATAAAATAACTACCTCAGAAAGCTTTTCCTAAAAAAAATCCCCGAACAGGACTCGAACTCAAGACCTCTCGCTCACCCGCAAACACCACTAACCACTCCGCTACTCCTTAATTTTCTGACTCAAATCGCATGCCATAATTATTTAACCCGTTTGTACTTCATCTCGGCCCAACAACAGATAAACTCTCTGGTCCAACAGAAAAACTTGATCCAACAGGCCACACTCTTAATAATTAGAAAAAAATATATGCAGCCTGCTGGATTTGATCCCGGGACCTCAAGCTTACACCACAACACACCTAACCACTCGTGCCATCTTGTCTTTCTGATTTATACCCAACTGATATACTTAAAATCCGTATTTCTGTTGGAGCTCAAAGTTAAAAACAAGCCCAATAGTAGCAACCGGGACACAACCCATCAAGTTTATGAACCCAATTAACATGGCCCATGGATCCTTTAGTAGCCTGATTGTATCGAATAATGTGGGCTCGATTTATTTTGTTAATCGAAATAAAGAATAGAGAAAGGGAAAAAAAATACATAATACAATCAGATCAAGTTGTATGTCGGCCATTAGCAAAAAAGAAAAAGAGAAAAACAAAACATATAACCATCGTAGCATAATTCAATTTTCAACTTGTAGGTTTGTAAAGTGAACCTGTAGCAGCCAAAAAGAAAAAAATAAAGGGTATCGTGGAAAAGAATTGTCGGCTACCATGAAAAATACTCAATCATCATCTTCATAACACAGAAGGAAAAGGTATTGCAGCAGGATAGTCTCATAGTATTTGCAGGTGGTTTTCGATGGTAGTCGATATGAAGAAGTAGAAACAATGAACAGATGGAAGTAATAACAGTAACAAGTAAATGGGTGAATTACGAGGGTTTGTAGTTTCATCAATTAGAAAATAAAAGGTAATAAATGTGTGTATTCTTGGTTACCTTATACGTCGACTAAAACCGAGGCAGTGATGGGTGTAATAGTAGGTTGATGATGGTGATCGACCTAATATCAGAAAAGATTTCAAATATCATCAATCATAATGGGTCTCGATTGATTTGTAAGTGGTGATCGAATAATAGAGTTGTTCTTGGTTCTAACCAAAGTTTGATGATATAAATCACTAAAGGTTTGTGATTTCGGTGATGATGATGGGTTGTTTGATATGGTGAGGGTGGCGTATGTGGTGGTTGTGGTGGTGGAAGTGGTTCACGATGAAGTGAGTTTCGGTTACAAGGATTTGGAGAGAGATAGAGATAGTGAGAGAGAGGTGTAATATGGTGGTTATTAACGATGGTGGAAAGTGGTAGTGATGGTTGTAGGATGTCGACGGATGAGGTGTGTGGATGATGGAGGTTACTAACGATTTGAAACAGAAAGAAGTGAAGAACATAGCAGCTAGCAATGCATGCAACTGAAAACTAATACTCATAATTTGATCACTTTTGTATGCTTGTGTTGTGGGGTTTTTAGGGTCGACAGAAATCAATTAGATGTAGCGACCCGACAAAATCGTCATTGACGGCGTCGTCTACTTAGGTCCCGTTACATGGTCATAAGTCTTTAAAACAACGTTTGACCAAAAGTATGTCGCATTTATTTCAAAAGTAAGGATGTTTCAAGGTTTACAAAGTAGTTCGACAACTAGTTACATAACAAAGTTTAAAGTACAATTGAAACATATGCGACACAATTTAAAATTAGCCAAAAGACGCTCCACGTATGCATGTATACTCGATATCCAAGCAAGCATCAAAAGTAATGAGCGGAAGCATGTATCACAAAACGTTCAAGGACCTGAGAAAAACATAGAAATCTGTCAACGAAAACGTTGGTGAAATCATAGGTTTAAGTAAGTAAGTACAAATGAACCACAAGATTTGTAACATTGATATAATAGTAATACATTCATAAAGTTTGTTTCACGAGCACCCAATTATCAATGCTTAACTTTCCTTCCATAGAACCCCATCACAATAGTGTTAGAACATACACTGTTTCACGAAAATATATTTCATTCGTAAACGGTAGCGAACCGTTTGAATGAGGGTTTGTCAAACCCATATGGATCCATACAACATAAGTTCTCGCTTACACCCGGCAAGTGTGACTAATGATAATCGAATTGAGGATTTTGTTCTAAACTCGTATGTAGAATGTTTGTTTTCCTGTACTTGTGTTCACTTAGTAAAAGAAAAGTTTATGTTTTCTCATCTCAAATGTAAGTTCAAAAAGAGTAAAAGTGGGACTATGATCTCACATTGTGTGCACGAGTAAGTAGTACATCAACAAGTAACGTGTGCAAAGAACAATGCTAGTCTTGACCTAAACAAATAGATCGTATCAATAACGGTAAACACTATAGGTCAAAGATGTTCAATTAGTCCTATGGCTCGTTACGACTCGAATATATAGCATGTGAATCACGTTGTCAAGTTTCATGCAAGAATCAAGTATAAAATAAGATTAGAATGATTGCATAAGTGTTTTGTTATGTTTCACTAAAAGTCAAACTTGGTCAAAGTCAACGAAA
Source organism: Rutidosis leptorrhynchoides (assembly GCF_046630445.1). Taxonomy (NCBI): domain Eukaryota; kingdom Viridiplantae; phylum Streptophyta; class Magnoliopsida; order Asterales; family Asteraceae; genus Rutidosis; species Rutidosis leptorrhynchoides. Next base: position 245,436,659 of record NC_092334.1, on the reverse strand, counting down.
AAGTCAACTGGGTCGGGTCGGGTCCCGAACTATTTTCCTGAGCTTAGAAATCATATATGAGCACGTTGGCCAAGTTTCATGTTGATCGGGGGTGCGTAGCATACTTAGAATTAAGCAAAAATTGACATTTTTGGGCAGTCTGCCTCAGATGCGCCGCATCTGTGTCTGGTGCAGCAATTCTGGGGCAGTTTAACGCTTAGACGATTTCAACTTCAAACGATCATAACTTTTGACTCGTTAATATTCAAAACACGTATCTTATATCGTTAGAAAGGTAATTTAAAAAGGAATACAACTAAACACATTTCATGAATCAATTCCATCATTAACAACAATGAAAACCTCAATAAATGATCGTTAAATATTCAAAATCGAAGTTTCAAGTTCATAAAACACATTTCTTGACTCGGAAATCCAATTTACACATACGATACGCCGTTTTGAAGGTAATGAAACATACAATACAACTAATCACTAACTAATAACATTTCATGGCATTCAAAGCATCAAAAGTTCATTTTAGAGTTCATCAAACCCTAATCAAAATCATGAATTCAACCATTTTGTAAATGAAGCTTTTTCTAAATCAACCTACACATCAAAATGAAGCTAATGATGCTAGTAACACATTTAATACATGAACTTTAACATTTAATCAACCAAAAGTAAGGATTAAGCACACCCATTTCAAATGTTCAAACTAGTTACTCAAAACAACAAATCGAGCAAACAAAACATGTATTCATGTTATACTTGAGCCATAGACACTAACTAACAACTTTATAAGTTAAAACATTAAGAACACAAAATCTAGTGATTTTAGAAAGTTACCCAAATGAGATGAAATTGGTATCAAGTTGTAGAGGATGAAGAGAGGATTCCAAATATGTAATTTGTTTTGATGTTAGCCTCCAAAATCGGATTTAGATGATGAATCTTGTTTGAGTTCTTGAGAGAAAATGGAAGTATGAAAAAGAAAGAAAGAGAGAAATGAGAGGAGGAGGTTGAAGGTTTGACTAGTTGACCTAGTCAAATCTTTGGCCTCTTTGCAAGTTTAGTCCCTCTAGTTCGGGTGCGGGTGCGTGAATTAACCAAACGAATTATTTGAATTTCACGAGAGTACGGGAGACATTATAATCCAATAATGAAATTATTAAGAATGTTAGCTAATTTAGGATACGAATCTAGTTACGAAGGATATTATTAAAATAAAAAGACGGGCGTTAAAATAATTTAACGGAAAAATGCGGGATGTTACATTAGAGATATAGGAAATGAAGAAAAAAAGTAAAAGTAGATGAAAAGTGATAACTGAATTTGTAATTGACCAGTTGTCTTATAGCAATGATATAGCAATGATATTCGATTCCAATTACTTTTACAAACAGACAAATAATAATTTAATAACTATGTGCACAGATTCCCTAATTTAATCGATTTATAGTTATTACATATTAATAATTAATAATAATTATATTAATAATAATTATTATAATATTAATAAATAATAATAATGATAGTAACTATAAAATGATACAAATAATATTATTAATGATAATAATAATAAATTGTATTTATTTTTATGATAGTAATGATTTTTATTGATAATGGTAGTAATAAAAATAATAGTAATAATAATTCTAGAATTGATAGTTGTAATAATATCTAATAATAATGTTAGTAATACTAATAATAATATAACAAATTACATGTATCAAATTTCATATCTATATATTATATATTTATATTTATATATATATGTGTACATATTTATTTACAAACAATCATTCGTGAATCGTCGGAAACAGTTGAGGGTTATTGATTACATGAATATAGATTTCAAAACTTTCAAGACTTAACATTACAGATTTTGCTTATCGTGTCGAAAACATATAAAGATTAAAGTTTAAATTTGATCGGAAATTTCCGGGTCATCACAGTACCTACCCGTTAAAGAAATTTTGTCCCGAAATTTGAGTGAGGTCGTCATGACTAACAATAAAAATATTTTCATGACTAATACGAGTTGATAAATAGAGTTTTATCATCATTGAGTGATATGGATAAAATAATCCGATTATTTGAAAAGTACGAGTGAAGCTATCACAAAAGAGTGAAATGAGTAAATATAGAATCGTTTTAACCGATGACGTAGTTATGATTGATTTTCAGAATTCATGAGATTTAAAGAAAATCTTCGTAATAAGATTTGGTTCTTCGACGATTAAGGAAATCAGGATCCTCTTTGGTTGAATGCGATAATCTGTTTTGGTTGCTCTGTTAGATAATTCACTAATAATCCACCCTCTTCGTTTCCTTTATATTTTGGAGTTCCATTCTTTGGTTTTCTCTTCCCGACTTTAAGTCAAGCGAATAATGGTCCGGAATTCGTAGGTATGGATTTTGGAATGAACATTGTTAATGTCCTAAGAAGGAAATCGTAATGGCACGATCTTGATTTGGTAAATTACCAGGATATCTGGAAAGATGGAACTATCAAGAAAATATGTTCTTAATATATTTAGAGATTGAGTAGAATGCAAGAGTCGTGTAAATGGCACATGATGACAGTATGTTCTGTGAATCATCACATTCCATTAGAAACTCAACATGAATTACTGTAATATAATCACGTTGATCAAGTGTCATTATATTATACTAACTCATGCATCAGTTCCCAACACTACTTCAAAACATTCATAATTTAAATTCCAAGATTTATAGAATATATAAACTAAAACAGTTTCCTTTTTATGAGATAACACAGATAGCGCGGAGAGATAATTAATATCGGACGAGAATATTTATGAAGATATCTTCAGAAATATTGAGGATATTTACAATGAATGATATGATAATATCCTGGAATGTTAGAACCAAATTGTGATGAAGAAATTCATTCACGATGATTTAGAAAGATTAAGGAGTAAGGTATTCGCTAAAAATTTCATCAGAACAGAATCATCAGGATTCTTTATGTACAAGTTTAGTCCTTGTAATTCAGTCAGAGTCTCCTTCATGGTTTGCTCAATTCTGTATCATCAAACTTTCGACTGTTAAGGTCGTTTACAGTTTTGCTGCATCATTCAGCTTTCTCAGAATTCGGAGTATTGATTCGTAGACTGGGTGCTTTTCAAAATTTCAGAGTGGAAGATCATAATTCTATGTGATAAGGGTTATACGTATACTTATAACTATTGATGTAGATATGCTGCGAGATTCCAAAATACTGATTTGCTAATTCCCGGTAGTTGGTATAGTAATTCTCGTGATAAGATGTAAATGAGTAAATGATAGGGTTTCACTGAATATAGTGATTTTTCGGAAAGTCAAAGATCAACGAAGTTATTGGTAAATTTACTGCTAATGTGGTAAGATATAGACGGTTTTCTGGTATCGATGACGAAAGACAACTTATATATATATCAGGGTTATAATAAGCTAATTCGAGTGAAAAGTCGAAGTTGACTTGTTGGAGCTGTGACAAAATTGGCTAATTTAGAAAGGGATTGCAAAGTTATTTTCAGTAATAACAATGCTAAAGAAGCTAGCACAGATACGTGTTAAACATTTATACAGGTTTCGAGAAATTTTCAGGTTCATAACTATATGCATCAATCTTTTCTTCCATAGATGCAGTGCGGTTGGTTCATCTTCTCGATTGAGGTATTTTCAAGAATCACAAAAGGTTTGAACGCAGATTGTAATCGTCAAGATACAAATGAGGTTTAAGATGAAAATCAAGTGGCAAACTTGAAGAATTGTTTAGTTTCATATGTTATAATCAATATTTTAATTCATTTTAATTGTCCACTGTTGGTAGTCCTCAGTTGATTAGTCCATAGTTAGCTAGGAGCAGTTAGCTAGGATTTTATTAGCGTGGATTCTTAACAAAATTTCTCATAGTTAATTTGTTTGTTTCTAACAAATTTTATTCCGTCAAATATTTTCTTCTTTATGCCACTTGTTGGATTCTGATAGGTCAAAATCCAAATATGAAATTTGAATGGAAATGGTTATTCTGTGGTGAACGGATTCATATATCTGTGGATGTAAATAGGATAGGAAATGACTGTTGAATCAGATTTGAAGAATGTACAATGTAACTTATTAATGTAAAATCTTAAATATTCCTCGGGTATTACCTACCCGTTAAAATATTTTCACCATTGACAGTTTGTACGAAAGAATTTTTAATTACAATCTTTATGAAACAATATATATACATATATATTTTCTTCAGACGTAATCATGGATTTAATGAGTCAATGTGATATTAAACTCATTAGATTTACGGCTAGAACTAGAGTACATAACCTCTAAAACATTAGAGATTACATAATCGCCATGAAGGACGAAGATAGTTTAGGTAGAACGATTCGTAGAACGATGATTATGCTTGATGTATAGATTGCGATGTTGAGACGTGTGATGATGTTGTTGTTGTTGGTACTGGTTATGATGCTGGTGCCGCTGATGGTGGTACTGTTGCTGTCGGTGCTACAAGTGTTGTTGGTGCTGAGGTTGGTGATGATGTTGGTGTAGTAAATATAGTTTATAGATCACGCACCATTCTTGTTAGAGTTTCTATCCTACCCTTTATCATTTCTATCCATCCACTCATCAGATTCGATAGATCTTGATTATCAATTCGAAGTTCCCTAACTTCTTCTAATATTCCCCTTCGATTGGTATTCAGAAGTAGAGGTTGAATATTTTCTGAGATTGCAGTAAACTGACCTTCGAGGTGGAAAACTTTAGCAAGAAGGGTGAATACAGTGTTGCGCAAAGGTTCACCGGTGAGTACATCGTTTTCTCCGATGTTAGGAGGTAAGTTTGGTTCACGGTAGGGCTCGCCTTCTTCATTTCTCCATCGAGTGAGTAAGTCTCAGACCCAGCCCCATCTCCTCCAGAAAGAAAAACAACTAAATGGTTGAGGCACTTCTGGTTCATTGACTTCGGAGTCTGCTTCAATATACTTCTCGAAATCGCTTCCAGAACTAATGGAATCCAAGCTAGGTGTAGGATCCATCTCTCACGATCAGTTAAAGGGTTTTGATATGAAATGATTTTCGAATATCGAATGATATTCTAATTATATATAGAATATCTATACATACTTCCAAAGATCCCATGAATTACGGAGAAAATTAAGGAAACGTGTCAGATAAAGTTTACAGTGACAGATATGCTAAGATATGGATTTTGTCTATACATTATTCATGCAATCATTGCAGTAAGATGTGTCTAGACAAAGAATGATAAGCAGGTAATTTCCTAAGGATAATAAGTAGATGATTTTCGACATGAATGATAAGCAAAACTTTTGACATGCAGACACGGTCGAAGTCCAGACTCACTAATGCATCCTAACGACTTATCAGTTAGACACACTAATGCAGACCTGGTTCGCTAAGACCACCGCTCTGATACCAACTGAAACGACCCGTCCTAATCCATCCAGACGAAGTCCATATCGATTATAAACGATTCACAACAGTTGGTTACATCGCGAGGTACTTGACCTCTATATGATACATCTTACAAACATTGCATTTGATTTTAAAAGACAATCTTTCTTTACTACGAAAGTTGACGACATGCATACCATTTCATAATATATCCAACTATAATTGACTTAATAATAATCTTGATGAACTCGACGACTCGAATGCAACGTCTTTTGAAATATGCCATGAATGACTCCAAGTAATGTCCTTAAAATGAGCAAATGCACAGCGGAAGATTTATTGCATACCTGAGAATAAACATGCTTTCAAGTGTCAACCAAAAGGTTGGTGAGTTCATTAGTTTAACATAAATAATCATTTCATAATTTTAATAGACCACAAGATTTCATATTTCCCTTCTTATAACATACGTCCCATGCATAGAGACAAAAAATATCATTCATATGGATTGAACACCTGGTAACCGACATTCACAATATGCATATAAGAATATCCCCATCATTCCGGGATCCTCCTTCGGACATGATATTAATTTCGAAGTACTAAAGCATCCGGTACTTTGGATGGGGCTTGTTGGGCACGATAGATCTACCTTTAGAGTTCGCGTCAATTAGGGTGTCTGTTCCCTAATTCTTAGATTACCAGACTTAATAAAAAGGGACATATTCGGTTTTGATAATTCAACCATATAATGTAGTTTCGATTACTTGTGTCTATTTTGTAAAAAATTTATAAAAATTGCGCATGTATTCTCAGCCCAAAAATATAAAGGGTAAAAAGGTAAATGAAACTCACGCATATAAATATTGTAAAATAGTTAATAAAGCATTTGCATGTATTCTCAGCCCAAAAATGTATATAAAAAGGGAATAATGAAACTCACAATACGATATTTTGTAGTAAAAATATGCATACGACGCAACTGAACAATGCAGGATTGGCCTCGGATTCACGAACCTATATCAGTTATATATATTAACATATATAATTGTAATCGAATAAATTCATATATAATTACAAGTTATATAAATTAAATGTCTCATATATGTATATATTTTAATATAATATATTATTACATTATAACTTAATGTTATGTATATATATAATGTATTAAGATTAATATTTATATTTATATATGTGTTGATATTATTAAATATATTTATACATTATATGTAATTTTAGTTATCATTTTAGTTAATAACATTTCATATAAAAAATATAGTGAGTAATATACTTTTTTTTATATATAAATCGATTTTGTTTGTAAACTTAATAATTATAATAATTCTAAAATAAGAATAATAACACTAGCAATTAGATTTAACAATAAGATTGAAAATAATAATTTTTGGTATTAATATTGGTCATTTTATTTGTATTAATAATGATAATAATGATGATAATAATAAATAGATAAATAAATAAAATAACTACCTTAGAAAGCTTTTCCTAAAAAAAATCCCCGAACAGGACTCGAACTCAAGACCTCTCGCTCACCCGCAAACACCACTAACCACTCCGCTACTCCTTATTTTTCTGACTCAAATCACATGCCATAATTATTTAACCCATTTGTACTTCCTCTCGGCCCAACAACAGATAAACTCTCTGGCCCAACAGAAAAACTTGATCCAACAGGCCACACTCTTAATAATTAGAAAAAAATATATGCAGCCTGCTGGATTTGATCCCGGGACCTCAAGCTTACACCACAACAATCCTAACCACTCGTGCCATCTTGTCTTTCTTATTTATACCCAACTGATATACTTAAAATTCGTATTTCTGTTTGAGCCCAAAGTTAAAAACAGGCCCAATAGTAGCAACCGGGACACAACCCATCAAGTTTATGAACCTAATTAACATGGCCCATAGATCCGTTAGTAGCCTGATTGTATCGAATAATGAGGGCTCGATTTATTTTGTTAATCGAAATAAAGAATAGAGAAAGGAAAAAAAATACATAATACAATCAGATCAAGTCGTATGTCGGCCATTAGCAAAAAAGAAAAAGAGAAAAACAAAACATATAACCATCGTAACATAATTCGATTTTCAACTTGTGGGTTTGTAAATTGAACCTGTAGCAGCCAAAAAGAAAAAAATAAAGGGTATCGTGGAAAATAATTGTCGACTACCATGAAAAATACTCAATCATCATCTTCATTCACGTCTATTCATAACACAGAAGGAAAAGGTATTGCAGCAGGATAGTATCATAGTATTTGCAGGTGGTTTTCGATGGTAGTCGATATGAAGAAGTAGAAACAGCGAACAGATGGAAGTAATAACAGTAACAAGTAAACGGGTGAATTATGAGGGTTTGTATTTTCATCAATTAGAAAATAGAAGGTAATAAATGTGTGTATTCTTGGTTACCTTATACGCAGTGATGGGTGTAATAGTAGGTTGATGATGGTGATCGACCTAATATCAGAAAATATTTCAAATATCATCAATCATAATGGGTCTCGATTGATTTGTAAGTGGTGATCGAATAATAGAGTTGTTCTTGGTTCTAACCAAAGTTTGATGATATAAATCACTAAAGGGTTGTGATTTTGGTGATGATGAAGGGTTGTTTGATATGGTGAGGGTGGCGTATGTGGTGGTTGTGGTGGTGGAAGTGGTTCACGATGAAGTGAGTTTCAGTTACAAGGATTTGGAGAGAGACATAGATAGTGAGAGAGAGAGGTGTAATATGGTGGTGATTAACCATGGTGGAAAGTGGTAGTGATGGTTGTAGGATGTCGACGGATGAGGTGTGTGGGTGATGGAGGTTACTAACAATTTGAAACAGAAAGAAGTGAAGAACATAGCAGCTAGCAATGCATGCAACTGAAAACTAATACTCATAATTTGATCACTTTTGTATGCTTGTGGTGTGGGGTTTTTAGGGTTGACAGAAATCAATTAGAGATATAGGAAATGAAGAAAAAAATTAAAAGTAGATGGAAAGTGATAACTGAATTTGTAATTGACCAGCTGTCTTATAGCAATGATATAGCAATGATATTCGATTCCAATTACTTTTACAAACAGACAAATAATAATTTAATAACTATGTGCACAGATTCCCTAATTTAATCGATTTATAGTTATTACATATTAATATTTAATAATAATTATATTAATAATAATAATTATAATATTAATAAATAATAATAATGATATTAACTATAAAATGATACAAATAATATTATTAATGATAATAATAATAAATTGTATTTATTTTTATGATAGTAATGATTTTTATTGATAATGGTAGTAATAAAAATAATAGTAATAATAATTCTAGAATTGATAGTTGTAATAATATCTAATAATAATGTTAGTAATATTAATAATAATATAACAAATTACATGTATCAAATTTCATATCTATATATTATATATTATATATATATATATATATATATATATATATATATATATATATATATATATATATATATGTACATATTTATTTACAAACAATCATTCGTGAATCGTCGGAAACAGTCGAGGGTTATTGATTACAAGAATATAGATTTCAAAACTTTCAAGACTTAACATTACAGATTTTGCTTATCGTGTCGGAAACATATAAAGATTAAAGTTTAAATTTGATCAAAAATTTCCGGGGCATCACACAGATGAGGTCATCAATCTTTGATCTTGGTTATGTTGGAGCTACCAATGTTCCACCGGCTAAGTTTCAGAAGAAATACTTGCACTCAAGGTGGTATGTGGTCTTCTAAATCATCAACAGATGCTTGTTGATGACCAGATTTGGATCCGACAGCCTGACTGTGCCAATGCTGAGATTGTTCTAATCTTTCACAAGAGTAGAGACTCCTGACTATGCAGAACTTCTATGGGATTTGGTTCAGGCCCAAGTTGATAAACCAAGGGGTTCATACATCCCTTGTGAAAGGTTTTTCTGTATCTTTATCCATGATGCTATAAATGCTTGCAGAAATGCAAATATATTTGTACCAGGTACACATGGATTGCAGATGAAGAGATTTGGGGAGTTGAAGATGAATACTCCGGTGATCTCTGACAATAAGTTCACTGTGCCGATTCTAAATTGGCTAGTGGGGCTAGCTGCACCCCAAGACTCTCGAATGCGTTCATATTTTGAGGCTGTAGGAGTACCTCTTCCGAACCCAGTACAACAAGTACAAGTTGAACCCACCGCGGTTCCAGCCCCAGAGGTTGTAGAGTAACCTGTAGTACAACGACCCGGGCCAGCTAATCCTCCACTTAGGGTAAACCTCAAACGTTCTAGGGTAGCACACCAAGCTCAACCCATGAGGATCAGGGAACCTAGGTCATCTAGGATTGAACCAACCCTTTCAACAACACCCGAGGTGAGCAGTGACACCAATTCATCAGCAACTGAATCATCTCCTGAACATTCTCCTAAGAGAACTCGATTTATGCCCGATGAGATGATTCAAACTCCGCCAACCCAACGAGTAACTAGATCTAGGACTTCGACACCTATCGTCCGCCAAACAGTTACTCCAACCATTGGTGATACGGACCAAGACCTAGAGCCTATTAGGTCACCCTCACCCATTTCTGTATCACATCCAATAATAACAGTAAGCCCTACACTAAATGAAGCGCAAGCTTCGGTAGGCAAGAGAGCTAAACGTACGGATGGAAAAAAGACCAATAATCCCATCCAATCTAAACAGGACTTAATAATAAATCCTACACAGCAAGATGCTTCGGCATCTAAGGAAGTAAAGTCTTCCTCTGTAGTAAAGTCTGCGTTGACTCAATCGATTGAGGAAACTCAATCATTGAAGTCCAGAACGGCCAAAGGGGAGCCGAAAAATATTGAAAAGGAACCCTGCGTATCAGCTGGAAATCCTCCTCTGCCTCAACGTACAACAGGGTCTTGAGGTCCTGCTTATCTTGATGAGGGAGATCTGCCGCGTCCCATGGAAACGAGTCAACATGACAATCCTTCGGGATATTTATCAGACTTCCAACAGACTGTTCCTTTGGTTCAAGAAATTGATCCATTGGTTTAAACCACTTCTCTTTCGGATTTTGAATCTTAGGGTCTGGAGGAAGAGTCGCTAACTGAAAGAGATGTGCCATCTCATGGTATATCGATGATTTCAGGAGTCGGAGATAGCAATATCTCTGCGAGAACTAAATCGATGGGTAGTTCTACTACTTTGTCAGAGTCCCATGAGACTAAAGTCATGGAGGCTGATGCTTCGAAAGAAACTTCGCCGGCGACAACTCTAGTTGTTGCCCAACTTCCATCAGAAGGGGATATCACAAATCTGACTAGTAGTATGTATTGCCCTACATATAAGAATAATACCGCACAAATATCCTTACCTGCCCTCACGGCAACTCACACACTTCCACCGACATTGCCTTCAATAGTTGCTACTGATGCTGATGTTGTTCATGGTTACACCGTTGTTTCACCAACTGGGTCACCTTCTCGGATTTCAAATAGATATGGATTTAGATATCTCTCTGATAATGAGGTGGAGGAACTATATTTTGCTGAATTTGCTAAACGAACTGATCTTGATAAAGTTCAACAAACTATGATGATTTATCTTGAGCAAGCAAGAGTAGTATATCCTTTATCTCCATGTAAGTCACCTGGACCAATTCACATGCCTGACCATGATGATTTCGATCCCGACAATCTTCATGAGGAGGAGAATAGACAAGGTGTTTATAGGTCCAGTGGTTTTCAAAGATCAACTCATGAAGCTGGTTCGTCTAGTTAATCTAAGGATCATGATGTTGTTGAAATATCTGATTCTGCAAGTGATGAAATGGAGGAAATTCAATGTGAAAGTTTTCTAATTGAATAAGAAGGTCAGAGAGAGGGTGACTCAGGGATGCTAATGATTATGGATTTAGCTGATCAATCTGAGAATATGACAGCTCAAGAGGACAATCAAAATTTTGATAATATTGAAGATATTTTGAAGGGGTCTGATATCGGCTAAAAAGTCATGTTTTTACCCCCGATATTAAGTCCCAAAAGCATAAAGTTCAAAAATTTGTTTGCAAAATAATCGCTTTTTTGGTTAAATTTGTAGATAAAGTAATTACGAAGACGACGCAAAAATAATCAAGAGAAACGGAGCTAAAACGAAGATTCTAGAGCGAAAACGGTGAAATACAAGAAATCAAGTTATGATCCAGTGAAATCAGGCTGACCAGGCCAGCAAACGGCCTGCCATATGGCTTGCCAAACGGCCTGCTAAACGGTTAGAGCAAACGGGCTCAATAAACGGCTTGCCTTAGTAAACGGCCTCCAAAAACAGCCTGCCAAACGGCCTGCCAGCCGTTTGCAGGCAAATTTTGTGTCTATTTAAAGGCTTTTTGTCATCCAATTTCCACACACCTCTCTTCACTCTCTCACTATAATACACTTTCTCTCACTAGAGCTTTCAAGGCCTTCTCACCTCCGAGCGGGAAATTAAGTACCCGGAGGCTAACGCCAAAGATTGTAATAGGAGCAGTCTAGAGGATGTCAGCACTTGTAATAGTCCAGATCTCTTCTGTAAACGATGAACGCTTTCCTTAATTTAATGAAGTTATCTTATTATCTTAAGTTGCTTTCATCTTGCATGATTATCTATCTGTTACAAATGTTTATTATATGTTGAATACTTTATCTGAGACTTATCATACTATTATGCTGAAACCCTGACGGTTTAGAAGTTTAATTTACGAATCACCCTTTTCGCTTATTCACGTGGCTATAACCTAGTATTAGGACCTGATCAATCCTAGGACACAAGGTAAGTAGTTATGTGTGCTTAAAGTCACAATAAGGATATAGTACCTACGTACGAATAACCATTTATTCATTATAGAAGAGCTGCCCATTTAGGTTGTGGTTAGAGTTAGCAACAGAGAGTTCAGTGAACACTAGCTTGCTCAAAAGCATGATTCGCGTCAAAAGCAATGTTCTTGAGATGTTGTAAGATGATCTGGGGTTGAATAAGTGATCGCAAAGGAGAGACCTCTAACCCAATTAGCAGTACCTTAGAATATCTAAGATTGCACATCTGTTAATGTTAAGGCATAGCGTAGTGACTAAGTGGTAGAATATTGCTTTAGTTAGACCAACTAGGATTAAGAAAAGCTGAGAATTTCCTTTATTGGGTATACCACTTTGTTCATGTACCTAGGATTCTATCCATAAGGTCATTTAAACCCTTTAGATTAATGTTGGGAGTAGGGATATCCGTCTTAGCCAGAATCTTCAAGGCCTAAACTCTTAGTGACAAATCAGTTAGGTTCATAGCCTAGTTGATTGAGGTTTAGTGTTTATCCTAGGCAGTTAAACTCCTGCGATAATTCCCCTTCAGAATTCTATTCTTCATACCTATCTATCTTTATCTTATAAGTTAAAATACTGTTTTATCTAGTTAATCTTAATCTATCACCTCTTGTTACTAGGGTTAACTATATAGGCACTTTTGTCCCACATTACTGAGCAAACATAAAAAAATACGAACCTGAGTTATATTTACCACTTACTCGTTAAAAGGAAGACAAGTAGGTAAGTCATAGATAGGAACCCCAGCTAAATATAAATGGTAAAACCATTACTCTCTTTTGATAGCTAATTCTGACGTGTTGCGACCTAACGACACCGCACAAATAAAACCGTCAGTTTTGGCCATATCAGGGTCGTCGAGTGTTGCCAATGAATTCAATGAACATCAATTTGTTAACTTGATATCTCTAACTGATGAATTTGGAATACACTTTGAAAAGGAGATTTTCTCTAATGGCAAGGAAGATAGTACGACTCCTCCTGATCTAAATGTTCCATTTCAAATTGCAGAGATTGTTTTTGAGCGTGATGCTGATTTCCAACTTAGTGAGGATGAAGAGAAGATGATTCTTCGTTCACCATTCATTGAACAACAAGCTTATAGAATTTATGGTGATTCTGATCTCGTTCTTTCTGCATCAATGGGTGTTCTGGGTGCATGGAAATATCATAAGAATCCGGAATATCTCAAAGCTTATCTGAGTGTTTGCGACAAATACAAATTGAAGAATAAAGAGAAACTTTAAGTACATCTGAATTCAGAGATCAAAAGCATTAATAAAGTTTTGATGATTAACAAGGATGGAGTGAAGATGCCATTATTTCAAGTGACAAAAATGGATGATGAGGATTATCAGTTCTCTGAAGCGAATTTTGATAAACTGAAGATGGACGACATTATTTTCATCTACAATTACTTGATAGATTTGAATGAATCTGCATCAGTTTATCATGCTACTGCGATGAAGGCAGTCTACAGATTTATTCTTGACTCGATGAGATGGATGTCCGTTCACGATTTTCAGATGGGGTTAGATTCTGGACACAAAAAGCTCGGATTCAAACCGCCAAATCAAGTGATTGAAGAGCTAATACATATGTCCTTACTTGAAGTGAGTGACTGTCCATATGGGTTTGCATTTGTCAATTCTCACTATACAAAGGTCTTCATCAGAGTCTCAGATTTCAGAAGATATTCAGACGGAACGTTAATGTATGCTTTCAAATACTTAAGATGGAGACTGATCAATAACTGCTATTCAACTGAAGGTAATGAGATTGTCAAATACATTCTCACGAGATTGAAAAGTCGTCTAAAGACAAGAGTGAACATATGAAGATATGAGAATCTCAAGGGATTCAAATCCAAAGTTCACTTCAAAGGAACAAAGTTCCTTTAGATGTTTTAAATAGGATTATATTGTAAAAAGTTCACATTTAACACTAAGAGAGAGATTGTTAGGACCCCGAAGTTGTATAGTGTTAATGTGAAATATGCTTAAATGAAGGTTTCTTAGAAGAGGGCTATATAAGGAACCTAACTAGTCCTAATTAGATAGTCATTGCATTGTAATTGAGTTCTAGAAGCTGTGGAATGTAAATCTTATTGATTCTCTCTCATACCGAATCTCTTTCACTCTTATCGAATCCCATTCTAACTTGTCTTTTCTTCTAATCTCAACATGATCTGACCTATCAGAACTTGATATTTTCAGATTATGATTTGTATGTAGTTGAGAATCTTTCGAAAATTTAATAACTTTTCATTTAGAAATCGTGTGTTTTCGATGTACGATTTGAAAAATATGACTATTTTAATTTCGGTTTAAAATTCATCTTTGATTTTTAAGATATGGAAAAGTTAGGCTTATAATAAAGTTATGGTATGTTTATAATTGAAATCCCTTCGAAAAACTATTAATTTTTTGTATAGATATTGTACGATTTCGTTGAGCGGATCTTAAGTTATGGCTAAAATATGATTAGTGAAAAACGGATTTGACATGTTAAACGGATTGGGTTGTTGGGGCTGTTTTAGGCTGATTTAGATTATGATGAATTTTTTTGTAGGTTCTTAACTTAAAAAAGACGGATCTCTAATTGACAGTAACTGAAACAGAGTTGCGATGACTTTTCTAGAAAATACATAATTTGCTGCTATTAATGTACTTTTACAGCTATGTTTTTACAAACAAAAGTTGTTTTATAAATGATGCCTAAGGTTTGAGACTTTAGTATTTTTATATGGACATTTCACCTATATAATAAACTATTTTAAATGGCGTTATGTATATTTTAATGATATTTGTTTATTTATATAAAAAAATCGTGTATTTTAATTGATAAACCGAATTGAATTTTTGTAAAACTTTAAAAGACAATTATTAAAAATATAAGTAATGATACTTTGGATCTATTAGTGTGTGTAAATTCGAATTATATGTTTTGTTTGCTACTTGGTTCAGTCAAACGAGTCTCATAACTTTTGGAAGTAATGTTAAAGTAGTGTGAAACTAGTCCTGACTATGTAGTGACATTACTGAGCACTGTCACTAGTAATTTTGTATGATATGAAATGAAGTACTAATTGAAGTGTATTTTACTACCTAAAATTTAGTTGACTTTTGATTAGACCTTTAACTTTTAACGTTGACCTTTGAGATGACTCTTTGTGTTGACTTTTGTGTGTCGGCTACGAGCATTAGGATCATGTTATATTATGACCCGACCATTTATTGTAGACATTAATTGATCACTTATACTTATTAAGTGGTTACTTTTGATTGATTTGAATACTTGAACTTATGCATTGTTGAATTGTCGTTGTGCTTTAAGGTGAGTTGTAGTCCCTTTTTCACTTTGCACTTTTGGGATGAGAATACATACAATTTTTATTTTTTTGCGCGATAGATACAAATGTTTACTTTATTCTACAATGAGTTGAATCACAAAATCCCTTAGCTTGGTAACTAGTAAATACTGGTTTTATGAAACTAGTGGGCGCGAATACATATATATGGTTCCATATGGCTTGACATCCGCACCCGGGCTAGTAGTGCTAGTATGTTAATGGATGTATAGTATTTGAAATGAGGCACTTGATTAGGTGTGATTTATATACAGGGGTACTACCGTTTTTTTTTGTTAAACTTAATTACCGGGTACTCAAATTTTGTAGAAATTGGCTGATAAAACGTTTTGATAAACTTGATGTGTGACGACCAGGGAATTTCCGACCAAATTTAAACTTAATCTTTCTATGATTTCGATACGACAAGAAAAATATGAAATGTTGAGTCAAGAAAAGTTTGAAACTATGTTCATGTATTCAATTGACCTTTGACTATTCCTGACGATTCACGAACAATTGTATATAATTAAATATGTATACTTATATGTATAAATGTAAATATATATAAATATAAATGAAAGTGTATATATATAATAAATTGAATTAATAAAATACACTTTAATTAATTAGAATTAAGAATGTAAAATGTTAAATAAAATAATTAAGTTACTATTAAAATGAATATATACAAATATATATATAATTTATAATTAGTTGTAATATATAAATATTAAATAAATGTTATCATACAATATAATATTGGATATTATATTAAATGTAGTTACCAGTATAGTTGTTATATATTTATATTCAATATTAATAATATTATTAAAACCCATTATATGAGATTCGATACATTTGAGTTATTATAATTATTAATAATATTGTCATCGTTGTTAACATCATTATTATTATTATAACCAGTAGTAAAGTTGCAATTTTAATTATTATAATTAATATTAGTGATATTATTAGATATAAATATTATATTGAATAGTTAAAAATAAATAATATTATCATTAATAAAATTTTTATTATCATTGTTATAACTATTATTATAGTTTTTATAATTTATTATTAATGTTAGTTTTATTATTGTTACTATAATTATTGCTATTATTATTGACATTATCATTATTAATATTAGTATATTTTATTATTATTATTATTAGTATTATTAACAAAATTAATAATATTAATGGATTTTATTAATAAAGTGATATCAATAATTTATCTAGTATAACCCTTATATAAATACAAATATAATCCGTATATAAATGTAATATAGATACACTCCGTATATATATAGCTACATACAGATATAACCAGTATTTTTTATTATTATTTAGATTATTATTAATAGAAATTTATTAATCATTGAAAATCATTATATAATCAGAGAAAGGGATTGATACAGTTCATGTAACTATCGATCTGTTGCTAATATTGTTCTTGTTTGTAAATTGTTACATCAGCATATAATCGTACCAATCTAGTCTGTTAGCTATCATTTTTAAAATCTCTTTATTTATTTTATCCGTTTTTTTCTTCCTGAATGGTTCCCTTTGTCGATACATTGAGCTATTAATCAAACGTGTACTGCTTGAAATCCACACAATCATTTTACTCTTCAATTTCATCATCAATTATATCATTTACAGCTGTGAATTATTAAACTGAAAATCAAAAATAGAAAGAAAATGAAAACGTACCTCTGTTATTTCTTCATTTTCCTAAAAGCTTGAATTCGTATAGTTTTTCAAATTCTATAAAAACAGTTTTGTTAGGAATAATTAAGTGAATCTTCCTGCAAAATTTGAGCTCTCAATTCTTCGTATTGACCTCTAATTCTTGAGTCAAACTTTTATTTTAAAAAGTCAGACGGTTCTTCTTTCATGAAATTCGAATTTGTTTTAGAGTTTTTGGATCAATTGATGATTGAGATAGATTATAAGAATGAATTGAAACTTATTTCGTGTTGAAACATTTGTCCAAAACGTGCTCAAAATCAAAAATCAAGTTTTTGTTCTTCATCCTTCACGACGAATAGCAGTAAGCTGTTTTTAATATTATTTTTTTCTTCTTTTCAATCAACATAAACCTTTGATATTAAATTGTTATCATTATGCTGAAGTATTAAACTAATTGCTTTAGGGTTAGTATTGGTATTTTGATCATGATCTGGTTACTGATTGATTAAAGTCGAGGAAGGAGAAGAACACAGTTAATACTATGGGTTATATTGGGTTCGTTAGGGAATTAAAATAGAAAAACACAATAGCTCAACTGGTTTGTGTGATTGAGTGTGAGCGGGAGGTTGCGGGTTCGAGCCCGGTTCATGGCTCTTTCTTTTTAAAACAGATTTTGAGGTAGTGTTACATTTTAAAATTTTTATTATTATTATTATTATTATTATTATTATTATTATTATTATTATTATTATTATTATTATTATTACTTATTGTTATTATTATTGTTATTATTATTATTATATTAACTAATCTTAATATCAAAATAAGTATTAGAACAAGTATTATTATTATTGGTATTAGAAATAGAAATATTATTATCATTCTAAAATTTGTAAGATCATTAGTATTATTAAAAGTGATATAAGTATTATTATTATTATTATCATTAGTATTATTATTAATGTGATTATTATTATTACTAATGTTAAAATTATTAGTATCATTAACTAACGCCTATTATTATTATTATTATTATTATTATTATTATTATTATTATTATTATTATTATTATTATTATTATTATTATTATTATTATTATTATTATTATTATTATTATTATTATTATTATTATTATAATTATGGTAAGTAAATTATTCCTAATATTATTACCAATACAAAATACTAATATTTAGTATTATTATTATTATTATTATTATTATTATTATTATTATTATTATTATTATTATTATTATTATTACAAAGATTAATATAAGCATTATATCATTATTATGATTATCATGATTAGTGTTAATATGATTATTAATATTATCATTATCAATAAGATATCTATTATTATTATTATGAGCATTAACATTAACAATATCATTATTAGAATTATTATTAATGAAGTTATTATTATTAGTAGTAAATCATTATTGTAACAAAATCATCTTTTAAACAAATAAATATTTTGTGCATAAAATATACTTACTACATATACTATAATTATATTAATATTTCACATAACTATATATATACCAAATCTATTAACATTATTTATATAAATACTTATATATAGCAAACTATTGATTTTTAAATATAATGCTAAACAATTTTATATATAAATATGGACATAATAATATAGCTATATAAATATTAATCATTTTGAACATATATACATGAATTAAATACATATATAATATATAAATCAAGATATAATAAATAAATTTGTTCTGTAAGATAATAGATTTTAATATATATATATATATATATATATATATATATATATATATATACAAATGATATAGGTTCGTGAATCCGAGGCCAAACCTGCATTGTTCAGTTCCGTCGTATGAATATTTTTACTACAAAATATTGGATTGTGAGTTTCATTACTCCCTTTTTAAATGCTTTTGAAATATATATTTTTGGGACTGAGAATACATGCGCTATTTTTATAACTGTTTTATGAAATAGACACAAGTAATTGAAACTACATTATATGGTTGAATGGATCGAAGATGAATATGCCCCTTTTAGCTTGGTAGCCTAAGAATTAGGGAACAGACCCCCTAATTGACGCGAATCCTAAAGATAGATCGAATGGGCCTAACGAACCCCATCCAAAGTACCGGATGCTTTAGTACTTCGATGTTGTTTTATCATGTTCGAAGGATTTCCCAGAATGATAGGGGATATTCTTATATGCATCTTGTTAATGTCGGTTACTAGGTGTTCAATCCATATGAATGATTATTTTTGTCTCTATGCATGGGACGTATATTTATGAGAAATGCAAATCTTGTGGTCTATTAAAATTATAGAAATGATTATTTATGTTAAACTAATGAACTCACCAACCTTTTGATTGACACTTTAAAGCATGTTTATTCTCAGGTATTGAAATCTTCCGGTGTGCATTTGCTCATTTTAGAGACATTACTTAGAGTCATTCATGACATATTTCAAAAGACGTTGCATTCGAGTCGTCGAGTTCATCAAGTTTATTATCAAGTCATTTATAGTTTAGATATATTATGAAATGGTATGCATGCCGTCAACTTTCAATGTATTAAAAGTTTGTCTTTTTTAAAAACGAATGTAATGTTTGTAAAATGTATCATATAGAGGTCAAGTACCTCACAATGAAATCAACTATTGTGAATCGTTTATAATGAATATGGACTTCGTCCAGATGGATTAGGACGGGTCATGAAATGATGAGATGCTTTTTGGCATGGAAATCTTGTGGTCTATGTTTTTACTTATTATACGCGTTACTTAAACGTATAACTCATCAACATTCATGTTGATATTTTTAGTATGTTTATTCTCAGGTACTTAGATGATTGCTTCTACTGTCTGCTAGAAGTTGTATGATTGCATAGTTGGAGTTCAGCTTTTAATTCAAACACTACTATTCACATTTCACATTTACTACTTATGTTTTACAAGCGTAACACGTTGACTTTTGATTTACTTACTTATTTTGAAAACCTTCACGTTTTTTGGAAACTTTGGAAAACAAATTCGAATCTTTTGAAAAACGTCTCGTTTAGAGGGCGTGACCATTGATGTGGGATTGTTTGGTAATGACGACGTCAATAGCGATTTTGGTGGGTCATTACAGGGTTATTTGGGCAATTTTTTTGCGAATGTGCTTTTGGAAGATGTTTGCTTTTAGAAGGATTTTTTATCATGTTGATTTCGTACATTCTTTAGTGAATCATCTTCTTTTTTAGCAGGCTTCTCATTTTCATGGTCTTTGACAGTATTTAAGTTTATTTGAGTCTTCTTTTTTTTTTTTTTGTGCTTTTCTATTTTTTTCTTGCTTTTTGGAACTTTTCTTCCCTTTTTTTTTTTCAGCACAGCACATCAGATGAGTTTACTCTTTATTTTCTTCTTGAAACTTTTTCTTGCTAGTAGATCTCATGTAAACTGATTGACTATGATCTTT
This sequence comes from Rutidosis leptorrhynchoides, assembly GCF_046630445.1. Lineage (NCBI taxonomy): Eukaryota > Viridiplantae > Streptophyta > Magnoliopsida > Asterales > Asteraceae > Rutidosis > Rutidosis leptorrhynchoides. The sequence goes on along the minus strand of NC_092334.1, from coordinate 245,415,862 downwards.
TTCTTTCATTGTTATGAACTCGTTTGAATTTAGGGTAAGTGATAGTGAATGGTGTTTTTTAGTGAGATATTGGAAATGGATGAATTTTTGGTAGAGTGTGGGGGATCTCGTATTTTTTCAGAATATTTAATGATCTTGGCTACGCTAATTCTTTTTCTCGAGTACTTTTCGATAGTAGGACAAGAATATGGCATTCGTATCATTTGAAATGGCAATGATAGACACATTTTCACTGCTTTTCGAAAGTGTTCCTTTTTCATTTATGTTACTTATCTTATTTTGACCAAATGTTGTCCCATTTTTCTTTTAAAGAAAATAATTTCTAACTTAAAAGTACTTGATTTGGGTGTTTGAATCTAGTCATGGCATATACCATTATCCCACACTTAGAATAACATTGTCCTAATTGTTTGGGGTCGTATAAGATGTAGCGATCCCACACTTAAAGATTTAAGTATCCGGGACATGTGTCTAAGTATTAGATGGGCTCTTTATCTCACACTTAATGATAAGTTGGGGGTAAAGTCCATTTCAAATTTGTAGCTGAGAAACATAAATATAATTTAGATAGGAACAGTACTCCCCTATGGTGAATTTATAGAGGTTAGTTAGAACGGAAATGTAAGGTCTGTTGGAGATTGATCAGGATCTATGTATGTGTGTTCCTTCCTAGACTGATCAAAAGTTTCTGCATAAGATACAACTAGATAATCATTTTCTACAATACATTAGATAATAGACTAGATAATACTATTAATACTGAAAAGAACTATCTATATGAATATAGTATCTCATCAAACTCCCTTTCTGGAATCCTAGAGTGGAAAACTTCTCTGTGAACTATGGCTGGTCGAGTCTCAGTGTCTTCATCTGTGATATCTCTGAGGAGGTCATCAAGTTTGATACTGCAATCCTCAAAAGACGGTATCTTGGTGGAAGTGTCGGTAGATGCTGGTATCCCAATGGAGATAGGGGTAGTTTTGTGAGGTACATCTACTGGTAGTAATGAAGGTCCTACGGTTATGTGTGTGATGTTGTTCCATGCAGGGAACAACATCCAAGGCACAATATCCATTGGAGTCTTGCCGAGCCTGAATGTAGCTGGTGGCAGATCTGGGAGGCCTAAGTTGAGGCACATGGCCACAAATACTATGAACGTGACCTCTTGTGATCTCAAAACTCAAAATTCTTTAGTTTAAGGTTTAGTTTAGGGTTTACTTTCAATGTAGTGTTATTCTATTGCATTGGATTCGAGTTTTAATTCAGGTTAATGAAGTTTTTCTTATTCCTCTTTATTTCTTTGTAAGGTATAATCTTATTTACTTTATCGCATCTTTTCAATTATGTCTTTATTTATGTTTAACTGCTTCTGTTCGTCTTCTAGTACGAACTAAACATTCATAGTGGTTACTTGGACGAAAACTATGAAAATCTGGGAAAACAGATGAAGCCGCTGGCTTCCTCAGTCCAAGCCGCCGGCTTAGCTGAGCCTAGCCGCCGGCTTCGTGCTTCAGTCCATACAGTTTGTGTTTTTTTCCAGATTTGTATGTTCATGTTTATGTGATGATTATTAAAACTGTTTAAGCTCTGCCATGATTAAATAACTTGTTTGCCATGCTTAATGATTAAATATTATGATTATAGGATTAACTAGTCATTGATTCTGTGGTCTTTTGTTCGATTCATATCACTTGTTTAGATATAGTCCATCAAATATAGTGTTTGGATTGCATGCAACTTAGGTAAATATCATTAGTAGTTATATAACTAGTTAAACATGAATCACACTTATATAATAGAATTTATTATTGTTAGGCTTAATCGAAGATCCTTTGATTATGAGTATTTGAATGTCAATTGCATGAGAACAGGATAAGGATTAATTTTCTGCTAGTAACTTTAATTTATCCAATTAGTTTACTAGTTTATCTAATTATAAGTCTAATTGAATATTGCTTAGATCGACAACAGGTTTATGTGATATTTATCATGTGATTATTTGAATGCTAAAAATGAAGACATTTGCTATGAACATCACTTAGTTAATGTATACTTTAGGTCCTGCTTTATGAATGCTATGTGGTACTTAGCTTAACCATTAGGGATAATAATTGGTCTACGTCCTTGTAATCACTTCTCTTTTATATTGTTTATTTCATTTAAATCTTTATTCTTTCTTTCCTAAATAGTTTATTAAAAGTTATAGATAACGTACCTCAAATTATCTCTTCCCTAAGAGATAATAATTCAAACTTAAACAACAACCAAAAACATAATAATATATTTCTAATTCTTTAATGAGAATTAGACTAAAGAATAAAACAACAACTCTTATCTGCTTCCACGCTCTCTTGGGACGATAACCTAAAATACTACATCTGATTGGGTCTTGTTGCTCGTTAGGGTGTTAAAAATAGAATAAAGGTTTTATAATCTAAAAGTTGAAAGACAAATTAAGCACTATTGCACACACTTTTAAAACATCAAGTTTTTGGCGCCGCTGTCGAAGAGCGCGGTAAAAATGAAAATTAGATGTATTTTGGTAATTGATATTTCTTGAAAATAAGTGATACCAGTCCTCCTTTAAGGGATGGTTGTTGAGGTTCCGATTTAAAGGCTCTTGCTTGAACCTAGACGTTGACGGTCACTTAAGTATCGAAAGATTCAATAATCCGATTTATGTTTGATTATTTGTTGTTAAGCGATAAGTAAAGTATTTATATATATATATATATATATATATATATATATATATATATATATATATATATATATATATATATATATATATATATATATATATATATATATATATATATATATATATAATATTAAAATTTATATTTATAGTTACTATCATAATTATTTAATAATTAATTAAGTTCTAGCTTATTAATATAATATTAGATCTTAGTTTATTTATTCCTTCCATATTAAATTAGAATCTTAATTCTCAAATCTCTTAATCCACTTCCTAAAATATTTGAAAATGACAGAATCTATGTAATGACCCGTCCTAATCCATAAAGACGAATACAATAACATATGATTACATCGCGAGGTATTTGACCTCTATATGATACATTTTACAAACATTGCATTCGTTTTTAAAAGACAACTTTCATTATAACAATGATTGACATTATGAATACCATTTCCTAATATATCCAAACTATAAATGGCCTAATAATAATCTTGATGACTTCAACGAATCGAATGCAACGTCTTTTGAAATATGTCATGAATGACTCCAAGTAATATCTTTAAAATGAGCAAATGCACAGCGGAAGATTTCTTTAATACCTGAGAATAAACATGCTTAAAAGTGTCGACCAAAAGGTTGGTGAGTTCATTAGTTTATCGTAATCAATCATTTCCATCATTTTAATAGACCACAAGATTTTCATTCTTCATAAATAATCTTACACTCGCAAGTGCATAAAAATCATTCATATGGTGAACACCTGGTAACCGACATTAACAAATGCATGTAGAATATCCCCAATATACAGGTACACTCATCTGTATATAAAATCGAAATACTAAAGCACTGTAACCCGGATGGGACGTGTTAAAGTCCATAGATCTATCTTCAGGATTCGCGTCAATTTGGGGGTCTGTTCCCAAATTCTTAGGCTACCAAGCTTTTAAAGGGTGATATCCGGTATAATAATCCAACCATAGAATGTAGTTTCAAGTACTTGTGTTTATTTCGTCAAACATTTATAAAAGTATCGCATGTATTCTCAGTCCCAAAAATATATATTGCAAAAGTATTTAAAAAAGGAGTAAGTGAAACTCACAATATTGTATTTCGTAGTAATTAAGCATACGATGGCATTGAACAAGTGCAAGGTTGGCCTCGGATTCACGAACCTATATTAATTATATATATTTATATGTTGATCAATATCTGTCTAACAATTTAGGTCAAACCGTAGTGTATCACAATTTCAATGCTCGAGACTACTATGCAAAAATCAACAAAAGTCAATTTGACTCAAAATGATTTCCAAAATTTATACATGATTATTATATAGTTTAATTATAGTCGTTTTATATTTTTAAATATTTTTAATAAATTTTATTATAGTAAATAATATAATTCATTTATTAAATAAATGAAATAAAAATATACTTTTATATATCTTAAATAATAAAATTTATAAAGTTCATTTAATATCATAAAAATAATATGATAGTTATTATTAATGTAATTATTTTACACGTAGAAAAATATCTTTGTACCATATTTTTATTTGATAAAATAATATCGATAATAATAATAGTAAGTAAAAGTTGTATTATTTTAAAATAATAATTATTATTATTCTACTAATAATAATAACAATATTTATATTTACGAAAAATGATATTATGATAAAATGATAATTCTTATTAATAATAATAATGCAATTTTTATATTAACAATGTTATTCCTATTAAAATAATAATTTTTGTAAAATGATAGTTTTAATATTAATAACACTTTTGATAATAATAATGATACAAAATTATGAAAACAATATTTTATCTAAATCAATACCTTTCAATATTTTAATTTCATCGTGATACTTATACTCATTATTTCTCAATCAATTTGTTAATAGCTTTTAGTCGTCTTTTATATCGCGTTCATAATAATGATAATAATAGTAATAAAAATAATTAGATGTTTCTAATATTAGTTTTAATTACAATAATACTAATAATAATAAATACTATGATAATATTAACGATAATACTAATAACTATTTTTGTGATAATAATAATAATAATAACAACAATAACAATTTTTAAATAATGATACATATATTAATAATGATAATATTAATAATAATACTAATTATAACTTTAATGATAATAACGATAGTAATAATAATAAAAATAATAATTTTTAATGATAATACCTTTTATTGATCATGATGATGATAATAATAATAATAATAATAATAATAATAATAATAATAATAATAATAATAATAATTAGATAAAAATTATAACGACGATAATAACGACGATAATAATAATCATTTTTAATAATAATGCAAAAATTCAATTGACTATAACTTCTAATCCGTTCATCGAAACCATTCGATATCTAAATGAAAAGTTCTTAATTTTTTGCTAGCTTTTCAACGACATGCATATCATATACCTTATCTCAACCGCATATGTAACTAACTTATGATTTATCAAAACTATCTAACGACTAAATTAAACATACATGCATGAATAATCATATCTACTCGAGCACTAGTCATGGATACACTAATAATATGTAAAAGTTAAGTTATTAATGCTCACGTATCAATATTGAGATTCAATATTGTAGGAAAGGTACGTAGACGCAACAGAGATGATAAACACTAGATTGACCTCACGAGCATACCCATGAACCATACCCATCACCTCCATAGCTATAACCCATAATTTCCTTAGCTCTATCCCGCTCATAAAAATCCGTTTTTGAAATAACCTACTCATGACTCCGTCGTAGCATTTTATGTATAGTACTAATAATAATACTACTAAACAATAATGAGATTAATAATAATATTATTAATAATAATAATAATAATAATAATAATAATAATAATAATAATAATAATAATAATAATAATAATAATAATAATAAATAATAATAATAAAATAAATAATATACGGAGTATATATCATAGATAGAGAGATTGAGAATGAATCGAGCAAACAGAAAGCTCGGGCTTTATAGCCCTGATCTGGAACCCACAGCTCCGCGAGTGCGGAGTTGTTTAGTGTTTCTGCTCCGCGATTGCGGAGTCCCCAGATCCAGCTCATTCCTCAAATGATTAAGGCTGCCGACGGTTTTAATTAATATTTAATATATAATATATTGAATTTATATAATTAATTATATATTATATTATATTTATGTTCATAGTTAACTCGTAATTTTAGTTCCAACGAATTGTACTTTATCACTCGACTTATGTCCCGGTTCCGATTTCTCGAACGCATTTTCGTACGCTTAGAAAACTAGCACTTTACGTTACGCGACGTGTACCTTTATCAATAATTAGACTTAATCATCTAAAGACTATATTACCCAAAGCACAACTTTTGTATTTGAGTGTCTTGGTCATTTGCTTCCATAACTCAAAGTCTCGTTGTTTATCCAAATATATTATTTTAAATCAACTGTTAAATATTATATTTTGTCACTTGAAAAATATATATATTTCCTTATTTTAAAATATAAATTTGTTCATATTGAAATATTTACCTAATAATACAATATTTAGTTTTTCAAAATTAATTATATTTTAAAGTTAAATTTTGGAATCGTTTAGATAGTAGAAAAATATTATATCAAATCACGTCTACGTTTTTGAAACACTTTATATATTTGTAATTTATAATATAAACTTTATTTAAATTCTTCAAAAGTCATATACAAGTTATCTTATAAAACGTCCTAATTAATAAAGTTTTTTTTTAACTGAAACGTTTTTATATGTTTAAATCAAATATGATAACTTTGTATTCTAAAACCAAATATATATAATAATCATTTTATTATAAATAAAAATGGGAATTGTTATATCATAAAAAATAAAGTTATTTATACTCAAAATAGATTTCAAGCTTTTAAATTACAGTTTGTTGGTAGAGCGTAAGAGAAGGTTTAAAGGTTAGATAAACGTATGAATTAATTTTAAAGTGAAACGTTGATATCTAATTTCTAAGTTATCCGTATTTCATAAATAATACGAAAGTTAAAATAGTTATCTTATAGAAATCGCGAGGAAAATATTGTAAAGCATGAATTGAAGATCAAACAGGAATTTCCACTAACCCTTGTCTAGTTCCCGTTAATTGACACTTTCGTTCTTACATGTAATTCACTTTACCAATTATTCTGAATACCGTTAAAAAAGAAAGGTTTCCTAAATCAAAGTGGACCTCTCAACAGAGACTTGTAATCATAATTCAATGTATCTGATAAATCAATCATTTGATATTATCTTCTAGTTCCATCGATAAACATATTGAAACAAATATGTTCATGTAAAGTATTATATCTAATATTTTTTTTTACGTTTTCAACTTATAATATATATACATATATGTATACAATCATATCCATTTAATGGTTCGTGAATCGTCGAGAACAGTCGAAGTGTAATTGGTTACATGAACATAGTTCAAAGTTTTTGATATTTCAACATTACAGACTTTGCTTATCGTGTCGAAATATATATAAAGATCAAGTTTAAATTTGGTCGGAAATTTCCGGGTTGTCACAGTACCTACCCCTTAAAGAAAGTTCGTCCCAAAATTTGATCGAGGTTGTCATGGCTAATAATGAGAATCTTATTATGACGATTATAGAGTTTTATCAGGATTAAGAAGTATGGATAACATAATTCGATTCCTCGAAGCGTATGAGTGAAGCTATCGTAAAAGAGTGAAATGAGAAAATAGAGATTTGTCTTATCTTTTAACGTCATCACGATAGCTCTCCGGATTAAAGAAAATCTTTGTAATCTATATAGGATTTGATTCTTTGGTGATTAAGGAGATTATGATCCTCTTCCATTTAATGCGATGATCCATCTCGATCTCTCTGTCGGATATTTCACTATAACTACACCTCTTTCGTTTCCTTTTAACTCACAACCTCTATTCTTTCTCCCTCAATTCTTAATTTTAAAATTATTCGTCAATATGCTTCATCCAGTGCTGATTCTCGATATACTTCTTACTTTCATATCTGTCGTTCTTCTTTTTCATCTACCTCCGAAAGAATCTATTTACTTCTACTATACACTTGGTTTTATAGTGTTTTTAGTTCTCCCATGTCTTTATATTGCTAGATGCATCGATATATACGGTTTATAGTTTCTGGGTTGTTGTTGGGTTTTATATCTTTCCTTATATTCCGATGTCCCTGCTTCTGTCTTCTATAATCATTGTCATCCCCAGTTAATGCTCCCTTTCATTTACTGTGATTTATACCTCAATCTTTATTTCGGAGTTTTGTCCTTTCGTTTCTTCTTCTTGCGATTAAGCACCGCTTGTAATGGTCCAGAATTCGCAGATATGAATTTCGGAATGAACATTGTTAATGTTCTAAGAAGAAAATTGTAATGACACTATCTTGACTTGTCAAATTACTAGAATACCTTGAAAAAGGCCGAATCATCAAGAAATATTTTCTTGATATTTTAGAGGTTAAATAGAATACAAGAGGCGTGTAACATGGCACATGATGACGTTATGATCTGTGAATTATCATGTTCCATTTAGAAACTCAGCATGACTTACTGTAATATAATCACGTTGATCAAGTGTCATTATATTATACTAACTCATGCTTCAGCTCCCAACACTACTTCGAAAATAATCATACTTCAAACTCGAAGGTTTCAGATTTTAGAAACTAAACAGGTTCTTTCATGATATAACACAGATATCGCGAAGCGATAATTGATTTCAGATAAGAATAATTATGGAAATATCTCCAGAAATATGGAGGATATTTATAATGGAAGATACAATGATATCTTAGAACTTCTGACGTTGATGGATGATGATGACGATTTGTCCATAAAGATTTAGAGTCAGGAGCTAGGTATTCGTTAATGACTTCAGTAGACACTGAATCATTTGGATTCTTTGAAGGCAGGTTTTGTCTTTGTGATTTATCCACAGCCTCCTTCATGGTTTGCTCAATCCGTTTTTTAGTACCAAATCTTCTCTTTTTCTGAGCTTTGCCAACACACTACTATTTATCATCAAACTTTTTACTGTTAAGGTCGTTTATAGCGTTTGCTGCTTTATCAGCATTTCGAGAACTAGTTCGCAGTTCAGAGTGTTTTTCAGAAACTTCACATTTGAGGTATGTAAATCTTGGAGGTAGATGTTATATAACTGTTAATGTAGACATGCTGTGAGATTTCAAAATACCGATTGCTGATTCTCAATAATTGGTATGAAAATTCTTGTTACCAGATGCAGATGAGTAATTTATGGGGTTTCCAATGAATAGGTACAGTGATTTTTCAGAAAGGCTTAAAGATCAATGAAGTTGTTGGTAAGTTTACTGCTAATGTGGTGAAACATAAACGGTTCCCCGGTAACGATGGTGAAAGGGCAACGTGTATATCAAGGTTATAATAAGATTGTTTCAACTGAAAAGTCAAGGTTGACTTGCTGGAGATGTGACAAAACTGACTACTTTGGAAAGGAATTGAAAAGTCATTTTTGCTAATAAATGCCAAAGGATTTGATGCGGATACGTGTTAAACTATGACTTTGGTTTCGAGAGTTTTCAGGTATATAACTGTGGGTAATATGTGGTTGGATCATCATCTCGATTGCTCATTATTTGAAGTGTCTTCAGAAATTTTGGAGGGTTTGAACACAGACTGTAATCGTTAATATACATATGATGTTCTAACACAATTTTGAAGTCAAAGTACAGCTTTGAAAGATGTAGGAATCTAAAAATGATAATACCGGTTATATCTCGAATTGGATTTTGATTTGTCAAAAATCAGAATTCGTAATCAATTTTGGATGAGAGTGGTTGTTTTGATTTCTATAAAAGAGGGTATATTGTTGTGAAAGTAGTGAGTATAGTTGATGATTTACTTAAACAGATTTGAAGAATGTAACATATTAATTGTGAATTTATATATCTCTCGGGATTACCTACCCGTTAAAAAAAATTTCACAATTAATATTTTATACAAACGAATTTTTTTTATTACAGTCTTTAAGAAAATATATATGTGTATATTTCCTTTAGATGTAACATAGATTTACTGAGTTAATATTAAATTAAACTCATTGATTTACGGTTGAAACTAGAATTGAGTAATCCCTAAAACTTTAGAAATTACATAAGTATTTCTTCAACATAATTGAAATTATGAATCAATACTTCGTTATTTGTTGATGCATGATGTTGGTTTTCATGAAATTCTTGTGAACTTCGCAAGGTACGAATGATTTTATTTAAAAAGTTTCGAGTATATCGATGATGAAAGTGTAAAATCAAATATATATTTGAATAATACACTTGATTTATTATGAATTGGAATTTATTGAATTGAGACAGAGATTGTAGTTAGCGATGGTTAAGTTGCAGATGAAGGACATACATTATTGCATATTTGTAATATGAACTAACCGAGTAGTTAAGATCCATACATAATAGCTTAGTACGGAAAGATTTATTTTGATCTCAAAATTTATATATATATATATATATATATATATATATATATATATATATATATATATATATATATATATATATATATAATATATAATTTCTTCAGAGGGAATGAGTTAATACTTCAAAACTCGTTGATACAATATACGCGTTATTGATTCGTAATGATGTCCACATTGATTCTTGAACTGGAGGAGCTTGTGATGTTATAGGTGCTGCTGATTTTGACGATGCTGATGGCACTGACTGTGCTGGTGATGTTAACGGTACTGTTGATGCTGTTGGTAAAACAAGTCTAGCTTGTGAATCACGCATCATTCTTGTCAGGGTTTCTACTCTTCCTTCTATCATTTTGGTTCACTCATCTGATTTCTGGTTAGGGTTAGAATAGATAATCTTTAAGACTTTAGAGATTACATAATCACCGCAGAAAATTTCTCTAATGAAGTTATGAATCTATACTTCATCGGTTATTGTTGTTGGTACTCCTTGGTATCTAAGATAAGTATGATGTTGATGCTCCTGGAACATTTTATGATATTGAAGCATGAGATGTGGATGTTGTTGGTGGTGGTAATGGTTATGTTGGCGTTGCTGATGGTGGTACTGGTTATGCTATTGGTGCTACTGGTGTTTGTAACCTTTGCACCATATTCTCCAAAGCCACTACCCGAGCGCGAAGCTCGTTGACTTCTTCTATTACACCAGAGTGATTGTCGGTTCGGAAGAGCAGATAAATAAAATCTAGATTTTGGTATAGTATATAATCGTGACGAGATACTCTGAAAATGAGAGAGAAAATGGTGTTTTGGACAGGTTCGCCGGTAAGTGCTTCCGGTTCTTCGCCAAGAGGGCAATGTGGAGGATGGAAGGGATCACCTTCTTCTTGTCTCCAGTGATTAAGTAGACTACGAACCTATCCCCAATTCATCCAGAATAGATAATGATTTATTGGTTGATCCATTCCAATAACACTGCTTTCGAAGCTTGAGTGGGATTCCATTTCGGAATCCGAGGAACTTGAACTAATGACGAATTCCATTTCGTACGATTGAATAAAGGATTTTTCGGTATGAAATGATTTTCCGACTATCAGATGGTATTCTAATTATATAGAATATCTATATATATAGAGCAAAATATTTTCATAGATTACGGAGGAATTTACGGAATATGTCAGGCAAAGTTTATAGTAACAGATACGCTAAGATATGAATTAGCAGATACGCTAAGATATGAATTTCGTCTATACACTATTCATGCAATCAATACAGTAAGACGTTTCTAGACTAAGAGTGATAAGCAGGCAATTTTCGACAAAAATGATAAGCAAAACTTTTGACATGCAGACACGGTTGAAGTCCAGACTCACTAATGCATCCTAACGACTATCAGTTAGACACACTAATGCAGACCTGGTTCACTAAGACCATCGCTCTGATACCACCTGTAATGACCCGTCCTAATCCATAAGGACAAATACAATAACATATGGTTACATCGCGAGGTATTTGACCTCTATATGATACATTTTACAAACATTGCATTCGTTTTTAAAAGACAACTTTCATTATAACAATGATTGACATTATGAATACCATTTCCCAATATATCCAAACTATAAATGGCCTAATAATAATCTTGATGACTTCAACGAATCGAATGCAACGTCTTTTGAAATATGTCATGAATGACTCCAAGTAATATCTTTAAAATGAGCAAATGCACGGCGGAAGATTTCTTTAATACCTGAGAATAAACATGCTTAAAAGTGTCGACCAAAAGGTTGGTGAGTTCATTAGTTTATCGTAATCAATCATTTCCATCATTTTAATAGACCACAAGATTTTCATTCTTCATAAATAATCTTACACTCGCAAGTGCATAAAAATCATTCATATGGTGAACACCTGGTAACCGACATTAACAAATGCATCTAGAATATCCCCAATGTACAGGTACACTCATCTGTATATAAAATCGAAGTACTAAAGCACCCGTAACTCGGATGGGACGTGTTAAAGTCCATAGATTTATCTTCAGGATTGGCGTCAATTTGGGGGTCTGTTCCCAAATTCTTAGGCTACCAAGCTTTTTAAAGGGTGATATCTAGTATAATAATCCAACCATAAAATGTAGTTTCAAGTACTTGTGTCTATTTCGTCAAACATTTATAAAAGCATCGCATGTATTCTCAGTCCCAAAAATATATATTGCAAAAGCAATTAAAAAGAGAGTAAATGAAACTCACAATATTGTATTTCGTAGTAATTAAGCATACAATGGCATTGAACAAGTGCAAGGTTGGCTTCGGATTCACAAACCTATATTAATTATATATATTTATATGTTGATCAATATCTGTCTAACAATTTAGGTCAAACCGTAGTATTTCACAATCCTAATGCTCGAGACTACTATGCAAAAAACAACAAAAGTCAATTTGATTCAAAATGATTTCCAAAATTTATACATGATTATTATATAGTTTAATTATAGAAGTTTTATATTTTTAAATATTTTTAACAAATTTTGTTAGAGTAAATAATATAATTCATTTATTAAATAAATGAAATAAAAAACTACTTTTATATATCTTAAATAATAAAATTTATAAAGTTCATTTAATATCATAAAAATAATATGATAGGTATTATTAATATAATTATTTTACATGTAGAAAAATATCTTTGTACCATATTTTTATTTGATAAAATAATATAGATAATAATAATAGTAAGTAAAAGTTGTATTATTTTGAAATAAAAATTATTATTATTCTACTAATAATAATAACAATATTTATATTTACGAAAAATGATATTATGATAGAATGATAATTCTTATTAATAATAATAATGAAATTTTTATATTAACAATGTTATTCCTATTAAAATAATAATTTTTGTAAAATGATAGTTTTAATATTAATAACACTTTTTATAATAATAATGATAAAAATTATGAAAACCATATTTTATCTAAATCAATACCTTTCAATATTTTAATTTCATCATGATACTTATACTCATTATTTCTCAATCAAATTGTTAATAGCTTTTAGTCGTCCTTTATATCGCGTTCATAATAATGATAATAATAGTAATCAAAATAATTAGATGTTTCTAATATTAGTTTTAATTACAATAATACTAATAATAATAAATACTATGATAATATTAACGATAATACTAATAACTATTTTTGTGATAATAATAATAATAATAATAACAATAAATTTTTTTAAATAATGATACATATATTAATAATGATAATATTAATAATTATACTAATTATAACTTTAACGATAGTAATAATAATAAAAATAACAATTTTTAATGATAATACCTTTTATTGATAATGATAATAATAATAATAATAATAATAATAATAATAATAATAATAATAATAATAACAATTTTTAATGATAATACCTTTTATTGATCATGATAATAATAATAATAATAATAATAATAATAATAATAATAATAATAATAATAATAATAATAATAATAATAATAATTAGATAAAAATTATAACGACGATAATAACGATGATAATAATAATCATTTTTAATAATAATACAAAAATTTAATTGACTATAACTTCTAATCCGTTCATCGAAACCATTCGATATCTAAATGAAAAGTTCTTAATTTTTCGCTAGCTTTCCAACGACATGCATATCAAATACCTTATCTCAACCGCATATGTTACTAACTTATGATTTATCAAAACTATCTAACGACTAAATTAAACATACATGCATGCATAATTATATCTACTCGAGCACTAGTCATGGATACACTAATAATATGTAAAAGTTAAGTTATGAATGCTCACGTATCAATATTGAGATTCAATATTGCAGGAAAGGTACGTAGACGCAACGGAGATGATAAACACTAGATTGACCTCACAAGCATAATCATGAACCTTACCCATCACCTCCATAGCTATAACCCATAATTTCCTTAGCTCTATCCCGCTCATAAAAATCTGTTTTTGAAATAACCTACTCATGACTCCGTCGTAGCATTTTATGTATAGTACTAATAATAATACTACTAAACAATAATGAGATTAATAATAATATTATTATTAATAATAATAATAATAAATAATAAAATAAATAATATACGGAGTATATATCATAGATAGAGAGATTGAGAATGAATCGAGCAAACAGAAAGCTCGGGCTTTATAGCCATGATCTGGAACCCACAGCTCCGCGAGTGCGGAGTTATTTAGTGTTTCTGCTCCGCGATTGCGGAGTCCCCAGATCCAGCTCATTCCTCAAATGATTAAGGCTGCCGACGGTTTTAATTAATATTTAATATATATTATATTTAATTTATATAATTAATTATATATTATATTATATTTACGTTCATAGTTAACTCGTAATTTTAGTTCCAACGAATTGTACTTTATCACTCGACTTATGTCCAGGTTTCGATTTCTCGAACGCATTTTCGTACGCTTAGAAAACTAGCACTTTATGTTACGCAACGTGTACCTTTATCAATAATTAGACTTAATCATCTAAAGACTATATTACCCAAAGCACAACTTTTGTATTTGAGTGTCGTGGTCATTTGCTTCCATAACTCAAAGTCTTGTTGTTTATCCAAATATATTATTTTAAATCAACCGTTAAATATTATATTTTGTCACTTGAAAAATATATATATTTCCTTATTTTAAAATATAAATTTGTTCATATTGAAATATTTACCTAATGATACAATATTTAGTTTTTCAAAACTAATTTCACACCTATAAGTATTAAGGATGAAGATCCAGATGTCGAGTTTGACGAGTTTATAAAGGTCAACATCAATGTTGAATCTGATGATGAACCGTTTGAAATATTTACTAAGAAAGAACTTATACCTGAAACACGACTTGAAATATGTATAACTTCGATAGACTTCGTGTATCCTCAAGAAATTATCAGATGTGAAATGGTAATTAAATACCCATTTTGGCAAGAACCCGCAACAAAAAGAAACCTATTGCTGCAAACCACACAGTGGAGAGTCATTTATTGACACTAGGGTTATATGCAAAATATTGAACAAACAAATAGAATTTTTTTATCTTCACAACTCGAGGCGTTAATGACTGGTTAACGTTAATAATTCATGGAACATTATCCACTGATTTTATATGTCGTCCGATAAGTGTGGGAAAGTGAGACCCTACTAAGAAAAAATTGAAATGGGGTTGAGTCAAGCTTATGACTCATTAATCAATAAGCATGTTTTTTGTTATGTTTCACATGTTGGCCATCTATGAGTAGTGCTCGAAGCTGACTGGCGCATGCTAATCTTCGCGCCCATCTTTTCACCTGTTCGCTTACAGCTTATAAAATTCGGTGATGTTTTCGCTCCCTTTAACTTTTACATTTTTGTATTCCTTTATTTAGTATAAATTCATGCAAGTGAGGACATTGCATGATTTTAAGTGTGGTGGTGGTTGGGGGGGGGGGGATGGGAGGAGACGTGAATTCTTTACTTAATTAAAAACGAAGATAAATTTACAAAAATAGTAAAGAAAATACTAATAAAATTTGATACCTCATTAAAATGGTAAAAAAAAAATTCAAAGAGATAAAATCCATTTTTTTAGCAAAGATTTGTCTTGTTGGAAATATTATTTTAAATTTCACATTTTAGTCTAAATTTCCTTTCAAAGATTATTAGAAACTTCAGATATTTTTAAATTTTCTTGAGATGTAAAATTTTTTACCGAGAATTAATCCTGATTTAATGACTAAAGGTAGATTGTAGTTGACCTGTGAGGTATTTTGCCTTAGTTGACTGTTAGGTTCCTTTTTAACTATGAGTATACTGAGAGTTCATTGAATTAATAATATCTTGTGTACTTTTAAATTTTAAACTGTTATGAAGTTGATTTAAGTAAACAATGAGAACTTTAAGATGTGTCTGTGTCTTTTTCTTTTACACCAATCACCAATTTAAGCCAGTTTACTTAGGTCGTTAGCACCCAGTATGTGTTCTAGAAACAAATAGTTACCATAGAAACCTTAACCTTTTTAAGGAATAACCCAATTAAACTAAATTTCCAATCCTAACCCTATTTTTGGAAGTATAAATTCTTAGTCAAACTTATGTCTTCCCATTAATCTAATCTTAAAGCTAATAGAACTACCCTCTAGTCCGAGATCGGACTACTTGTTTAAGATATGAAGTAAATGCCAAAAAATGTAAAATGATTGTAAACTTATATCCACTACCATATGTCATAATAAACATTGACCACTAAGACAGCAAAAGATTCCCAATGAGGGCCAACTTAGAAAATTTGCCAAATGTTAAGTTATTTGTAAAGCATGAAAGAAAAAGTAATGGAAAGCAATGGAGCTCAATGAAGGCCAATAAGAGTGATGAGAGCGAGAGAAAAGAGTTCCAATGAGAACCACACATTTATAAAAGCTCTAGTTAGAAAATAAAAGAGTCCAATGATGACCAACTATTATATAAATCTGGTTAAATAAACATTAGGACCACTTGAACTCCTTGGCCTGGTTTAGACTAGTTCTTATAATAATAACTAACTTTAATGATCAGACATCTTTTTGACTTTGCATTTTGCTTCGCCTTTACACCAATTTTATCCCGTGTCATGACCTACCGAATAACCCAACCTGGATGTGTCTAAACTCAAGTCAATTCTCCTTCGATACTTAGTTAAATTTTATGAGTAGTTAAAGATCTGCCTCTATCACAAGTATATAATAAATGATATCTCTCGACTTTGCGAAAATATGATAAAAATGAAAGCATTTATAAAGGTCAGTGAGATAAATTATTAGGATTTAAATTTTATCATCTCTTGTGAAATTCTAAAGTTTCGAGTTTTTCATAGTTTTTGAAATTTGATGTAGCTTAAATGTGTTTTTAATTTAATATTTGCTTGAGGACAAGTAAAGCTTAAATGTGGGGGATTTTATAACTCCAAAATTATACATATTTTACATTATTTATTTGGATGTTAATAATATGAATTTAGTCAATATTATGAACTTTTGATGCTTTATTATGTAAATGTTGATTATAGGGTCATATGTGAGAAAATGTGTGAAAAGGGAGCTACATATTGAAGAAATGCTAAAAATATGTGTGATGTCAGATTTTGGCCATATCTTGAGCATTTGAACTTCGTTTTAGACGAATTTACTGTCAAAACGACCGTGAGAAAGAGATCTACAACTAAGTGAAGGAAGCCGCCAGCTTGGGAAAAAGGAAGACGCCAGCTTGGGTCAAGGAAGCCGCCGACTTGTGTCAAAAAGTCAAACTTTTGTCGTACAAGGTTTTCTTTGTCGTGCAAACCAGTGAGGCCGCCGGCTAGACATTCGAAGCCACCGACTTGGGCCTAAAACGCATTTTATTAAGCGTAAAGACTAAGTTTTGATTGGAGAAAAAGTAACTGCCAAGGGAAGTACCAGCTTCGTACGAATTCGTCAGCTTGGGCACGGTTTTTGAGATCTATAAATACTGGCCGAATTTTATAGTTTTATTTTACCTTTTCATTATATCACTCTCAAACTTAAAAATTCTTTAGTTTATGGTTTAGTTTATGGTGAAGATGCATAAACGCCCATCCTACCCGGACAAATGTGCAGGCTACTGGCATCACTTAGCCGGGTACAAAGCATCGAAACGCTATGAACCATAATTGTCATGCTGGACCATGTACGACGGGCACCCGACAACCTTTACAAGATTACTTATGAGCCGGTTACAATCTTACTCGGTAAACATCAGGCAAAGTCCTTTTACCTAAACAAGAGCAAGATATTCATCCGTCACGCTATAGACAGACCCATCACACTCTTTCAGAGTAACCATATCTCCTAAAGACAGGCTTACAGTCTCGGAACAAACTCTTGGTCCCGGAACAGGCTTACTGGCCCGGAACAAACACTTGGTCTTGGAACAGGCTTACTGGTCCGAAACAAACACTTGGTCCTGGAACAAACAAGTGATCCCGAAACAAACACACGAGTGGGCTGTACGCCACGTCAGCCCACGAATCTAGGAAACTTTGTTAGGATTTGATTGTTATTCCAATGAAAGGGACAGGTGCTACGTCAGCCCTCGGATCTGGTGAAGTTCGTTATAACCATGAAAGGGACATATGCCACATCATCATTCCCTCATAACACTTATAAATACATACACAAGATCATTCATTAAACAATACTGGATGCATTAATGTTACTCTGCCCAAATTTCATACTGTAACATTCTACAGCTGCAAATCTAACTTCGATAAAGATTCTGGTAGATATCAGAGTTAGCATTTTCTCTAAGATATTAACTTATTTTATCCCGATCGAATAAGGTTAATCAACATTTTCTCTAAGATATTAACGTATTCGATCCCGATCGAATAAGGTTAATCCCATCGATTGTTTTACGCCTTTGAAATCTATATTTCAAATCGGGGTTTGCATAGTTATTGGAGTTAAAACATTCTATTCACTCTTTTCCACAAATCAAGCACTCAAATCTAAAATTTAAACCATACTTAATGATTTTGGTTTGATCAAATGGCACCACCGAATGGTACAAACAATCTAGTGAAACCAGGCAGTGAAATGACAAACAAGAAAGGAACATTTAATGTCGTTCCACCGACCTTGAACAAGGAAAACCCACCAATTGTGGAACCCCCAAACCCAAAAGCAATCCATCGCTCACATTCCCTCCAGCGAAACTTCTGATGACGAGATGAACATTTCTGGCGGTAAAGAAAATGCACGGGAGAAATCACCAACGGTGGCAAACGATTGAACCTCAGCATCTCCGGTCCTAAAACTGGTGGTTCAAGCAGAATAGGGTCATCCCATGATGACACTAAAATGATCACTAAGATGATCTCAGCTGATGTCGAAAAGCAGGTGATCGAGAAGTTGAAGGCCATGTTACATGATGGTCCCAATTTAGCAGGAAGACAATCGTTACAAAGCTTCGACATTCTGAAGGCTAATCCCTTGCCCAACATCGGTGTAGGAAACGACAGTGTTGCAAAGGTTGCCACCAATGCATGGCTTACAGAGCTCCTTGTGCAGGCAACATCGCAGGCATACAAACATTCTTTATTGCAACTTGCCGTTCAAGGCACTGTACTTGAGAATCTATTTGCTTTGATAACCAGAAACAAAGCAAAATGACCGGTTTAGATGTCGGCTACCAGCCAAAAGCTTTGTGAACGATTTGCCGGTTGTGTTCTTCCCGACAACATCGTCATACCGGTTACTTTGGGGGTATACAATGGCATAACTGACCTAGATGATTTCTTTCAAATCTTTGAGGGTGCCATGAAAACCCAACATTGGAGTGATGAGGTGGTGTGCCATCTTTTTAGACTGTCCTACAGTCTCCTGCCAGAGAATGGTTCGCCAAACTGCCACCCAGCGGCATCACATGCTTCGCAGACCTATGGGAGAAGTTTCTCATGCAATATCAAAATCTTTGCCGGCACACGCTCACACACATGTATGCTCATGAAATATTAATGTACCGGGGGGGGGGGGGGAATCGAAAACTTCATCACAAGATACATGCTGAAGTGCCAAAAACTCCCAGGGCTCCCAAAAACACAGCAGATTTCTAGGTTCATAACGTGCCTGGACAAAGAAGCACACCCGTCACTCCTCATCGAACTTCGATGGAACATCCCAAATACTTTCGCGGACGCCGTGACGATAGCAAGGCAATATCGACATTCTGAGCGGGAAAGGTAAGTCGGGTATCACCGAGACGAGAAGAAGCGAGATGACAAAAGGCGAAGAGACAGCCGGCACCGTCATGATGGAGGTCGTAGAAGTGGCAGCCACCACAGAAGCCATAACAGCCATGGCAAAAGCCATGACAGTCACAAGCATGACAAAGGCAGCCGAAGACCATATGATAAGAGATCTTTAATCGATATCCTGACCAAAACGCCAAGAGAGGTACTACTAACGGAACCGGTGAAAGCCAAGTTCACCCCTCCGGTACCAATGGAAAAATGGGATGGCCAAAATTTAGACAAATACTGTGAATTCCACGAAGACAACAACCATGACACTGAAGAATGTAAAGCGTTAATGCGTGAAATCATTGCAAAAATCTAGGTCGGAGAACTCAATCACTTGTTGTAGGGCCGAAAGTTCAAAAAAGTTGATCCAAACAAAACGTTCAATTGGCAAAAGAGGACGGCAAAAAGCGCAAGAAGACAAAGGACAAGGTGGTGATAAACATAATCAGCATCGAAAAAGATGAGCACTTTGCACGCAGTTCCTGGAAAGATGTTGCAATCACTTTCCCAGTGCTACCGGCATGATACTCTAAGGAGGAACCAGTAGTGATTGACGGCCTGATAGACGGTTTTTACGTCAAAGAAATGTACACCGACACAGGGAGTGAGGTTGATGTTTTGTACACCCATTGTCTTTCCCAACTCCCAAAATGTGTCAGAAGGAAAATGAGACAGTCCAACGCTATTATCTTCGGGTTCATGGGGTCTGCTGAGCAACCCATGGGAAAACTCAAGGAAACGATCACGGTATGCACTCAGACTTACATCCGTAGTGAGAGTATTGAATTTTACGTCGTTAAATCTGCGACTGCCAAAAATGTGATATTGGGAAGAAAGTTCTTTAGGAAGTTTGGTGCAATAGCTTCTACCGCTCACGGTCTGTGTGACGACCCAGAAATTTCTGACCAAATTTAAACTTTATCTTTATATTATTCTGACATGATAAGAAAAGTTTGTTAAGTTAAATCTCAAGAATTTTAAACCGTGTTCATACATTCATTTAACCTCGACCAAGTTCCGATGATTCACGAACCATTATATAAACGGATATAATTATATATGTATATGCGTATATATAATATAACTTGAAAACGTTAACAAAGTATTAGATGTATAATACTTTACATGAACGTACTTGTTTCAAAATATATTTAATATAATTATCGACGGAATTAAAAGATAATATCAAATGATTGAATTATCAGATACATTGTGATTATGATTACAGGTCTTTGTTATGAGGTCCACTTTGATTTGAGAAATCTTTCCATTTTAACAATATTCAAAAAATGATAAAGTGATTTATGAGTAAGAAAAAATGTGTCTATTATCGAGAATAAGACAAAGGTTAGTGGAAGACTAAATTACATAATAATCATTTGATTTAGTTTCGAATGTATGAAAATGCTTTATGATATAATAGAACTCGATTATTTAAGATGTCTTTGATTAAATAACGTGAGATGGAATATTGGTTGTTAAATATGTAGATAACTTGCAACGTGTATTTAAAACGTGTTCACAAATATTGAAGATATATATATATAGTTTCAAATTAAGTAACACTTGATTCGATTGATATTTAGATATGTCACCTAGGACGTTCGATAAACGTTGGCGTATAAATGAATTACGCCAAATTAAGTTTTAAAGTATAAACGATACGTGTTATAATATTTTCTAAACAAAATTTAAAACGAACTTTGAAATATAATTAGTTTCAAAAAACTAAATATTATATCATTACATAAATATTTCCATTACTTATGATATATACAAGTTTATTTTTTTTAAATAAATAAATATATATATATATATATATATATATATATATATATATATATATATATATATATATATATACATATATTAATATTATAGTGTAATATTAATTTAGTTATAAGACGTGTCGATTTAAAATAATACTTTTATATATATAACGAGGCGATGATTTATAGAAGCAAATGATCAAAACACTCAAAGGATTAAGATACATCTTTAGTGATATAGTTTATTAATAATCTAAGTTTATATTTTGACAAGGGTACGAGTCACTAAACGTAAAGTGTTAGTTTTCTCAGCGTACGAGTTAACACTCGAGAAACCGAAACCGAGACATAAGTCAAATGACAACGTACGAGATATTAGAACTAAATTTACAAATTAACTATGCACATGAATATAATATTATATATATATATATATATATATATATTTATATAAATTAAATATATATATATATTAAATATTAATATAAGTGTCGGTAGCCTTGATCAGTGGGATGTGAGCTGGAATCCTTCATCATGCGATCGCATGAATTAAACAAGAGGACTCCATGCGATAGCATGGAGTCATAAATCTGAAAACATTCTATAAATTCATTCGTTAGTTCACTTATGCACACATATCATCCATATTACTCCGTATATTTATATTTATATTATAATAATAATAATAATAATTATTATTATTATTATTATTATTATTATTATTATTATTATTATTATTATTATTATTATTATTATTATTATTATTATTATTATTATTATTATTATTATTATTAGAAGTATTAAGTATTATTATTATTAGTATTATACATAAAATATTACGACGAGTTTCTGCTCACATGTTTTCAAAACGAGTCTTTCGAGTGGGATAGAGATAAGGAAACTATGGGTTATAGCTATGGAGTTTATGGGTATGGATCAGAGGTATAACTCGTGAGGTCAAACTAGTATTTATCGTCTCCGTTGCGTCTACGTACTTTCCTGTAATATTGAATCTCAATATTGATACATGAGCACTCATAACTTAACTTTTATATATTAATAGTGTATCTCTGACTAGTGCTCGAGTATATATGATTGTGCATGCGTGTATGTTTAATTTTGTCATTAAATAGCTTATGATAGATTATGAATTTGATACATATGCGATTTAGATAAGGTATATGATATGCATGTCATTGGAAAGCTGGAAAAAAATTAATAACTTTTTATTTAAAAAGTGTAAGATTTTCATGAACGGATTAAAAGATATCGTCAATTGAATTATCTATAATTTTAAAGTATTATTGTTAAAATAATTATTATTATCGTTATCGTTATTGTTATCGTCGTTATTATTGTTATTATTATTATTATTATTATCTAATAATCAATATTATTATTATTATTATTATTATTATTATTATTATTATTATTATTATTATTATTATTATTATGATTATTATTATTATTATTATTAATATTTTTAAAATAATTAATATTTTTATCAAAACTATCATTTTATTATTTTTACCATCATTATTATTATTAAAAGTATCATTAATATTAAAACTATCATTTTTATTAAAATTATTATTTTTAATAGAAATATCATTGTTATTATAAAATATCATTATTATTATCATTATTAAAAATTTATCATTTTGAATAGAATTATTACTTTTATAAAATATTATTATTATTACAGTTAATATTAAAAAGTATCGTTATTATTAAGATTATCATGATTAGAATTACCATTTTATCATAATTAATATCATTATTAGTAAATATAAATATTGTTATTATTATTATTATTTTATTATTAATAAAAATAATTAATACTATTATAAAATAGTGCAACTTTACTTATTATTATTATCAATATTATTTTATCAAATATGTGATACAAAGATATTTTCACCATACGTAATATAATTACATTAATAGTACATACTACTATATATTTATGATTTTGAGCAAACTGTATAAATCTTATTACTTGAGATATATAAAAGTATATTTTTATCATAAATAAACTTTAATATAACTTTTTATTTATTAATAAATGGTTTGTATTACTTACTATAATAGAATCCGATAGATATATTTAAATATATAAAACGACTATATTTATGTTATACAATTTTTGGAAGTCATTTTGGTCAAGATGACTTTTGTTGACTTTTGCATATTAGTCTCGAGCATTAGGATTCCACGACTTAACCTTAATTGTTAGACAGATATTGACCAATATATAAATATATATATATATATATATATATATACACTTAATATAGGTTCGTGAATTCGAGGCCAACCTTGCACTTGTTCAATGCCATCATATGCATACTTACTACAAAATACAGTATTGTGAGAATACATGCGTTGAGAATGCTTTTGCAATATATATTTTTGGGACTGAGAATACATGTACTGCTTTTATAAATGTTTTACAAAATAGACACAAGTAATCGAAACTATATTCTATGGCTGGATTATTACACCGAATATGCCCCTTTTTAGTCTGGTAATCTAAGAATTAGGGAACAGACTCTAATTGACGCGAATCCTAAAGATAGATCTATCGGGCCCAACGAGCCCCATCCAAAGTACTGGATGCTTTATTACTTCAAATTTATCATGTTCGAAGGTTATCCCGGAATGATGGGGATATTCTATATGCATCTTGTTAAGGTCGGTTACCAGGTGTTCACCATATGAATATTTT
Source organism: Rutidosis leptorrhynchoides (assembly GCF_046630445.1). Classification (NCBI taxonomy): domain Eukaryota; kingdom Viridiplantae; phylum Streptophyta; class Magnoliopsida; order Asterales; family Asteraceae; genus Rutidosis; species Rutidosis leptorrhynchoides. The sequence goes on along the minus strand of NC_092334.1, from coordinate 245,391,309 downwards.
TATCACTATGCAGTTTGCGAAATGCCTGATATGAGATGTATATTTATGAGAAATGGAAATGAAAATCTTGTGGTCTATTAAAAATGATGGAAATGAATATTGATGATAAACTAATGAACTCACCAACCTTTTAGTTGACACTTTAAAACATTTTTATTCTCAGGATTGAAAGAAATCTTCCGCTGTGCATTTGCTCATTTTAAAGACAATACTTGGAGTCATTCATGGCATATTTCAAAAGATGTTGCATTCAAGTAGTTGAGTTCAATAAAGATTATGATTAAGTAAATGATAGATTAGGTCATTTATAATTGGATATTATGAAATGGTATGCATGCCTATCAACTTTCGATGCAATGAAAGTTTGTCTTTTAAAACAAATGCAATGTTGTAAAATGTATCATATAGAGGTCAAATACCTCGCAATGTAACCATATGTTATTGTATTCGTCCATATGGATTAGGACGGGTCACTTCAGTCAGATAAAATTTCCATCCCGATAAGGTGTGGCAACAGTCAAATCTACCCGACAACCCTTCCCGGAAGCAGAGAACACACAAGCTAGGCAGTACGCTAAAATAAAGAAGGCATCACACATCCTGGAAGAAGAGCATGTGTTAGTTCTTAAAAGGCTAACTTACTCCTCGCCACCGACACGCTCAACTAGGAAAAGATTAACCGCTAACTATGAGATAGGGTAGTGTAGTGCCGATCAGTTTCGCCACCCAGAATGGGAAGACCAACTTATCCCTACACATGCAATGCACGGACCTTTAAGCCCAACAATCAAACGTTCCAGACCAGAAAGTTGTGAGAGCTCCAACCAAGATGGGACGCCGGCTAAGGGAAAAAAAACTGGCTAGATGTCACGCTGAAGTTTAGATGGATACCCTGGTTAAAACTGATCATTTCAGCCAAGGTTATCTTGATATTTTTTGTTTTTCTTTTCAAATAAGAAACTCTGTATTTTTATTTTTTTTAAAGATGAATAAAAGGCTTATCCGTTTACAATAACTTTGTTATTTACAACGTTGTTCGCATGAAAAATAACCGTCTAGCGGCAGACGGATTTTGACATCCAAATAAGTCCCATGCGAGTTATTTTGTACCCCTAAGAGGTGATTGTCTAGCCCTCATCGGTACAAGTTTATACTGATAAACGGTCAAAGAGTAGATGGCATAAACACATGTGACTGCACAGTGTACACACCAAAACTAATACAAATGTAGTCTAGACATACATACGAAGACACGAACTAGTTCGACTTAAAAGACAACCATCACACAACAAAACTAAATTAAATCGAAACTTCACTATATACAATCAAGTTTTCATTACAAGATTCGTCATCGATTACAAAAAGGATGTGCAACAAAAGTGCAGTACAAACATGCTAAAATTGAAAATCCAACAGTTGATGTACGGTTGTACCCTCAGCGGCACAAAGATTCTCAAAGCTACCAAATCGGATCTCCGCCACAGCCTTTTTGGCGGCCTGCAACTCTTGAACGGCACCCGGGACCACCTTCTCGGTAATATACGGGAGCAAGGAGACCGCTCCTCCAACATGATGCTTCTGCATCAACCGCACTGCCTGAGTGAAATTCGCCGCCCCAAAACTCTTTAAATACACATCAAAAGGCGCCTTCACAGTACTGGAGTTTATAGCCTTCTTCAACACATAAGGAAGGGCGGCCTGCAAGCGATTACACTCAGCCATAGCTACATCCTTCATATGGGTGGCGGAGGATTTTTGTTTGTCCTTCTATGCCACCACCTCAGCATGCTTCTCCTCGGTGACCTTCAGTCGACTCTCCAAGTCCTAATAGCATCTCAGGCTTTACCCACCTCCTCATCCCGGGCAAAGCTGTCCAGAAGAAAGGCATTCAATGTCAGGATTGCTTGAGCACGAGCAACCTTCGCCTCATCATGGGAGGGGGCAGAAACAGTTTTCAAAACGATGTAGGAGGATCCCTTCTCCAAGGCATTCCTACAACCATCATAGTCAATATCCAGCTGGGAGACAGCCCGAATGATGGCATCCCCGATAGGGACGTCAAAATTGACATCATCGAAACTCTCCAGCATGTACTGACCACCCTCCTCATCACCCTCCAACTATATGGGCTCGTCATGGCTGCCCCACCACCAGCAGAAGACTCAACAACGCCTGCAAACATAAGAAAGTTAAGAACAAAATACATGTCATAATAAGAGCAAGACGAGTATACTGAAGCGTGTAAATTACCCTTGGTCTTTTAGGACCGTAGCTGAGGAAGCTCCTTGATCTTCCTCTTGCCAACCGACTGCTCTTCAGTAACAATCAGGGGAGGGAGGACCAAGTCGGCCCCATCTTCGGTATTATGTTCCAAGTCCTGGGGAGCAACATCTGTCTCACCTACCGGATTGACAGGAACATTATCAAACTGAATGTCGTCAAGATCGCCAAACGCCATCGCAGTACTGAACTCCATCACTGTCACAAACAAACAAGAATGATTAGTATGCAAACAGCTAACAAACAGAAAAACATTAGCTAGGATCAGTCTCCACCTTCTCCACCATAATGAATGACAGGCTTGACACTTGCATCCGGCCATTGATGGCTCACTCTCCCCAGCACAAGCATGGCCTCCGGGTAGGGTCTTTGGAGAAATCTAAAATTTTGAATGGCTAGTATACATGCCTTCTCGGCATCGTTCAATTTTGGGACCTTATTGGCTCCCTTCTTTACCTCATTCGCCACTCACACAGAACGACAAACCTCTCCGATAACTTTTGTCGCCTAACAAAAAAGAATGACTCTCTCCATTCCTTTAAAGATGTATCCATGTCCCCGGTAAATTTGAAAAATCCCCTTCGCTTGATGGAGAACCAACCAATCTCAGACCTCGACACGGTAAAGCAATATTGAAACATGCGAATCAACATGAGTATATGGTAATAATTCAGATACATCTCCCACATTACCAACTTCTGGTATGCGTGCGGATGTAACTGGGCAGGTGCTATTTTGTAGTGCGTAAAGAATTGATACATGAATTCGGAAGAGGGCAACCGGAAGTTGCCCACCGTAATGGCTGCACCATACATGGTAACCATGCCCGATATTTATCTACTAATGAGTACTTATTTACTTATCTACTAACTCTTAAGATGTAATTGGTCCAAAATGAGTACTTATCTACTAATTCATTAAGGTATTCATCGCACCCTCAACTCATTATATCGTCGATATTTACAAAACCCCTAGAAGAAGATTCGGCAACGTCTATGCTGGTAGATGTGGAAGACTGATCCGCCCTATATAAGTAAGTACAAAAATTACAAGCTGACAGGGAAAAGTAAGAAGATGAAACAGGAAAAAAGGTACCCTTTTTCGTAAAAAACTGTTGGTTTTTAGAAGAAGGAGCGTTTGAAGATACGAAAGTTGAAATAATGAGAAGAATGAGAAAGAACGCTATTTATAGGTTTAAAGAAAATCTATCAAATGGTCAAGATTAAAGGATGGATCTCTAAAAGCAATGATTAAAATTGCAAAAAGTTGTTCCTCAAACACCGTTTTAAAAAGTTGAAAAATGGAAAAAAAAACACAAAAAGGGGGGTGTCTGCAGAAACTGTCTTTTCAAAACTGCCAAGCATTTAATGCACATCCAATCAGCGACGTGGGCTCATTTTCAAGTTTCGGCTACCATCACCAAACTGGGGGGACTTGATGATACACATAAAGATCCGTATCAAAAAGATACACTATTAACATCATTCAGCCTAAAAAATAACCGGCATGAACCAATTGCGGTCAAAGAACCTTTTCCTGGCCACCACTCTAGTAACCCGACCAGAAGGTTACTTACGTACACATCCGGGAAGGAGCGTCCCGAACAAAGGTTGGCCGTGACGATGCATAAAGGCCCATCCTACCCGGACAAGTGTGCAGGCTACCGTCATCACTTAGTTGGGTATAAAGCATTAATTGTCATGCTGGACCATGTACGACGGGCACTCGAAAACCTTTACAAGATTATTTATGAGCCGGTTACAATCTTACCCGGTAAACATCAGAAAAAGTCCTTTTACCCAAACAAGAGCAAGATATTCATCCGTCACACTATAGACGGACTCATCACACTCTCTCGAAGTAACCATATCTCTTCAAGACAGGCTTACAGTCTCGAAACAAACACTTGGTCCTGGAACAGGCTTACTGGCCCGGAATAAACACTTGGTCCCGGAACAAACACTTGGTCGCGGAACAAACAGGTGATCCCGGAACAAACACATGAGTGGGCTGCATGCCATGTTAGCCCACGAATCTAGGAAAGTTTGTTAGGATATATTTGTTATTCCAATGAAAGGGACATGTGCCACGTCAGCCCTCAGATCTGGTGAAGTTTGTTATAACCATGAAAGGGACATATGCCACATCATCATTCCCTCATAACACCTATAAATACATACACAAGATCATTCATTAAACAACACTGGATGCATTAATCTTACTCTGCCCAAATTTCATAATGTAACATTCTCCAGCTGCAAATCTAACTTCGATAAAGATTACGGTCGATATCGAAGTTAACCTTTTCTCTAAGATATTAACTTATTTGATTTCGATCGAATAAGGTTAATCCCATCGATTGTTTTACGCCATTGAAATCCAGATTTTAAATCGGGGTTTGCACAATTATTGGAGTTAAAACATTTGATTCACTCTTTTCCACAAATCAAGCACTCAAATCTAAACCATACTTAACGATTTTGGTTTGATCAAAGACATTAGCCATGAACATCACTTAGTTAATGTATGCTTTAGATCCTGCTTTATGAATGCTTTGTGGTACTTAGCCTAACCATTAGGGATAATAATTGGTCTATGATTGTTATCTTGCTATTTATCAATATAAGTCATGAAATATCAAATATAAATCCCCTATGATTTACACGTCCTTGTAATCAATTCTTTTTTATATTATTTATTTCATTTAAATCTTTATCCTTTCTTTCCTAAATAGTTTATTAAAAGTTATTAAGAACGTAAATTAAATTATCTCTTCCCAAAGAGATAATAATTCAAACTTAAACAAAAACCGAAAACATAATATATATTTCTAATTCTGTAATAAGAATTAGACTAAAGAATAAAACAACAACTCTTATCTGCTTCCACGCTCTCTTGGGACGATAACCTAAAATACTACATCTGATCAGGTCTTGTTGCTCGTAAGGGTGTTAAAAGTAAAATAAAGGTTTTATAAATTTAAAAATTGAAAGGCAACTTAAGCACTACTGCGTACAGTTTTGACACATCAGTCCTTGAAAATCGTCAGCCAATAAAAAACCAGCATCATTTTACAATGTAAGACAATTGACAATGTTAACTTGATGAAATCACTAGGAAACTAATGAAATTAGTATGCTAATAAACAATAGTGTTTCAATTTTTTAGTGAGGTACAATAAAGATATATTTACTTTTAGAATTCAATTTATAACCTCTAGATATTTTTACAATTAAAAACTCATAGTATTAAATTAGAAGAATTGATATTAGTAATATAATTAACGGTTAGTATAAGTAAGCATCAAAAATTAATATTTGTTAGGATTTTGCTATAATGTGCCACCATGGCACATGATAAAATGCATTTATGATGGTAATTGTTTCTTTAAATAAATTAAATTGTATTCAATAAAGTTGAAAGATGCTAAAATAAAATGTGTATTTAATATTATTTTTTATTTAGAAGGAAAGTTTTGAATTATTAAATAGTTTTTAACATGTACCATATGGCACATGTTAACAAATCCCTTATTTGTTAACCTATTAATTACCAAATAATTTTTATTAGAGAATATAAGTGTTTTATACTTCTAAGAGATTAAAACACGTACGGGCCGCAGGGTGATCGTGAAAAAAAGCAAATATGGAATGATTTATCTGATATTTTGAAGTACCCGGATGCTATGTGGGCCATTTTCGGGGATTTCAATGAACTCAGATTTAACTCCGAAAGAAAAATACCGATTTTTGTGAAAGAAGAGCAAAACTATTTAATGACTTCATCAAAGATAATTCCCTGCTTGACCTTCCTTTAGGTGGTAGAACTTACACACGGATTAGCGACAATGGAAGAAAGTTTAGCAAGCTTGATCGATTTTTAGTTTCCAATAATTTCATCCAACAATGGCCGAATGCAAATGTGTTGGTTCTAGACAAGAAATATACAGATCATCGTCCCTTAATCCTAAAAAACGGAGATATTGACTTTGGTCCAAAACCAATCAAAGTGTTTGACGATTGGCTGAAACATAAAGAATCACATGATGTTATTAAAACAGCGTGGGATATTGGTGTCAACGGCCACAGACCGGATATCATATTTTGGGAGAAATTGAAAAATGTAAAGCAAGCACTTAAAAAATGGTACTCTACTTCCCATGGAAAACTGAAAGTTGAAATCCATGAGTTAACGAATACCATGAATGAATGGGAACGAAAAGCCGAGGTGTGCGATCTTAGTGAAGAACAACTCAAGAATTGGTTAACAGATCGAGAGCTTCTATTCCAAAAAGAAAAAACTCAAGTAGAAATGCTCAAGCAAAAAGCTAGATATAAATGGGCACTGGAAGGGGACGAAAATAGAAAATTCCTTCACTCTTATATTCGTCGGAGGCATCAAAAAACAACATACACGGGATCAACGCAGAAGGGGTATGGACTTCTAACCCTACCAAAATAAAATCTGAAGCTTTTAACTTTTTTCAGGGACTTTTTGAGAAAAAAAATTCGGAAGGATGGATGCTTAACGATTGGGATGGATTAAAATTGGAAGACCACATGTCCGATGCTCTAGAAGTTTATTTTTACAGAAAGTGAAGTGATTGAAGCAATTAAGGGGTGTGGTAAAAACAAGGCACCTCGACCGGATGGTTTCAATATCATATTTTATACAAAATTCTGGGACATCATCAAAGGCGACTTACTAAATGCTATCAATTGGTTTTGGGATTCAGGGCAAATTTCCAAAGGGTGTAACACATCTTTCATCACTCTCATCCCTAAGGTAAGTGATCCTCTTAATTTTTCAAATTATCGCCCTATTAGCCTCATTGGTAGTTATTACAAAATTCTTTCAAAAATTCTTTCAAATAGAATCAGGAAAATAATCCCGAGGGTAATAGGTGATGAGCAAAGTGCCTTCATTTCAAATTAATATATTCTAGATGGTGTTCTAATTACTCTAGAAACTATTGACGATCTCAAATCTAGAAATCAAAAAAGTTTTATTTTTAAAGTAGATTTCGAAAAAGCTTTTGATTGTCTAGATTGGGACTTCCTTAGTTTTATAATGAGATCTATGGGTTTTGGGCAAAAATGGGTAAAGTGGATCCAATCGTGTCTTTCTTCGACCTCAATCTCGGTTTTAATTAACGGCTCACCAACCGATCAATTTTCCCCAAAAGAGGTGTAAGGCAAGGGGACTCACTCTCACCTTTCCTTTTCATCCTTGCGGGGGAAGGCTTAAACCATCTCTTAAAAGTTGCAATCAATAAAAGTTTGATTAATGGTGTCAAAGTCGGAAATGATAATATTGTCATTTCGCATCTCCAATATGCAGACGACACCATTATTTTTGGAAATTGGAACAAAGTAGAAGTCAAGAATATTTTGAAAATCCTAAAATGTTTTGAGGATGTCTCTGGTCTTAAAATCAACTTGTCCAAAAGTTGTGTTTATGGTATTGGAACATCAAATATTGAATTAAATAACATTGCAACTTGGTTCGGATGTAAGGAGGGTACTTTCCCATTCAATTATTTAGGCTTACCAATTGGTGCAAATCTAAAACGACATAATAATTGGTCACCTATTTTTGAAAAATTCAAAAAATGACTTGCTGATTGGAAAGCAAAAACTATCTCTTTTGGTGGTCGTTTAACCCTCATCAAAGCAATTTTAAGTAGTCTCCCTCAATATTATTTTTCCCTCTTTAAGGCACTGAGGAGCGTTATAAAAGAACTTGAAGGTATGCGTCGTGATTTCTTTTTGGGCGGCTCTAATGAAGAAAGAAAAATGGCTTGGGTTAAATAGAATCAAATTTTATTACCCTTAGAATTTGGCGACCTAAACGTTTGCTCTCTAAAATTAAAAAATCTTTCTCTTTTATCGAAATAGTGGTGGAGATTTCTTAATAACGAAAACGTGTTTTGGGTTCGCATTATTAAGAGCATCTATGGGAAATATGGTGGGTTGGGTTGTTTTGCAAATGTGGGTAATTCAAATTGAAAAAATTCTCGGGGCACACTTGGTTTAATATTAATAACATAGAACAAACCCTAAACAAGTTAGGGTGTAATTTCTCTAACGCGTTTGTCAAGAATGTTGGTTCGGGTAGCGATACTTGTTTTTGGCAGGACAATTGGATTTGAGACACACCTTTGAGCAAAAAATTTCCAAGACTTTATAGATTGGAGGTGGAGAAAATAGCTACTGTTGCAAACCGCATCACATTGAAAAAGGAAACCCCCAGTCCTACTGTTTCAGGCTCTCTGGCCTCTTCCGATTCTAACAAGATCACATCTGTCGATGGATCCACTATTATTTTCAATTGGGCATGGAGTACGAATCCGAAATGGCGGGCCAAGGATGATCTGATTTCACTTAAAGACATGATCAAACAACAACCATTTTCAAGTATTGCTAATTCATCATGGTCTTGGAAGCATAATCACAATGGGAGTTTCACCACAGATTCATGCATGCAATATCTAATTTCGTCCTTAATAAACCATCAAATCTCTACGACACCAACTGACCATAACCCTTTCGTCCCACAAAAAATTGAAATTTTCATTTGGAGGGCGAAACAAAACAAACTCCCTTTAAGAGTAGAACTTGATAGAAAAGGTATCGATTTACACGCAACAAGATGTCCAGTTTGTGATGACGATATTGAAACACTTCATCACACCCTCCTAACATGTAACAATTCATCAGACATTTGGAATAGAATGCGAAAATGGTGGAAATTGGACCACTTACACCTCTCAAGCCTCACTGATCTCGCAAATCCTCAAAACGATCGATTAAAATCCACTCTAGGGAAGACAATTTAGCAAGCAATTGTATGGATCACATTGATAACTCCTAAATTATACAGTTTTTAATAACATTTTGAGGAGTTATCTTAGTATTTTAGAGTCATTTTAACCCCAAAACACGCTAAAATGGGTAAAAATTGGAAAAAGGTATTTTGATAATGCTAAAAACGAACATATATTTCATAGCATTATCCCTCAAGAAAGACAAGCTTTTAGTTGAAAATGTTCTATTTACAAGTGATATTCGTTTAAATAATAAAAGGTGAAGACAAAAGATAGATTCGACAAATTGAAGACGCAAATGACCAAAAAGCTCAAAAGTACAAAGTACAATCAAAGTGGTTCAAATTATTGATGAGAAATGTCTATAAATTACAAGAGTACGAGCCGCAAAATGCAAAGTACAAGATATTAAATAGTACGAAAGGACATTCGAAAATCTGGAACCGGGACCAGAGTCAACTCTCAACGCTCGACACAACGGACTAAAAATTACAAGTCAACTATGCACATGAATATAATATAATATATAATTAATTCTTAAAATTATATATATATATTATATTATATATAAAACTGTCCGCAAACTAGCAAACAAACATTTGTGAGCTGGGTTTCCAGGCCATGTGATCGCATGGCCAGAAGGCACAAATTCCATGCGATTGCATGGCAGCAGATACCTGGCCACATCTATAAATTTCAGCATTTTCGGACGAATGTTTTACACACAATTCAATCTCTCTCTCACGATATATAATTATATTTATATTATAATTTTAATTTTAATTTTAATTTAATAATAATAAGGGTATGTTAGCAAATGTTGTAAGTGTGTAAGTCAAAATTCTGTCCGTGTAAAGCTACGCTATTATTAATCATTGTAAGTTATGTTCAACCTTTTTAAATTAATGTCTCATAGCAAAGTTATTATTATGCTTATTTAAGCCGAAATAATTGTGATGCTGGGCTAAATATTAAGATTGAGTAATTGGGCTTTGTACCATAATTGGGGTTTGGACAAAAGAACGACACTTGTGGAAATTAGACTATGGGCTATTAATGGGCTTTATATTAACTAAATGATACCTCGTTAATTTAATATATAGACTTATAATTTGACGTATTTATATATAACCACATACGCTTGACTGGGTACGGTAGGCGGGATATCTATAAATACCAATAATTATTCATTTGACCGGATACGGGGATGGATTAATAATCAATAGACTTGTTGAAACAGGGGTGAATTACATATAAGGGTAATTGGTGTAATTGTTAACGAAGTAATAAAACCTTGGATTACATGCAGTCGATAACCTGGTGTATTCATTAAACAAAGTATTAAGACCTTGTTACAGTTCGAATCCCCAATTAGTTGAAATATTTGACTTCGGGTATAAGGATAATTTGACGAAGACTCACGCACTTTATATTTATGACTGATGGACTATTATGGACAAAACCGTATGGATGTATCGAATAATCCAGGACAAAGGACAATTAACCCATGGTACTAAACTAAAAACAACACGTCAAACATCATGATTATGAAAGTTTAAATAAGCATAATTCCTTTATTTCATATTTCATTGCACTTTTATTTACTGTCATTTTATTTAATTGCACTTTTAATTATCGTACTTTTTAATTATCGCATTTTATTTATTGTCATTTTATTTATCGCATTTTAATTTATCGCACTTTAATTATTGTCATTTACTTTACACTTTAAATTAAGTTATTTTTATTTTTAATATTTTACATTAGGTTTTAACTACGACTAAAGTTTTAAAATCGACAAACCGGTCATTAAACGGTAAAAACTCCCTTTTATAATAATAATATTACTTATATATATATATATATATATATATATATATATATATATATATATATATATATATATATATATATATACAAATATAGTTTTAAAAATATAGCGTTAAACTTGGCTAGTTCCCTGTGGACGAACTGGACTTACTAAAAACTACACTACTGTACGATTAGGTACACTACCTATAAGTGTTATAGCAAGGTTTAGGTATATACACTCTATAAATAAATAAATAACTTGTGTAAATTGTATCGTATTTAATAGTATTTCCTAGTAAAAATATAACTATTTCGTATACACCTCTACGCACATCAAGTATTTTTGGCGCCGCTGCCGGGGACTGCTTAAACGCCGAAAGCGAAACGCTATATATATATATATATATATATATATATATATATATATATATATATATATATATATATATATATATATATATATATAAAGATTTTTAATTTACTTTTGTAAAAATACATTTTAAAAATACAAAAATATAAAAAGAAAAACAAAATATATATATTTTTAAGATTTTGTTAAATATATATATATATATATATATATACATATATATATATATATATATATATATATATATATATATATATATAAAATTATAAAGTTTCTTTATTTTTATTTTAGTTTTTAAAATATAAGTTTTTATTTTTTTATATAAATATTTTATAAAAACAGAAAAATTCAAAAAATTAAAAAATTTCGGGCCTGGTATTGTAGCAGCCCATAATAAGGCCTGGAATCCTAACCCATGCCACCGCATGAAAATATAACGTGATATCCATGCGATCGCATGGCCTGATCTGACACGCCATATTTTGACCTAGTTCTGCATTAATTACGGTGTATAATTTTATTATTATTATTATTATAAACCCTAATTAGGGTTAATTATTTAATTAATTAGTTTTAGTTTTATTATTTTTGTATGTTTAGTTTTAATTAGCTTTATTAAATATATAAACTTATTACTTTTATAAAATAAATAATATAAAAATAAATTTTTTTTTTAAATTGTATTTTTATAACTTTAGTTTTATTTTTATTTTTGTATCTTTTTAATTAGTTTAATTCGTAATTGTATATTTTTTCGTCCGTAATTAGTTTTAATATAGTTTTTCGTTCGTAATTGTATAGTTTTTCGTCCGTAAGTGCTTTTTCTTTAGACTAAGATTTAGATGTTTTAGAATATTGCGACGCCGTTTTAAGATTTTAATACCTTTTTAAGTTATTGCCATTTTGAATATAGTATTCCTTTTAAGCTTTAATACCTTTAGACGTAAGTTTTAATTTTTAGTTTTTAGACTTTAAGTTTCGACGCACTACGTTTTTTTTATTATTTTTCGACCTTTTATTTTTCGACGTTTTTCGACGCGCTCTTTTTCTTTCTTATTTTTCGCCGCTCTAGTTTTTAGGACATAGAATTTTATATTTCTTCTCTAAAATTTCTTAAAACCTCGACGAAAAATTATTTTAAATGGTTAAATTGATAGACATCCAAAATTTTCTGGTTCGTAGTAATAGTTGGATTTGTTAGTGGCGAGTTGTGGGCTTCCGATTTAAAGGGTCCTGGCTACCTGCTGCATCCATTGGCTATTCGAAACGTGGGCAAAATCAGAAAAGTCTATTAATTTGATAACTTATATAATTTTTATTTTTATAACTAATAGGATATTCAGTGAATGCACCGAGCAAAACGTTCACCACCTTTTATACGTTCACCACCTGTAACCAGATCAAGACATCTAGCCAATATTGCCGCCGTTGATTTTTCTTTAGAATCATCATCCAGTCGACCAAATACTCCAATTCAAATTTCCGATAATCCATTTTTTGAACCCGACCTCACAATTGAGAATCCGGAGGATATTCAGGGACAATTCAGAGATCCTGAACCATTAATCTTTCCTCCGGAACCACCAATCATTCAAACAGAGATTGTCGAGGAACAAACCATTAAATCAGAATCCTCTAGTGATTCAGATTCAACAAACTCAATCATGGAAAATCTGGAACCTCTAAGTATGGAAGACCGAATGAGAGCTAAACGCACTGGCCAAGGTCACGCAATTACTCAACCAGACATTAATGCGACAGATTATGAAATCAAAGGACAAATCCTACACATGGTAACTAATCAATGCCAATTTAGTGGTGCGCCGAAGGAAGATCCAAACGAACATCTTCAAACTTTTAATAGGATATGTACTCTATTTAAAATCCGAGAAGTGGAGGATGAACAGATATATCTCATGTTATTTCCCTGGACTTTAAAGGGAGAAGCCAAAGATTGGTTAGAATCGTTACCTGAAGGGGCGATTGATACATGGGATGTTTTAGTTGAAAATTTTCTTAAACAATTCTTTCTGGCATCTAAAGCCGTGAGACTTCAAGGAGAAATTGTTACGTTCACGCAAAAGACAAATGAAACTCTATATGAGGCGTGGACAAGATTTGGAAAGTTATTGAGAGGATGTCCGCAACATGGTTTAGACACTTATAAAATTGTACAAATATTCTACCAAGGATGCGACATCACTACACGAAAAGACATCGATATAGCAGCTGGTGGTTCCATTATGAAGAAAACCGCAACTGAAGCTTACAAAATTATTGATAACACTGCTTCCCACTCACATGAGTGGCACCAAAAAAAAAATATCGTTAGATCATCTAAAGCAGCTAGAGACGATTCTAGCCATGACTTTGATTCCATTTCCGCAAAGATAGATGCTGTCGAGAGACGAACAGAAAAGATGACTAAGGATATTCACTCAATACGAATTAGTTGTGATCAGTGTGGAGGACCACATTTGACAAAAGATTGTCTCAGTATTGAACAAACAATGGAACAAAGAGAGAATGTTTCATTCATGAACCAAAGGCCTGGAAATAATTATCAGAATAATTATCAACTGCCAAGACCAATCTACAATCAAAACCAGAATTATAATCAAAATATTCCATACAACAACCAACAAGGTCCTACAAACAACAAGTACCTAATAATACTTACAATCAGCAAAGACCTATTTTTCAAAATAAACTACCACAAACCGATGATAAAAAAACTAAATCTAGAAGATATGATGTCGAAGCTAGTTGAATCTCAAACGCAGTTTTTCACATCTCAGAAACAAACGAATGAACAAAATGCCCAAGCATTTAGAAATCAACAAGCTTCTATTCAAAATCTGGAACAAGAAGTAAGTAACCTAGCAAGGTTGATAGGTGAAAGAAAATCGGGAAGTCTACCTAGCGATACAAATGCTAACCCCCGGAATGAAACAGCTAAAGCCATTATCACAAGAAGTGGTATTACACTTAAACCACCTGAAATACCTGTAATTTCTGATGACTCTATTCCTACTCCACAAGAACCACAATCTGAGCAAGAGAAGGAAACAGAACCGGTAGTTGAAAAGGTTAATGAAGAAAACACAGTTAAGGCTAAACCTTATGTTAAACCATACCAACCACCACTTCCTTACCCGAGTAAAATGAGAAAAGAAAGACTTGAAGCCGAGCAATCCAAATTCTTGGATATGTTTAAACAAATAAATGTAAATCTTCCTTTCATTGATGTGATTTCAGGAATGCCTAGATATGCTAAATTCTTGAAAGATCTAATCACAAATAGAAAGAAAATGGAAGAACTCTCGACTGTCACTATGAATGCTAATTGTTCTGCAGTGTTGTTGAATAAGATACCAGAAAAATTATCTGATCCAGGAAGTTTCACAATTCCATGTTTTCTGGGTAGTCTTAGTTCAATAGAAGCATTGGCAGATTTAGGTGCTAGTATAAATTTAATGCCGTATTCACTATACGCTAAACTAGACCTTGGAGAATTAAAACCAACACGAATAAGCATACAACTAGCTGATCGATCAGTAAAATACCCTAGAGGGATAATGGAGAACATGCTATTTAAAGTTGGTACTTTAGTATTTCCAGTAGATTTTGTTATTCTGGACATGGAAGAAGATTCTCGAGTTCCTTTCATATTAGGAAGACCATTCTTAAACACGGCTAAAGCAATAATAGAAGTGTTCGATAAGAAATTGACCTTAAGTATAGAGGACGAGAGTGTTACCTTTTCTGTTGATAGAGCCATGCAACAACCGCAATCTGCAGATGATACATGTTATTATATTCAAACTATAGATTCACATGCAGAATTGTTAGAAGAATTTCCAGAATTACAAGGAACAGGAGAATTTCCTTTAGGAGAAGGAACTGAATCAATTGATGAAACTGAAATGTTAGCAACACTTATGGCTAATGGATATGAACCAACAACAGAAGAAATTCAAATGCTAAAAGAAGAAGACAGATATCGATACAAATCATCGATAGAAGAACCACTGACATTAGAGTTAAAGCCACTTCCAAACCATTTGGAATATGCTTATTTACATGGTGAATCTGAATTATCTGTAATAATATCGTCTTCTCTTACGAAAAATAAAAAATCTCAACTCATTTCTGTGCTAAAAGCTCATAAACCAGCTATTGCATGGAAGATTCATGACATTAAAGGCATAAGTCCTTCGTATTGCACACATAAAATCCTTATGAAAGAAGGTCATAAAACGTATGTGCAACACCAACGAAGACTAAATCCTAATATGAAAGATGTTGTTAAGAAAGAAATTATTAAACTGCTAGATGCAGGTTTAATTTATCCAATCTCTGATAGTCCATGGATAAGCCCAGTTCAATGCGTACCTAAGAAGGGTGGCATGACTGTCATCACAAATGAAAAAAATGTGCTTATTCCTACTAGAACAATAACAGGATGGTGTGTTTGTATTGATTATAGAAAATTAAATGACGTCACCAGAAAAGATCACTTTTCCTTACCTTTTATTGATCAAATGTTGGAAAGATTAGCCGGAAATAGTTACTATTGTTTTCTTGATGGTTTCTCCGGATATTTTCAAATTCCAATAGCACCCGAGGATCAAGAGAAAACCACATTCGCGTGCCCTTATGGTACTTTTGCTTACAAACGCATGCCATTTGGACTTTGCAACGCCCCTGCAACCTTTCAAAGGTGCATGATGGCGATTTTTCATGACATGATAGAAGAATGCATGGAAGTTTTCATGGATGACTTTTCAGTCTTAAGTGATACATTTGAATCATGTCTAGTTAATCTTGAACGAATGCTAATTAGATGCGAACAATCAAATCTAGTTCTTAATTGGGAGAAATGCCATTTCATGGTTAAAGAAGGCATCGTTGTTGGTCATAAAATCTCAAAGGAAGGAATTGAAGTGGATAGAGCTAAAGTAGATGTAATTGCTAAACTTCCACATCCCACCAATGTTAGAGGAGTTAGGAGTTTTCTAGGGCATGCCGGTTTTTACCGACGTTTCATAAAAGATTTTTCTAAAATTGCCACTCCTATGAATAAACTCCTAGAAAAGGATGCTCCATTCATCTTTTCAGATGAATGCATCAAAGCTTTTAATATTCTTAAAGAAAAACTCACTAATGCGCCGATTATGATAACTCCAAAATGGAATCTACCATTTGAACTCATGTGCGATGCAACTGATTTTGCAATGGGAGCCGTTTTAGGACAAAGGATTGAAAAATGATTTCAATCTATTTATTACGCTAGTAAGACATTACAAGGAGCACAAACAAATTACACAACTATTGAAAAAGAACTCCTTGCTATTGTCTTTACTTTTGACAAATTTTGTTCATATCTCGTTCTAGCTAAAACGGTGGTCTATACCGACCATTCTGCTCTTAGATACCTATTTTCAAAACAAGATGCTAAACCACGATTAATCCGTTGGATCTTACTCTTACAAGAGTTCGATATTGAGATCCGAGACAAAAAGGGAGCAGAAAATCTCGCCGCTGATCATCTTTCTCGTCTTGAAAATCCTGAATTAGAAGTTCTAAATGAATCGGCCATACAAGATAACTTTCCTGATAAATATCTATTGAAAATTGATTATAATGAAATTCCATGGTTTGCAGATTATGCAAACTACTTAGTATGTGTATTCCTTGAAAAAGGGTTATCATACCAAAAACGAAAGAAATTCTTTAGTGATATAAAACACTATTTCTGGGAAGATCCACATTTGTTTAAAAGTTGTCTCAATGGAATAATACGCCGATGTGTATTTGGAGATGAAGCTAGTCAAATCATAAACCATTGTCACACAGGACCAACAGGAGGGCATTATGGGCCTCAACTTACAGCAAGAAAAGTCTACGACGCTGGATTCTATTGGCCTACAATTTTCAAAGACGCACACCTTCTTTGCAAATCCTGTTATGCTTGTCAAAGGGCCAGAAAAATAAGTCAACGTGATGAAATGCCACAAAATTTCATTCAAGTATGTGAAGTATTTAACATTTGGGGTATTGAATTTATGGGTCCATTTTCAAAATCTCATAATAATCCTTACATATTCGTTGCTATTGATTATGTATCTAAATGGGCGGAAGCACAAGCTCTCCCAACTAACGATGCACGAGTTGTAGTCAACTTCTTAAAATGTCTTTTTGCAAGGTTCGAAACACTGAAAGCTTTAATAAGTGATCGGGGTACTCATTTTTCTAATAATCAACTTGAGAAAGTTCTTAAAAGATATGGAGTAACTCATAAAATCTCGATCGCGTATCATCCACAAACAAGTGGACAAGTTGAAAATACCAACCAAGCTTTAAAACGTATTCTATAGAAAACCATAGGATCAAATCCGAAGGAATGCTCCAATAAATTGGAGGATGCACTCTGGGCTTTTAGAACAGCCTACAAAACTCTAATTGGAACCACACCTTTAAAACTCGTTTACGGAAAAGCATGTCATCTTCCAGTAGAAATTGAGCACAAAGCATTTTGGGCTTTGAAGACATGTAATCTTGATTTACATGAAGCCATACGTCTACGGTTAAGTCAATTAAACGAATTAGAAGAATTAAGACATGAAGCATACGAAAATTCGTTAATCTATAAAGAAAGAACGAAGAAATGGAATGATAAAAGAATCAGAAGTTCAAAAGAATTTAAAGAAGGAGGCAGAGTTCTTCTTTTCAATTCACGATTCAAGCTATTTCCAGGAAAATTGAAATCAAGATGGTCTGGACCGTTCATAGTCAAAAGAGTTTTCCCATACGGAACAATAGAGTTAATAAATTCAAATGGGATTGAATTTAAAGTTAATGATCACAGAGTTAAACATTACATACATGGTCCGATGGAAGTCGACAATGAAGTCAATCATAATTTCACCACCCAAGAAAACCCTCAGAATGAAAACATAAATATGTTATCAACAACATATGAAAAACCAAAATTGGAAGACGGGGAAGCTTCAAATTGGAGAGATGAAGAAGAATTCTTATACAAACCTCCCATTTTAAGAAACGAAGAAAAATGTGAACAAGAAGTTCAAGTAGAAGTGAAAGAACCAAGAAAAGATCACTTGGAAAAAGGTAACAAACCAACCCTACTTACTAAAGTAGGAGACCCAGGTGAATTTATCATTTCTTGCTTGCTTACTGATGGTGCTATGTATAATGGACTCATAGATTTAGGAGCAAGTGTAAATGTTATGCCTCTTTCCTTATACAAAAAATTAGGTGTGGGTAAATTAAGACCAACCAGAATAGGTGTTCAATTATTTGATCAAACCATTAAACACCCGGTTGGAATAGCAAACAATTTACTTGTTAAAGTGGGAAGTTTGACCTTTGTTACAAACTTCATAGTTATTAATATGGAGGAAGACCTTGATATTCCTCTAATTTTAGGTCGCCCATTATTAGCAACCACTGAAGCGTTCATTGATGTAAGAGAAGGTAGAATGACACTTAGGGATGGTGACAAATCGATCACCTTTGTGAACCGAAAGTTTAGATCTCCACCAACCAAAATTATTGAACCAATAAAATGCCTAAGTGTGGGGAAGATGAAGCAACAACTAATGATGACCTGATAACAAAGAACCTCGTTGTTGATACGAAATTAGATGAACCCGTTTTTAACAGTTCAACGAAGAAACTTTATAAACGAATTCAAGATGCTAGGATTAAGGGGAACTTTAAGTTATGTAATTGATTAGTATCCAATTTGTTGCCTAAAGAAAAGGCAATGTTAGTTGAATTTGTGAAAGTTACAGAGAAAATCAATAATTGGCTTGAAGTAAAAGTCGGAGATATACAAGTTGTTGATAGTCTAATTGAAAATGAAGTTAATCACAATTTCGACACCACAGCTAACTAAGTGTGGGGAGAATCGAATCTTTTTAGGGTTATATATATTTCTGTTAGAGTTAGATGTTCTGTTTTCATGTAGTTTCCGAGAATGGAATCCGAATGGTCTTTCCCTAGCAGACCCTAAAGAACTAGTCTTCTCTGCCCATTCTGAATTTTTTTTTTTTTAGGTTTTACGAGATGAAGAATTCCTTTGATCTGAACCATGTCCTAATGCTACACGCTTTGATTACTAAACGTAATAATGACACACTCCCGAGTGACCTGGTGTCAGTAATAAGAAGCAGATGTGACGAAGTAAGGAAAGAACTCAGGAAAGATCATCATAAGATGTATTTTGGTAAAGGAAAATCAAAATATGCAACAAAAAGAAGAGCACAACACCTTGAAAGATGTTATAAATGCGGAAAATGGTCACACGAAGGTAAATGTTCAAATAATCAAACATATTCAAATACCGAATTTGTTACTCTATGCAGAGAAGGACCGTTTATATGTTTAGAAAAAAAGATATTGAAGAATCGAGGTTACGCTTACATAGCTATGGAAAATCAAATCACACGACTCTCATATGAGTCGGCTAAAGCAGGTCTCTGAGAATTCTATCTCACAGGTAAGTATGTACAGTTTTTATTTATTTATTGCTTTTAATCTTTTGATAATAAACGCTAAATCTTTCGCTATAAAGTATTAAATTGGTATTCAATAAAATTAGGTATGCGTAACCGAAATTATTGATATCATACAAAAATTTATTACATCACTGCAAAATTTACCGTTTATTCTTAAGGTATAAATATCTTTAATCAATCAATCCAAAAATATTTCAGAAATTTGTCAGGAGTAAAACTAGGTTATGGAACCGAAATTACTTTACCGAAAAGTGGGGCGTATATTTTTGATAATATTTGATTGATTAAAGTGGGATAAAAGACCAAAAAGATTTTTAATTTTAATTTTTACCATGTTTTTAAATTTAATATATAAATATTAAATTAATATTGTAAACTTTTTAAAATTAATATATTTAAGTTTGTAAATATTTAAAAAATTAATATTTTTAATATAAGTTTGTATGTATAAAAATGATATTTATATGAAATTTTAATTTTATGCATTTTTAATTTAAGTTTGGTGTGAATTTAAAAACAAAAATTTACTTTGTTTCATTAAGTTAAAAATTTGATTTCTAAAAATTCGTCGTGAGTTGAAAACTAGGTCGTTGAACCGAAATTGCTTTACCCAAGGGAGGACGAGAAATTTTATTATCATTATTTTTAATCTTATTGAATTAAAGTATGCCAAAAACATTAAAAAACCCAAAAATCTTTGCTTTTATAACAATGCTTTGAAATGACAAATTTTTAAAATTTTGTCGAGGGACGGACTAGGACATCGATCCGAAACAACCTCGTCCTAAATAACAAGGAAAACAAAATTTTAAATTTATTAATTTTTGTTTTATTAAGTAAAAGGATTTAAAAAAATATATCAGACCCCATGCGAACGCATGGGGTTTCTTTGTAAAAATCATGCGGTCGCATGAAGTCCGAAAACTGGTCAGGATCATAAAGGCCACGAATTGCTTCTGCTCTTCACAAACAACACACACACATATACGAGAATACTTCAAAAACACCCCAAAAATTCACCATTTTTCACCAAAATTCATCAAATTTCTTGCTATAAATCCGCTCTAATCATGAAATTGTTCAGAAGTTTTTCAAAGAAGGCAACAATTACACCCCTAAACCTATTTAAATTTGATTTTTAGTATTCTTGAGCTATAATTTACCTAATTTGATTTTGTTAATTTTTAGTGTAATTAGAGTTAAATTGTTAGTATATTATGCATGTATAATCTAGATTGATGCTATTTAACATCATTTGAAGCCAAAAACTTCAAAAATTTTAGAAATCTAAGGTTTGTGTTCTTGAGCAATTTGGGGCTTTTTGATATAAACAGGTTATGGCCGATTTTTGTCATGAATTATTGCTAAATTAAGTAGTGTAACATGTTTAGGTAGCTAAATGATCCAAACTTTGATCCTAAACATGATTTTTGAGAATTAAAGTGGACTTTTTAGGTCTAAAATTCATGAACTTGATTAAATTGATGTAAATGCCATTTGAAACTTGTTTAATTGCTAGTAATGATTATTTTGACATGTTATTTGAGTTGAATGCTTATGAACTTTGTAAACATTTTCATAAATGCTTATTTGAAAAAGTGTAGAATTGTTAAAATTGTTAAAATGTGTATAAGTTTAATTTTGATTAAACATGTTATTGTAATTGTTTCAAGTTGTTATTTTCCTAACACTAATGCATATTTGGATGCAAAAATTTTGTGTTTAATGTGTTTTGCAGAGATTTACCGATACTGATGGTGCATCATCATTATCTAGGCAACCTGCTCCAGAACCTGAACCAGAAATGCAATATGAACCGGAGCAACAACAAGAACAACAACAACAACAACCTGATCAACACGTACCATACTATGATCCGCAATAAGAATATATTAATGCCTACGTAATTTTTCCGATTCATTCGATAATAAAATACCCAACGATTCATGAAGAACAGTTGCATCCTAATTTGAGATTTGATCGAAGCTGGAAAGATTACCCGACGTACCAAAGTAACAAATTTAAACTGGTAACGAAAAATGTAGAAGTACCAAGGGTAATTGATTGGGAGCCTTTGGAAAGGGTCCAACTAGTTAACTCAGTTAGACAGCATCTGATCCAAAGGTATGGCAGCTCTTCTTTTCCCGATTGGGAACGTTTATTCACCATTCGTAGGCCTGTATATAAGGAATGGTGTATTGAGCTTATGAGTACTATAGCGTTAAATGCGGATGTAGTTAGGTTAGATTATAGAAGTTTTCTTAGATTTTTACTTGGCCGTAGGATGTACAGGATGTCCATGCTGGACATGGCCAGGGCTTTACAGATTTACACTCCTGGTGAATTACTACTACCCGATTGTACAAATTTGATTTATCATGGGGAGCGGGTAGATAGGAATTTTGACGCGGACGCCGTCTGGAGGCGTATGTCAAATTATAATGTTTTTACGCTGGGAGGAAGACACTCCTATTTAGATATTAACAAAAGAGTTTCGTATTATACATAGATTTTTAGCTAATTCGGTTACACAAAAAGGTAAAAACA
The DNA here is from genome assembly GCF_046630445.1 of Rutidosis leptorrhynchoides. Taxonomy (NCBI): domain Eukaryota; kingdom Viridiplantae; phylum Streptophyta; class Magnoliopsida; order Asterales; family Asteraceae; genus Rutidosis; species Rutidosis leptorrhynchoides. The sequence goes on along the minus strand of NC_092334.1, from coordinate 245,368,928 downwards.
AGGAGAAGATGACCTTACATGATTTATTTTACCTTAAGTGTATTCGAAACCCTAGAAGCTTTGTTAATATCCCCTACTGTGTTGGTTTTTATCTGTCCAAAATGGTAGCAGGAATACAGGATGGGGGAATAATAGGAGGAGGTATTTTTGTTACTCTCATTGGAGAGTATTTGGGTGTAGATAGGGACCAAGGGGGTCCACTGATGGTGTGTAGGGAACAGGTTGATACTTTAGGATTGAAGGTCTATCAGGGTGCTAAGGTATTAAAAAGTAGACGCAATCAGGCAATACCATATGATGGTCGTCATCCACAGGAAGAGAGAGGTTCAGATGAGGAAATGGAGGAACCGGATGACATTAGGGATGTCATTAGGGAGGCTATGACTGACGTCTACCAGCGTATAGATGAGGTAGAAATGACAAACGAGGGTAGATTTAGTCAGTTCGAGCAGTGGCACGCCGAGAATCTGTACGAGCATTCTAGGCAACGACAGCATGATAGATGGTACTATCATCAGCATCAGATCATGAGCCATCTATCACCTCAGGTACTAAATAACTACGTACCAACCTGACCTGTTTACTATCCTCCACACCAGCCCGATATGCGACCACCATTTACTCTCTACGACCCTAACTAGGCCTATCAGTACACCTATAACCAACCATAGAACCTGCCCGACGACATGAACTGGAACCCCTATCCAGATTGATATAGTTCCCGTTGGTGATTTTTATCTTTTATTATTTTTATTTATTTATGTTTAAACATATAATAATGTGATACTTTTATGTAAGTTTTAACATTTTTATTATGTTGTACTAATATTTCATATTTGATTTGAAAGTGGGATGTTAAGTCCCATTTCAAATTACCATGCATGTTATTATTTGTATGTATGTATATTGTCAATTGTACACAATAGGGTAAAACAGCGAACTTTCAAAGACGGGCGTTAAGTTCAGCAACGCTACTAATTTTGACGACAAAACGAAAAACAAATGTGATGTAACAACAAGACGGAATGAACAAATGATGTGCATCATTTATCATTCAACAAACAAACGCCAATATGTTTGGAAACTTTGGTAAAATTTAATCATTTTTCTACGCTAATCACCCTCAATAATTTAAATTGTTACTGATTTCTTGCAGATGGGGGCATTGCAAGATCATAAGTGTGGGAAGGGGTTAAATTGTTTCAGATTTTTAAAATTTTTAACTTAAACACTTGGTTACCATTAAAAAATACTAGTAACGCAGTAGTTGTATTAGAATCTAGTGCTCTCTGATAATAAAGAACAGCCCTAGTCTTATATACTGACTACTCAATTCTAGTAAAATTTTTCAAAATTTTCAATTAAATGAACTCAAAATCATGTTTATACAAATTTATGAACGATAAAACTAGGTGTTAACACCGAAATTATTGTTACCTCAGAAAGGACATAAATTGAGAAACAACCCAAAAGGTTAGAATTCATTTAAAATGGAATAGAGGACAATAAAAAGGCAAAGAAAGGAGAATAAAAGCCAAGTGTGGGAAAAATTTATCAAGTTATTTAGAACATATGTCACATATTTATGTACAAATAATTGAAGATACTTTTGTTTTGGATGATATTTATCAGTTTTACCCAGGTTATTGTAATATAAATGAAATTTAAAAGGAAGTAAAGTCTTCCGAGAGAAAAAGACACGCGCTTCTTGATTTAGGTCGGGAAGTTGTCGTCCAGACCAGTTGTAGTGTCTACGAAAAACCTTGAAAAGTTTTCTCAAAAATCAGCTGGAAATCCACGGACCTCAGCATCAAACAGGGTCGCCACGTGGTCAGACTTATCCTAACCATGAGAGGATCTGTCTCGTACAATGGGGGGGCACCATGCAAATTAGCTTATAAGACTAATGAATCAGATATCCAGAAAGGATAATCTCCTTAAAGATCAAAAATCAGCTTTTAAGACTGATATTACTCAATCCTTGAGACTGACCTTAAAGATTGAGAATTACAAACTCATGGAATTCTATGATATCTAAACTCGAGCTTGAATGAGAAAATATTTTGATCAAAATTACAAACCGATTTGTTTTCGGAAAACCCATTTTCAATGCGTTCATTACCATTGAACGTAAAATCCTAGGAATTCACCTGGAATTCTTTAGGTCACCTGAACCAAATCGGGTGTCAACCGTAACAATGGTGGTTGCATAGCATGGTCGAAGACAGGACCTTGTGCCAGACTGAAATACTATAGGGTGATCTTTACTATTGCTCCTACAAAGGATAATAATTGCATCCGACACGATATAGACCATAATTAAAAGTATGTCACGGGACATTGCCTTAACAGTTGCTTGTTCAACGCTTTCCTTTACAACTGAACGGTATTTTACCGAAAGGTAATATACGGAGCAAGTATACTGGACGTGTTGCTTTCCCAATACAAGGTTAGCAAGTGGGTGACACAAAACCACAAATTTTGAGCTAAATTTTCAAATCTGAAACCCACAAAAATAATTTGCAAACACCGGTGAAGGGTTATTCCGGAAAACTTATCTAGGGTAAAAGCTAGATTGAATTTTCAAAAGATCAAATGTTTTCATAAAGATCCAATTTCCTAAAAGGATCTAAATTTTTATAGTCATGTGGGACTGTAAACCACAACGTTACTAACATTGTTCATACCGCCAAATCAAAATTACTGATGTACAAAGTGTGAAGAATAAAGAAGTGATTCTAGTATTTTTATTTCAAGACCATATTGCTTGAGGACAAGCAACGCTGAAGTGTGGGAATATTTGATAATGCTAAAAACGAACGTATATTTCATAGCATTATCCCTCAAGAAAGACAAGCTTTTAGTTGCAAATGTTCTATTTACAAGTGATATTCGTTTAAATATTAAAAGGTGAAGACAAAAGACAGATTCGACGAATTAAAGATGCAAACAACCAAAAAGCTCAAAAGTACAAAGTAAAATCAAAGTGGTTCAAATTATTGATGAGAAACGTCTATAAATTACAAGAGTACAAGCCGCAAAATGCAAAGTATAAGATATTAAATAGTACGAAAGGACGTTCGAAAATCCGAAACCTGGACCAGAGTCAACTCTCAACGCTCGACGCAACGGACTAAAAATTACAAGTCAACTATGCACATGAATATAATATAATATATAATTAATTCTTAAAATTATATATATATATATATATATATATATATATATATATATTATATAAAACCGTCAGCAAACTAGCAAACAAACATTTGTGAGCTGGATTCCCAGGCCATGTGATCGCATGGCCAGAAGGCACAAATGCCATGCGATCGTATGGCAGCAGATACCTGGCCACATCTATAAATTTTAGCATTTTCGGACGAATGTTTTACACACAATTCAATCTCTCTCTCACGATATATAATTATATTTATATTATAATTTTAATTTTAATTTTAATTTTAATTTAATAATAATAAGGTTATGTTAGCGAATGTTGTAAGTGTGTAAGTCGAAATTCTATCCGTGTAAAGCTACATATTATTAATCATTGTAAGTTATGTTCAACCTTTTTAAATTAATGTCTCGTAGCGAAGTTATTATTATGCTTATTTAAGCCGAAATAATCGTGATGTTGGGCTAAATATTAAGATTGGGTAATTGGGCTTTGTACCATAATTTGGGTTTGGACAAAAGAACGACACTTGTGAAAATTAGACTATGGGCTATTAATGGGCTTTATATTAACTAAATGATACCTCGTTAATTTAATATATAGACATATAATTTGACGTATTTATATATAACCACATACGCTTGACTGGGTACGGTGGGCGGGATATCTATAAATACCAATAATTATTCATTTGACCGGATACGGGGATGGATTAATAATCAATAGACTTGTTGAAACATGGGTGAATTACATATAAGGCTAATTGGTGTAATTGGTGTAATTGTTAACAAAGTAATAAAACCTTGGATTACACGCAGTCGATAACCTGGTGTATTCATTAAACAAAGTATTAAGACCTTGTTACAATTCGAATCCCCAATTAGTTGAAATATTTGACTTCGGGTATAAGGATAATTTGACGAAGACTTTCGCACTTTATATTTATGACTGATGGACTATTATGGACAAAACCGTATGGACGTATCGAATAATCCATGACAAAGGACAATTAATCCATGGTACTAAACTAAAAACAACACGTCAAACATCATGATTATGGAAGTTTAAATAAGCATAATTCCTTTATTTCATATTTCATCGCACTTTTATTTACTGTCATTTTATTTAATTGCACTTTTAATTATCGTACTTTTTAATTATCGCAATTTTATTTATTGTCATTTTATTTATCGCATTTTAATTTATCGTACTTTAATTATTGTCATTTACTTTACGCTTTAAATTAAGTTATTTTTATTTTTATTATTTTACATTAGGTTTTAACTGCGACTAAAGTTTTAAAATCGACAAACCGGTCATTAAACAGTAAAAACCCCCTTTTATAATAATAATAATAATATATATATATATATATATATATATATATATATATATATATATATATATATATATATATATATATATATATATATATATATATATATATATATATATATTTATACAAATATAGTTTTAAAAAAATAGCGTTAAACTTGGCTAGTTCCCTGTGGACAAACCGGACTTACTAAAAACTACACTACTGTACGATTAGGTACACTGCCTATAAGTGTTGTAGCAAGGTTTAGGTATATCCACTCTATAAATAAATAAATAACTTGTATAAATTGTATCGTATTTAATAGTATTTCCTAGTAAAAATATAACTATTTCGTATACACCTCTACGCACATCATATTTCTAATGATCTTATCAATGTTATGTATCAAACTGGATAAAAAACACAACATATTACAGAAATGCTACATGAAGCCGTCGACATGGGTTCAAGGATGCCGCCGGCTTTGGGTTCACATGTGCAGAATGTTCCAGAATCTTCGTAAAATTGAAAGAACTTGTTGATCAAGTTCAAGTAAAAATGGAAAAAAAATCAAAAAGATTTGGCGAATCTACGAAGCCACCGGGCTTTCCTGAAGCCGCCGGCTTAAGTATGACAGCTAAAAAGGCTTTAGCTTGCGGATTAAGTTTAACTTGCAAAAGGAGTCACCGACTCAAGGCAAGCCGCCGGCTTCCCACTGAAGCCGCCGGCTTGGCCACTGAACTAAAACAGTAAAAATAAAGGCCTCTGGTCTCAGTTTTCATATGTATTAGTTTTCAGAATTCAATAATTCTGGTTAGGTCGTTTTTTAGGGTTTTCTCTAAACCCTTAGGTTAGATTTAGTCATTGTAATCAAGATTCAAGTTTTAATTCAAGTTATTTTACATCTACCTTCTTTTTAAGGTATGATTCTATCCTTATTTTATTGTTTGACTTATTTTATATATTGTATTCGTTTTTTTTCGTCTTCTGCTATGAACTAAACATTCATAGTGGTTACTTGGACGAAGATTGAACTTCATCTGAGAATCAGATGAAGCCGCCGGCCTCACCCCCAAGCCGCCGACTTGATGGGAAGGAATCCGCCGGCTTCAGTGCTTCATCCGTACAGTTTCTGGTTCTTTTCCAGATCTGTGTGGTCGAGTTTCTGTGATAATGTTTAAACTGTTTCGAATCTGTTATGTCTTAATATGCTTGTTTTTCATGCTTAATGATTAGATAACATGATTTTAGGGTTGATTAGTACTTGATCCGATGATCTATTATTCGATTCATGATACTTGTTTAGATCTAGTCCATCAAACATGTTAAATTGAATTGCATGCAATTAAGTTAAATAGATTAATAGTGATAAACTTGTTTAATTGGAATTACACTTATATAATAAAGTTTTATATTGTTAGGCTTAATCAAAGAACCTTCGTTTGGATGTGTTTAATTAATGATTACATGAAAACTAAGTAGTAATTGACTTTCAGCTAGTAACTTGAGTTGATCTGCTTGATGTTTAATTGCTTATATAATTTGTCAGTCTATTTGCATGTTGATCCGCATCATAAGGTTGACATGTTTCATGTAATTGAATTAAATGCCAAGAATTGATATATTAGTCATGCACATCACATGTCTAGTATATGCTTTAAGTCCTTCTTATTAAATGATATGCAATACTTGTCTTAACCTGCTTAGGGATAATAATTGGTCTATGATTGTTTTCTTGATTTGTGTTAATATAAGTTATGAAACTTGCCTAATATGATTCTCGTATGAGTTATTCGTTCATGTAGCTGCTTTTACTTATAATTGTTTAATTTGAATCTTTTACTTTATTGCTTTATTTTGTTTATCTTAAATCATCTCTTTCCTAAGAGATAAGAATCTATCCCATAAAAGACATAAAAATATATCCTTAGTTCTTTAATAAGAGCTAAGCTATAAACAACTTATAACGCATCTACGCTCTCTTGGGACGATAACCTAAAATACTACCTCTGATCGAGTTTTGTTTCTCTTTAGAGTGTTAAAAGTGTAATAATAAAGGTTATATAAATTTAAAAGTTTGAAAGGCAAATTAAGCACTGCACACTTTTGCACATCAACTTTTTGGCGCTGCTGCCGGGGAGCGCGGTAAATACGGAAATTGGATATACTTTGGTTATTGATATTTCATGAAAAAGGGTGATGACTGTCTTCCTTTAGGGGAGGGTTGATGGGGTTCCGATTTAAAGGCTCCTGCTCGAACCTAGACGCTGACGGGTCACTTAAGTAATGAAAGATTCAATAGGCCGTGTATGTTTGATTATTCCTTGTTATCCGATAAAAGTTATTATTTAATATTTATATTATTAATTATGTCATTAATATTTATTATATTTATTTACTAATATACTAATATATCTCTTAAATATTACTAGAAAAATTAGAATAAATTTCAAATATAAATATATATATTCTTTAAGGTCTAAAAGATTTTCTCCTAATACTTTTCTTTTTATGATTTTAGATCACATGAACACTCGGTCCAAAAAACCAGTCTTACAAGATATGTTACCAAATCTCGATATATTATTTAAACATTCTAGGGATTCGAATATTGTTAAGAAATTAAATTTCAATGAAGGAACTACTTCTAATGATGATTCATTATCTAGTTCTCCGTCTAGTCCTGATTCTAATTTGGGATCTCTTTTTGGTTCAGAAAGTGAAATGGCTACTGAAAATTCAATGGAATCGTTAATGAAAGCTGGTCGGGAAGGATTAGGTCATGCTATTACTCAGCCAGAAATAAAAGAAAATTTTGATATTAAGGGTCCTATTTTTCATTTGCTTAAAGATAATCAATTTTGGGGTACTGAAAAGGAAGATGCTAATGCCCACATTTGGAATTTTAAAGATATTTGTAATTTGTTTAACATTAATAATATGGAAAGTAACGTAATTTATCTTCGTCTCTTCCCATGGTCGTTAAAAGATGAAGCTAGAGAATGGTTAAACTCATTACCAGAAGGGGATATTACTAGTTGGGATACGATGGTTGAAACATTTCTCACTTGATTCTTTCCTGCATCTAAAACTGTTACCCTTCAAACTGACATTGCTAATTTTCGTCAGAAAACAAATGAGTCTCTTTATTCTGCTTGTGTAACATCCCGTTTTTCATCATACATGTCCGAGGTACGTGATTGATCTTTAGAATGTTCATACTTGGTTATATAATTATATAAGGATGATTGTACGATGCGTGTATGAAGGGTACCAAGCATGTACGTGTTGCTTGTTCGAATGTCAAAGAAAACTGAACGTTGTTAGAGTTACAAGGTGTGTACGTACCTTTTCGACCAAAAATAAATGTTGAGTTGATGTTTCAAAACCTTACCATTAGAAAGGAAATTTTATTACGTTTCTAACGATATTTTATTCATCGAAAACGGAGTTACGGTCAAAAAGTTATGGCTAAAACAAGTTGATGAAGTTCGGATGAAACATTCAAACTCCGCGGCGCGACCAGAATGGCCACGGCGCGACATTTGCCTATTGAGGGTCATAAAGCTTGAAAATGTGAACTAAAATCACCCTTTAGGCCACGACGCGGAGGGTTTAGTCCGCGTCGCGACAATAAGCACGATCTGATTCTTTTCAGCCTTTTAATGAGTTAAATGAAGGGCAAAATTGGTATTTCACATGTGGACGGGTTTTTGGCCATAAAACTGATCCCAACATTATCCAAACCTTATTCCTTCTCATTTCTTCCTTCCCATTCATTTGAAACCCTAGTGAGAGAGTAAGAGGTTCTAGAGAGAGAATCAAGGTTTTGGAGAAGAAGAAGGGTGATTCAAGTTTAGTCTTAAGAGTTAATGTTGTTCTCCTCGTTTACGGCTACGTTATGGTGGTGATGGTAAGTTCTAACTCTGAAATTCATCTTCATGATTTGATATTCAAGTTAGGGTTTTGAGCTTTTTAGTTGTAAAACCCGTTTAGATGATGAAGTGGGTTTATGGAAACTAGTTATTTTTTATACATCGCGGGTTTTAGGTTGGTTGACGTTTTGGCCATGATTGGGCTTTGGTTTTGGGTGTAATCACTTAGTTTAGTGATTTTGGAAGTGTTGGAACCCTTTTGGGCTTATTTGGTTGACTAATTTTGAATTGGGTCAAAATTAGGGTTTATGTGTCAAATTGGGTAAGTTAAGGGTTTAACACTTGTGATTTGGTTTGATTGTTGTATTAGGGCCATTTTCACTTGTGTTAGTGATTACTGGTTAGTTTGGGCATTTTTATGACTTTGGTCAAAATGGGTAAATTGAATTGGGTCAAACTTGATGATGACACTAGTTTTGGTCAAAGATATGTTAAACACTTTTGTTAAGTGTTAAATGACGTTTTTGAATGAAAGTTAATGTGGGAAGTAATTTTGGGTTAAAATGATATTTTTAACATAAGTCAAACGTTGTCAAAATCAATATGGGTCAATATTGCACGTGTTGGGGTTTTTGGTGTATTTGGCATTTGAGATGATTACTACCGAAGTAGCAATTTAATGTTAAGACCTAGGTTTGGTCTAATTGGTGTAAAGTATGATTTGGGCAATATTGTACTTTATTGTGGGGTTTGAATTACCACCCGTAGTGATCATTGGTGAAATCCACTTTAGGTGTCTAAATGGGCAGATTGTGGAGGTAGGTATAAACCCTTGGTTAAGGGCGTTTGCATCAAATTCTCTTGAAGGGAATGTATGTTGATTATGTGAATACCTATATGCATATTATATGTAAAAGGTTTGATCAGTTGCGTTTGGAGGCGATTTTACATACATGACGTGTGCGGGCATTTCGAGGTGAGTGGAATATCTATGTATGTATGTATATGATTTATTTGCCAGTATTAATTGTGCACATAGCTGTGTTTGTGCACATGGTTGTGAGTAATAGCCGTGTTTTACTCACACGTTGTTTGCCCGTATTAATTGTGCACATAGTCGAGATAAAACGTTTAACATGTTATTATGATAAATTGTATACGGATAATTATTTCGAAATAATTTGTATACTTGGGTGTTATTGGGACCTAACTTATAAAAAAAATGTACTCCATTTTTGGTTAAACGGATTGGGGTTGTTACAAGTGGTATCAGAGAATAGTCTAAGGAAATTTGGTGACCCTGGAATAGGTGCCTAGTCATAGTCTTATTGACTATTGTGTGCTATTTGCGGTGTACTTGCGCACATTTATTATTATATTGTATATAGGTGTATATATACAGGTATCTATTCGGTGCGGTGTCCTAGGTATGAATCTATTGGAGAGATTCGAATGTTTGGCGGTTTTGAGTGATCAAGTTCACGGTAAGGACTTTGGTCATTCGGGTACTAGGAGTTATCGCGCGTTATTTTGTGTGTATGTTGCGTCAGTCCGGGTAAAGTACTTTGCGTGACCATGTGAAAATGCTAAGGTACGCATTTGTAATAGTGACTGATCACCATTATTATGAAAGTGTATCTTGACACCAAGCATGATATGACGAGTACCGAACGGAGGAAACGTGGCATGGTTGGGGTAGATTCGGGTTGAATGAGGAATCTTTTATTGGTTCCTAGGATATAGTTGTCTCGGGTGATGTGCTTGTAGTCACATCAGGTTCATTGCGAGTCAGGAAGTGTTACGGTGGATTCGGTTAGTTAAGTGAGTGAGCCAACTCACGAGTTCGACGCGTACTTAGTCACCCTACGTAGTGGGTGCATTATTGAGATTGTTATTCATTATAGTTACTCATCGTGACTAGGATGACCGATTAGCGAGTGTGTGTAAGGTGAAGACTTAAATCCCGTAATGGGACGTAGCAAGTCTAATGATTGTAGAATTGGGTTACACTCCGAAGAGTGTATGGTTAGGGGATCGAGGAAGGATTCTAGTTATGAGTCATCTTGGAAATTGGCGAATCGAGGAGTCTTCGGGTCGTTAAACTCATGGGAGTAGGACCCGTATAATGATGATTGTGTTTGTAAATTGTGGATTATGGGGTAACGTTCCTAATGGAATATCCCTCGTAGTAGTGGTTTTATCGAGGTGTGGAAGGATGTAAGACTTGGTGTTCCCAAGCATCTCCTTAGTGTTGGATGAAAGGTTTCATTAGGCTATATTGTTCTGGCCTTGTGGAAATTGTTGGAAGCGTGTGATCGCTAGGAACTTTACAGAAGACAATAAACCGTAAGGTTTATCGGGCAAGTATGACTTCGAGTCATTATGGTGCAGAGATGGGTGACACCGGGAGTATGAAACCCGAGGATTGAGTTTCTAAATTTCGGTAGGTTGTGGTGGGAGTCTGCATGACACTGTGTCAGGTGCCCCTTTATGCCTGCAAAGTGTGATGTTCAACCCGATGATGGTGTGAACACTTTGTGCTTAGGGTGACCGTGAGATGCCCTTAGAAGCAATGGAGATTACAATAGTGATCGACGGGTGATTGTAATTCGACGGTTATAAAAGTCGAAGTTTAAGAGCATTTCAGTAAATACTTCTTGGGAAGTGATGGATGGGAGAATCTTGTTGCTCTTAACTGTTAGACGAGTAAAGATGACCGGTGAGCCGGTGACGGACTTAAGGGTCGGTTAGGCCGAAGGTTATGATGAAGGTTGATATTGCGGTCGATGCAATTATTGTGTCGGATTGGTCACTCTTCTCCATGGGAGTGAGCAATTGTTGGTAAAGGTTCGTTGAGTGGAAGGTCGGGTGATCTCGACTGAGATGCACGACTGATTTATCGGGGTGACGTATGCGTAGGCATAGAGATGTATCTGGGACTTTGGTGGAGTTCGCTTTGTGAACGATTAAGGCAGTCGATTGTGATTTGTGGTATGAAGGTACGAAGTCATCGCTTGTACGACATCTCTAGTAATTTTGTACGACGGATCTGAGAGCCTAAAGTGAATTTTCGGTGATTCGGTGATTGTGATTAATGATGAAAATGATCAAGTTTGTGTTGTGGAATGGTAATTCCGCGGGATGTTATCATCTTGGCGGTGAGAATGTGGAACTGAATCCTAAGTGGGGAGTTTTTACTACCGTACGAGGAAGCTCCGGTGGTGTATGTAAAGAGAAGTGGCGTAGTGTACCGTGCTAGGCCTCAATAGGGATTTGGAGTTCCTAACGAGGAAGAGTGACGGGTTGCTAATGTCGACTCAAGATCGTGCGTTACGTTTGAGAGTTACAATTCCGGAATGTTATGTGTAGAATTGTGATGATAGGATCGAATGAAGTATAAGTCTTCTTAAGCAAGGTGGTTGTGTAGTACCAAAGTGCGGTACGAGACCAAATGTGAATCTTGAGATCTCAGAGTGAGAGGATGAAGTTGTCATTGCGGGTGCTCTCGTAATGTAAATATGGGTTGTTATGAAACTCAGATAGTACTATTGAGTAGGTACAAGTTAGTTATTGTGGTGGTTGTTGTATTTTCCCTGTCGGGAAACGTGAACGTGGAAATTTTCAGTGGATTAATTCAATTTATGGACGAACATGAGGCAGGGAATGTCGGTCCTGATTGCCTCACATCGAGACACGCAGTTGTTGTTTGTTTGCATGAGTGTGTTCACTAGTGATGCGACTCGTTAGTTGCATTGAAATGTCGAGGCCATCCTTAATGGACGGTCGAGGCAAGAGGACTCACCAGGTGTTGGCGGATATATTGTGGGTCGTGCGGTAAATCGCGATTTGTTATGATGACAATTCGTTGTTGACGAGATTCTAGTATATGAATATTCTCCGTGCTAGTACTAGAAAGCCTTCTTGTGGGGTTGTGTTGTAGGGTTTGGAGGAGAAACCCTGTGTTTAGTGTTGATGATTTTTTTAGCACATGGTGTATTATTATCGTCCTGGATTAATCCAGTGACGGATGGCTGTGTGCGGATCGATTAATGGGAAAGTTTGTGTCCCTAGTGTGATTAGTTGGCAATACCGAGATTTCTTCGTTGAAGGAATGACCCGGTGGTGCAGACGGGGGAAGTTGATTCTTGATTAAGAGAACCTTCTTGAATTGCTGGTTTACGAGTCGTTGAAGTACGGAGTTTAACGCGGCATAAATCCTTCTCGATTTGGATTAATGCAAGACTTGGTTCACGGCGTAGTGGACTTAGTAGACCGCGTTGAGTGATATAGTTGTGAATGTAGCTCGTTGCGAGTTGTAACCGGAAGAATTTGAAGGAATATAATTGTGTTTTCCGTATTTTTCCTAAGTGGGCATTTGGATGTTGAGTGTACGAGATATCGTTTGTTGCAGTAATGCACGCTAATGGTTATTAGCGTGTGGTGAGATATTTGGGTTAATGGAAATCGTTGTGGACATCGAGTTTGGATGTGTCTCGGAGAACCATAGCGTGTAGGTTCGGATTAGTTAAGTGACTAGGATCACGAGGACGTGATCCAATTTAAGTGGGGGAGAGTTGTAACATCCCATTTTTCATCATACATGTTCGAGGTACGTGATTGATCTTTAGAATGTTCATACTTGGTTGTATAATTGTATAAAGATGATTGTACGATGCGTGTATGAAGGGTACCAAGCATGTACGTGTTGCTTGTTCGAATGTCGAAGAAAACTAGACGTTGTTTGAGTTACAAGGTGTGTACGTACCTTTTTGACCCCAAATAATTTTGAGTTGATGTTTTAAAACCTTACCATTAGAAAGGAAATCTTATTACGTTTCCAGCGATATTCGATTCATCGAAAACGGAGTTACGGTCAAAAAGTTATGGCCAAAACAAGTTGCTGAAGTTCGGATGAAACAGGCAAACTCCGCGGCGCGACCAGAATGGCCACGGCGCGACATTTGCCTATTTTGAGGGTCAGAAAGCTTGAAAATGTGAACTAAAATCACCCTTTAGGCCATGGCGAGGAGGGTTTACTCCGCGGCGCGACAATAGGCACGATCTGATGCTTTTCAGCCTTTTAATGAGTTAAATGAAGCGCAAAATTGGTATTTCACATGTGGACGGGTTTTTGGCCATAAAACTGATCCCAACCTTATCCAAACCTCATTTCCTTCTCATTTCTTCCTTCCCATTCATTTGAAACCCTAGTGATAGAGTAAAAGGTTTTAGAGAGAGAATCAAGGTTTTGGAGAAGAAGAAGGGTGATTCAAGTCGAGTCTCAAGAGTTAATGTTGTTCTCCTCGTTCACAACTACGTTGTGGTGGTGATGGTAAGTTCTAACTCCAAAATTCATCTTCATCATTTGATATTCAAGTTAGGGTTTTGAGCTTTTTAGTTGTAAAACCCATTTAGATGATGAAGTGGGTTTATGGAAGCTAGTTATTTTTGATACATCGCGGGTTTTGGGTTGGTTGATGTTTTGGCTATGATTAGGCTTTGGTTTTGGGTGTAATCACTTAGTTTAGTGATTTTGGAAGTGTTGGAACCCTTTTGGGCTTATTTGGTTGACTAATTTTGAATTGGGTCAAAATTAGGGTTTATGTGTCAAATTGGGTAAGTTAAGGGTTTAACACTTATGATTTGGTTTGATTGTTGTATTAGGGCCATTTTCACTTGTGTTAGTGATTATTGGTTAATTTGGACATTTTTATGACTTTGGTCAAAATGGGTAAATTGAATTAGGTCGAACTTTATGATGACACTAGTTTTGGTCAAAGAGATGTTAAACACTTTTGTTAAGTGTTAAATGACGTTTTTGAATGAAAGTAAACGTGGGAAGTGATTTTGGGTTAAAATGATATTTTTAACATAAGTCAAACCTGGTCAAAAGCAATATGGGTCAATATTGCACGTGTTGGGGTTTTTGGTGTATTTGGCATTTGAGATGATTACTACCTAAGTAGCAATTTAATGTTAAGACCTAGGTTTGGTCTAATTGGTGTAAAGTATGATTTGGGCAAAATTGTACTTTGTTGTGGAGTTTGAATTACCACCCGTAGTGGTAATTGGTGAAGTCCACTTTAGGTGTCTAAATGGGCGGATTGTGGAGGTAGATATAAACCCTTGGTTAAGGGCGTTTGCGTCAAATTCTCTTGAAGGGAATGTATGTTGATTATGTGAATACCTATATGCATATTATAGGTAAAAGGTTTGCTCGGTTGCGTTTGGAGGCGATTTTACATACATGACGTGTGCGGGCATTTCGACGTGAGTGGAATATCTATGTATGTATGTATATGATTTATTTGCCCGTATTAATTGTGCACATAGCCGTGTTTGTGCACATGATTGTGAGTAATAGTTGTGTTTTACTCACACGTTGTTTGCCCGTATTAATTATGCACATAGTCGTGTTTGTGCACATGGTTGTGAGTAATAGCCGTGTTTTACTCACACGTTGATCAAGTGATGCCATAGCTATTTTTGGAACACCTCGGGGGTTAGTATACCATAGCCGTTTTTGGACGCTAACGATTGTTATGAACACCGATGACTTGTTCGCGAGGTCATTCCCTTGCGATTATTGGTTAACCATGGTTTATACTTGTTGTTGTTTAGCATTTCATTATTATTATGATTATTATGCTAATGATGGTTGCTAGTTATACGATTTGATGATACTAGCTTTTGTTATGAGATGATATGCGATTATATGCACTATATGATGTCGTGGATGTGAGTAGGTAAATTGTATATGCATGTATATATTTATTTTACTCACTAAGCGTAAGCTTACCCCTCTCGTTGTTTACCTTTTTACAGGTATTGTGTTATGAAGCTATCTAGTTGTTAGACTAGATGCGTAGGAACGCTTGTGCTCGATGGGGTAGCTATTGGATATTGGACGTGGATTGGGGATTTGGTAGATCCTTGGGATTATGCTCTTGGTATCGGGTTGGGCTATTGTGTCTTAACCGTAGTGTTGTGTAAATGTTTCGAGGTCGCATCTTTTGGTTGTGTCGAGTAAAACTTTGTATGTGAAATACATTCTCGTAAGGATGTATGGTGTCATTTGTAATCCAAGAGTCGAGATAAAACGTTTAACGTGTAATTATGATAAATTGTATATGGATAACTATTTCGAAATGGTTTGTATACTTGGGTGTTATTGGGACCTAACATATAAAAAAAAATGTACTCCATTTTTGGTTAAACGGATTGGGGTTGTTACAGCTTGGGTACGATTTGGTCAAATGCTTAGAGGTTGCCCACAACATGGTTTGGATAAGTTTAAAAAAGTAACTACTTTCTATAAGGGTTGTGATATTGCTACAAGAAGAGAGATTGATACATCTGCTGGAGGAAACATTATGAGTAATACTGCCAACGAAGCTGAAACTTTGATTAATAAGTTGGCTGCTCATTTCCATGAATGGCACCAAGACTTAGATATTTCTCATTCGGTAAAATCTGTTAGTTGGGATTCTAAAGATATGGTCAAGCCTATGAATGTGCAAGTAGGTAATCTAGGAAGGCAAATTGAAAAGCTTACAAAAGAAATGCATATGATTAAGGTAGGTTGTGAAAGATGCCAAGGTCCTCATGCTACTAAAGATTGTGTTGCTAGTCTTACTATGGAGCAAGTAGAGAACATTTCTTTTGTGAATCAATTCCAAGGAAACCCGAACTACCGTAATAATTATAACACACCTTATCCTGCTAATAATAAAACCCACCTGGTTTCTTTCCTGTTAGAGCACGCTTCATTCCAAATTCTTCTAATGCTCAAACAGATAAGAAGTCTAATCTTGAAGAAAGCATCTTAACTTTCATCAAAAATCAAAATGAAGCTAATGATAACATAAAAGCTCAACTTTCCCAAGTGCAAAATAATCATCAAGCATCAATTCAAAACTTAGAGCGCAATGTTGCTAAGTTATTTAAACTTGTCGAGGGAAAAGTTCTTTTTGAATCTGAAGTTTCTAAAGAAGTTCATTTTGAAAAGGTGAATGTGATTCGAGAAGTAAATAGGGTTGATGTTCATGAACCTGGTTTGAGGTACTTATGGGAGTTTGAAATGAGAGAAGAAGAGTATGATTAAGAAATAAATAAATTAACTGCTAATGAAGAAGATAAATCAAAAGATGATAAAGTTCGAGGTCTTGATCGTGATGAAATAATTTTCATGCATGAGTTATTTGATGAGAAAGAAGAAGTGGTTGATAAACAAGTTGATGAAAATGATGAAGTTACTAGTGACGAGACTAGAAAATCAAAGTGTGATGATTGGTTAGCTGATACTATGAAACAATTGGAAGAAAGGAGAAAAGAAGGTTTCCGCACTCTTTATTCATTCACAATTGATCCCGTAGATCCATATGCGTCACCGGAAATGTCACGACCCTACTTTTTCCGTTATCTTTTACCGTTTATTATTTAACGCCCGTTAATTTTTATTCGTGCCACGTCATTTCTATGACCTATATTATTATTTTTGTAATAATATATTAATTAATATGTGTTATGTGAATATTTGTATTCATATTTAAAGTTGTACGTTTCTACGTGTCGTGGATTTCTATCCGGCGAATCTTTTCGGTTTTCAAACCAACGGTCAAACTTTTAGGATTTTTAAATTCAAATTATTTTAAGACAAAATTTCATTCCTCGTCCCTGAACTTTACATCAATTTTAACTCCTTGTCCTTTTTCTTTTTTTCGTGCATCCCTCCCGTCTATTTCTGTCGTTACCTTCTATCATGTGCAGAGCATGTGAGGGTAATATTGTCTTTTTGTCTTTGTTAAAATTATCCTTTCATTAGTTATATTAAATACTGTATTAATATTAATATGTATATATATATATATCTATTATTATAATATAATTACGGAGTATATTATTTATATTAAAATTTATTATTATTATATATAGAATTAAGAATAGAAATACATTTATATTTGTCTTTTTGTCTTTGTGAAAGTCCTTGCAAACGATTCCAGATCTGCGTTCATACCTTATTTCAACTCCATCACATCCACACAATCATTTGTTCATCTCAAAAGGATTTTTGACCAATTCCAGATCTGCAATTTCCAGATCTGCAAATTTTGACGGGACCAATTTATCAACACGAACCAACTTCCGACGAGTTCTGAAGGGTTTGAAGGTGCCCGGCGGCAGTTGGTCACGATTTGGTGTAGATCCAATACTCCGGTGGCCTCAGGTCACGCTTTCAGTCACCAAAATCGGATCTTGGAACTCAGGGTAGAACTCAGGGTTCAAGAACTTTATGTGCTTATGTCAATTAATTTGTTTGAGTTTGAATTTTGTTATGGAGGTTAGTTTTTTTTTTTGTAATTGTTATATTTATTTGTAGAATTTTACATATCAGATTATTCATCTTTTTATTTAATTCATACATTATATTATAATTATGTGTTGTAAGTATATAAGTTGTTAGGGTTTCTTCGTTTTGTACACAATTTAATTCGAAGTTTTTGGGTTTTTATGATGATGATGATGAGTTTGATATTTATGGGAGTGTACCGTGAGAACAATGATAATGATGATGTAAAACATTAAATGGAAATGGATTTGATGTTCCAAATGCAATATATCGATTATACAAAAAGGATAAAATGAAGTTGTAGTGGTACTGTGTAAAAGGGTTTGTAAATGTGAAGTCAAAGAAGAAAGGGTTAAGATAATGGAAGAGAAGTCAAGTAGATGAAGAAATGGGTAAAGGGAAGATGACAGAAAAAAAGACAAAAATACCCTCACATGATCTGCACGTGATAGGTGTTAACGGAAAAAATAGACAGAAAATAGACGGGAGGACGAGGGATGTAGAATTGTGATACATTATGGACGAGGGATGCATAAAAAAAGAAAAAGGATGAGGAGTCAAAATTGATGTACAGTTCATGGACGAAGAATGAAATTTTGTCTTATTTTAAATATGATATTTTGATGTCATATGATTATATATAGTGTTTATATATTTTATTCGTCGCGTGTGCATTATCTCTCCGAAGATTTAATCGCGTAGCGGCGTTTTCGCGTTTCGGGCTTCGTTCGAGCTTTCGGGCCTGACAGCCCCATTTCATGCTAGTCGCGCTAGCAGTTACAGATGGAATGTATTAGTACTTCGTATTTTGGAAGATACACCTGTTCAGTGTATATTGTAATATTGGTTTTGTTAAGGGTATGAAGTTGTTAAGTTATTACCAGGTGACTCACGGGTTAATGGAATAATATTATTATATGTTTTTGAGCATATAATTTTGTGGTCCAAATGAGTCTTTATGTTTTCAAACATAAATTTTTATGGTTTAAATTAAATATTGTTTGCAATATTAAACCTATAATTCACTCAACATTTTTGTTAACAGTTACTCGCATGTTTTATTCTCAGATTCATGATTGATTGCTTCCGCTGTGCTTAGAGAGTCTGCATATTTATGGTGGCAGCTTTTGTTAAACATTAACTTGCATTCTATTTTGATACATTAAATTGTGGGTGTTTGTTGACTTTGTTTTGGTCAACTTTTGATTAAGTATTTATGTATAGTTTTTCTAAACTTACATATTTTGGTAGATTTCCTTTATAGAAAATCCTTTTTTTAAAATAAAGAATGCAAGGTTATTTATTAAATTCATTTAGAGTTATGATCAAGCTGTGAGACCAAGATAACGATGGTCGTCAAGTGTACTTTGATGGGTCGTTAAAGTTGGTATCAGAGCCTAGGTTGTAGGGAATTAGGCTGCATTGATGTCGTTACCCGAGTCAATGGGGTGCATTATTGAGTCTAGTCTACAGCCCGACCTATAGCATATTATTATATGTGATTATTTATATTCTATGGTATGTATTTTGTTAACATACATACATCTCTGTTATGTTCTGAATCTGGGAGGAACTCCCATTCAAATATTAAACGTACTCTCCGACTCATGCGAGTTTATCTTATAAGAACACCTCGGATAATGAAACCGAGGGATGTCATTCTTGACTTCTGAAATTCTCGACATTTCAATGTCAGCTATTATGTTTAGGTACATAACATTCTTGTTATATTATGTGTCTTTGTGCCGTTGTGCCTTTGTGCTTTGGATTGCGAACCGAAAATGTCATTCTTGACATTTAAAGATTCATGATACTTCAAAGACATTTTTATGTCATCGTTACTCTTATTCATTACTTTTGATGTTTGTCTCTTGTACTATCTGAAGAGACCCGTCCTAATCCATCCGGACGAAGTCCTTATCGATTATAAACGATTCACAACAGTTGATTACATCGCGAGGTACTTGACCTCTATATGATACATTTTACAAACATTGCATTCGTTTTTGAAAATACAATCTTTCATTACATTGAAAGTTGACGGCATGCATACCATTTCATAATATATCCAACTATAATTGACTTAATAATAATTCTGATGAACTTGACGACTCGAATGCAACGTCTTTTGAAATATGACATGAATGACTCCAAGTAATATCTCTAAATTGAGCAAATGCACAGCGGAAGATTTCTTTCGTACCTGAGAATAAACATGCTTTCAAGTGTCAACCAAAAGGTTGGTGATTTCATTAGTTTACCATAAATAATCATTTCATAACTTTAATAGACCACAAAATTTCATATTTCCATTTCTCATAAACATACGTCCCATGCATAGAGACAAAAATATCATTCATATGGATTGAACACCTGGTAACTGACATTCACAATATGTATATAAGAATATCTCCATCATTCCGGGATCCTCCTTCGGACATGATATAAATTTCAAAGTACTAAAGCATCTGGTACTTTGGATGGGGCTTGTTGGGCCCGATAGATCTATCTTTAGGATTCGCGTCAATTAGGGTGTCTGTTCCCTAATTCTTAGATTACCAAACTAAAAAGGGTGATATTCGGTTTAATAATCCAACCATAGAATGTAATTTTAAGTACTTGTGTCTATTCCGTAAAACAGTTATAAAAGTAGCGCATGTATTCTCAGTCCCAAAAATATATATTGCAAAAGCATTTAAAAAGGGATTCATGAAATTCACAATAATGTATTTTGTAGTAAAAATACATATGACAACATTGAACAATGTAGGGTTGGCCTCGGATTCACGAACCTATATCATTCATATATCTATTAAGATACATACTTGTAATCGAACAAATATATTTATTTATATTATTATTAATGATGTAATTTATATATATAGTAGACTAATAGGTTCATTATATATATTTTCATTATATATATAGATATATTAGTATAGTTAAGTTATGTGTATTAAATATATATTTATATATAAAATCTTTATTTTTATGTTTATAATTTTAATAACGTCTTTAAAACTTTTATTTTTCATAATCGTAATTATTTTAATAATAATGACATAGATAATACTGATATCAATAATAATGATAGTTTTAGTAAAAAATAATACTAATAATAATAATAATGGTAATTTTTAATAGTTTTAATAGAAATTTTCAGTAATTATACAATATCACTAATATTAATGTTTAAATGATAAGTCTATTAATGATACTTTGTAATATTAATAATAATGATGATAATACTAATAATAATACCTATGTGGATGATAATAATAACACTAACAATTATAAAATGCTACAAGTACTAATATTAATGAAAATAATAATAATTTGTATCATTCTCATAATAATAATAATAATCATAATCATAATTATAATAATAAATTATAGTCTTTATAATAATACTTGTATTAGTAATAATAAGTGTTCTAAAAATAACCATAATAATAATAATCACAATACTAATAATAATAATAATTTTGGTAATGAAATCTACCTTCCAAAGCCTTTCTAAAAAATATGCCCTGAACCGGGTTTGAACTAGAGACCTCCTGCTCACCCGCAAACACACTTAACCATTCCCTCTGTCTTGTTTATCTGATTTATAAGGTAACCCAAACTATATATCTAGTATTTCATTTAGCCATGTTCATCATCTTCTTCACCAAGTTTAAAATCAAACGGGGGCAAAAACTCAACAACAATCGAACAGGTTTACATTTATGACTTGTAAACAACATGAAACAAAAAAAAAATGTGTTCATGATATAAAAAAAATGAGAAAAAAAAACAAAAAAAAAATCCTACTGCTTGCGCGTAGCCAAGAAAGAAAAAAAAATTTGTTTTCAATTTTGAGTTCGTATTGGACAATTTTTACAACATGAAACATGTTTCAAATCATTCCTAAAATCTATCTAAATCATCAATTGAACTTAAAACATCAAAACAAGCTCTAATTTCTCCAAGAACAAAACAGTTGACTTTTGACAATTTAACTTTGACTCGCAAATTCGAATTCGTTATTAAGAATTGAAACTTGAGATTTTGCAGGAAGTTTAAGTAAATGATTCCTAACAACTCTGCATTTTTTGTTTTTGAAATTTGTTTCGAATTTACGTTAGTGTATATTACTGTGAAGAACTCAAAAATTGATTTTTAGATTAAGAGTGTTATAGGTTATGATTACAACATGTATTGTGTTGCAAATCATTCCTATAATCTTTATGGATCATCAAATTAACTGGAGATATCAAAACAAACTCGAATTTGATTCAAGAACACTTGGTTGACTTTTAAAACCCAAAACTTTGACTCTCAAATTAGAGATTAATAGAAAGAATTGAGGATTGAAAACTTACAGATAGTTTGATTAGATCATTCCTAACGACACTGCATTATTAGATTTTGAGAATTCACTTGAAATCGAGGTTTTGTTAAATTGAACCAAGAACAGAGCACGACTTGTTTTTCTAAATTTATTTGTTTTAGTTCTCTCTCAATTGTGGATGTATAGATATACTGAATGATTATTGTGATTGAAATAGACTTGTAACAACATCCGACAGGAAACAAAATCAGATACAGTCTCGATGGCTATGTGTAACAAACTGGTATCTTTTTATTTTCTATTTTTTTTTATAAATTATATAATAATTACAAGATGTATTAGTAATAATAAATAATAATACTGATTAATAATAATAGAAGTACTAGAAATACCAATATAGTTAATAAAATTACTAATAATAATAATATTATTGTTAATAAACAAGTATAATAAATGATAAATAATAATATAAAAATTTTAATGATAAAAATAATTAATAATTCTAATAATAATAATAATAGTTCTTAATGATAATATTAATAAAAAAATCTAATAAAAATACTAATAAATATAATAATGATAATAAAAATAATAATAATGATAATAATATCAATAATAATAATAATTGTATTGATAATAATTATTAGTAGTAATATTAAGAATCATAAAATTTATAACTTTAATAAGTTTACTAATAATAATCAAAACAAAACGATAATAATAATAGGTTTATTTATACTAATAATAATACTACTTATCATAATATTGTTGATAATAATAATATTAATAATTTTGATAATATAATAACTTATGTCAAATTTCATATATACTTTATATAATAATATTATTGATACAAATATTGATACTAATAGTGAAATTAATGGTAATGATATTAATATTACAAATATAGTACTATCAATTATATAACTTATTGAATCTTTAATATTTATAAATTACAATATATATCATATTAATTATGTATATATCTAACAACCAATATCCCAACTTACGTTATATAAACAAAGACATTTTAATAAACAAGTTTTATTATATCGAAAAATGTTTTCGCACGTTTGAAAATAGATCAATCAAGTATTATGAAATTCAATTCTCCATTAACTTCTGTCTGACACTAGATAAGTGATTCTTTGTTCTCATTTGAAAATCACTTTACCATTTATTTCGAATACCGTTAAAAAGAAACGATTTCTCAAATTAATGTGGGCCTCGTAACAGAGACTCGTAATCATAATTCAATGTATCTGATAATTCAATCATATGATATTATCTTTTAATTCCGTCAATAACTATATTGAACAAATATTGAAACAAACACGTTTATGTAAAGTATTATACATCTAATATCTTAACGTTTTCAATTAATAAGTATATATTATATATACATATCTATATACACATAAATGTTCGTGAATCGTCAGGCATGGTCAAAGGGTAATTGATTACATGAATATAGATTTCAAAACTTTCGAGACTCAACATTACAGATTTTGCTTATCGTGTCGGAAACATATAAAGATTAAAGTTTAAATTTGATCGGAAATTTCCGGGTCATCACAGTACCTACCCGTTAAAGAAATTTCATCCCGAAATTTGATTGAGGTGGTCATGGCTAACAATAAAAATGTTTTCATGACCAATATGAGTTGATAACTAGAGGTTTATCATCATTGAATAATAATGATAAAATAATTCGATTATTCTAAGGATACGAATGAAGCTATCGCAAAAGAGTGAATTGAAGAAAGCAAGATTTTCCTTAGCTTTTGACGTAAACAGGGTTGAATTCCGGAATTCAAGGGATTTAAAGAAAATCTTCGAAATCTAAAAGATTTGATTCTTCGGCGAGTAAGGAAATTAAGATCTCTATAATTAAATACGGTGATCTGCCTCGATTACTCTGTCTGATATTTCCACTATAAATTAAGCTCTTCCGTTCCATTATTCTCACCATTTCTATACTTTCTTTCTTAGTTCATACATCCAAAAGATTGTGAAAATGCTTAATCCAGTTCTAATCCTTGATATTTTCCTAATTATCATTTCTGTCATCCTTCCTTTCAATCTTCCACCAGAAAAATCTGTTTGCTTTTAATATAACCTTGGGGTGATACTATTCTTAATTATGCCGTGTCTTTATATTGCTATTCGTATTAATATCCACGGTTTGTAACTTCCGTGTTGTTATTGGGCTTTATATTTTCTCTTATATTTCAATGTTCCTATTCCTGTCTCCTATAATCACTGTCATCCACCGTTAATACTCCCTCCTATTTGCTGCAATTTATACTCCAGATTCTATTTCGGAGCTTTGTCCCTTCGTTTCTTCTTCTTGCAATTGGGCATCTCTTGTAATGGTCCAGAATTCACAGATATAAGTTTCAGAATAAACATTGTTAATGTCCTAAGAAAGAAACAGTAATAGCACTATTTGACTTGTCAAATTACTAGAATTCAAGGAAAGATAGGACTATCAAGAAAAATATGTTCTTGATATGTTTATAGATTAGACATAACGTAAAAGTCGTGTAACATGGCACATGATGACGTTATAATCTATGAATCATCACGTTCCATTAGAAACTCAGCATGAATTACTGTAATATAATCACTTTGATCAAGTGTCATTATATTATACTAACTCATGCATCAGTTCCCAACATTACTTCAATAACATTCATATTTTAAGCTCAAAATTTTACATAATATAGAAACTAGCAGTTTCTATATGATGTAACACTGATAACACGAAGAGATTGATGATTTCAGATAAGAATAATTATAAAAAATATCTTCAGAAATATGAAGGATATTTATAATGAAAGATACGATGATATCTCAGAATATCTAAGATCAGAGGATGATAGAAACTATTGTCTGCAAGGGTTTAGAGTAAGGAGCAAGATATTCACTAAAGACTTTAAAAGACATTGAATCATTTGGATTCTTTGAAGTCAAACTTATTCTTTGTGATTTATCCACGGCTTTCTTCATAATTTCGCATAATCTGCTTTTCGTTACTAAATTTTCTATTGAATGTTTTCAATATAATGATACACATGAAGCACAAAGAGGTATATAATTTATGACGAGAATATTTATGAAAATATCCTCGGAAATATCGAAGATATTGATGATGATATTTTGGAATTTCTAAGTTCGATGGTTGATGGAGAAAGATTTTCTGCAAGATTTTACCATGACTTCGGAGCAAGATATTCTCTAAAGATATCAACGGATCCAGAATTACCTGAATCCTTTGAATATAGGGTTTGGTCCTTGTATTTGTCCTTGGTCTCCTCCATGGGTAGCTCAATCTGTTTTTCAATACCCAATTTTCTATCGAGCGTTCCTAACACTCCTTTCTTTATCATCAAACTTTTGGCCGTTTAGACCATCTACCATTTTTCTGTTTCCTCTGCATTTAATGCTATGATATATGGATCATCGGTTATTAATCCGAGGTGGTTTTAGGAGAATTGTGTTTTTAGATGATTAAACGCTGATGGTAATAAGGTGGAATATGAAAGGTTCTCTGGTAACAATAAAAGAACACGAGTATATATCAACGTTATAATAAGGTTGTTTCGTACGAAAAGTCGAAGTTGACTTGTTGGAGCTGTGACAAACTTGGCTAATTTGAAGAGAGATTGTAAAGTTACTTTCGGTAATAATAATGCCAAGGAGTTAGCACAGATACGTGTTAAATGTTTACTCAGGTTCCAAGTGTTTTCAGGTGCATAACTATATGCGTCAATCTTTTCTTTCGTTGATGAAGTGCGGTTGGTTCATCTTCTCGATTGAGGTGTTTTCAAGAATTATGAAAGGTTTGAACGCAGACTGTAATCGTCAAGATACAAATGAGGTTTAAGATGATACCAAGTGGCAAACTTGAAGAAATGTTTAGTTTCATATGTTATAATCAATATTTTAATTCATTTTAATTGTCCAATGTTATTAGTCCATAGTCGATAGTCCACAGTTAACAGTCCAATAATTCATATATAGTTTAATATATAATATTCGAATTAATTAATACGTGTCGTGACCCGTATACGTCTCACACTCGATCACAACTCAAACTATATATATTATTGTAGAATCAACCTCAACCCTGTATAGCTAACTCCCGCATTACTGCATATAGAGCGTCTATGGTTATTCCAAATAATATATATAGATGGGTCGATATGATATGTCAAAACCTTGTATACGTGTCCCGATATTTAAAGTGCGTAAAATAAATAACAGAAATTAAATAACGATAAATAAAGTGCGTAAAGTAAATAACAGAAATTAAATGACGATAAATAAAATTGTGAGAATGTAAATTGCGATAATTAAATTGTGATAAATAAAATGTAATCAGTTAGCTAGGAACAATTAGCTAGGAACAGTTAGCGTGGATTCTTAACAAAATTTCTCATAGTTAATTTGTTTGTTTCTAACAAATTTTATTTTGTCAAATGTTTTCTTCATTATGCCACTTGTTGGATTCTGATAAATCAAAATACAAATATGAAATTGGATGAATATGGTTATTCTGTGGTGAACGGATACGTATATCTGTGGATGTAAGTAGGATAGTAAATGACTGTTGAATCAGATTTGAAAGAATGTACAGTGTAACTTATTAATGTGAAATCTAAATATTCCTCGGGTATTACCTACCCGTTAAAATATTTTCACCATTAACAGCTTGTACGAAAGATTTTTTTTTTTTAATTACAATCTTTATGAAAATATACTTGCATATATATTTTCTTCAGATGCAATCATGGATTTAATGAGTTAATATAATATTAAACTCATTTGATTTACGTTAGAACAAGAATATATAATCTCTAAAACATTAGAGATTACATATTCGCCATGTTGAACGAAGATAAATGATGCAGAACGTCATGTAGAACGATGATTATGCTCGGGGTACCGATTGTAATGTTGAGGCGTGTGTTGTTGTGGTTTGTGTTGTTGCTGGTGGTACAGTTGATGGCATTGATGTTGTTGAAGCTGGTACATTTTGCACCATATTTTCCAAGGCTACAACTCGGGCGTGAAACTCATTGACTTTATTACTCCGGGATGATTGTTGGTATGAACGAGCGAATGAATAAGGTTTTAAATCTGGCTTGTGATATAGTCGTGGCGAGATACTCTGAAAATGATAGAGAAAATGGTGTTACGAACAGGTTCGCCGGTAAGTACTTCAGGTTCTTCGCCAAGAGGGCAATTCGGTTGGTGGAAAGGATCGCCATTTTCGCGTCTCTATTGATTAAGTGGACTACGAACCCATCAGATGAGTTGGGGATAACTGATTGGTTGATACATTCTAGTGACACTACTTTCAGAGCTTAGGTGTATATCCATGTCGGAATAGCTGTCGGAATAACTATCGGAATAGCTATCGAAATCTGAGAGACTCGAACTGGTTGAGGGACTCATCTCGTACGATCAGATGAAGGATTTTCGATAAGGAGTAGAATAGGATGTAGATTAGTACCCTGCAATACATAATTTACATATGCCTATATAATACTAAAATCCCATAAGTTACGGAGGAATCTACGGAAGCTGTCAGGCAAAGGTAACAATAACAGATACGCTAAGATATGAATTTATCTATACATTGTCTATGCAATAGAGGCAGTAAGACGTGTCTAGACTTTAAGGATGATAAGCAAATAATTTTTGACACTGATGATAAGCAAAACTTTTGACATGCAGACACGGTCGAAGTCCAGACTCATTAATGCATCCTAACGACTTATCAATTATACACACTAATGCAGACCGGGTTCGCTAATACCGCTCTGATACGAACTGAAGAGACCCGTCCTAATCCATCCGGACGAAGTCCTTATCGATTATAAACGATTCACAACAGTTGATTACATCACGAGGTACTTGACCTCTATATGATACATTTTACAAACATTGCATTCGTTTTTGAAAATACAATCTTTCATTACATTGAAAGTTGACGGCATGCATACCATTTCATAATATATCCAACTATAATTGACTTAATAATAATTCTGATGAACTTGACGACTCGAATGCAACGTATTTTGAAATATGACATGAATGACTCCAAGTAATATCTCTAAATTGAGCAAATGCACAGCGGAAGATTTTTTCGTACCTGAGAATAAACATGCTTTCAAGTGTCAACCAAAAGGTTGGTGAGTTCATTAGTTTACCATAAATAATCATTTCATAACTTTAATAGACCACAAGATTTCATATTTCCATTTCTCATAAACATACGTCCCATGCATAAAGACAAAAATATCATTCATATGGATTGAACACCTGGTAACCGATATTCACAATATGTATATAAGAATATCCCCATCATTCCGGGATCCTCCTTCGGACATGATATAAATTTCGAAGTACTAAAGCATCCGGTACTTTGGATGGGGCTTGTTGGGCCCGATAGATCTATCTTTAGGATTCGCGTCAATTAGGGTGTTTGTTCCCTAATTCTTAGATTACCAGACTAAAAAGGGTGATATTCGGTTTAATAATTCAACCATAGAATGTAATTTTAAGTACTTGTGTCTATTCCGTAAAACAGTTATAAAAGCAGTGCATGTATTCTCAGTCCCAAAAATATATATTGCAAAAGCATTTAAAAGGGATTAATGAAACTCACAATAATGTATTTTGTAGTAAAAATACATATGATGACATTGAACAATGTAGGGTTGGCCTCGGATTCACGAACCTATATCATTCATATATCTATTAAGATACATACTTGTAATCGAACAAATATATTTATTTATATTATTATTAATGATGTAATTTATATATATAGTAGACTAATAGGTTCATTATATATATTTTCATTATATATATAGATATATTAGTATAGTTAAGTTATGTGTATTAAATATATATTTATATATAAAATCTTTATTTTTATGTTTATAATTTTAATAACGTCTTTAAAACTTTTATTTTTCATAATAGTAATTATTTTAATAATAATGACATAGATAATACTGATATCAATAATAATGATAGTTTTAGTAAAAAATAATACAAATAATAATAATTATGGTAATTTTTAATAGTTTTAATAGAAATTTTCAGTAATTATACAATATCACTAATATTAATGTTTAAATGATAAGTCTATTAATGATACTTTGTAATATTAATAATAATGATGATAATACTAATAATAATACCTATGTGGATGATAATAATAACACTAACAATTATAAAATGTTACAAGTACTAATATTAATGAAAATAATAATAATTTGTATCATTCTCATAATAATAATAATAATAATCATAATCATAATCATAATTATAATAATAAATTATAGTCTTTATAATAATACTTGTATTAGTAATAATAAGTGTTCTAAAAATAACCATAATAATAATAATCACAATACTAATAATAATAATAATTTTGGTAATGAAATCTACCTTCCAAAGCCTTTCTAAAAAAATATGCCCTGAACCGGGTTTGAACTAGAGACCTCATGCTCACCCGCAAACACACTTAACCATTCCCTCTGTCTTGTTTATCTGATTTATAAGGCAACCCAAACTATATATCTAGTATTTCATTTAGCCATGTTCATCATCTTCTTCACCAAGTTTAAAATCAAACGGGGGCAAAAACTCAACAACAATCGAACGGGTTTTCATTTATGACTTGTAAACGACATGAAACAAAAAAAAATGTGTTCATGATATAAAAAAATGAGAAAAAAAATAAAAAAAAAATCCTACTGCTTGCTAGTAGCCAAGAAAAAAAAAATTTTTTTTTAATTTTGAGTTCGTTTTGAACAATCTTTACAACATGAAACATGTTTCAAATCATTCCTAAAATCTATCTAAATCATCAATTGAACTTAAAACATCAAAACAAGCTCTAATTTCTCCAAGAACAAAACAGTTGACTTTTAACAATTTAACTTTGACTCGCAAATTCGAATTCGTTATTAAGAATTGGAACTTGAGATTTTGCAGGAAGTTTAAGTAAATGATTCCTAACAACTCTGCATTTTTAGTTTTTGAAATTTGTTTCGAATTTACGTTAGTGTATATTACTGTGAAGAACTCAAGAACTCAAAAATTGATTTTTAGATTAAGAGTGTTATAAGTTATGATTACAACATGAATTGTGTTGCAAATCATTCCTATAATCTTTATGGATCATCAAATTAACTGGAGATATCAAAACAAACTCGAATTTGATTCAAGATCACTTAGTTAACTTTTAAAACCCAAAACTTTGACTCTCAAATTAGATATTAATAGAAAGAATTGAGGATTGAAAACTTACAGATAGTTTGATTAGATCATTCCTAACGACACTGCATTATTAGATTTTGAGAATTCACTTGAAATCGAGCTTTTGTTAAATTGAACCAAGAACAGAGCACGACTTGTTTTTCTAAATTTATTTGTTTTAGTTCTCTCTCAATTGTGGATGTATAGATATACTGAATGATTATTGTGATTGAAATAGACTTATAACAACATCTGACAGGAAACAAAATCAGATACAGTCTCGATGGCTATGTGTAACAAACTGGTATCTTTTTTATTCTATTTTTTTTATAAATTATATAATAATTACAAGATATATTAGTAATAATAAATAATAAAACTGATTAATAATAATAGAAGTACTAGAAATACCAATATAGTTAATAAAATTACTAATAATAATAATAATATTATTGTTAATAAACAAGTATAATAAATGATAAATAATAATATAAAAATTTTAATGATAAAAATAATTAATAATTCTAATAATAATAATAATAATAGTTCTTAATGATAATATTAATAATAAAATCTAATAACAATACTAATAAATATAATAATGATAATAAAAATAATAATAATGATAATAATATCAATAATAATAATAATTGTATTGATAATAATTATTAGTAGTAATATTAAGAATCATAAAATTTATAACTTTAATAAGTTTACTAATAATAATCAAAATAAAACGATAATAATAATAGGTTTATTTATACTAATAATAATACTACTTATCATAATATTGTTGATAATAATAATATTAATAATTTTGATAATATAATAACTTATGTCAAATTTCATATATACTTTATATAATAATATTATTGATACCAATATTGATACTAATAGTGAAATTAATGGTAATGATATTAATGTTACAAATATAGTACTATCAATTATATTACTTATTGAATCTTTAATATTTATAAATTACAATATATATCATATTAATTATGTATATATCTAATAACCAATATCCCAACTTACGTTATATAAACAAAGACATTTTAATAAACAAGTTTTATTATATCGAAAAATGTTTTCGCACGTTTGAAAATAGATCAATCAAGTATTATGAAATTCAATTCTCCATTAACTTCTGTCTGACACTAGATAAGTGATTCTTTGTTCTCATTTGAAAATCACTTTACCATTTATTCCGAATACCGTTAAAAAGAAACGATTTCTCAAATTAACGTGGGCCTCGTAACAGAGAATCGTAATCATAATTCAATGTATCTGATAATTCAATCATATGATATTATCTTTTAATTCCGTCAATAACTATATTGAACAAATATTGAAACAAACACGTTTATGTAAAGTATTATACATCTAATATCTTAACATTTTCAATTAATAAGTATATATTATATATACATATCTATATACACATAAATGTTCGTGAATCGTCAGGCATGGTCAAAGGGTAATTGATTACATGAATATAGATTTCAAAACTTTCGAGACTCAACATTACAGATTTTGCTTATCGTGTCGGAAACATATAAAGATTAAAGTTTAAATTTGATCAGAAATTTCTGGGTCATCACACTATCCTTAGCACATTGTTTAAGAAATCGTTTTAGAGAAATTGTGTGGGAATTCAAGGTTGATCGTGTGTCCTGACCTCATGTAGTGCTATTGGAATGGAACTATGAATTAGTATAATATAATGATGTCAGGCCAACGTGATTATATTACGGTAATTCAAATAGAAATTCCAATATTGTGACATGAGGAATAGAAAGCGTGTCAAAGAAAATTTTTACACCGCTCATTCAAAAATTCCGATGTATTACATGGGTAAGGAAAATACTCATTATCTTATTTGTTGATATACGAGAAGCTCGTTTTAACTAAACTACCTATCTCATGCTTTATCCTTCATACCTCGCTTGTTAGCGACAGCTTCGCACGTGAACAATTTTGGCCCAAGGACTTATGTCCTGATAATAGCCAAAACGACATTTAATTCATTGGTTTTAATGACCTCGTAACATTTGTTGTTCAATGTCGCACGACGATCCAAGTCCTCCACTCGATCTTCTACGATCTTACTTCAATTCGTAACCTCTGAAATACGAATACTCTGTTTATCGGAATTTTTACACATTGGTTATTTGTGCGGTCCTCATGAGATTTATGGACAAATGAAAGTAATAAATTTTTTTATCACTTATGAAATTTATAAAATCATATGTGTACGTATAAAATCAAATGAATAAATTTATTTTTGCCTATTTTGGGTAGTACATGCTAAATTATACCTTCAAAAATTATTTTAAAACCACTCCTTTATTGAGTCGTTTAATTAAGTCAAATTGTTTTATGTAAAATGGTACACATTGTACATACTTCTAAATTTACTAAGAACTTTGTTCCGTTTATGGGTTCACATCAGACGTTTAAAGCTTTTTCAAAACTTCTTTGATTGATTATATTAAAATTTTCACATTACTCTACAGTGTGTTTGGATCACAGTTCTTTTCATCCTCCGTTTAAGGATGAAACTTACCATTAAGTTCGTTGATAAAAACTCTTACGCCACTTTGAATGGCGGTTTTATAAAATTGTCGGGAGGTCTTTGCGCTCATAAAAATTTTCCCTCTTATGGTTGGACATGACCGAAACACGGACCGATAAATCAGTTTTTTTGAGGTACGTTCAGTGGTCACCCTGTTCTCAGGAAAGGCACTGGGTGGGTTTCTACACCAACTGTTGTTATAGTTGGTATCACAGATAGATATTACACTAGACCGTTTGAGAAGTTTCTACTCTAGATATTCACGGCTTACCACAACACCGTGGTAAACATCAATCCTATGAGTCAATGATTTGAGGTACATGAAATCATTTTTTGGAGATTCATCTCACTTGGAGTTAACTATTCTTTATGGTCCAAGGTTCACGTTCCATTCATCCGCATATAAATTTAAGAATAAGGTTGAGTCCTAGATTATCTCGCTCATTATGCGAGGAAGTTCACTCTCGTTGAAAGATCACACCTTTCGTAAGTTCTCCCTTCAGAAATGTAATGAATTTTACTTTGAAGTCTATGATCCTTGTTATCCCCTTTGAAGGAATTGCCTTAAACACCTATACCACTGATATGGATACTCTGTATATTTCTTCATTAGTTGGTTGCAACTATATCTCATTCGTCCTTGTTCTTCCCCTTGGGGAGCTCATGTTCTATTTGTTAAGAAGAAAGATGGTTCGTTTCGTTTATGTATTGATTATCGCGAGCTTAACAAACTTACAGTTAAAAATTGGTACCCTCTTCCAAGAATTGATGATCTGTTCGATCAGCTTCAGGGTTCGTCCGTTTATTCTAAGATTGATCTTCATTTCGGTTATCATCAACTGCGGTTAAAGAATCTGATATTCCGAAAACCGCATTCCGTACCCGTTATGGTCACTACGAATTCCTTGTTATGCCGTTCGGATTAACAAACGCACCTGCTGTGTTCATGGACCTCATGAACCGTGTGTATAGACCCTATCTAGACAAATTCGTTATTGTTTTCATCGACGACATCCTTATTTATTCCAAGAGTGATGAAGAACACGGAGAACATTTGAAGTTGGTACTTGATTTGTTGAGAAAAGAAGAGTTGTACGCTAAGTTATCTAAGTGTGATTTCTGGTTAAGAGAAGTTCAATTCCTTGGACATGTTGTTAGTAAACAAGGAATACAAGTTGATTCTGCCAAGATTGAGGCAATTGAGAAGTGGGAAATTTCAAAAACTCCTACTCATATTCGTCAGTTTCTAGGATTAGCAGGCTATTATAGAAGGTTCATTCAAGATTTCTCTCGAATAGATAAACCTCTGACTGCTTTAACGCACAAAGGGAAAAAGTATGAGTGGAAGGATGAACAAGAGGCCGCTTTTCAAACTCTGAAGAAGAAGTTAGCTTCTGCTCCGATATTATCACTATCTGAGGGTAATGATGATTTTGTTGTCTATTGTGATGCATCGCATCAGTGCTTTAGTTGAGTTTTGATGCAATGAAAGAAAGTCATTGCTTACGCGCCACGTCAGTTGAAGATTCATGAACAGAATTATACAATCCATGATTTGGAATTGGGAGCTGTTGTATTTACGCTTATGATTTGGAGACATTATCTATATGAGGTCAAAAATACAGTGTACACTGATCACAAAAGTCTTCAACATATCATTGATCAAAGACAGTTGAATATGAGGTAGAGAAGATGGGTTGAATTGTTGAACGATTACGATTATGAACTCCTTCGCCATCCGGAAAAAAGCCAATGTCGTGGCTGATTCTTTGAGTCAAAAATAGAGAGTTGAACCTCGCAGGTTTAGAGCCTTGAACATGACTATTCGAACAAACCTCCCAAGGCATATTCTTGCTGCTTAACAAGAAGCCTTGAAGGAGGAGATTTTGGTAACAGGAAGGTCAGAGTATTGAGTAAACAGTTTGAGGTATGAACCGATGGTACTCGGTATTTTGTGGGACGTCTTTGGGTACCGAAGTTTGGTGATATGCGACAACTTGTTTTAGATGAGGCTCATAAGTCTAGGTACTCTATTCATCCTGGTTCATGAAAGATGTATCATGACGTTAAGGAGTTGTACTGGTAGCCTAATTTGGAAGCTGATGTAGCTACGTATGTGGCTAAGTGTTTGACCTGTGCTAAGGTGAAAGCTGAACATCAGAAACCGTCTGGACTTTTGGTGCAGCCTGAAATTCCCGAGTGGAAGTGGGAAGGTATTACGATGGATTTTATTACGAAGTTACCGAGGGTTGTGGGTGGTTATGATACCATTTGGGTGATTGTTGACCGACTCACAAAGTCATCTCATTTCTTGCCGATTAAGGAAACATATTCGATGGAGAAGCTTACTCATTTGTATTTGAAGGAAATTGTTTCAAGACACGGTGTTCCTGTATCTATTATTTCAGACCGAGACATTCGATTTACATCGAGGTTTTGGCAATCCTTACAGGAAGCCTTGGGAACAAAGTTGGATATGAGCACCACTTATCATCCACAGTCAGATGGTCATAGTGAAAGGACCATCCAAACGTTAGAAGACATGTTACGAGCGTGCGTTATTGATTTTGGTAATGGTTGGGATAGATATTTGCCACTAGCTGAATTTTCTTATAATAACAGCTATCATGCAAGTATTAAAGCCGCACCGTTGGAAGCTCTGTATGGTAGAAAGTGTAGGCCTCCTATCTGTTGGAATGAGGTTGGGGATGCTCAACTCACAGGCCCAGAGATTATTCATGAGACGACCGAGAAGATTGTACAGATTAAAGAAAGGTTGAAAACCGCCAGGAGTCGGCAAACGAGTTATGCCGATGTTAGAAGGAAGGATTTAGAATTTCAAGTTGGTGATCGTGTCATGTTGAAGGTATCACCATGGAAAGGTGTGGTACGCTTTGGTAAGAGGGGAAAGTTGAATCCTTGATTTGTTGGACCGTTTGAGATTATCGAAAGAATTGGACCCGTGGCTTATCGTTTGAAATTTCCATAAGAACTTAGTGCCGTTCATGACGTTTTTCATATATCGAACTTGAAGAAGTGTTTGGCTGAGGCCGATGAAATTATTCCTATCGTCCGAGTGAGATGGAATGCCAGACGCGGACCCGAGTTCACTTGGGAACGTGAAGATCAGATAAGGCAGTAGTACCCGCATTTGTTCCCAGATGACGAGTCAACCCCTGCACCTGCTTAAATTTTGGGACGAAATTTCCGTAACGGGAAGGTACTGTCATGACCCTACTTTTTCCGTTATCTTTTACCGTTTATTATTTAATGCCCGTTAATTTTTATTCGTGCCACGTCATTTCTATGACCTATATTATTATTTTTGTAATAATATATTAATTAATGTCTTATGTGAATATTTGTATTCATATTTAAAGTTGTACGTTTCTACGTGTCGTGGATTTCTATCCGGCGAATCTTTTCGGTTTTTAAACCAACGGTCAAACTTTTGGGATTTTTAAATTTAAATTATTTTAAATATGATATTTTGATGTCATATGATTATATATAGTGTTTATATATTTTATTCGTCGCGTGTGCATTATCTCTCCGAAGATTTAATCGCGTAGCGGCGTTTTCGCGTTTCGGGCTTCGTTCGAACTTTCGGGCCTGACAGCCCCATTTCGTGCTAGTCGCACTAGCAGTTACAGACAGAATGTATTAGTACTTCGTATTTTGGAAGATACACGTGTTCAGTGTATATTGTAATATTGGTTTTGTTAAGGGTTTGGAGTTGTTAAGTTATTACCAGGTGGCTCACGGGTTAATGGAATAATATTATTATATATTTTTGAGCATATAATTTTGTGGTCCAAAATGAGTCTTTATGTTTTCAAACATAAATTTTTATGGTTTAAATTAAATATTGTTTGCAATATTAAACCTATAATTCACTCAACATTTTTGTTAACAGTTACTCGCATGTTTTATTCTCAGATTCATGATTGATTGCTTCCGCTGTGCTTAGAGAGTCTGCATATTTATGATGACAGCTTTTGTTAAACATTAACTTGCATTCTATTTTGATACATTAAATTGTGGGTGTTTGTTGACTTTGTTTTGGTCAACTTTTGATTAAGTATTTATGTATAGTTTTTCTAAACTTACATATTTTGGTAGATTTCCTTTATTGAAAATCCTTTTTTTTAAATAAAGAATGCAAGGTTATTTATTAAATTCATTTAGAGTTATGATCAAGCTGTGAGACCAGGATAACGATGGTCGTCAAGTGTACTTTGACGGGTCGTTAAAGGAAATTCCTATCGTTATGCGTTCTGATCCGGGGGAATTCCAAATTCCTAGCTTAATTCGTGGTCCCATTCCTATTATTGGATTAGCTGATACTGGTTCTAGTATTAATGTTATGCCATTTCCCGTTTATAATCGCTTAGGGTTACCATCGCTAGAACCTATTCAAGGAAGTGTTTGTTTTGCTGATAGTCGCTTACATAAATCGTTGGGGATTGTTAAACAAGTTGAAGTTATTATTGGTTATGCTTTTTATAAAATTGATTTTGTGGTTATGGATATGAAAGAAGACCCGATAACTCCTTTAATCCTGGGATCTCCGTTTCTAGCTACTGCTCATGCTACCATTAACTATGCAGATAATTCGTTAACTATTCGTTATGGTGCTATATTTGAATCTATTCTGTTAGTTCCCAGATCCAAAGTTCCTCGCTCTAATGTGAAAATGGTTAAAGTTGATAAAGAGGATGATGATGACTTTACCGTGGATAGAATTGTAACTGAATTTATAAAAGAGCAATATAAGCTTAGCACCGAAGTGAGAAAACATATCCATGAATTAACTGTCTCATTTGAAATGTCTTTTCGTAGGGGTCTTGACACTACATTCAATTTCTTGCAACAATTTAAGGCATTAAATGAATATGAAAAGAATAAATGTGAGGAGGATAAGCCTAAAGGGTAATTCTGTTAGAAGAATGAGTCGCGCAACCGACTCTATAATCAAAACTACCTATGCTTATATATGTTTATTAGGACTATGTTATTTCTAAGTGTTTTATTGTTTTATTTATTTGATTATGAATGTAAGAGCGATATAGCTCCTAAGTGTTTAAATATTTAAGTGATGAAGTTTTTAATAAAATATTATGTTTGTGTTATACTTTGCATTATTTAATATTTCTATCAAGTTACTTGAGACGACCCGTCCTAATTCATGAGGACGAATACAATAACATATGGTTACATCGCGAGGTACTTGACCTCTATATGTTACATTTTACAAACATTGCATTAGTTTTTAAAAGACAAACTTTCATTTCATTGAAAGTTGACAGGCATACATACCCTTTCATAATATATCTAATCTATAAATGACTTAATCTGTTATCTTCTTAATAATAATATTTATTGAACTCAATGACTTGAATGCAACGTCTTTTGAAATATGCCATGAATGACTCCAAGTAATATCTCTAAATGGGCAAATGCACAGCGGAAGATTTCTTTCAAACCTGAGAATAAACATGCTTTCAAGTGTCAACCAAAAGGTTGGTGAGTTCATTAGTTTATCATAAACATTCATTTCCATTATTTTAATAGACCACAAGATTTCTGATATTTTATTGTACACGTAACCCTAGTACAAAATAGTACGCATAACCTGCGAATTAAAAATCATTCATATGGTAAACACCTGGTAACCGACATTAACAAATGCATCTAGAATATCCCCAATATACAGGTACACTCATCTATATATAAAAATTGAAGTACTAAAGCATCTATAACCTGGATGGGGTTCGTTAGGCCCATAGATCTATCTTCAGGATTCGCGTCAATTTGGGGGTCTGTTCCCAAATTCTTAGGCTACCAAGCTAAAAAGGGTGATATCCAGTATAATAATTCAACCATATAATGTAGTTTCAAGTACTTGTGTCTATTTTGTAAATCAGTTATAAAAGCAGCGCATGTATTCTCAGTCCCAAAAATATATATAAAAAGGGAGTAATGAAACTCACTATATTGTATTTTGTAGTAAAAATACATATGACGACATTGAACAATGCAAGGTTGGTCTTGGATTCACGAACCTATATTAATTATATATATTTATATGTTGGTTAATAACTGTCTAACAAATTAGGTCAAGTCGTAGTGTATCACAATCCTAATGCTCGAGATCGATATGCAAAAGTCAACAAAAGTTATCTTGGCCCAAAATGACTTCCAAAATCTATACATGTTTATTATTTAACATAAATATAGTCGTTTTATATATTTAAATATATTTATCAGATTTTATTTGGGTAAAAGATACAAGTCATTTAAATAAAAATTTATTAAAATTTATATATGATAAAAATATACTTTTATGTATCTCAATTAATAAAATTATAAAGTTCACTTAATATTATAAAAATATAGTGATATGTATTATTATTGTAATTATATTATGTGTGGTAAAAATATCTTTGTATTACACATTTATTTGATAAAATAATATTGATAATAATAATAATAAGTAAAAGTTGTATTATTTTGTAATAATAATAATTATTATTATTATTCTACTAATAATAATAACAATATTTATATTTACTAATGATGATATTAATTCTTATAAAATGATAATTCTAATAATGATAATTTTAATAATAACGATACTTTTTAATATTAACTTGTAATAATAATATTTTATATAAAATAATGATTCTAATCAAAATGATAATTTCTAATAATAATAGTACTAAAATGATAATAATAATAATGATATTTTATAATAACAATGATATTTCTATTAAAAATGATAATTTTAATAAAAATGATAGTTTTGATAAAAATATTAATTATTTTAATAATCATAATCATAATAATAATAATAATAATAATAATAATAATAATAATAATAATAATAATAATAATAATAATAATAATAATAATAATAATAATAATAATATAGATTATTAGATAATATTAATAATGACGATAATAACGATGATAACGATAACGATAACGATAACGATAATAATCATTTTAACAATAATACTTAAAATTATAGATAATTCAATTGACTATAACTTTTAATCCGTTCATCGAAACCATACGCTTTCTAAATGAAAAGTTATTAATTTTTCGCCAGCTTTCCAACGACATGCATATCATATACCTTATCTCAAACGCAAATGTATTAAATTCATAATTTATCATAAACTATCTAACGACAAAATTAAACATACAAGCATGCATAAACATATATACTCAAGCACTAGTCAGGGATACACTATTAATATATAAAAGTTAAGTTATGAGTGCTCACGTATCAATATTGTGATTCAATATTGCAGGAAAGTACGTAGAAGCAACGGAGATGATAAACACTAGGTTAACCTCACGAGCTATTCCCTGAACCATACCCATAACCTCCATAGCTATAACCATAATTTCCTTAGCTCTATCCCTCTTAAAAACTCATTTTGAAAACATGCGAGTAGAACCTCGTCGTAGTATTTTATGTATAATACTAATAATAACGCTACTTAATAATACTAGTACCAATAATAAGATTAATATTAATAATCTTAATATTAATTATATATATATATATATATATATCTTCTGCGAAGATGAAAAAATGAAATGAACTACAACTGATTTCGTTCGATATTTAAAGGAGTGTAACCTCACCCAACCCCTCATGCGATCGCATGAGGGTTGTATGGAGAGCCCATACGATTGCATGAGGACTCTTTCCATTTCATAGAGCTTCAATCAAACTGCCGACACTCTCTTATGAATTATTATATATATTATTTAATATATAATATATTTAAT
Source organism: Rutidosis leptorrhynchoides (assembly GCF_046630445.1). NCBI lineage: Eukaryota > Viridiplantae > Streptophyta > Magnoliopsida > Asterales > Asteraceae > Rutidosis > Rutidosis leptorrhynchoides. The sequence continues at coordinate 245,328,214 of NC_092334.1, read as the reverse complement.
CTTTAGAATTAATTAAACATTATATTATATTGTCGTGCATAGTTGATTTGTAATTTTAGCACCGATGAATAGTACGTTGACGCTCGACTTAAGTGCTGGTTCTGATTTTTCGAGCGTCCTTTCGTACGCTTAGAAAACTTGTGCTTTATGTTTCGTGACGTGTAACTTTATCAATAATCAGACTTAAATCAATGAAAAATTATCCCACTCAAAGTGTAACTTATTCATTTGAGTTTTGGTCATTTGCTTCTATTAATCGACGTCTCGTTATTTACCAATATATATTATAATAATACTATTTTAAATCCAAAACGTTTTACGAATAAGTTAATATTATATTTTATCACTTTGTAAAATAATGATATTATCATTTAAAAATATAATCTTATATATTTTAGAAATTTTTACTTACTAATATAATATTTAGTTTTTCAAAAACTAATTATATTTCAAAGTTTAATATATTTAAAAATCGTTTATATATTAGATATTATTATATCACCTTACGTTTTAAATACACGTTGCAAGTTATCTATATATTTAACAACCAATATTCCGACTCACGTTATATACTCAAAAATATTTTAAATAAACAAGTTCTATTATATCGAAAAGTGTTTTCGTACATTTGAAAATAGATCAATCGAGTATTATGAAATTCAATCCTCCACTAACCTTTGTCTAACTCTCGAAACTTGACAATTTGTCCTTACTTGTAAATCACTTTACCATTTTTCGAATATTGTTAAAATGGAAAGATTTCTTAAATCAACGTGGACCTCACAACAGAGACTCGTAACCATAACACATTGTATTAGATAATTCAATCATTTGATAATTTAATCTCATTGATAAAAATATTAAACATATATTGAAACAAATACGTTTATGTAAAGTATTATACAGCTAATAATTTGTTAACGTTTTCAAGTTAATATATATATATATATATATATATATATATATATATATACATATATAATCATATCCATTTATATAATGGTTCGTCAATTGTCGGAACTTGGTCAAGATTAAATAAATGTATGAACATAGTTTAAAATTCTTAAGATTCAGCTTAACAAACTTTGCTTATCTTGTCGAAATAATATAAAGATAAAGTTTAAATTTGGTCGGAAATTTCCGGGTCGTCACATTACTTATTCAATTCAAAAGAAGTCTGCAAAAGTGCTCTCAAATCATTCTATGATCCTAAAAATCAAGTAACATCACTGTTTCCCTTATTTTCAATTATGTCCTTTATTTATTTCATTCTTTATTATAAATACAATGAGGACATTGCATCACCTAAGTGTGGGGAAGGGAAGTGATTAATCACTTGAAAAATTAAAAAAAAAATTACAGTTTTCCCGAAAAAGTTGAAAAATGGGTACAATTTTTAAAATTTTTCAAAAGTATAAATTCTTAGTCAAACTTATGTCTTTTCATTAATCTAATCTTAAAATAATAATAGAACTACTCTCAATTTCGAGATCGGATTACTTGTTTAAGATAAAAGATTTTAAAAGCCAAAAATTGTGAAACGGGTGCAAACTTATAGCCACTACCATATGGCATAATAAGCATGGACCACTGAGGCAGCAAAAGAGTCCAAAATAAGGGTCAATTTAGAAAAATTACCAAGTTTAAAGCTAAAAGCTTTAACGATCCATCCTAATCCATCTAGACGAATACATTACATTTGGTTACATCGCGAGGTACTTGACCTCTATATGATACATTTTACAAACATTACATTTGTTTTTAAAAGATAAACTTTTATTACATTGAAAGTCGAAGGCATGCATACCATTTCATAATATATCCAACTATAATTGACTTAATAATAATCTTGATGAACTCAACGACTCGAATGCAACGTCTTTTGAAATATGTCATGAATGACTCCAAGTAATATCTCTAAAATGAGCAAATGTACAGCGGAAGATTTATTTCATACCTGAGAATAAATATGCTTTCAAGTGTCAACCAAAAGGCTGGTGAGTTCATTAGTTTATCGTAAACATTCATTTCCATCATTTTAATAGACCACAAGATTTCATTTCCATTTCTCATAAATATATATCCCATACATAGAGATAAAAATCATTCATATGGTGAACACCTGGTAATCGACCTTAGCAAGATGCATATAGAATATCCCCATCATTCCGGGACTCCCTTCGGACATGATAAATTCGAAGTACTAAAGCAGTTCAAATTCTCTGATTGGGGCTTGTTAGTGCCCATAGATCTATCTTTAGGATTCGCGTCAATTAGGGGCCAGTTCCCTAATTCTTAGATTACCAGGCTAAAAGGGGCATATTCGATTTCGATCATTCAACCATAGAATGTAGTTTCAAGTACTTGTGTCTATTTCGTAAAACAGTTGTAAAAATAGCGTATGTATTCTCAGTTCCAAAAATATATATTGTAAAAGCATTTAAAAAGAGAGCAAATGAAACTCATAATACTATATTTTGTAGTAAAAATATTCATACGACAAAACTGAACAATGCAGGGTTGGCCTCGGATTCACGAACCTATTATTCAATCATGTATAATTAATACATGTAATGGTAATCGAACAAATATATATATTATTAGTGATTTTATTTGTTATTTTATATCATATGTTTTAATAATAACTTAATTAGATATATTTATCTTTATATAGATAATTAACATTTATTACAAAAGTATTAATATGATTAAGTTTTATGTCCTAAATATATTTTTATATAGAAAATCTTCATTTGATATTTTAATAGTAATAATAATAATAATAATAAAAATAATACTAATTATGATAAGAATTATGATAATTCTAATAATAATAATAATGATAATTTTAATATTAATGATAAAGATAGTACTAATAATAAAAATTGTTTGTAATGATAATACTAATAACGTTTAATGATGATACTAATAATTATGATATAATTTTGTTAATAATAATAAAAAATCTAACAATACTAACAATAATAATAATAATAATAATAATAATAATAATAATAATAATAATAATAATAATAATAATAATAATAATAATAATAATAATAATAATAATAATAATAATAATAATAATAAAAGGGGTACAACCTTTGAAGAAAGGGCTTTTAAAAAATAAAATGCCATTCCCCGGACTCGAACCCGCGACCTCTCGTTCAATAGACACATGCTCAACCACTGCTGCGCTTGTTACATTCATGTAATATTTCGCTCGTTTAAATATCTAACTATAAGAACGGGTTATCATCTTATTTTACTAACATCATCACAATCATCATCTCATCAACACCATAACAACCATCATCGAAATAATCATATCAGTATCATCATCATCTCGATAACATCGTGTCATTAACATCATTCACATCGTATCATCATCAACATCATTCACATCGTATTATTATCTACATCATTCACATCGTATCATTATTTCCTAATTATTACGATCACATTATCATCATCATGATCATTGTATAATCATCATATCGTGATTTCTTCAAACCGCCATCATCTTCCTATGTCTAGTCTACTATTCATTGTCATCACCGTCTTGTAAGCCGTACCCATCTTCCTTCATCATCATCTCATTCATCTAATCATCATCTAACTAACTCTCATAAAATCATGCATCATAATCTTAACCCCCATTAACACTTTCGTGACTTATCATCATCATCATCTTAATTATCTTATTATTATCATAATCACTTTATCATCACTATCTAGAGTGTCCCCTTCATGCTTCTTTAACAGGAACAGAAGTGTATAGCTACAGCATCATTAACCTTTACCTAAAACGTCTATATCGAATCATCCTTGAATTATCAAGTGGATCAACTGTTTGAACTATTGAGCCCATTTCATATAACTCAACCCACTAACAAAAGCCCAACAGAGATAAAACAACCCAACAAACAAACTCAATTAACAAGCCCAAAAAATTTATATACGGCCTGTTTAGATTTCATGAAGCCCGATTGAAACAAACAAAAAAAATGCAGCAGCCTAGATGTGATCGGGTCATCAAAGTAGTCCATCATGTTTCTTCTATCTAGTAAATATACGAGGTAGTATACTCCATGAAACTCCACGTCACTAGTTTAAAAAGGATCACATCAAATAAATAAATAAAAAAAATGCCTCCTTTCCTTGTCTCATTTTGGTAGGCTGCCACTCACATAAAATAACAATAACAAACACATTCAATCATATAGCTAGTAGGTTTTCTTTTGAGGAATTATCAGCCATACGGTACGCAATATAATACAATAAAAATTGTATCATTCGATGAACTTTCAAGTGGGTTTTGAGTGGAAAACAAGTCGTACAGCTATAGAAGTAAACATTCAACCATTTGTGTTTGATTCTTGTTGGGTTCGAATAGAAATAACGAAGCAAGAGACATGAAACGAACAGAGAACAGTTGACATTATTTGAGATGATGATCATGAGTGTTGGTGGTTTATATAGCGAGAAAATAGGAAAAGATAAAGAATATGAGAGTGAAGGTGGCGGTGGACGTGAAGCTGTGATGGTGGTTTTTGTCAACGATGGGTGATGATGATTATGTTTGTGATCAAGTGGGTGTGAGGATGTTGGAAGATGGTTGTAAGGTGGCGAATTGTTGTGGTGGTTGGTGAGGTCCATGGTGGTGTTGAGCCGAATTTTGAAGATGGCAAGAAGTAGTACTAGGGTGATGGAGCACGATGGAGTAATACATCATACGAAGTATGTATATAAATAAAGAAGAAGAAAAGAAAACATGCGAGTTTTGATATGAGCAAATATGGCTTATTTCAAAAGTGATGAAAGGTGGTGTGAGGCTATTTGTGTGACGACCCGGAAATTTCCGACTAATTTTAAACTTAATCTTTATATTATTTTGACACGATAAGCAAAGTCTATAATGTTGAGTCACAAATATTTTAAAACAGTTTCATATAGTCGTTTGACTTTCGACCATTCCCGACGATTCACGAACAACTATTTGTAAATAGATAACATATATATTTATATAGGTATTTTTAATTTGGAAAATAATTTAGAATATTATATAATATGATTATTAGGATTTATATTGTAAAATAAATAAAATAAAAATGCGATTAATGGAAACTATAGAATATATAGATATATATAAATATGTATATAAATATTACTTGTAAATATATAAAGTTATATTAAATCTATTTGTTTAAAAATATATAATATATTTGTTTTAGTAATTAACTTTGCTATTTTAAAACTGGTTATATATAGAAAGGGAATATAAATGATTTCGAGCTTAATTAGTAAACGTCAGTAATACTCGGTTGACATTTCGTTAGCGTTCATATAGATTTAATATAAGTTTATGATGGATTAAAATAAAAGTTGAACTGTAAATCAATTACGAAGATTTTAGATTTATTAAAAGTATTTTTACCTTTTTAAGTTTAAATATTAGTACTCCGTACATATAAATCGGAACAGAAAATAAATAATTTTTGAACCTTTTTTATCAGGTTTCAAACAGGTAATGAGTGAAATAATTAAATATATTTAATTTAAAATTTTGGGATTTTTAGGAACACTTTATATGTTAACTGTATAGCAATGAACACGATATACTCATCGTGTTAAAAGTGTCCGCGGTGTATAGTGAATTACATCCGTGACTTATTGAATTATTAAAGCTGATGTTTCTATCAACTTGTCAAATGAGATTGTTATGTTATAACTAACTTTATAAATATGTGTATTGTATTTTGTCTGCATCTTTCATGTACCATATCCATTCACAAACCAACAACTCACTTATTTTAATTGCATTTCATCCGTAAACTTAATTTAGATTACTAATTGAAAAAGTTAATGGATTAGGAAAAGTGAAGTTTATGTTTTGTGTCTTATCTATCTCACTCTATGTAGGCACTATACATATTCATGTATGCAGAGAACAAACCCACTTTTTAACACATTGTTACCTACACTTCCAACTCCCTCTCTCCTTCTATTTGTTCTCAAACATAACCGCCACCTGTTGAACTCTTACATCGCCACCATTCACAACCCAAATCACACCACTCTACTCGATCAAACCACTCCTTCGAACCATCGTCACCTCCCACCACTAGACCACAATCACCTTCATTATCACTTCCGGCTACCTACTGTAACCCATAACAACCGTCAACATTTCAAACCCATTGAACCACCATCCTCCACCATTAGACCGCCATTTTTTTTTCTTTTTCTTTCTCTCATTCGACTTTCTGTTAAACTCGCTAACGAGCATACACTCTTTCAAAGGCGGTACAACGTGTGTTGGTTTTATTCAAGACTAAAATAAATGAAGGATAGTTAAGATCAAGTGTTGCTTTCGGTTACAATCCCAAGGATCCACCACCATCATTCATCATCAACATGCAAATTTGCTATTTGATATGTTCTGTTCCGACTAGACCCATTTAACCATCATCTTCGACTTTCTACTGCTCATATTCTATTTCTATTTTAAACGAAACCCAATATAAAACCTGCTATCATCTTCTGACTTTGCTTCTCGAACAGACCTATCAACAAACCACACGTAAATTGCTGCTTAGCTATTCGATCTTCTGTTGCTATTACTATTACAATATTGGTTTGATAAAAGTGTGAATATATTGGGGTGACGGTAGGGTTGTTTGGTCACATGCACTCCACTAGTTTATTTTCATTATTAAAAATAAAAAGAAACCAAAATTTTCCTTTTAAATTATCGATTTATACAAACTGATCGATTACCTGCTTGAAATGGTGCCGTGATATGTTAATTGGGCTGTGATTCGATTTTTCCATGTTGGGCCGAGGCACATGGGCCGTGACCTCTGGTTGGACTTGTGTTGTATTCTTGGCTCGAGAGGTTTAATGAGAGGAAGATAAACGAATGATAAGGGTTGTATAGATTCCGGTTATTCATTAAAACAGAAAAACGAAATAGCTTAGATGGTTAATGTGCTGGTGGGTGAACGAGAGGTCTTGGGTTCGAACCTTGTCTGGGGTATTTTTGATGGGAAAACTTTTAAAGGTAGCCCTCCATATTATTATTATTATTATTATTATTATTATTATTATTATTATTATTATTATTATTATTATTATTATTATTATTACTTTCATATTAGCAATATTATTATAACAAATAAATATTTTTCGAGTATATTTATTACAACTACCATAATATTACATAAAATTATATATACTTATTTACATATAACAAATTATTGATATAATACTAATCATAGATATATATAAAACTATATAAATATTAATTTTTTTTTTTAAATATATATGCAAATTAAAAATATACGATATATAAACTAAGATATAATATATAAATTGTTCGATCACTAATATATGTGTTAATATATATACATAAATGATATAGATTTGTGAATCCGAGGCCAACCCTGCATTGTTCAGTTTGTCTAATGTCGTCATATGTATTTTTACTACAAAATACATTAGGTGAGTTTCATTATTCCCTTTTTATATATATTTTTGGGCTGAGAATACATGCAATGTTTTAATAACTATTTTACAATATTTATAAGCGTGGGTTTCATTGCTCCCTTTTTAAGTGCTTTTGCAATATATATTTTTGGGCTGAGAATACATGCGCTATTTTTATAACTGTTTTAAGAAATAGACACAAGTAATTGAAACTACATTCTATGGTTAAATTATTGAAATCGGATATGCCCTATTTATTAAGTCTGGTAATCTAAGAATTAGGGAACAGACACCCTAATTGACGTGAATCTTAAAGATAGATCTATTGGGCCTGACGAACCCCATCCAAAGTACCGGATGCTTTAGTACTTCGTTGTTATTTTATATCATGTCCGAAGGGTTTCCCGAAATGATAAGGGATATTCATATACGCATCTAGTTAATGTCGGTTACCAGGTGTTCAATCCATATGAATGATATTTTTGTCTCTATGCATGGGACGTATGTTTATGAGAAATGGAAATATGAAATCTTGTGGTCTATTAAAATTATGAAATGATTATTTATGTTAAACTAATGAGCTCACCAACCTTTTGGTTTACATTTTAAAGCATGTTTATTCTCAGATACGAAAGAAATTTTCCGCTGTGCATTTGTTCATCTTAGAGATATTATTTGGAGTCATTCATGACATATTTCAAAAGACGTTGCATTCGAGTCGTTGAGTTTATCAAGATTATTATTAAGTCAATTATAGTAAGATATATTATGAAATGGTATGCATGTCGTCAACTTTCGATGTAATGAAAGATTGTCTTTTCAAAAACAAATGCAATGTTTGTAAAATGTATCATATAGAGGTCAAGTACCTCGCGATGTAATCAACTGTTGTGAATCATTTATAATCGATATGGACTTCGTCCGGATGGATTAGGACAGGTCACTACAATTTGATCATGGTAAACGATGGTGGTTGTAGCGAGTTCTAAATGGTTTTAATAGAATCAGAAAACATTGATTAGTGTTACTGTAAGGTTGTAGTTTCATGGTGGTGAAATGTTGCTTGGTAAAGATAGAAGTAGGGATAGAAGGAAATAAGTAAAGGTGATATATATATATATATATATATATATATATATATATATATATATATATATATATATATATATATATATATATATATATATCTTGTGCAAGAATATATGTATATACGTAATATAATTAAGATGCATAAACTCCAAACACATGAATCCATATCAATGATATGTAATTTATATATATATAAATATGGCTACATAAGATTCAGTAGGTGACAAGAATAATTATAAAACAGTAATAAAATCATTTGATTCCAATTTTGGTTCAATCGATTGAATTCAGAATTCAAAAACTTTAATAATAATAATATAATAATAATTATAATATAATTTAAAATATAAACGTGTGATTAAGTTAGCCGCCGTCTACTATTTCATTCACGGACTGAAATTCGTGCTCCGTTGATAAATCAGTGGCGGATAAAAGTCTTTCAGAAAAATCCCATATTTTTAAATTAACTTTATTTATTTATTTTGGTCATTATGGTATAAAATTTGATCATAATTTATTAAATAAAAATTACATCAACTGTCCCTCTCATTTATGGGTGAAATATAAAAAGTGTTAAAACTTAACAAATAGTTCCTAAATACATTTTTAATAAGCCTAAAATTTATAGAACTCATTTTTGTATCACCGTTTATTTTAAAATTACATAAGTTTGAATTTAACTTGCTTAATATCAATTGAAACATTAAACGAGTATTACAATCATTTAATATTTATTTTTTATATACTTTATTTATATAGATGTGTTTGTAAATAATAATTATCATAATATCATATTGTTATTTTATTTTACATAATTAATTTTAATAATAACAACATATAATATTTCAAATTATATTTTCAATTATTATATATATATATATACACACATATCTATTTACAATTAATTTTTCGTGAATCGTCAGAACTGGTCGAAGGTCAAATGGTTTCATAAAATAGTTCAAAAATTTTGAAATTCAATTTAGTAGACTTTGCTTATCATGTCAAAACTATATAAAGATTAAGTTTAAATTTGGTCAAAAATTTCCAGGTCATCACAAAAGCTAAGCATTAAAGCAAAGGAAATGAAAAGGAAAAAGAGCCCAATGAAGGCCAACAAAAGAAAAGAGTTCCAATGAGAACCATATACTTATAAAAATTCTCTAGAACACAAAAGAGTCCAATAATGACCAAACTTGTATAAATTTGATTTAATAACCATTATGACTACTTGTAATCCATGGTCTGGTTCAGATTAGTTCTTACGAATAATAAATACTAACTTATTATTAAGACATATTTTTGACTTTGCAATTTTACTTTAATACCCATGAAATAATTTATAAGGTTTACTTGAGGACAAGTAAAGGTTTAAGTGTGGGGAATTTGATAACTCCTAAATTATACAGTTTTTTAATAACATTTTGAGGAGTTATCTTAGTATTTTAGAGTCATTTTAACCTCAAAACACGCTAAAATGGGTAAAAATTAGAAAAAGGTATTTTTAATAATTTTATCAAAGTTATGTATCAAACAGGATCAAAAATAAAGAAAATTGCAGAACGGCTACATGAAGCCGCCGGCATGGGTTCAAGGAAGCCGCCGGCTTTGGGTTCACATGTGCAGAATGTTCCAAAATCTTCGTAAAATTGAAAGAACTTGTTGATCAAGTTCAAGTAAAAATGGAAAGAAAATCAAAAAGATTTGGCAAATCTTTGAAGCTCCGGGCTTTCCTGAAGCCGCCGGCTTAAATATGACGGCTAAAAAGGCTTTAGCTTTCGGATTAAGTTTAACTTGCAAAAGGAGTCACTAACTCAAGGAAAGCCGCCGGCTTCTCACTGAAGCCGCAGGCTTGGCCATCGAACTTAACCAGTATAAATAAAGGCCTCTGGTCTCAGTTTTCATATGTATTAGTTTTCAGAATTCAATAATTCTGGTTAGGTTGTTTTTTTTTAGGGTTTTCTCTAAACCCTTAGGTTAGATTTAGTCATTATAATCAAGATTCAAGTTTTAATTCAAGTTATTTTACATCTACCTTCTTTTTAAGGTATGATTCTATCCTTATTTTATTATTTGACTTATTTTATTTATTGTATTCATTTCTGTTCGTCTTCTGCTATGAACTAAACGTTCATAGTGGTTACTTGGACGAAGATTGAACTTCATCTGAGAATCAGATGAAGCCACCGGCCTCACCCCCAAGCCGTCGACTTGATGGGAAGGAAGCTGCCAGCTTCAGTGCTTCATCCGTACAGTTTCTGGTTCTTTTCCAGATCTGTGTGGTCGAGTTTCTGTGATAATGTTTAAACTGTTTCGAATCTGTTATGTCTTAATATGCTTGTTTGTCATGCTTAATGATTAGATAACATGATTTTAGGGTTGATTAGTACTTGATCCGATGATCTATTATTCGATTCATGCTACTTGTTTAGATCTAGTCCATCAAACTTGTTAATTTGAATTGCATGCAATTATGTTAAACAGCATAATGGTGATAAACTTGTTTAATTGGAATTACACTTATATAATAAAGTTTGATATTGTTAGGCTTAATCAAAGAACCTTCGTTTGGATGTGTTTAATTAATGATTTCATGAAAACTAAGTAGTAATTGACTTTCAGCTAGTAACTTGAGTTGATCTGCTTGATGTTTAATAGCTTATATAATTTGTCAGTCTATTTGCATGTTGATCCGCATCATAAGGTTGATGAAATGTCCCATTCATATTGATTATAAACGTTCCATATTAATTGATTTCGTTGCGAGGTTTTGACTTCTATATGAGACATTTTTCAAAGACTGCATTCATTTTTAAAACAACCATAACCTTTATTTTATCAATAAAGGTTTCAAAAGCATTACGTAGATTATCAAATAATGATAATCTAAAATATACTGTTTACACACGACCATTACATAATGGTTTACAATAGAAATATATTACATCGGCATATGTTTTTGAATGCAGTTTTTACACAATATCATACAAATATGGACTCCAAATCTTGTCCTTATTTTAGTATGCAACAGCGGAAGCTCTTAGTATTCACCTGAGAATAAACATGCTTTAAACATCAACAAAAATGTTGGTGAGTTATAGGTTTAACCTATATATATCAAATCGTAACAATAGACCACAAGATTTCATATTTCAATATACATCCCATACATAGAGATAAAAATCATTCATATGGTGAACACCTGGTAACCGACATTAACAAGATGCATATATAAGAATATCCCAATCATTCCGGGATACCCTTCGGATATGATATAAATTTCGAAGTACTAAAGAATCCGGTACTTTGGATGGGGTTTGTTAGGCCCAATAGATCTATCATTAGGATTCGCGTCAATTAGGGTGTCTGTTCCCTAATTCTTAGATTACCAGACTTAATAAAAAGGGGCATATTCGATTTCGATAATTCAACCATAGAATGTAGTTTCACGTACTTGTGTCTATTTTGTAAATCATTTATAAAACCTGCATGTATTCTCATCCCAAAAATATTAGATTTTAAAAGTGGGACTATAACTCACTTTCACAGATTTTTACTTCGTCGGGAAGTAAGACTTGGCCACTGGTCGATTCACGAACCTATAACAAATATGTACATATATATCAAAGTATGTTCAAAATATATTTACAACATTTTTAATACGTTTTACTGTTTTAAGTTTATTAAGTCAGCTGTCCTTGTTAGTAACCTACAACTAGTTGTCCATAATTAGATGTACAGAAATAAATCGATATATATTATCTTGAATCAATCCACGACCCAGTGTATACACGTCTCAGGCTAGATCACAACTCAAAGTATATATATTTTTGGAAACAACCTCAACCCTGTATAGCTAACTCCAACATTACTGCATATAGAGTGTCTATGGTTGTTCCAAATAATATATATACATGGGTCGATATGATATGTCAAAACATTTACATACGTGTCTATGGTATCCCAAGATTACATAATATATTAGAATACATGTATAATATAATATAAGTTAGCTAGGATATGATTTGTATAGATTTGTTAAACATTTCCCGTAGTTAAAAAGATCAAAAATATCCAATCTTGTTTTACCCATAACTTCTTCGTTTTAAATCCGTTTTGAGTGAATCCAATTGCTATTGTTTCATATTGAACTTAAATTTATGAATCTATACAGAAAAAGTATAAGTTTATAGTCAGAATTACAGGTTACAAGTCATTTTTGTAAAGGTAGTCATTTCAGTCGAAAGAACGACGTCTAGATGACCATTTTGGAAAACATACTTCCACTTTGAATTTAACCATGATTTTTGGATATAGTTTCATGTTCATAAGAAAAATCATTTTCCCAGAAGAACAACTTTTAAATCAAAATTTATCATAGTTTTTAATTAACTAACCCAAAACAGCCAGCGGTGTTACTACAACGGCGTATATCCGGTTTTACGGTGTTTTTCGTGTTTTTCTGTTTTAAATCAAAAAGTTAGCATATCATATAGATATAGAACATGTGTTTAGTTGATTTTAAAAGTCAAGTTAGTTGGATTAACTTTTGTTTGCGAACAAGTTTAGAATTAACTAAACTATGTTCTAGTGATTTCAAGTTTAAACCTTCGAATAAGATAGCTTTATATGTATGAATCGAATGATGTTGTGAACATCATTACTACCTCAAGTATTCTGGATAAAACTACTGGAAATGAGAAAAATGTATCTAGCTTCAAAGGATCCTTGGATGGCTTGAAAGTTCTTGAAGCAGAATCATGACACGAAAACAAGTTTAAGTAAGATTTCCACTCGAAATAAGATTGTTATAGTTATAGAAATTGAATTAAAATTTGAATATGAGTATTACCTTGTATTAGAAAGATATCTTACTGTAAATAAGAAAGATTTCTTGAAGTTGGATGATCACTTTACAAGATTGGAAGTAAGCTAGCAAACTTGGAAGTATTCTTGATTTTTTGAAACTAGAACTTATAGAATTTATGAAGAACACTTAGAACTTGAAGATAGAACTTGAGAGAGATCACTTAGATGAAGAAAATTGAAGAATTAAAGTATTTGTAGGTGTTTTTGTTCGTTGGTATATGGATTAGATATAAAGGATGTGTAATTTTGTTTTCATGTAAATAAGTCATGAATGATTACTCATATTTTTGTAATTTTATGAGATATTTCATGCTAGTTGCTAAATGATAGTTCCCACATATGTTAGGTGACTCACATGGGCTACTAAGAGCTGATCATTGGAGTGTATATACCAATAGTACATACATCTAAAAGCTGTGTATTGTACGAGTACGAATACAGGTGCATACGAGTAAAATTGTTGATGAAACTGAATGAGGATGTAATTGTAATCATTTTTGTTAAGTAGAAGTATTTTTATAAGTGTCTTGAAGTCTTTAAAAAGTGTATGAATACATATTAAAACACTACATGTATATACATTTTAACTGAGTCGTTAAGTCATCGTTAGTCGTTACATGTAAATGTTGATTTGAAACCTTTAAGTTAACGATCTTGTTAAATGTTGTTAACCCAATATTTATTATATCTAATGAGATGTTAAATTATTATATTATCATGATATTATGATATATTAATATATCTTAATATGATATATATACATTTAAATGTCATTACAACGATAATCGTTACATATATGTCTCGTTTCGAAATCATTAAGTTAGTAGTCTTGTTTTTACATATGTAGTTCATTGTTAACACACTTAATGATATATTTAAATATCATTTTATCATGTTAAATAAAGTGTATCAATATCTTAATATGATACATATGTATTTAGTAGACGTTATCATAACGATAATCGTTATATATATCATTTCGAGTTTCTTAACTTAGTAATCTCATTTCTTATGTATATCACACATTGTTAATATACTTCGTGAGATACTTACTCATCATAATCTCTTGTAAACCATATAAATATGTCTATATATACCACAACATGTAGTTTTTACAAATTTGTAACGTTCGTGAATCGCCGGTCAACTTGGGTGATCAATTGTCTATATGAAACTTATTTCATTTAATCAAGTCTTAACAAGTTTGATTGCTTAACACGTTGGAAACATTTAGTTATGTAAATATCAATCTTAATTAATATATATAAACATGGAAAAGTTCGGGTCACTACAGTACCTACCCGTTAAATAAATTTCGTCCCGAAATTTTAAGCTGTTGAAGGTGTTGACGAATCTTCTGGAAATAGATGCGGGTATTTCTTCTTCATCTGATCTTCACGCTCCCAGGTGAACTCGGGTCCTCTACGAGCATTCCATCGAACCTTAACAATCGGTATCTTGTTTTGCTTAAGTCTCTTAACCTCACGATCCATTATTTCGACGGGTTCTTCAATAAATTGAAGTTTTTCATTGATTTGGATTTCGTCCAACGGAATAGTGAGATCTTCTTTAGCAAAACATTTCTTCAAATTCGAGACGTGGAAAGTGTTATGTACCACCGCGAGTTGTTGAGGTAGCTCCAGTTGGTAAGCTACTGGTCCAACACGATCTATAATCTTGAATGGTCCAATGTACCTTGGATTTAGTTTCCCCCATTTACCAAATCGAACAATGCCTTTCCAAGGTGAAACCTTAAGTATGACCATTTCTCCAATTTCAAACTCTATATCTTTTCTTTTACTGTCCGCGTAGCTCTTTTATCGAATCTGGGCGGTTTTCAATCGGTGTTGAATTTGGATGATTTTCTCGGTAGTTTCTTGTATTATCTCCGGACCCGTAATCTGTCTATCCCCCACTTCATTCCAACAAATCGGAGACCTGCACTTTCTACCATAAAGTGCCTCAAACGGCGCCATCTTAATACTAGAATGATAACTGTTGTTATAGGAAAATTCGGTTAACGGTAGGTGTCGATCCCAACTATTTTCTAAATCAATAACACATGCTCGTAGCATGTCTTCAAGCTTTTGTATCATCCTTTCGCTCTGCCCATCAGTTTGTGGATGATAGGCAGTACTAATGTCTAGACGAGTCCCCAATGCTTGTTGCAACGTCTGCCAGAACCTTGAAACAAATCTACCATTCCTATCAGAGATAATAGAGACGGGTATTCCATGTCTGGAGACAACCTCCTTCAAATACAATCGCGCCAACTTCTCCATTTTGTCATCTTCTCTCATTGGCAGGAAGTGTGCTGACTTGGTGAGACGATCAACTATTAACCAAATAGTATCATAACCACTTGCAGTCCTTGGCAATTTAGTAATGAAATCCATGGTAATGTTTTCCCATTTCCATTCGGGGATTTCAGGTTGTTGTAGTAGACCTGATGGTTTCTGATGTTCAGATTTGACCTTAGAACACGTCAAACATTCTCCCACATATTTAGCAATATCGGCTTTCATACCTGGCCACCAAAAGTGTTTCTTGAGATCTTTATACATCTTCTCCGCTCCGGGATGTATTGAATATCTGGTTTTATGTGCTTCTTTAAGTACCATTTCTCTCACATCTCCAAACCTTGGTACCCAAATTCTATCAGCCCTATATCGGGTTCCGTCTTCCTGAATATTAATATGTTTCTCTGATGTAACAACCCGTCCTTATCCCCCTGGACGAAATCATCAACATCTGGTTCCATTGCGTTGATCGACTCCAAGTAATGTCCTTAAAATGAGCAAATGCACAGCGGAAGACTTAATTCGTACCTGAGAATAACATGCTTTAAAATGTCAACATAAAGTTGGTGAGATATATAGGTTTGATGCTAGCAGCGTTATAACAATGGACCACAAGATTTTAAGTTTATACATAATACACTCCTCGTGTATAGAAAAGACGTTGAGCACTTGGTAACCATACTTAACTAAAAGTCACAGCAGCATACTCTTAAATAAACCCTACACCGTACCAAAGTGTAGTAACGAGAACGAAGTACTGTGCAACCGTTAAATGCTGGTCGTCCAGCCCGATTGGGGATGTCAGCCCGATAGATCTATCAACAGGATTCGCGTTTACGCTCCTCACGTAATTAGCAGTTACCAAGTATAAAGAGATATGCCATGGTACAACTCAACGTAGAATTTAATTTCGATCACTTGTGTCCATAACGTAAATCATTTATAAAAACAGCGCATGTATTCTCAGCCCAAAATATTTAGAGTTTAAAAAGGGAACTATATACTCACCATACTGTATTTTGTAGTAAAAATACATATAACACCATTGATCAATTATAAGGTTGGCCTCGGATTCACGAACCTATATTGGTTGTAATTAAATTAAAACACATAATTAAATTCAAACAATTTTGTATATATGTAAATTTATTAGTTATATCTTTTTTTATATTAATAATAATAATAATGATGTTTATAATAATAGTTTTTTTTTAATTAATTTTTATTGTTAATGATATTTATGATAATAATAATAATATTAGTAATAATAAGGATAATCTTAATTTAAAAAAAAAATGATAATTTTTAATATATATAATGACTCTAATCAAAATATTAATTTTATTAAAAAAAAATAGTATTAAAAGAATTATAGTTTTGATAGTCTTCATTAAAATGACACTTAATACTTATTTTAGCATTTATAATAATAATACTTATAATACTTAGAGTAAAAATAATAGTTAATGATAATAATAATAATTACATTATTAATATTAATAATAATAATAGTAATAATAAGATAATATAATAATACAAATAATAAAATGGATTATATACCCTTTGTAAAGTCATTCTAAAAAGAATTGCTGTGAAGGAGAATCAAACCCCCGACCCCTTGCTTAACAGAACCAACACTCAACCATCCGTCCGTTTTTATATTTCTGTTATAATCAGTGTTTTTATTTTCTTTAACGCGTCGTCTAAATCAACAATCTGGCCCAACATATGAGATTTCAAGGATTACGGCCCAACCTATTTGGTGACCCATCGGCCCGTATTATTAAGTTTAACAACAGAGTCCAGGTACCGAAAATCTGATTAACAGATTAAATTAAACCCCGTCTGTTGTTTAGCGAATTGAAAAAAAAATGGATTAACAACTTGTGTGCTTGTTTAATCAATTATGAACCGTCAATCTGGGTGACTCAAGTTTGTCGGCCATAAATTCCACTTTACCCCACATGTATAGAAAAAAAAACGCTGTATAATATATTGATATATCCTAATTGAAACGCTTTATACAGCAATCCGTTTATTTCCCTTTTTCAATTCGTCTAAAAGATAAAGTGATAACAGTGGCTCCAAGTGGTATTTGAAGGTGATAAAAATCGATGGTTGCTGATTGTGTGGGTGTGTGTTTGATTGTGGGAAGAGGCAGCCGTAACAAGTTCCTGGTGATGGTGTTCTAGTGGCGGTGGTAGTGATTTTGGTTGTTATGAAGAATAAAAGGGTGGTGATTATTGATGGTGTTGCGGCGGTTGCTTTAAAAACAGAAACAGCGACAGTGGCTGTTTGTTTTGTTAGGGTTTCATGAAGGAAAACAAAAATATGGTGAAGGGGTAGTGCCCAATGGTGTTCTCGATGGTGAGGGTGACTGTAAACAATCGTAGCAAGCAAACAAGGGGTAGCAGTAAGGATTTGTAATGAGTTAGAGTTATGGACATAATAAACAAGCAAGAAATCGATAGCAATGGTTATGGTCTCGGACAGGAAACAAGAAAACAACAACAAGTGGGTATTCGAATAATAGTCGATAGGGGTGGTTGTTCTTGATTTGCAAAGTGGTTCATGACTAAGGTAGAGAGAGAAGATGAAAGCGGTGATCGTAAAGTTCATGATGGTGACGACGGTTTGCGATATGGGTGGTGATCGAATGTTTTATGGTGGTAGAGGTTGGTTATAGGATGATTGTGGTGGTAGTTTGTTGTGGTAGTGACGATATGGGTGGTTTGAAGAAGATGACCAAGTTAAGACTCGAAATATAAGTTTCGTTGCCAAGTTTAAAGAATTGTAATTACCATAAAGTTTTGATGAGACGGTGAGGTTGGAGGGTGATGATCGGGTGCCGGTGTAAGGGTGTTAGGGTGGTGGTCACGATGGTGTAGTGGTGGTAAATGAAGATGTAGGGTGGTAGTGAATGAAGTTTTCATGTTAGTGTGTGTACATATGTCATGTATATATGATATATATGATAATGTATATGAATATATATAATACAATATCTCTCCATTGTTTACTGATAGCTGGCATATGAAAGGAATCCAATAAACTCAGTACAAAAATGTTTAAACAATCAATTTTTAATTAAACGTGTGAATAAATTCTGACGACACTATAGATATAAATATATAGGTCTTTATTAAAATCAACGAAACGTAAATCAGAAGTTGCAGATGTTTATAATTTAGATTTGAAATCATTTTTATTCAATATACACTTTATAAATATAAGAATATTTTTAAATAACAAATTTTTACTACGTAAAAATATATATTAATTAAATGTTTTAAACAATTAAATTTAATATATCAATATATATATATATATTCAAGTAATATTCATATATATATATATTACACATATCTATTTATAATTATTTGTTCGTGAATTGTCAGACATGGTCAAAGGGTAACTGATTATCCAAATATAGATTTCAAGCTTTCTAGACTCAACATTACAGATTTTTGCTTATCGTGTCGGAAATATATAAAGGTTAAGGTTTAAATTTGGTCGGAAATTTCCGGGTCGTTACAGTACCCACCCGTTAAAGAAATTTCGTCCTCGAAATTTGGTAGAGGTTGTCATAAATAACAATAGGAATGTTTTCATGATGAATATGAGGTAATAATAGAGTTTTATCATTATCGAAAGATATAGATAAAACGATTCGATCATGTGATGCGCACGAGTGAAGTGATCACAAAAGAATGAAATGAGTGAATATGGAATTGTTTTAACCGATGACGTGACTAGAATTGATTTCCAGAATTTAAGGGATTTAAAGAAAATCTTATGTAATAAGATTTGGTTCTTCGACGATTTAGGAAACAGGATCTCCTTTGGTTTAATGTGGCAAATCTGTTTTGATTTCTTTGTCGGATATTTCACTATAAATCTACCCCCTTCGTTTCCTTATTTCCATATCCTACATCTTTTACTTTTTCTCCTTAATTCCTACTTTTAAATATTCGCCGATATGCTCCATCCAATCCTGATTCTTATTATACTTCTAACTTTCATATTCTTTATTTTTTTTTTTTTTTTTTGCCGCCAGAAAAATCTATTCACTTCTAATACATTCTTGTGTTTATAGTGTTTCTAGTTCTCCTGTCCTCGAGTCAAGCGAGCAATGGTCCGGAATTCGTAGGTATAAGATTCAGAATGAACATAGCTAATGCTCTTAGAAAGAAATGATAGTGGCACGATTTTGATTTGTCAAGTTACCAGAATATTCTGGAAAAGACTGAATCATCAAGAGAATATTTTCTTGATATGTTTAGAGATTAGATAGAATGTAAGAGCCGTGTAACATGACACATGATGATGGTACTGTGAATCATCACATTCCATTAGAAACTCAACATGACTTACTGTAATATAATGAAGTTGATCAAGTTTCATTATATTATACTAATTCATGCATCAGTTTCCAACACTACTTCAAAACATTCATATTTTAAACTTGGAGGTTTTAAAAATTTAGAAACTGACACAGTTTCTTTTATGTTGTAACGTAGATGTTACAGAGTGATAAATGATTTCAGATAATGATAGTTGTGAAAATATCTCCAAAAATATGGAGAATATGTATAACGGAAAATATGAAGATATCTTATAATATCTAAGATAGGATGTTGATGAAGAATATCATCTGGAAAGGTTTAGAATAAGGAGTAGGGTTCTTACTAACAATTTTTGGCAGGCACTGAATCATTTGAATCCTTTAAAGTCGGGTTTAGTTTTTATGATTTGTCCACGGTTTCCTTCATACTTTACTCAATCCGTTTTTCCAGTTTCAACCCTTCTCTTTTTCTAAGCTTTTCCAACATACTTTACTTCATCGTAAACTTTTGACTGTTAAGGTCGTTTACGGTTTTTGCTGCTCCATCAGCATTTCAAGAACTACTTCATAGTCCAGGGTGTTTTTCGGAAACTTCACATTCAAAATATGTAATTCTTAGGGATAGACGTTTTCGGTATAACTGGGAGAATTTCTACGAGATTTTCAAAATACTGATTGCGGATTTCGCCAAAGAGATAACGAGTTGCTGGTACATCTGCTGATGATGTCGTGGAATATAAAAGGTTCTCCGGGAACGATGGCGAAAGGACAAGGTATAAATATCGAAGCTATAATAAGAGTAGTCTCACTGAGAAGTCGAAGTGAAGCTGTGACAAAATTAGCTTCTTGAAAAGAAATCGTATGGTTGTTTATGCTAATGAATGATAAGGAATTCGACGCGGATATGTTTTAACTATAACTTCGGTTTTGAAAGTGTTTAAGGTGCGTAACTGTATGCATAAATCCCTCTTCTATAGACGAGGTGCGGCTGGTTCAACTTCTCGATCGAGGTGTTTTCAAGAATCATGATTGGTTTGAATATGGATTGTAATTGTCGAGGTACAAATGAGGTTTAAGATGAAATCAAGTGGCAAACTTGAAGACTTATTTAGTTTCATATGTTATAATCAATATTTTAATTCATTTTAATTGTCCAAAATTAGTAGTCCTATAGTTCGATTGTCCAATGGTCCAATATATTCATATATAAATCAAATATATAATATTCAAATTAATTAATACGTATCGTTACCCGTGTACCGGTCTCAGTGTCGATCACAACTCAAAGTATATATATATTTTGGAATCAACTCCGACCCTGTATAGCCAACTCCCACCTTCACATATAGAGTGTCTATGGTTGTTCCGAAATATATATATAGATGGGTCAATATGATAAGTCGAAACCTTGTATACGTGTCCCGTTATTTAAAGTGCGTAAAATAAATAAATATATATCATGACCCATTATACAACGTGTTGTCTCAGAATTAATCCGACGTATTGTTGTACATGTGTCCCGACAGTATGTAAAGTGCAGAAATTAAATAACAATAAATAAAATTGCGAGAATGTAAATTGTGATAAATTAAATGTTAGTCGGGAATAGTTAGCTAGGAACAGTTAGCATGGATTCCTAACAATATTTCAGTTAGTTAATTCGTCTGTTTCTAACAAATTTTATTTTGTCCAATGTTTTCTTCTTTATGCCACTTGTTGGATTCTGATAGGTCAAAATCCGAATATGAAATTTGAATGGAAATGATTAATCTGGAATGAACGGATACGTATATCAGTGATTGCAAGTAGGATAGCAAATGACCGTTGAATCAGATTCGAAAAATGTACAGTGTAACTTATTAATGTGTAATCCAAATATTCCTCGGGTACTACCCACCCGTTAAAATATTTTCATCATTAACAGTTTGTACGAGAGAATTTTTAATTACAATCTTTATGAAAATATACTTGCATATATATTTTCACCGGATATAATCTTGGATTTAATGAGTTAATAAGATATTAAACTCATTTGTTTTATCGTTAATACTGGATTACATGATCTCTAAAACATCATAGATTTCATAATCACCATGTCGAACGAAGATATATGAGGTAGAACGTTACGTAAAGCGAAGGTAATCGATGTAGGACGATATATAGAACGAAGATTATGCTTGAAGTACAGATGATGATATTGAGGCATATGAGGTTGATATGCGAGGTACAGATCGTGACGTTGAGATTTATGACGTGATTGTGGTTGGTGTGATAAGAGTATTGTCGGCATTGATGATGGTGGTACGGTTTATGCTGCTGGTGCTGGTGCTGGTGTTTGTAATCTCCGCACCAGATTCTCCAAAGCCGTTACTCGAGCATGTAGTTCGTTAACTTCTTATATTATGTCGGGATGATTGATGATTGAAACGAGCGGGTGAGTAAGATTCGAAATATAGGATATTATATAATCGTGACGGGATATTCTAGAAATGAGAGGGTAAATGGTTTCTCGAACAGGTTTGCCGGTAAGTGCTTTCAAGTTCATTGTCAAGAGGGCAATTTGGTGAATGAGAAGGATCTTCGATGTGAAATGATTTTTCGGATGTCGGATGATATTCTAACTATATAGAATATCTATGTATAATACCAAAGATTTCGTAAACTATAGAGAAATTTACGGCATATGTCAGACAAGTCTACAGATGCGCTAGGATATGAATTTTGTCTATACACTATCGATGCACTAAATACAATAAGACGTGTCTAGACTAAAGAATGATAAGCAGGCAATTCCCTAAGGATGATAAGCAGATGGTTTCCGACTAGATATGATAAGCAAAACTTTTGACATGTAAACACGGTCAAAGTCCAGACTCACTAATGTATCCTAACAACTACCAGTTAGACACACTAATGGGAGACCTGGTTCGCTAAGACCAACGCTCTGATACCACATGTAACAACCCGTCCTTATCCCCCTGGACGAAATCATCAACATCTGGTTCCATTGCGTTGATCGACTCCAAGTAATGTCCTTAAAATGAGCAAATGCACAGCGGAAGACTTAATTCGTACCTGAGAATAACATGCTTTAAAATGTCAACATAAAGTTGGTGAGATATATAGGTTTGATGCTTGCAGCGTTATAACAATGGACCACAAGATTTTAAGTTTATACATAATACACTCCTCATGTATAGAAAAGACGTTGAGCACTTGGTAACCATACTTAACTAAAAGTCACAGCAGCATACTCTTAAATAAACCCTATACCGTACCAAAGTGTAGTAACGAGAACGAAGTACTGTGCAACCGTTAAATGCTGGTCGTCCAGCTCGGTTGGGGATGTCAGCTCGATAGATCTATCAACAGGATTCGCGTTTACGCTCCTCACGTAATTAGCAGTTACCAAGTATAAAGAGATATGCCATGGTACAACTCAACGTAGAATTTAATTTCGATCACTTGTGTCCATAACGTAAATCATTTATAAAAACAGCGCATGTATTCTCCGCCCAAAATATTTAGAGTTTAAAAAGGGAACTATATACTCACCATACTGTATTTTGTAGTAAAAATACATATAACACCATTGATCAATTATAAGGTTGGCCTCGGATTCACGAACCTATATTGGTTGTAATTAAATTAAAACACATAATTAAATTCAAACAATTTTGTATATATGTAAATTTATTAGTTATATCTTTTTTTATATTAATAATAATAATAATGATGTTTATAATAATAGTTTTTTTTAATTAATTTTTATTGTTAATGATATTTATGATAATAATAATAATATTAGTAATAATAAGGATAATCTTAATTTAAAAAAAAATGATAATTTTTAATATATATAATGACTCTAATCAAAATATTAATTTTATTAAAAAAATAGTTTTAAAAGAATTATAGTTTTGATAGTCTTCATTAAAATGACACTTAATACTTATTTTAGCATTTATAATAATAATACTTATAATACTTAGAGTAAAAATAATAGTTAATGATAATAATAATAATTACATTATTAATATTAATAATAATAATAGTAATAATAAGATAATATAATAATACAAATAATAAAATGGATTATATACCCTTTGTAAAGTCATTCTAAAAAGAATTGCTGTGAAGGAGAATCAAACCCCCGACCCCTTGCTTAACAGAACCAACACTCAACCATCCGTCCGTTTTTATATTTCTGTTATAATCAGTGTTTTTATTTTCTTTAACGCGTCATCTAAATCAACAATCTGGCCCAACATATGAGATTTCAAGGATTACGGCCCAACCTATTTGGTGACCCATCGGCCCGTATTATTAAGTTTAACAACAGAGTCCAGGTACCGAAAATCTGATTAACAGATTAAATTAAACCCCGTCTGTTGTTTAGCGAATTGAAAAAAAAAATGGATTAACAACTTGTGTGCTTGTTTAATCAATTATGAACCGTCAATCTGGGTGACTCAAGTTTGTCGGCCATAAATTCCACTTAACCCCACATGTATAGAAAAAAAAATGCTGTATAATATATTGATATATCCTAATTGAAACGCTTTATACAGCAATCCGTTTTTTTCCCTTTTTCAATTCGTCTAAAAGATAAAGTGATAACAGTGGCTCCAAGTGGTATTTGAAGGTGATAAAAATCGATGGTTGCCGATTGTGTGGGTGTGTGTTTGATTGTGGGAAGAGGCAGCCGTAACAAGTTCCTGGTGATGGTGTTCTAGTGGCGGTGGTAGTGATTTTGGTTGTTATGAAGAATAAAAGGGTGGTGATTATTGATGGTGTTGCGGCGGTTGCTTTAAAAACAGAAACAGCGACAGTGGCTGTTTGTTTTGTTAGGGTTTCATGAAGGAAAACAAAAATATGGTGAAGGGGTAGTGCCCAATGGTGTTCTCGATGGTGAGGGTGACTGTAAACAATCGTAGCAAGCAAACAAGGGGTAGCAGTAAGGATTTGTAATGAGTTAGAGTTATGGACATAATAAACAAGCAAGAAATCGATAGCAATGGTTATGGTCTCGGACAGGAAACAAGAAAACAACAACAAGTGGGTATTCGAATAATAGTCGATAGGGGTGGTTGTTCTTGATTTGCAAAGTGGTTCATGACTAAGGTAGAGAGAGAAGATGAAAGCGGTGATCGTAAAGTTCATGATGGTGACGACGGTTTGCGATATGGGTGGTGATCGAATGTTTTATGGTGGTAGAGGTTGGTTATAGGATGATTGTGGTGGTAGTTTGTTGTGGTAGTGACGATATGGGTGGTTTGAAGAAGACGACCAAGTTAAGACTCAAAATATAAGTTTCGTTGCCAAGTTTAAAGAATTGTAATTACCATAAAGTTTTGATGAGACGGTGAGGTTGGAGGGTGATGATCGGGTGCCGGTGTAAGGGTGTTAGGGTGGTGGTCACGATGGTGTAGTGGTGGTAAATGAAGATGTAGGGTGGTAGTGAATGAAGTTTTCATGTTAGTGTGTGTACATATGTCATGTATATATGATATATATGATAATGTATATGAATATATATAATACAATATCTCTCCATTGTTTACTGATAGCTGGCATATGAAAGGAATCCAATAAACTCAGTACAAAAATGTTTAAACAATCAATTTTTAATTAAACATGTGAATAAATTCTGACGACACTATAGATATAAATATATAGGTCTTTATTAAAATCAACGAAACGTAAATCAGAAGTTGCAGATGTTTATAATTTAGATTCGAAATCATTTTTATTCAATATACACTTTATAAATATAAGAATATTTTTAAATAACAAATTTTTACTACGTAAAAATATATATTAATTAAATATTTTAAACAATTAAATTTAATATATCAATATATATATATATATTCAAGTAATATTCATATATATATATTACACATATCTATTTATAATTATTTGTTCGTGAATTGTCAGACATGGTCAAAGGGTAACTGATTATCCAAATATAGATTTCAAGCTTTCTAGACTCAACATTACAGATTTTTGCTTATCGTGTCGGAAATATATAAAGGTTAAGGTTTAAATTTGGTCGGAAATTTCCGGGTCGTTACATCTGATCCTTTGGGTATCTCATTCTTCAACTTTCCTTCTTTTACAACCCCACTGTTGCGCCTCCTTTATTTGAGTAGTAAGGTTAGTACGAATAATTATATTCATAGCTTTTACCCGTATAGGTTCTCTGTCCTTTCTACTCAAAGCATCGGCTACCACATTCGCCTTCCCCGAGTGGTATCGAATCTCAAAATCATAATCATTCAACAGTTCAATCCACCTGCGTTGTCTCATATTCAGTTGCTTCTGATTAAATATATGTTGGAGACTTTTGTGGTCGGTATATATAATACTTTTGACCCCATATAAATAATGCCTCCAAGTCTTTAATGCAAAAACAACAGCACCCAATTCCAAATCATGAGTTGTATAATTTTGCTCATGAATCTTCAATTGTCTAGACGCATAAGCAATCACCTTCGTTCGTTGCATTAATACACAATCGAGACCTTGCTTTGATGCGTCACAATAAATCACTAAATCATCATTCCCTTCAGGCAATGACAATATAGGTGCCGTAGTTAGCTTTTTCTTTATGCGTTAATGCAGTAAAGGGTTTTGCTATTTTGGAGAAATCTTCGAAGAATCTTCTGTAGTAACCAGCCAATCCTAAAAATTGACGTATATGCTTCGGAGTTTTTGGGGTTTGTTTTGATCTTTGCCGGGTCCACCTGGATACCTTCTTTGTTCACTATATGACCGAGGAATTGAACTTCTTCCAACCAAAATGCACACTTTGAAAACTTAGCGTACAGTTTTTCTTTCCTCAATACTTCTAGCACTTTTCTCAAATGTTCTTCGTGCTCTTGATCATTCTTTGAGTAAATAAGTATGTCATCGATGAAAACAATGACAAACGTGTCAAGATATGGCCCACACACTTGGTTCATAAGGTCCATGAACACAGCTGGTGCGTTAGTCAATCCAAACGGCATAACCATAAACTCGTAATGACCATAACGCGTCCTAAAAGCAGTTTTTGGAATATCATCCTCCTTTACCCGCATTTGATGATATCCAAAACGTAAATCGATTTTTGAATAAACCGACGAGCCTTGTAGTTGATCAAATAAGTCGTCAATTCTCGGCAGTGGATAACGGTTTTTGATGGTAAGTTTATTCAACTCTCTGTAGTCAATACACAACCTAAATATACCATCCTTCTTCTTGACAAACAAAACAGGAGATCCCCATGGTGATGTGCTTGGTCGAATGAAACCACGTTCTAATAGTTCTTGCAGTTGGCTTTGCAGTTCTTTCATCTCGCTGGGTGCGAGTCTATAAGGAGCACGAGCTACTGGTGCAGCTCCTGGTACAAGATCTATTTGAAATTCAACAGATCGATGTGGGGGTAATCCCGGTAATTCTTTCGGAAATACATCGGGAAATTCTTTTGCGACGGGAACATCATTGATGCTCTTTTCTTCAGTTTGTACTTTCTCGACGTGTGCTAGAACAGCATAGCAACCTTTTCTTATTAGTTTTTGTGCCTTCAAATTACAAATAAGATGTAGCTTCGTGTTGCCCTTTTCTCCGTACACCATTAAGGGTTCTCCTTCTTCTCGTACAATGCGAATTGCATTTTTGTAACATACGATCTTTGCTTTCATCTCCTTCAGCCAGTTCATGCCAACTATTACATCAAAATTCCCTAACTCTACTGGTATCAAATCAATCTTAAATATTTCGCTACCCAGTTTAATTTCTCGATCCCGGCATATATAATCTGCTGAAATTAATTTACCGTTTGCTAATTCGAGTAAAAATTTACTATCCAACGGCTTCAATGGACAACTTAATTTAGCACAAAAATCTCTACTCATATAGCTTCTATCCGCACCCGAATCAAATAAAACGTAAGCAGATTTATTGTCAATAAGAAACCTACCCGTAACAAGCTCCGGGTCTTCCTGTGCCTCTGCCGCATTAATATTGAAAACTCTTCCGCGGCCTTGTCCATTCGTGTTCTCCTGGTTCGGGCAATTTCTAATAATGTGGCCCAGTTTTCCACATTTATAACAAACTACATTGGCCTAACTTGCTTCGACACTACTTGCTCCGCCATTACTCGTTTTGACACCATTTGTTCCTTTCGTTCTGTTAACCCCTGGTCTGTAGACCTCACACTTCACCGCGCTATGACCATTTCTTTTACACTTGTTGCAAAATTTGGTGCAGAACTTCGAGTGATACTTTTCACACCTTTGGCATAGCTACTTCTGATTGTTGTTGTTGTTGTTGCGGTTGTTATTGTTGTTGGGATGATTGTTGTAGTTGTTGTTGTTGTTGTTGTTTTGCCGTTTGTTGTAGTTGCGATTGATGTTGCGATTGTTGGGATAGTTGTTGTTGTTCTGGTGACTCTTATCACCGTTTTCCTCCTACTTTCTTTTGACTAGCTTCACGTTGGCCTCTTCGGCCGCCTGTTCTTTAATTCTTCCCTCAATCTGGTTCACTAGTTTGTGAGCCATTCTACATGCCTTTTGTATGGAGGCAGGCTCGTGTGAACTTATATCTTCTTGGATTCTCTCCAGTAACCCTTTCACAAACGCGTCGATCTTCTATTCCTCATCTTCGAACGCTCTCAGACACAATAGGCACAATTCTGTGAATTGTCTTTCGTACGAAGTAATATCGAATCCCTGTGTTCGTAACCCTCTAAGTTCTGACATGAGCTTATTTACCTCGGTTCTAGGATGGTACTTCTCGTTCATCAAGTGCTTGAATGCTGACCACGGTAGCGCGTAAGCAGCATCTTGTCCTACTTGCTCTAGATAGGTATTCCACCATGTTAACGCAATACCTGTGAAGATAAGCGTAGCGTACTTCACTTTGTCTCCTTCAGCACACTTACTTATGGCAAAGACCGATTCAACTTTCTCGGTCCACCGTTTTAATCCGATTGGTCCTTCGGTCCCATCAAATTCTGAAGGTTTGCAGGCAGTGAATTCCATGTAGGAGCATCCTACACAATTTCTTGCGCCGTTAGCTGTATTGCTAGATTCAGAGTTATTGTTGGTATGTAGCGCGGCCTGTACTGCGGCTATGTTTGAAGCAAGAAAGGCATGAAATTCCTCTTCGCTCATATTCAAGGTGTATCGAGTAGTCGGTGCCATTTCCTTCAAAATAGTCAAATGAAACAAGTTAATCATACAGAATATTAAGAGTAGTCAATAGTATCTCGTAGCATAAAATGAACTCATTTATAAAAGTTTTTTCTTCATATTAGCGTTTTATAAGTTTAAATTCGGGTACTACCTACCCGTTAAGTTCATACTTAGTAGCTAATATACAATTCAACTACTACAATTCCATATGAAAAACTTGATTATAATAATATATCACATACAAATATTCTTCAAACTTACAACTTCGCTATATTACATATAACATGAAATATAGTACACTATGATACAGGACAGTTTTGAAGATAAATCTAGTTAATACGCAAGTTGTTCAGCAAAGGAAATAAAGACACGTGATTCATAAATCCAGAAACAAGTCATGCATTCTGGTTTTACTAAGACGACTTCCCATCCTTGGTCTTGTGGAAAATAACCGTTATGACCATTGGCTAGGTAGCATGTTGTAATGTCGTCAAAAGGACGAGGGTTTCGTAATGTCCAACAGCCCCGTAATAATCTAAAAACCTTATTTCTCACCCCAAGTACTGAATCCGTCACTTGTGGGAAAGTTTTATTTAAAAGCTGCAATCCGATGTTCTTTTTCTCACTTTGGTAAGAAGCGAACATCACTAACCCGTAAGCATAACATGCTTCTTTATGTTGCATGTTAGAAGCTCTTTCTAATTCACGAAATCCTATGTTGGGATATGTTGAGTCAAAATAGGTTCTTAACCCGTAGCGTAAAATTGCATTTGGGTTCCTCGCATTTAACGCTTTAAAGAAAACACGGCGTAACTTACGGTCTCCCTAATGTGATATACCCCACCTATCAAAGGAAAGCCTTTTATAAACTAAGGCATTTCTGGAAAGTCTTTCAAATGTTTGACAAGTTAATTTCGCCATAACTAAATGTGCTGATGAATTCTGACCGACTCTAGACAAGATTTCCCCAATCATATCCTCTGGTAGGTCTTCTAAAATATTCGGTTGTCTACCCTTAACATCCATTTTGTTTTTATACTGTAAAATAGACAAGGATTACATTCGTAAAAACAAACAATACAAGCAATTTTTACATAAAACATAAAAGTACAAGCACACTACAATACATTTATTACACAACATGCTCACACCCCTCTAATCTGAATTACTGGTTTCTTCTTCTTCGGACTTGGTTCTTTTTCCTAATCTTCTAGGGATATATGATGTTCCTCTAATACGAGTCGTCGTTTTTCACATTGGTTTAGAAAAACCTGGTGGTTTAGAGGTTCCCGGGTTATTGTCACGATATTGAAAATACGGGTGTTGACGGTACATATAAAGTTCATCGGGGTCGGAATCAGATTTCTCTATTTTGATGCCTTTTCCCTTATTATTTTCTTTTGCCTCATTAAATTGGGTCGGGATAATTTCTATAACATCATCGGAATCCTCATCAGGATCCGATTCATCGGAAAATTGGTAATTTTCCCAATATTTTGCTTCCTTAGCAGAAACACCATTGACCATTATTAACTTTGGTCCATTGGTTGAGGATTTTCTTTTATTTGACCGGTTTTCTGTGGTTCCTACTATTCCCCCTCCGGAACCTCTTCTTCTTCCGGTTCCTCTTCTTCTGGTTCCTCTTCTTCCGGTTCCGTTTCCTCTTCTTCCGGTTCTTCGAGAGCTTGTAAATCTTGCCAATATATATTCGACTCTTCGTTATTATTAGCTGAGTCAATGGGATTTGTGCTAGAGGTAGACATCTATCACACAATATCAAACATGTTAAGAGATTAATATATCACATAATATTTACATGTTAATAATATATAGTTTCCAACAAAAATATTAAGCAATCATTTTTAAAGAAAACACGGTCGAAGTCCAGACTCACTAATGCATCCTAACAAACTCGATAAGACACATTAATGCAAATTTTCTGGTTCTCTAAGACCAACGCTCGGATACCAACTGAAATGTCCCGTTCATATTGATTATAAACGTTCCATATTAATTAATTTCGTTGCGAGGTTTTGACCTCTATATGAGAGGTTTTTCAAAGACTGCATTCATTTTTAAAACAACCATAACCTTTATTTTATCAATAAAGGTTTCAAAAGCATTACGTAGATTATCAAATAATGATAATCTAAAATATACTGTTTACACACGACCATTACATAATGGTTTACAATAGAAATATATTACATCGACATATGTTTCTTGAATGCAGTTTTTACACAATATCATACAAACATGGACTCCAAATCTTGTCCTTATTTTAGTATGCAACAGCGGAAGCTCTTAGTATTCACCTGAGAATAAACATGCTTTAAACGTCAACAAAAATGTGGGTGAGTTATAGGTTTAACCTATTTATATCAAATCGTAACAATAGACCACAAGATTTCATATTTCAATATACATCCCATACATAGAGATAAAAATCATTCATATGGTGAACACCTGGTAACCGACATTAACAAGATGCATATATAAGAATATCCCCATCATTCCGGAACACCCTTCGGATATGATATAAATTTCGAAGTACTAAAGCATCCGGTACTTTGGATAGGGTTTGTTAGGCCCAATAGATCTATCTTTAGGATTCGCGTCAATTAGGGTGTCTGTTCCCTAATTCTTAGATTACCAGACTTAATAAAAAGGGGCATATTCGATTTCGATAATTCAACCATAGAATGTAGTTTCACGTACTTGTGTCTATTTTGTAAATCATTTATAAAACCTGCATGTATTCTCATCCCAAAAATATTAGATTTTAAAAGTGGGACTATAACTCACTTTCACAGATTTTTACTTCGTCGGGAAGTAAGACTTGGCCACTGGTCGATTCACGAACCTATAACAAATATGTACATATATATCAAAGTATGTTCAAAATATATTTACAACATTTTTAATACGTTTTACTGTTTTAAGTTTATTAAGTCAGCTGTCCTTGTTAGTAACCTATAACTAGTTGTCCATAATTAGATGTACAGAAATAAATCGATATATATTATCTTGAATCAATCCACGACCCAGTGTATACACGTCTCAGGCTAGATCACAACTCAAAGTATATATATTTTTGGAATCAACCTCAACCCTGTATAGCTAACTCCAACATTACTGCATATAGAGTGTCTATGGTTGTTCCAAATAATATATATACATGGGTCGATATGATATGTCAAAACATTTACATACGTGTCTATGGTATCCCAAGATTACATAATATATTAGAATACATGTATAATATAATATAAGTTAGCTAGGATATGATTTGTATAGATTTGTTAAACATTTCCCGTAGCTAAAAAGATCAAAAATATCCAATCTTGTTTTACCCATAACTTCTTCGTTTTAAATCCGTTTTGAGTGAATCCAATTGCTATGGTTTCATATTGAACTTAATTTTATGAATATATACAGAAATTGTATAAGTTTATAGTCGGAATTACAGGTTACAAGTTTTTTTTATAAAGGTAGTCATTTCAGTCGAAAGAACAACGTCTAGATGACCATTTTGGAAAACATACTTCCACTTTGAATTTAACCATGATTTTTGGATATAGTTTCATGTTCATAAGAAAAATAATTTTCCCAGAAGAACAATTTTTAAATCAAAATTTAACATAGTTTTTAATTAACTAACCCAAAACAGCCCGCGGTGTTACTACAACGGCGTATATCCAGTTTTACGGTGTTTTTCGTGTTTTTCGGTTTTAAATCAATAAGTTAGCATATCATATAGATATAGAACATGTGTTTAGTTGATTTTAAAAGTCAAGTTAGAAGGATTAACTTTTGTTTGTGAACAAGTTTTGAATTAACTAAACTATGTTCTAGTGATTTCAAGTTTAAACCTTCGAATAAGATAGCTTTATATGTATGAATCGAATGATGTTATGAACATTATTACTACCTCAAGTATTCTGGATAAAACTACTGAAAATGAAAAAAATGAATCTAGCTTCAAAGGATCCTTAGATGGCTTGAAAGTTTTTGAAGCAGAATCATGATACGAAAACAAGTTCAAGTAAGATTTCCACTAGAAATAAGATTGTTATAGTTATAAAAATTGAATCAAAGTTTGAATATGAGTATTACCTTGTATTAGAAAGATATCTTACTGTAAATAAGAAAGATTTCTTAAAGTTGGATGATCACTTTACAAGATTGGAAGTAAGCTAGCAAACTTGGAAGTATTCTTGATTTTATGAAACTAGAACTTATAGAATTTATGAAGAACACTTAGAACTTGAAGATAGAACTTGAGAGAGATCACTTAGATGTAGAAAATTAAAGAATGAAAGTGTTTGTAGGTGTTTTTGGTCGTTGGTATATGGATTAGATATAAAGGATGTGTAATTTTGTTTTCATGTAAATAAGTCATGAATGATTACTCATATTTTTGTAATTTTATGAGATATTTCATGCTAGTTGCCAAATGATGGTTCCCACATGTGTTAGGTGACTCACATGGGCTGCTAAGAGCTGATCATTAGAGTGTATATACTAATAGTACATACATCTAAAAGCTGTGTATTGTACGAGTACGAATACAGGTGCATACGAGTAGAATTGTTGATGAAACTGAACGAGGATGTAATTGTAAGCATTTTTGTTAAGTAGAAGTATTTTGATAATTGTCTTGAAGTCTTTAAAAAGTGTATGAATACATATTAAAACACTACCTGTATATACATTTTAACTGAGTCGTTAAGTCATCGTTAGTCGTTACATGTAAATGTTGATTTGAAACCTTTAAGTTAACGATCTTGTTAAATGTTTTTAACCCAATGTTTATTATATCTAATGAGATGTTAAATTATTATATTATCATGATATTATGATATATTAATATATCTTAATATGATATATATACATTTAAATGTCGTTACAACGATAATCATTACATATATGTCTCGTTTCGAAATCATTAAGTTAGTAGTCTTGTTTTTACATATGTAGTTCATTGTTAACACACTTAATGATATATTTAAATATCATTTTATCATGTTAAATGAAGTGTATCAATATCTTAATATGATACATATGTATTTAGTAGACGTTATCATAACGATAATCGTTATATATATCATTTCGAGTTTCTTAACTTAGTAATCTCATTTCTTATGTATATCACACATTGTTAGTATACTTAGTGAGATACTTACTCATCATAATCTCATGTCAACCATATATATATATATATATATATATATATATATATATATATATATATATATATATATATATATATATATATATATATATATATATATATATATATATATATATATATATGTCTATATATACCACAACATGTAGTTTTTATAAATTTGTAACGTTCGTGAATCGCCGGTCAACTTGGGTGATCAATTGTCTAAATGAAACTTATTTCATTTAATCAAGTCTTAACAAGTTTGATTGCTTAACATGTTGAAAACATTTAGTCATGTAAATATCAATCTCAATTAATATATATAAGCATGGAAAAGTTCGGGTCACTACAGTTGACATGTATCATGTAATTGAATTAAATGCCAAGAATTGAGATATTAGTCATGCACATCACATGTCTAGTATATGCTTTAAGTCCTGCTTATTAAATGATATGCAATACTTGTCTTAACCTGCTTAGGGATAATAATTGGTCTATGATTGTTATCTTGATTTGTGTTAATATAAGTTATGAAACTTGCCTACTATGATTCTCGTATGAGTTATTCGTTCATGTAGCTGCTTTTATTTATAATTGTTTAATTTGAATCTTTTACTTTATTGCTTTATATTGTTTATCTTAAATCATCTCTTTCCTAAGAGATAAGAATCTATCCCATAAAAAACATAAAAATATATCATTAGTTCTTTAATAAGAGCTAAGCTATAAACAACTTATAACGCATCTACACTCTCTTGGGACGATAACCTAAAATACTACCTCTGATCGGGTTTTGTTGCTCGTTAGAGTGTTAAAAGTGTAATAATAAAGGTTATATAAATATAAAAGTTTGAAAGGAAAATTAAGCACTGCACACTTTTGCACATCACACATGTTATCATATTTGGATCCATCGTAACGATCGAGTCTTTGGGAAAGACAATCGTAGCTCTTCAAAGATCGTGTCTGACATTCAATCAAAAAGTTTCGAATGGATAAATTATGAAAGGACCCGTTCATATACATTATAAACGATTCACAATAGTTGATTACATTGCGAGGTATTTGACCTCTATATGATACATTTTACGAACATTGCATTCGTTTTTAAAAGACAAATTTTCTTTACATCGAAAATTGACAGGCATGCATACCATTTCATAATATCCACTATCCAACTATAAATTGATTTAATAATAATCTTTGATGAACTCAATGACTCGAATGCAACGTTCTTCGAAATATGCTATGAAAGACTCCAAGTAATATCTTTAAAATGAGCAAATGCACAGCGGAAGATTTCTTTAACACCTGAGAATAAACATGCTTTAAAGTGTCAACCAAAAGGTTGGTGAGTTCATTAGTTTATCATAATCATTTGTTTCCATCATTTTAATAGACCACAAGAATTTCATTTCCAGTTCTCATAAATATACGTCCCATGCATAGAGACAAAAATAATCATTCATATGGTGAACACCTGGTAACCGACATTAACTAGATACATATAAGAATATCCCCTATCATTCCGGGATCCTCCTTCGCACATGATATAAATTTCGAAGTACTAAAGCATCCGGTACTTTGGATGGGGTTTGTTAGGCCCAATAGATCTATCTTTAGGATTCGCGTCAATTAGGGTGACTGTTCCCTAATTCTTAGATTACCAGACTTTAATAAAAAGGGGGCATATTCGATTTCGATAATTCAACCATAGAATGTAGTTTCAATTACTTGTGTCTATATCGTCAAACATTTATAAAGCAGCACATGTATTCTCAGTCCCAAAAATATATATTGCAAAAGCATTTAAAAAGGGAGCAAATGAAACTCACCATACTGTATTTCGTAGTAAAAATACATATAACGTCATTGAACAAATGCAAGGTTGGCCTCGGATTCACGAACCTAAATTAATTATATATATTTATGTGTTGGTCAATATTTGTCTAACAAATTAGGTCAAGTCATAGTGTACCACAATCCTAATGCTCGAGACTAATATGCAAAAGTCAACAAAAGTAAATTTGACTCAAAATAATTTCCAAAAATCTATACATGATTAATATATAGTTTAAATATCGTCATTTTATATTTTTAAATATTTTTAAAAGATTTATTAGAGTAAATAATATAATTTATTTATTAATAAATAAAATTTTATATTAAATTTATATAATAAAATATACTTTTATATATATTAAGTAATAAAATTTATAGGGTTCATTTAATATCATAAAGATAATATGATAGGTATTATTAAAGTAAGTTATTACACGTAGTAAAATATGTTTGTATCACATATTTATTTGATAAAATAATATCTATAATGATAGTAAGTAAAAGTTGTATTATTTTGTAATAATAATTATTATTATAAAAATATCAATATTTATAATTACTAAGATGACATTATGATAAAACGATAATTCTAATTATGATAATTTTAATATTTACGATAATTTTTAATATTATCTTTTAAATAATAATAATAATG
This sequence comes from Rutidosis leptorrhynchoides, assembly GCF_046630445.1. NCBI lineage: Eukaryota > Viridiplantae > Streptophyta > Magnoliopsida > Asterales > Asteraceae > Rutidosis > Rutidosis leptorrhynchoides. The sequence continues at coordinate 245,291,274 of NC_092334.1, read as the reverse complement.
ATATTTTATAGTAACAATGACATTTCTATTAAAATGATAATTTTTGTTAAAATGATAGTTTTAATACTAACGATACTTTTAATAATAATAGTAATGATAAAAATAATAAGAACGATAATTTTATCTAAATCAATATCTTATAATATTTTAATTTCATCATGATACTCTTACTCATTATTTCCTAATCGTTTCATTTAATAGCTTTTAATCGTCTTTTATATCGTGTTCATAATAATGATAATAATAGTAATCAAAATAATTAGGTGTTACAAATATTTGTTTTAATTACACTAATATTAATAATGATAGTTACTATAACATTATTAACGATAATACTAATAATTATCTTAATGATAATATAGTAATAATAATAATAACAATAACAATAACCATTTTTAAATAATGATATATATATATATTAATAATGATAATAATAATAATAATAATAATAATAATACTAATAATAATAATAATAATAATAATAATAATAATAATAATAATAATAATAATAATAATAATAATAATAATAATAATAATAATAATAATAATTGGATAATAATAATAATAATAATACTAATTATAACTTTAACGATAATAACGATAGTAATAATAAAAAACAATTTTTAATGATAAATCCCTTTTATTGATAAAGATAATAATAATGATAATAATAAGACAAAACTAGAACGACAATAAAAACGACAATAATAATAATCATTTTTAATAAAAATATCGAAAATTCAATTGATTATAACTTCTAATCCGTTCATCGAAACTATTCGATATCTAAAGGAAAAGTTCTTAATTTTTCGCTAGCTTTCCAAGGACATGCATATCTTATACCTTATCTCAACCGCAAGTGTAACTAATTCAAGATTCAACCTAACCTGTCTAAGGACAATATCAAAAGTACAAGCATGCATAATCCTAAATACTCGAGCACTAGTCAGGGATACACTACTAGTATGTAAAAGTTAAATTATGAGTACTCACGTATCAATATTGAGATTCAATATTGCAGGAAAGGTACGTAGATGAAACGGAAATGATAAACACTATATTGACCTCACGAGCATACCCATGAACCATACTCAATCACCTCCATAGCTATAACCCATAATTTCCTTAATCCTATCCTACTCGAAAAACAATTTCGAAATCACTCGGACAGCACTCCGTCGTAATATTTTATGTATACTAATAATATCTTGAAATAATACGGAGTAAATATATATATGTAAATCGATTGAGAGAGTTTAGAGAAAAATATTTTCAAGTTTCTATGAAATAATGAAACCTACTGAATTCTATTTATAATAGATTTTTGAATTATTAAAGTAAATTATTAAAGTATGAATTATTAAAGTGAATTATTAAAGTATGAATTATTAAAGTGAATTATTAAAGTATGAATTATTAAAGTTAAAGTAAAGTAAAAATAAAGTAAAGGTAAAGTTTAAGTATAGTAAAAGTATAAAACTTTGTACGTATAATACGCGTATAAATATATATAATATTAATTTAAATCGTTATATATATTTAATAAAATAAAATATAAATATCGTTATGTTTATCCTACTAGTTAAGTAATGAGTTGTCAAAAGTGGTTCTAGATATTTATAAAAGTTATTTACGTTTTAATAATAAAGTTCTTTTTAAACTGAAAACGTTTTTGTACGTTTGAAACTAAATAGATCAATCGAGTCTTTATGAGATTCAATCTTCCACTATCCTTTGTCTAGTTCTCAATGACTGACAATTTGTTCTTATTTATAAATCACTTTACCATTTTCCGAATATTGTTAAAATGGAAAGATTTCTCAAATCAACGTGGGCCTTTCAACAGAGACTTGTAATCATAATTCAATATATCTGATAATTCAATCATTTGATCTTATCTTCTAATTCCATTGATAAACATTTTGAAACAGATACAATCATATAAAGTATTTAATCTAATATTTTGTTTACGTTTCCATTTATAATATATATACACATATACATATATAATCATATTCGTTTAATGGTTCGTGAATCGTTGGAACTTGGTTGAAGTTGAATGAATGTATGGACATAGTTTAAAATTCTTGAAATTTAACTTAACAAATATTGCTTATTGTGTCGGAAACATATAAAGATTAAAGTTTAAATTTGGTTGGAAATTTCCGGGTTGTCACAGTACCTACCCGTTAAAGAAAGTTCGTCCCGAAATTTGAGTGGAAAGGTCGTGAATGATAATAAGTATGTTTTCATGATGCATACGGGCTGAAAATTAGAGTTTTATCATCAGCGAATAATTTGGATAAACAATCCATTTATATGAAGAGTACGAATGAAGCTAACATAGAAGAGTAAAATGAGTAAGTGTAGATTCATCTTATCATTTGACGTAGATATGATTGATTCTCAGATTTCAAGGGATTTGAAGAAAATCTTCTTAATAAGATTTGACTCTCCGGTAATCAAGGGAATTAGGATCCGCTTTAAATGCGATCGTCCATTTTAATTGTTCTGTCAGAGATTTTCTTATAAATTCACCTCCTTCATTTCCTTACAACTCACACCTTCTGTTGATGCATTTTATGCAAGTCCCTAGACATCTACCCACGTCCATTGCAGGTACAACAGTTTATAGGCCACCATGATTGCTCGTTATTATCCTATCTGTGTTTGTATGTGGTTACAGGAACTGCAGGAACGAGATTTAGATGTTTTACTATGTTAGACTTAGTCAGATGTATGAGTGAAGCCTCACTAGTACGGCTGACAGGCTCATACGCACGGTTGATGCTGAGCTAAGTCACAATTACAACCTAAATGAGAAGACACGAGTGAGTGATCACCCTTACGGCTGATGAAGCCAACTCGTACGTGTGATGAATGAATCGTATGGGTGAGTCAACAGCAGGGGTATATAAAGTCTTATGTTCTTCATTTTAGGTTAAGCCTCTCATTTGTTACACACACTCAGATCTAGTGAGCTCCTCCGATTCTCTCTCAGCCCAAATCACCTAGGTGGTGAATAATAGCTCTAGGTGTTGATCTAATCACACTTGATTTAGTTGTGGTTTGACTAAATTAATAAATAAAAAACTTAACCTATTCACTAGAGGGTTTGATTCACTTATTCCGCCATTGTGTGAGTTAAATCTATTGATTTCTAAGTTCCTATTCATGTTTCATCACCTTCTAATCTTTCCCCCTCAACTCATATTTTAAAGTATTCATCAATATGCTCCATCCAGTTCTGATTCTCGATATACTTCTAACTTTCATATCGGTCATTCTTCTTTTTCATCTACCGCCAGAAGAATCTATTTACTTCTACTATACTCTTAGGTTTATAGTGTTTCTAGTTCTCCCGTGTCTTTATATTGCTATATGCATAGATATATATGGTTTATAATTTCTGGTTTGTCGTTGGGCTTTATATGTTCCCTTATATTTCAAAGTCTCTGCTTCTGTCTTCTATAATCATTATCATTCACAGTTAATGCTCTCTTTTATTTGCTGCAATTTATACCCCAATTTCTATTTCGGAGTTTTGTCCTTTCGTTTCTTCTTCTTGCGATTAAGCACCGCTTGTAATGGTCCAGAATTCACAGATATGAATTTCGAAATGAACATTGTTAATGTTCTAGGAAGGAAATTGTGATGGCACGATCTTGACTTGTCAAATTACTAGAATACCTTGGAAAAGGCCGAATCATCAAGAAATATTTTCTTGATATTTTAGAGGTTAAATAGAATACAAGAGTCGTATAACATGGCACATGATGATGTTATGATCTGTGAATCATCACGTTCCATTTAGAAACTCAGCATGACTTACTGTAATATAATCACATTGATCAAGTGTCATTATATTATACTAATTCATGCTTCAATTCCCAACACTACTTCAAAATATTCCTATTTTAAACTTGAATGTTTCAGAATTTAGAAACTAAAATAGTTTCTTTTATGATGTAATACAGATAGCGCGAAGAGGTAAATGATTTCAAATAAGAAAAATTAAGAAAATATCTTCAGAAATATGGAGGATATTTATAATGAAAGATATGATGATATTTTAGAATTTATAATATCAGAGGATGATGAAGAATATTGTCCGCAGGGGTTTAGAGTCAGGAGCAAGGTATTCCTTAATGACTTCAGCAGGTACTGAATTATTTGGATCCTTTAAAGTCAAGTTCAGTCTTTGTAATTTGTCCACAGCCTCCTTCCTACTTTGCTCAATCCGTTTTCCAGTTCCAAAACTTCTCTTTTTCTGCGCTTTGCCAGCACACTTCATCATTATCATCCAGCTTTTACCGTTTAAAGTCGTTTATAGTTTTTGCTGCTTCATCAGCATTTTTTCCATTTTCGGAGAACTAATTCGTAGTTCGGAGTGTTTTTCAGAAACTTCACATTCAAATTAAGTCCAGAAGATAGACGTTATATATACACATATAACTGTTGGCGTAGACATGCTGCGAGATTTCAAAATACTGATTGCTAATTCCCAATGATTCGTATGGCAATTCTCATTACAAGATGCGAATGAGTAAATGATGGGGTTTCAATGAATAATTATAATGACTTTTTGGAGAGGCTAAAGTCAAAGGGTAATGAAGTTGTTGGTACATCTGCTAATAATGTGGTGGAATGTAAAAGGTTCCCTGGTAACGATGGTGTATATCTCAAGGTTATAATAAGGTTAGTCTGACTGAAAAGTCAAAGTTGACTTGCTGAAGCTGTGACAAAACTGGCTACTTTGAATAGGAGTCGCAAAGTTATTTTTGCTAATGAATGCCAAAGAATCTGACGCGGATACGTTGTTTAAACTTTTACTTTGGTTTCAAGAGTTTTTCGGGTACATAACTGTGGGTAACATGGGGTTGGATCATCATCTCGATTGCTCATCATTCGAAGTGTCTTCAGAAATTTTCGAAGGGTTTGAACACAGATTGTAATCGTTAACATACATTTGATATTCTAATACAGTTTTGAAGTCAAAATATAGCTTGTGAAAGATGTAAGGATCTAAGAGTGATGATTTTGGTCATATCTTAAGTTGAATTTTGAGATTTCAAAATCAGAATATGTAATTAAATTTTGAATGAGTATGGTTGTTTTGATTTCTATAAAAGAATGTATATTGTTGTGAAAGTAGGGAGTATAATGGATTATATGCTGAATCAGATTCGAAGAATGTAACATATTAATTGTGAATTTATATATCTCTCGGGTATTACCTACCCGTTAAAAAAAATTTCACATTTAATATTTTGTACAAAAGAATTTTATTACAGTCTTTATGAAAATATATATATATATATATATATATATTTTCTTCAGATGTAACATAGATTTAATGAGTTAATGTTAAATTAAACTCATTTGATTTACGGTTGAAACTAGAATTGAATATTCCCTAAAGGCTTTAAAAAGTACATAACTTTTACGTAGTATTTCTTTAATGACATTGAAATTATGAATCAATACTTCGTTATTTGTTGATGTATGATGTTCGGTTCATGGAATTCTTGTGAATTTCGCAAAGTACGAATGATGTTATCTGAAAAGTTTCGGGTACATCGATGATGAAAGTGTAAAATCAAATATATACTTGATTTATTATGAATTGGAATTTGTTGAATTGCGACAGAGATTGTAGTTAACGCTGGTTAAGTTGCGGCCGAAGGACGTACATTATTGCATATTTGTAATATGAATTAACCGAGTAGTTAAGATTCACACACAATAGCTTAGCACGGAAAGATTTATTTCAAAGTATATATATATATATATATATATATATATATATATATATATATATATATATATATATATATATATATATATATATATATATATATAATATACATATAATTTCTTCAGAGGGAATGAGTTAATTCTTCATAACTCGTTGATACAATATACACGTTATTGATTCGTAATGATGTCCACAGTGATTCTTGAACTGACGGAGTTTGTGATGTTATCGGTGTTGTTGATTCGGATGTTAACTGTACTGACAATGCTGGTAACGCTGACGGTACTGTTGATGCTGTTGGTAAAGCAAGTTTAGCTTGTTAATCACACACCATTTTTGTCAGGGTTTCTACTCTTCCTTCTATCATTTTGGTTCGCTTAACTGATTTATGGTTAGGGCTAGATTAGATAATCTCTAAGACTTTAGAGATTACATAATCGTCGCGGAATGTTTCTCCAATGAAGTTATGAATTAATACTTCGTCAGTTATTGTTGTTGGTACTCCTTGGTATCTATGGTGCGTATGACGTTGATGCTCGTGGGACAGATTGTGAAGTTGAGGTTTACGACGCGGTTGTGGTTGGAGGTGGTAATGGTACTGTTGGCGTTGATGATGGTGGTACTGGTTATGCTGCTGATGCTGCTGCTGGTGTTTGTAATCTATGCACTATATTCTCCAAAGCCACTACCCGAGCGCGAAGCTCGTTGACTTCTTCTATTACACCGGGGTGATTGTCGGTTCGGACGAGCGGATAAATAAAATCTAAAATTTGATGTAATATATAATCGTGACGAGATACTCTAGAAATGAGCGAGAAAATGGTGTTTCGGACAGGTTCGTCGGTAAGTGCTTCAGGTTCTTCGTCAAGAGGGCAATGTGGTGGATGGATGGGATCACCTTCTTCTTGTCTCCAATGATTGAGGAGGCTACGAACCCATCCCCAATTCATCCAGAATAGGTAATGACTGATTGGTTGATCTATTCCGGTCACACTGCTTTCGAAGCTTGAATGGGATTCCATTTCGGAATCTGAGTGACTTGAACTGATGACGAATTCCATTTCGTACGATTGGATAAAGGATTTTTTTTTTCGATATGAAATGATTTTGGCTAACGGATGGTATTCTAATTACATAGAATATATATATATATATATATATATATATATATATATATATATATATATATATATATAGATCAAAAGATTTCGTAGATTACGGAGGACTTTGCGGGATATGTCAGGCAAAGTTTAAAGTAACAGATACAATAAGATATGATTTAGCAGATATGCTAAGATATGAATTTTTTCTATACACTATTCATGCAATCAATGCAGCAAGACGTGTCTTAGACTAAAAATGATAAGCAGGTAATTTCCTGAGGATGATAAGTAGTTAATTTTCGACACAAAATGATAAGCAAAACTTTTGACCTGCAGACACGGTCGAAGTCCAGACTCACTAATGCATCCTATCGACTTATCAGTTAGACACACTAATGCAGACCTGGTTTGCTAAGACCACCGCTCTAATACCAACTGAAAGGACCCGTTCATATACATTATAAACGATTCACAATAGTTGATTACATTGCGAGGTATTTGACCTCTATATGATACATTTTACGAACATTGCATTCGTTTTTAAAAGACAAACTTTCTTTACATCGAAAAATGACAGGCATGCATACCATTTCATAATATCCACTATCCAACTATAAATTGATTTAATAATAATCTTTGATGAACTCAATGACTCGAATGCAACGTTCTTCGAAATATGCTATGAAAGACTCCAAGTAATATCTTTAAAATGAGCAAATGTACAGCGGAAGATTTCTTTAACACCTGAGAATAAACATGCTTTAAAGTGTCAACCAAAAGGTTGGTGAGTTCATTAGTTTATCATAATCATTTATTTAAATCATTTTAATAGATCACAAGAATTTCATTTTCAGTTCTCATAAATATACGTCCCATGCATAGAGACAAAAATAATCATTCATATGGTGAACACCTGGTAACCGACATTAACTAGATACATATAAGAATATCCCCTATCATTCCGGGATCCTCCTTCGGACATGATATAAATTTCGAAGTACTAAAGCATCCGGTACTTTGGATGGGGTTTGTTAGGCCCAATAGATCTATCTTTAGGATTCACGTCAATTAGGGTGACTGTTCCCTAATTCTTAGATTACCATACTTTAATAAAAAGGGGGCATATTCGATTTCGATAATTCAACCATAGAATGTAGTTTCAATTACTTGTGTCTATATCGTCAAACATTTATAAAGCAGCGCATGTATTCTCAGTCCCAAAAATATATATTGCAAAAGCATTTAAAAAGGGAGCAAATGAAACTCACCATACTTTATTTCGTAGTAAAAATACATATAACGTCATTGAACAAGTGCAAGGTTGGCCTCGGATTCACGAACCTAAATTAATTATATATATTTATGTGTTGGTCAATATTTATCTAACAAATTAGGTCAAGTCATAGTGTACCACAATCCTAATGCTCGAGACTAATATGCAAAAGTCAACAAAAGTAAATTTGACTCAAAATAATTTCCAAAAATCTATACATGATTAATATATAGTTTAAATATCGTCGTTTTATATTTTTAAATATTTTTAAAAGATTTATTAGAGTAAATAATATAATTTATTTATTAATAAATAAAATTTTATATTAAATTTATATAATAAAATATACTTTTATATATATTAAGTAATAAAATTTATAGAGTTCATTTAATATCATAAAGATAATATGATAGGTATTATTAAAGTAAGTTATTACACGTAGTAAAATATGTTTGTATCACATATTTATTTGATAAAATAATATCTATAATGATAGTAAGTAAAAGTTGTATTATTTTGTAATAATAATTATTATTATAAAAATATCAATATTTATAATTACTAAGATGACATTATGATAAAACGATAATTCTAATTATGATAACTTTAATATTTACGATAATTTTTAATATTATCTTTTAAATAATAATTCTATTTAAAATAATAATAATAATGATATTTTATAGTAACAATGACATTTCTATTAAAATGATAATTTTTGTTAAAATGATAGTTTTAATACTAACGATACTTTTAATAATAATAGTAATGATAAAAATAATAAGAACGATAATTTTATCTAAATCAATATCTTATAATATTTTAATTTCATCATGATACTCTTACTCATTATTTCCTAATCGTTTCGTTTAATAGCTTTTAATCGTCTTTTATATCGTGTTCATAATAATGATAATAATAGTAATCAAAATAATTAGGTGTTACAAATATTTGTTTTAATTACACTAATATTAATAATGATAGTTACTATAACATTATTAATGATAATACTAATAATTATCTTAATGATAATATAGTAATAATAATAATAATAACAATAACAATAACCATTTTTAAATAATGATATATATATATATATTAATAATGATAATAATAATAATATAATAATACTAATAATAATAATAATAATAATAATAATAATAATAATAATAATAATAATAATAATAATAATAATAATAATAATAATAATAATAATAATACTAATTGGATAATAATAATAATAATACTAATTATAACTTTAACGATAATAACGATAGTAATAATAAAAAAAACAATTTTTAATGATAAATCCCTTTTATTGATAAAGATAATAATAATGATAATAATAAGACAAAACTAGAACGACAATAAAAACGACAATAATAATAATCATTTTTAATAAAAATATCGAAAATTCAATTGATTATTACTTCTAATCCGTTCATCGAAACCATTCGATATCTAAAGGAAAAGTTCTTAATTTTTCGCTAGCTTTCCAAGGACATGCATATCTTATACCTTATCTCAACCGCAAGTGTAACTAATTCAAGATTCAACCTAACCTGTCTAAGGGCAATATCAAAAGTACAAGCATGCATAATCCTAAATACTCGAGCACTAGTCAGGGATACACTATTAGTATGTAAAAGTTAAATTATGAGTACTCACGTATCAATATTGAGATTCAATATTGCAGGAAAGGTACGTAGATGCAACGGAAATGATAAACACTATATTGACCTCACGAGCATACCCATGAACCATACTCAATCACCTCCATAGCTATAACTCATAATTTCCTTAATCCTATCCTACTCGAAAAACAATTTCGAAATCACTTGGACAGCACTCCGTCGTAATATTTTATGTATACTAATAATATCTTGAAATAATACGGAGTAAATATATATATGTAAATCGATTGAGAGAGTTTAGAGAAAAATATTTTCAAGTTTCTATGAAATAATGAAACCTATTGAATTCTATTTATAATAGATTTTTGAGTTATTAAAGTAAATTATTAAAGTATGAATTATTAAAGAGAATTATTAAAGTATGAATTATTAAAGTAAATTATTAAAGTATGAATTATTAAAGTGAATTATTAAAGTATGAATTATTAAAGTGAATTATTAAAGTATGAATTATTAAAGTGAATTATTAAAGTTAAAGTAAAGTAAAAATAAAGTAAAGGTAAAGTTTAAGTATAGTAAAAGTATAAAACTTTGTACGTATAATACGCGTATAAATATATATAATATTAATTTAAATCGTTATATATATTTAATAAAATAAAATATAAATATCGTTATCTTTATCATACTAGTTAAGTAATGAGTTGTTAATATTGGTTCTAGATATTTATAAAAGTTATTTACGTTTTAATAATAAAGTTCTTTTTAAACTGAAAACGTTTTTGTACGTTTGAAACTAAATAGATCAATCGAGTCTTTATGAGATTCAATCTTCCACTATCCTTTGTCTAGTTCTCAATGACTGACAATTTGTTCTTATTTATAAATCACTTTACCATTTTCCGAATATTGTTAAAATGGAAAGATTTCTCAAATCAACGTGGGCCTTCCAACAGAGACTTGTAATCATAATTCAATATATCTGATAATTCAATCATTTTATCTTATCTTCTAATTCCATTGATAAATATTTTGAAACAGATACAATCATATAAAGTATTTAATCTAATATTTTGTTTACGTTTCAAGTTATAATATATATACACATATACATATATAATCATATTCGTTTAATGGTTCGTGAATCGTTGGAACTTGGTTGAAGTTGAATGAATGTATGAACATAGTTTAAAATTCTTGAAATTTAACTTAACAAATATTGCTTATCGTGTCGGAAACATATAAAGATTAAAGTTTAAATTTGGTTGAAAATTTCCGGGTTGTCACAAATTGCAGGTAGAAGAATGGAAATCTAGACTGGCTAAAATGGTCCACCAATCCGAGATTCTTCGATACTAGCTATACAAAAGAAGGAATTGGTTAAGAGCAGGTTTTTTATGCCGGAATCGCTCAATTACTGCTTATATCGGGGCTAAGTGGTATATGGTTTGAATACTTTGTCATTGAATTCTCAGTACTGTATCTAGACTATATTCCAGCTTGTCGGGTACAAGTTGTCTCTGCTATTGGCAGTAAAAGAGTGATAATGACTTTTTCCTGCAAAAAATATCTTTAACCAATGTCCTCTTGTATAGCTAATGTTCATAACTCATTCTTCTCAATGTGTTGTCTTGTATTTCATTAGTCTCTCGTGTTTTTTATTGGTTCTTTGTATTTTTTATACTTGAACCACATTGTTGTAATTCTCTTATTAGTTTTCTAATAAAATGGTTTTTCTTGGCTTTAAAAAAAAAAGAGATTAAAACATCGCCTTAGGATTTATATGTTAGGAATAAGAATTGTAAAACCTTAAGGATTGATAGTTTGCATATTTAACATATATACAGATAAGATTTACACCCTATCCTATAATAATTTGTTTAATATAAGTCTAACATTTATTTTTTTCTTTAATTAATTTTTTCAAAATTAAGGCTTATGATGCCACATAAGATCTCTTTAAAAATAGTTTAAGGAGAAGATGTTATGTAAGAAATTTAAACCTTATTTTATATAATGTATAGATAAATTAATACTCTAAGTTGGTGTTCCGATCATGTTACATAGAAATGTTGATCAACCAGGAAGTTCATGAAATGGTACAAGGTTACAAATCACTAAACTTGGAGAAAAATGATTGAAGCTGTAATCTTGACGGGTACCATTATTAGAACAATAACTTGCATCTCACGAATGTTAACTATTTATTCTGATGAATGTATACCATTCAGATTTCAAAGCCAAAAATATCCGTTAAGTATGTTTCATGTTGGATTATTTCTTTAGCGTCAAGTTTTCACTAATGGCCAACTATATGTTGTACTTTCAATGATTTAAATGAACTGAATGTACCGATTTACAATAAAAATAATTAAATTGACAATTTTACAATAAATGCCCAATAATAATAATCAAATTGACAATTTAACAACAAATGCCCTTTATAAGGGAGTATTGCAATATTTGTAGTTTTTTTTTTTTTTTTTTTTTTTTTTTTTTTTTTTTTTTTTTTTTTTTTTTTTTGAAAGGCAATGTTAGTGGTTAGCACACGAAGTTAATTCACGAAAATCCCCCCCCCCCGAGACTCGAACCCTGGTCTCCTCGAACACCATGTTAACATGGTGACCAATGAGGCAAAGCCCCATTGGCGCAATATTTGTAGTTTAGCTATCTATTTATACCATTTTGATCGTCGTACTATTAAAATGAATACTTCACAAGTAAAATACAATTTGAGGTTTCAGAACTAACTTCTTTCATTTGTTACTTATATTTATGACTGATAAATCTAAGTAACTAACCCTGCGTTCGAATTTACTGTCTGTAGACAAAAAAACGCACAATTTGGGAAATGTTATAATTACATTGTATTTTTTTTATTTTAATTTTGTTCAAATTTGCTCATCTTTATTCTTATCTAGTAATGAAAGTGAATATTTAATTTGTGACATCTCTAAAAGGAATACTAAATTATTGATTTGAGGCGGATGAAATACTAAATATTAAAAAAAAATTAATATTCCGTACATTGCTCAGGCTAAAAAACTAATAATGCTTTGAAAAGTTATATTGTTATTATAAGTTTAGTAATTTTAGAAAAAAGATATTTAAATTCAACAATCAAGATTGCTGACTAACAACATCAATCAATCAATCAATAATAATAATAATAATAATAATAATAATAATAATAATAATAATAATAATAAACAAATTTTTTACTCTTCAAAGTAAACAAATAAAGTATAACTAAACAAATATTTTCTCTTGGACATAGGAAAGAATCTTTAAAGTATTATTGGATATTGGATATTGTTATTCTTTATATTATCTTTCATATGTATTGAGCCACCAATTATTGTTTTACTCCGTTTTATTATGTACATGATGATGATGATGACGTCGACGACGATTAGGTACTTTCCTCTAAAGACATCTTATCTTTCGATTTAAATAATCAAAATTCTTTTTGTAGGATGAATTTTGCAATAATCAAGTATTTATTTATATATATATATATATATATATATATATATATATATATAATATAATATAATTATATAATTGTATATGAAATAATGATCGAAAATCAATTCCGAGATAACATTGTGAGTAGTGACATACATTTCAGTATATATTTTTATTCTTCATATAATTTGAATAATATAAATTATCCATTTAAATACCTCCTGCCTCAAAAAATTGTGTACCTCACTATTTTAATTTTTTTAGAAATATTATCTCTTATTTTAAATAATAATAAATACTATTAAAGTTTCCTACTATGCCTTTTTATTATTAGAAATGTATAATTAATTATGTCAACTATTTTAATAATCACCATTCAAAACAATCTTTTTTTTAATTATTATTCTTTAAACAACTCGTTTTAATTAAATATCTCATTTAGTTAAGGGCAAATTAACAATCTGATAATACATCTTAAATCTAAGAAAACTTCATTTCATACATTTTTTAGGACAAATTAACAATCTGATAATGAAGGAAAAATTAACAAAGAAATAAAAAAAAGAATAATAAATAAGCTTGCCTCGTTTACACCTCTAGCATCTTTGTGTGTGAAACAAAAAAATGTGAAGACAGAGGTAAGGTGAAGATAAATTCCTTTTTGGGGGTTTGATAATAAAAAAGGAGGCCAAGTGTCAAAGTGAATTTGGATAAAGTTTAATTTTTTTTTTATTTTCTTTTATGATAAGGTTTGTAAATGATAAGATATCATGTGTTATGTCAAACAAGTAGATCTCATCATCCCAACTACCTCCCTTTTCACAATAAAATACGTGGTAATAAGAGTACTCCCATCGGTCCGTCTATGGACCCATCTTTGAGCTAGCCGTTCAACGGCTCCAATATTAGCAAACCGTCATCACTCCGTCATCATTGACCCGTGCTTCACTTTTTCATTGGATGAAAATTTGGAAGACGGATGATATGTATTAAATTGTTATACATTTTGTCTCATCACTTGTACCTGTAAATAATTAATTAATTTAGTGAGTGTGAGGAAGTGTGTGATGAGTACGTCATGGATGTTAGCGTTTAGTCTTTGGTATGTCATGGGATGAAAGAGGATAGAAAGTGCTGATGTGGCGCTGATGTGTCAGGCATTTTATCCATGACGGAGTGTCATGGATAAGAATGCTCTAACTACTCCGTAATAAGTAGTATATTTTTCATAATTTTAAATCTTTCACTTAGTTCCTTCCAATTATTTTTTTTTTTTTTTTTTTTTTGCATAAAAATTGAAAACTTTTATAATCTATAGAAGATTCAACAAAAAGATGAAAACTTTCGAAAACATACATATCATACAATCGAGCATATACTAAACAATCAACTAAAACTTAAGCTCACAAAAAAACAGAACAAAACTAAAATGAAGAAAGACCTAGATAAACGAATACAATACAAATGAACACTCGTATAACTAGATGACATCCAATGTAGACGAAAAAGTGTAAGATTAAGAATCATCTAGCATAAAAAAAACGACCGACGATTTGCAAACACCAAACTTAAGCGTCTTTGATAAATTCACCAAACGCTTCCATTTCCGCAACTTGAACGATTTTCTTCCTTGCATCCTTTTTAAGTTGTTTATTATGCATCGAAGTCGTAGAAGGATCACTACCCTGTTGTGTCACAATATGAGTCTGATACTCATGTTAATAAAATTATAAAAAAGTTAAAAAAATCTTAAACCAAATGAGCTTGTCAAGGTGTTCGAGTCAAACGAAATAAACTAGCAAATCTTGGATGCAAAATTCGCTATTCGAAAATTAATCGTTCGGAATTTTAGAAAGGCTAATTGGTAATTCGGGGATTAATCAGCTTTTTATACTTTAAAAAATAAATTTCAATATTATTTCCATATTATATTTTTATGGAAATAATAGAAAATACTACTCCTTATTTCATAATTTATTGTCCAATATTTTTTTTTTTTTTTTTTTTTTTGTAATTTTTAAAACTAACTGTAAACTTCTATAATGAATAGATGAAAATAATTAAGTGTTTATGCCTTTAATATATACATATACATATAAGACAAAAGTAAGTAAAAAGTAAAATGTAAAATTGTAAGACTGACAAGTTCAACCCTTTACACTTGTGTATTGGGATGAGGGTGTGGAGGTCTCAAGTTCGAGTTCATCCTGTTAAAAATATTCGTGGAATTTATTTCCTGAAAGCCAGATTGCCCCGTGCAGGTTTTACCGACACGTACTCAAGACCTAGGTCCAACCTGTCTGCCCCTCGGGATGGTTTAAGGTTCGGATCCTTGTAATACGATTCAGGTTTCCGCCTGAAACTGCGTGCTTTTTTAGCAAATTAAAGTATTCGATAACAACAACTTTCGTTTAAAAAAATTAATGAATTTTCTTAAATTTTGCTTTTTTTTTTATGACAATAAAATTGGGTCGTACGAGTACCCTACCAGTCTAATACACTATATACACCACATGTATTTTCTATATGGCACATAAATGTTTTCACGAAGCACCAACTTTGTAATGAAATGAATATACTATTTAATTATATTCTCATATAAGAAACTGTTTTGGTCACAAAAGTTCACTATTTACGACTTTAGAGAGCTTACAAAAAAAAGTCTTGAGTGTGTTTGGATGAAATTAGCTAGAGCTTGTAGCTGTAGTTGGAGCTGGAGCTTATGGAAGCTGGAGCTTATCCTTAAAATTGGTAGCTGGAGCTTATTAGGAGCTTATTATTTTTCATAAGTGTTTGGTAAACTAGCTGGAGCTTATTTTCCAATTCATAAACTCTACTTTTTTTCATAAGCTACTAGAAGTAGGGTGTAGTGACCCGAACTTTTCCATGTTTATATATATTAATTGAGATTGATATTTACATGATTAAATGTTTCCAACATGTTAAGCAATCAAACTTGTTAAGACTTGATTAATTGAAATATGTTTCATATAGACAATTGACCACCCAAGTTGATCGGTGATTCACGAACGTTAAAACTTGTAAAAACTATATGATGACATATATATGGATATATATATATAGTTAACAAGATACTATGATAAGAAAACATATCATAAAGTATATTAACAATGAACTACATATGTAAAAACAAGACTACTAACTTAATGATTTTTAAACGAGACATATATGTAACGATTATCGTTGTAAAGACATTTAATGTATATATATCATATTAAGAGATATTCATACATGATAATATCATGATAATATAATAATTTAAAATCTCATTTGATATTATAAACATTGGGTTAACAACATTTAACAAGATCGTTAACCTAAAGGTTTCAAAACAACACTTACATGTAACGACTAACGATGACTTAACGACTCAGTTAAAATGTATATACATGTAGTGTTTTAATATGTATTTATACACTTTTGAAAGACTTCAATACACTTATCAAAATACTTCTACTTAACAAACATGCTTACAATTACATCCTCGTTCAGTTTCATCAACAATTCTACTCGTATGCACCCGTATTCGTACTCGTACAATACACAGCTTTTAGATGTATGTACTATTGGTATATACACTCCAATGATCAGCTCTTAGCAGCCCATGTGAGTCACCTAACACATGTGGGAACCATCATTTGGCAACTAGCATGAAATATCTCATAAAATTACAAAAATATGAGTAATCATTCATGACTTATTTACATGAAAACAAAATTACATATCCTTTATATCTAATCCATACACCAACGACCAAAAACACCTACAAACACTTTCATTCTTCAATTTTCTTCATCTAATTGATCTCTCTCAAGTTCTATCTTCAAGTTCTAAGTGTTCTTCATAAATTCCAAAAGTTCTAGTTTCATAAAATCAAGAATACTTTCAAGTTTGCTAGCTCACTTCCAATCTTGTAAGGTGATCATCCAATCTCAAGAAACCTTTGTTTCTTACAGTAGGTTATCATTCTAATACAAGGTAATAATCATATTCAAACTTTGGTTCAACTTCTATAACTATAACAATCTTATTTCAAGTGATGATCTTACTTGAACTTGTTTTCGTGTCATGATTCTGCTTCAAGAACTTCGAGCCATCCAAGGATCCATTGAAGCTAGATCCATTTTTCTCTTTTCCAGTAGGTTTATCCAAGGAAATTAAGGTAGTAATGATGTTCATAACATCATTCGATTCATACATATAAAGCTATCTTATTCGAAGGTTTAAACTTGTAATCACTAGAACATAGTTTAGTTAATTCTAAACTTGTTCGCAAACAAAAGTTAATCCTTCTAACTTGACTTTTAAAATCAACTAAACACATGTTCTATATCTATATGATATGCTAACTTAATGATTTAAAACCTGGAAACACGAAAAACACCGTAAAACCGGATTTACGCCGTCGTAGTAACACCGCGGGCTGTTTTGGGTTAGTTAATTAAAAACTATGATAAACTTTGATTTAAAAGTTGTTATTCTGAGAAAATGATTTTTATTATGAACATGAAACTATATCCAAAAATTATGGTTAAACTCAAAGTGGAAGTATGTTTTCTAAAATGGTCATCTAGACGTCGTTCTTTCGACTGAAATGACTACCTTTATAAAAACGACTTGTAACTTATCTTTCCGCCTATAAACCTATACTTTTTCTGTTTAGATTCATAAAATAGAGTTCAATATGAAACCATAGCAATTTGATTCACTCAAAACGGATTTAAAATGAAGAAGTTATGGGTAAAACAAGATTGGATAATTTTTCTCATTTTAGCTACGTGAAAATTGATAACAAATCTATTCCAACCATAACTTAATCAACTTGTATTGTATATTATGTAATCTTGAGATACCATAGACACGTATACAATGTTTCGACCTATCATGTCGACACATCTATATATATTTCGGAACAACCATAGACACTCTATATGTGAATGTTGGAGTTAGCTATACAGGGTTGAGGTTGATTCCAAAATATATATAGTTTGAGTTGTGATCAATACTGAGATACGTATACACTGGGTCGTGGATTGATTCAAGATAATATTTATCGATTTATTTCTGTACATCTAACTGTGGACAACTAGTTGTAGGTTACTAACGAGGACAGCTGACTTAATAAACTTAAAACATCAAAATATATTAAAAGTGTTGTAAATATATTTTGAACATACTTTGATATATATGTATATATTGTTATAGGTTCGTGAATCAACCAGTGGCCAAGTCTTACTTCCCGACGAAGTAAAAATCTGTGAAAGTGAGTTATAGTCCCACTTTTAAAATCTAATATTTTTGGGATGAGAATACATGCAGGTTTTATAAATGATTTACAAAATAGACACAAGTATGTGAAACTGCATTCTATGGTTGAATTATCGAAATCGAATATGCCTCTTTTTTTTTAAGTCTGGTAATCTAAGAATTAGGGAACAGACACCCTAATTGACGCGAATCCTAAAGATAGATCTATTGGGCCTAACAAACCCCATCCAAAGTACCGGATGCTTTAGTACTTCGAAATTTATATCATATCCGAAGGGTGTCCCGGAATGATGGGGATATTCTTATATATGCATCTTGTTAATGTCGGTTACCAGGTGTTCACCATATGAATGATTTTTATCTCTATGTATGGGATGTGTATTGAAATATGAAATCTTGTGGTCTATTATTATGATTTGATATATATAGGTTAAACCTATAACTCACCAACATTTTTGTTGACGTTTTAAGCATGTTTATTCTCAGGTGATTATTAAGAGCTTCCGCTGTCGCATACTTAAATAAGGACGAGATTTGGAGTCCATGCTTGTATGATATTGTGTAAAAACTGCATTCAAGAAACTTATTTTGTTGTAACATATTTGTATTGTAAACCATTATGTAATGGTCATGTGTAAACAGGATATTTTAGATTATCATTATTTGATAATCTACGTAAAGATTTTTAAACCTTTATTGATGAAATAAAGGTTATGGTTGTTTTAAAATGAATGCAGTCTTTGAAAAACGTCTCATATAGAGGTCAAAACCTCGCAACGAAATCAATTAATATGGAACGTTTTTAATCAATAAGAACGGGACATTTCAGTTGGTATCCGAGCGTTGGTCTTAGAGAACCAGAAAATTTGCATTAGTGTGTCTTATCGAGTTTGTTAGGATGCATTAGTGAGTCTGGACTTCGACCGTGTTTTCTTTAAAAATGATTTAACATTTTTGTTGGAAACTATATATTTTTAACATATGAATATTATGTGATATATTAATCTCTTAACGTGTTTGATATTATGTGATAGATGTCTACCTCTAGAACAAGTCCCATTGACTCACCTAATAATAATGAAGAGTCAAATGTAAATTGGAATGATTTGTGGACTGATTCACAAGTTCCCGAAGAGGAACCGGAAGAAGAGTCGGAACCGGAAGAAGAATCAGAACCGGAAGAAGAATCGGAACCGGATGAAGAAATAGAACCGGTGGGGGAAATAATAAAACGGTTAAGTAAAAGAAAATCCTCAACCAACCGACCAAAGTTAATTATGGTCAATGGTGTTTCCGCCAAGGAAGCAAAATATTGGGAGGATTACCAATTCTCCGATGAATCGGATTCCGACGAGAATTTCGATGATGTTATAGAAATTACCCTAACTGAATTTAAAAAGGCAAAAGAAAATAATAAGGGAAAGGGCATAAAAATAGAGAAATCTAATTCCAACCCCGATGAACTTTATATGTATCGTCAACCCCCGAAGTCCTTAAGTTGTAACAAAGACCCGGGAACCTCTAAACCACCAGGTTTTTCTAAACCAATGTGGACAACGACGGCTCGTATTAGGGGAACATCATATATCCCTAGAAACTTGGCAAAAACGAACCAAAATCGAAGAAGAAGAAACGAGCGAGTCGGAATAAGATAGTTGTATTCGTGTGGTGTAATATATGTAATATAGTGTTCTTATGCTTTATGATATATGTAAAAATTGCTTGTATTAATAAGTATTTTTTTATAAATCTAACTCTTGTCTATTTTACAGTTTAAAAACACAAAATGGATAGACAACCCAATATTTTAAGAGACCTACCCGGAGACATGATTGATGAAATCTTGTCTAGAGTCGGCCAGAATTCTTCGGCACAACTATTTAAGGCGAGATCAGTTTGTAAGACATTCGAAGAACGTTCCAAGAATGTCTTGGTTTATAAGAGACTTTCGTTTGAAAGATGGGGGATATCACATTGGGAAACCCATAAGTTACGATGTGTTTACTTTGACGCATATATTGCGGGGAACCCAAATGCTATTTTACGCAACGGGTTAAGAAATTATTTTGACTCAATATATCCGAATATTGGACTTCGTGATTTAGAAAAAGCGGCTAACATGCAACATAAAGAAGCATGTTATGCTTACGGATTAGTAATGTTCGCTTCTCACCAAAGTGAGAACAAGAACATCGGGCTACAACTATTAAACAAAACGTTTCCACAAGTGACGGAGTCGGTAATTGGGGTAAGAAATGAGGTTTTTAGATTATTACGGGACTGTTGGACATTACGTAACCCTCGTCCCTTTGATGACGTTACAACACGCTGTCTTATCAACGGCCATAACGGTTATGTTGCACAAGACCAAGGATGGGAAGTAATCCTAGTAAAACCAGAATGCATGACTTGTTTCTGGACGTATGAATTACGTGTCTTTATTGCCTTTGCTGAACGACTTGTGTACTAGCTAGAATTGTCTTCACAACTATCTTGTATCAAAGTTATTGTGTGCTATATTTCATGCTTTATGTAAAATAAGCGGTATTGTAAGTTTGTAAAATATTGTATAAAAGTTTGAACGCGAAATATTATTATAATCAGTTTTTCATATAGAATTGTAGTAGTTGAATTGTATATTAGCTACTAAGTATGAACTTAACGGGTAGGTACTACCCGAATTTAAACTTATAAAACGCTAATATGAAGAAAAAGCTTTTATAAATGAGTTCATATTATGCTACGAAATACTATTAACTACTCTTAATATTCTGTATGATTAACTTGTTCCATTTAACTATTTTGAAGGAAATGGCACCGACTACTCGACACACCGTGAATATGAATGAAGAGGAATTCCGTACTTTTCTAGCTTCAAACATAGCCGCAGTACAGGCTGCGCTACATACCAACAATAACCTTGGATCTAGCAGTACAGGAAATCGTGTAGGATGCACCTACAAAGAATTCACTGCCTGCAAACCTTTGGAATTTGATGGAACCGAAGGACCGATCGGATTGAAACGATGGACCGAGAAGGTTGAATCGGTGTTTGCCATAAGTAAGTGTACTGAAGAGGACAAAGTGAAGTACGCTACACATACCTTCACAGGTTCTGCGTTAACATGGTGGAATACCTATCTAGAGCAAGTGGGACAAGATAATGCGTACGCACTACCGTGGTCAGCATTCAAGCACTTGATGAACGAGAAGTACCGTCCCAGAACCGAGGTCAATAAGCTCAAGACAGAACTTAGAGGGTTACGAACCCAAGGATTTGATATTACCGCGTACGAAAGACGATTCACAGAATTGTGCCTATTGTGTCCGGGAGCATTCGAAGATGAGGAAGAGAAGATCGACGCGTTTGTGAAAGGATTACCGGAAAGAATCCAAGAAGATATAAGTTCACACGAGCCCGCCTCCATACAACAGGCATGTAGAATGGCTCACAAACTAGTGAACCAGATTGAAGAAAGAATTAAAGAACAGACTGCTGAAGAGGCCAATGTGAAGCAAGTCAAAAGAAAGTGGGAGGAAAACGGTGATAAGAATCACCAATACAACAACAACAGCAATTACAACAATAATCGCAACAATTATCCCAACAATCGCAACATCAATCGCAACTACAACAAACGGCCTAACAACAACAACAACAACAACAACAACAGCAACTACAACAATCATCCCAACAACAATAATAACCGCAACAACAACAACAATCAGAAGCAGCTATGCCAAAGGTGTGAAAAGAATCACTCGGGGTTCTGCACCAAATTTTGCAACAAGTGTAAAAGAAATGGTCATAGCGCGGCGAAGTGTGAGGTCTACGGACCAGGGGTTAATAGAACGAAAGGAACAAATGGTGTCGGAACGAGTAATGGCGGAGCAAGTAGTGTCGGAGCAAGTTATGCCAATGTAGTTTGTTATAAATATGGAAAACCAGGCCACATTATTAGAAATTGCCCGAACCAGGAGAACACGAATGGACAAGGCCGTGGAAGAGTTTTCAATATTAATGCGGTAGAGGCACAGGAAGACCCGGAGCTTGTTACGGGTACGTTTCTTATTGACAATAAATCTGCTTACGTTTTATTTGATTCGGGTGCGGATAGAAGCTATATGAGTAGAGATTTTTGTGCTAAATTAAGTTGTCCATTGACGCCTTTGGATAGTAAATTTTTACTCGAATTAGCAAATGGTAAATTAATTTCAGCAGATAATATATGTCGGAATCGAGAAATTAAACTGGTTAGCGAAACATTTAAGATTGATTTGATACCAGTAGAGTTAGGGAGTTTTGATGTGATAATCGGTATGGACTGGTTGAAAGAAGTGAAAGCGGAGATCGTTTGTTACAAAAATGCAATTCGCATTATACGAGAAAAAGGAAAACCCTTAATGGTGTACGGAGAAAAGGGCAACACGAAGCTACATCTTATTAGTAATTTGAAGGCACAAAAACTAATAAGAAAAGGTTGCTATGCTGTTCTAGCACACGTCGAGAAAGTACAAACTGAAGAAAAGAGCATCAATGATGTTCCCATTGCAAAAGAATTTCCCGATGTATTTCCGAAAGAATTACCGGGATTACCCCCACATCGATCCGTTGAATTTCAAATAGATCTTGTACCAGGAGCTGCACCAATAGCTCGTGCTCCTTACAGACTCGCACCCAGCGAGATGAAAGAACTGCAAAGCCAATTACAAGAACTTTTAGAGCGTGGTTTCATTCGACCAAGCACATCACCGTGGGGAGCTCCTGTTTTGTTTGTCAAGAAGAAAGATGGTACATTCAGGTTGTGTATCGACTACCGAGAGTTGAACAAACTTACCATCAAGAACCTCTACCCACTACCGAGAATCGACGACTTATTTGATCAACTACAAGGCTCGTCTGTTTATTCAAAGATTGACTTACGTTCCGGGTATCATCAAATGCGGGTGAAAGAAGATGATATTCCAAAGACTGCTTTCAGAACACGTTACGGTCATTACGAGTTTATGGTCATGCCGTTTGGTTTAACTAATGCACCAGCTGTGTTCATGGACCTTATGAACCGGGTGTGTGGACCATACCTTGACAAGTTTGTCATTGTTTTCATTGATGACATACTTATTTACTCAAAGAATGACCAAGAACACGGTGAACATTTGAGAAAGGTGTTAGAATTATTGAGGAAGGAAGAATTGTACGCTAAGTTTTCAAAGTGTGCATTTTGGTTGGAAGAAGTTCAATTCCTCGGTCACATAGTGAACAAAGAAGGTATTAAGGTAGATCCGGCAAAGATAGAAACTGTTGAAAAGTGGGAGACCCCGAAAACTCCGAAACACATACGCCAGTTTTTAGGACTAGCTGGTTACTACAGAAGGTTCATCCAAGACTTTTCCAGAATAGCAAAACCCTTGACTGCATTAACGCATAAAGGGAAGAAATTTGAATGGAATGATGAACAAGAGAAAGCGTTTCAGTTATTGAAGAAAAAGCTAACTACGGCACCTATATTGTCATTGCCTGAAGGGAATGATGATTTTGTGATTTATTGTGATGCATCAAAGCAAGGTCTCGGTTGTGTATTAATGCAACGAACGAAGGTGATTGCTTATGCGTCTAGACAATTGAAGATTCACGAACAAAATTATACGACGCATGATTTGGAATTAGGCGCGGTTGTTTTTGCATTAAAGACTTGGAGGCACTACTTATATGGGGTCAAAAGTATTATATATACCGACCACAAAAGTCTTCAACACATATTTAATCAGAAACAACTGAATATGAGGCAGCGTAGGTGGATTGAATTATTGAATGATTACGACTTTGAGATTCGTTACCACCCGGGGAAGGCAAATGTGGTAGCCGATGCCTTGAGTAGGAAGGACAGAGAACCCATTCGAGTAAAATCTATGAATATAATGATTCATAATAACATTACTACTCAAATAAAGGAGGCGCAACAAGGAGTTTTAAAAGCGGGAAATTTAAAGGATGAAATACCCAAAGGATCGGAGAAGCATCTTAATATTCGGTAAGACGGAACCCGGTATAGGGCTGAAAGGATTTGGGTACCAAAATTTGGAGATATGAGAGAAATGGTACTTAGAGAAGCTCATAAAACCAGATACTCAATACATCCTGGAACGGGGAAGATGTACAAGGATCTCAAGAAACATTTTTGGTGGCCGGGTATGAAAGCCGATGTTGCTAAATACGTAGGAGAATGTTTGACGTGTTCTAAGGTCAAAGCTGAGCATCAGAAACCATCAGGTCTACTTCAACAACCCGAAATCCCGGAATGGAAATGGGAAAACATTACCATGGATTTCATCACTAAATTGCCAAGGACTGCAAGTGGTTTTGATACTATTTGGGTAATAGTTGATCGTCTCACCAAATCAGCACACTTCCTACCAATAAGAGAAGATGACAAGATGGAGAAGTTAGCACGACTGTATTTGAA
Source organism: Rutidosis leptorrhynchoides (assembly GCF_046630445.1). Taxonomy (NCBI): domain Eukaryota; kingdom Viridiplantae; phylum Streptophyta; class Magnoliopsida; order Asterales; family Asteraceae; genus Rutidosis; species Rutidosis leptorrhynchoides. The sequence goes on along the minus strand of NC_092334.1, from coordinate 245,266,285 downwards.
GGAAGTCGTCTCCAGACATGGAATACCAATCTCTATTATCTCTGATAGGGATGGCAGATTTATTTCAAGATTCTGGCAGACATTACAGCAAGCATTAGGAACTCGTCTAGACATGAGTACTACCTATCATCCACAAACTGATGGGCAGAGCGAAAGGACGATACAAACGCTTGAAGACATGCTACGAGCATGTGTTATTGATTTCGGAAACAGTTGGGATCGACATCTACCGTTAGCAGAATTTTCCTACAACAACAGCTACCATTCAAGCATTGAGATGGCGCCGTTTGAAGCACTTTATGGTAGAAAGTGCAGGTCTCCGATTTGTTGGAGTGAAGTGGGGGATAGACAGATTACGGGTCCGGAGATTATACAAGAAACTACCGAGAAGATCATCCAAATTCAACAACGGTTGAAAACCGCCCAAAGTCGACAAAAGAGCTACGCTGACATTAAAAGAAAAGATATAGAATTTGAAATTGGAGAGATGGTCATGCTTAAAGTTGCACCTTGGAAAGGCGTTGTTCGATTTGGTAAACGAGGGAAATTAAATCCAAGGTATATTGGACCATTCAAGATTATTGATCGTGTCGGACCAGTAGCTTACCGACTAGAGTTACCTCAACAACTCGCGGCTGTACATAACACTTTCCACGTCTCGAATTTAAAGAAATGTTTTGCTAAAGAAGATCTCACTATTCCGTTAGATGAAATCCAAATCAACGAAAAACTTCAATTCATCGAAGAACCCGTCGAAATAATGGATCGTGAGGTTAAAAGACTTAAGCAAAACAAGATACCAATTGTTAAGGTTCGATGGAATGCTCGTAGAGGACCCGAGTTCACCTGGGAGCGTGAAGATCAGATGAAGAAGAAATACCCGCATCTATTTCCAGAAGATTCGTCAACACCTTCAACAGCTTAAAATTTCGGGACGAAATTTATTTAACGGGTAGGTACTGTAGTGACCCGAACTTTTCCATGTTTATATATATTAATTGAGATTGATATTTACATGATTAAATGTTTCCAACATGTTAAGCAATCAAACTTGTTAAGACTTGATTAATTGAAATATGTTTCATATAGACAATTGACCACCCAAGTTGATCGGTGATTCACGAACGTTAAAACTTGTAAAAACTATATGATGACATATATATGGATATATATATATAGTTAACATGATACTATGATAAGAAAACATATCATAAAGTATATTAACAATGAACTACATATGTAAAAACAAGACTACTAACTTAATGATTTTTAAACGAGACATATATGTAACGATTATCGTTGTAAAGACATTTAATGTATATATATCATATTAAGAGATATTCATACATGATAATATCATGATAATATAATAATTTAAAATCTAATTTGATATTATAAACATTGGGTTAACAACATTTAACAAGATCGTTAACCTAAAGGTTTCAAAACAACACTTACATGTAACGACTAACGATGACTTAACGACTCAGTTAAAATGTATATACATGTAGTGTTTTAATATGTATTTATACACTTTTGAAAGACTTCAATACACTTATCAAAATACTTCTACTTAACAAAAATGCTTACAATTACATCCTCGTTCAGTTTCATCAACAATTCTACTCGTATGCACCCGTATTCGTACTCGTACAATACACAGCTTTTAGATGTATGTACTATTGGTATATACACTCCAATGATCAGCTCTTAGTAGCCCATGTGAGTCACCTAACACATGTGGGAACCATCATTTGGCAACTAGCATGAAATATCTCATAAAATTACAAAAATATGAGTAATCATTCATGACTTATTTACATGAAAACAAAATTACATATCCTTTATATCTAATCCATACACCAACGACCAAAAACACCTACAAACACTTTCATTCTTCAATTTTCTTCATCTAATTGATCTCTCTCAAGTTCTATCTTCAAGTTCTAAGTGTTCTTCATAAATTCCAAAAGTTCTAGTTTCATAAAATCAAGAATACTTTCAAGTTTGCTAGCTCACTTCCAATCTTGTAAGGTGATCATCCAATCTCAAGAAACCTTTGTTTCTTACAGTAGGTTATCATTCTAATACAAGGTAATAATCATATTCAAACTTTGGTTCAACTTCTATAACTATAACAATCTTATTTCAAATGATGATCTTACTTGAACTTGTTTTCGTGTCATGATTCTGCTTCAAGAACTTCGAGCCATCCAAGGATCCATTGAAGCTAGATCCATTTTTCTCTTTTCCAGTAGGTTTATCCAAGGAAATTAAGGTAGTAATGATGTTCATAACATCATTCGATTCATACATATAAAGCTATCTTATTCGAAGGTTTAAACTTGTAATCACTAGAACATAGTTTAGTTAATTCTAAACTTGTTCGCAAACAAAAGTTAATCCTTCTAACTTGACTTTTAAAATCAACTAAACAAATGTTCTATATCTATATGATATGCTAACTTAATGATTTAAAACCTGGAAACACGAAAAACACCGTAAAACCGGATTTACGCCGTCGTAGTAACACCGCGGGCTGTTTTGGGTTAGTTAATTAAAAACTATGATAAACTTTGATTTAAAAGTTGTTATTCTGAGAAAATGATTTTTATTATGAACATGAAACTATATCCAAAAATTATGGTTAAACTCAAAGTGGAAGTATGTTTTCTAAAATGGTCATCTAGACGTCGTTCTTTCGACTGAAATGACTACCTTTATAAAAACGACTTGTAACTTATTTTTCCGCCTATAAACCTATACTTTTTCTGTTTAGATTCATAAAATAGAGTTCAATATGAAACCATAGCAATTTGATTCACTCAAAACGGATTTAAAATGAAGAAGTTATGGGTAAAACAAGATTGGATAATTTTTCTCATTTTAGCTACGTGAAAATTGATAACAAATCTATTCCAACCATAACTTAATCAACTTGTATTGTATATTATGTAATCTTGAGATACCATAGACACGTATACAATATTTCGACCTATCATGTCGACACATCTATATATATTTCGGAACAACCATAGACACTCTATATGTGAATGTTGGAGTTAGCTATACAGGGTTGAGGTTGATTCCAAAATATATATAGTTTGAGTTGTGATCAATACTGAGATACGTATACACTGGGTCGTGGATTGATTCAAGATAATATTTATCGATTTATTTTTGTACATCTAACTGTGGACAACTAGTTGTAGGTTACTAACGAGGACAGCTGACTTAATAAACTTAAAACATCAAAATATATTAAAAGTGTTGTAAATATATTTTGAACATACTTTGATATATATGTATATATTGTTATAGGTTCGTGAATCAACCAGTGGCCAAGTCTTACTTCCCGACGAAGTAAAAATCTGTGAAAGTGAGTTATAGTCCCACTTTTAAAATCTAATATTTTTGGGATGAGAATACATGCAGGTTTTATAAATGATTTACAAAATAGACACAAGTATGTGAAACTGCATTCTATGGTTGAATTATCGAAATCGAATATGCCCCTTTTTTTTTAAGTCTGGTAATCTAAGAATTAGGGAACAGACACCCTAATTGACGCGAATCCTAAAGATAGATCTATTGGGCCTAACAAACCCCATCCAAAGTACCGGATGCTTTAGTACTTCGAAATTTATATCATATCCGAAGGGTGTCCCGGAATGATGGGGATATTCTTATATATGCATCTTGTTAATGTCGGTTACCAGGTGTTCACCATATGAATGATTTTTATCTCTATGTATGGGATGTGTATTGAAATATGAAATCTTGTGGTCTATTATTATGATTTGATATATATAGGTTAAACCTATAACTCACCAACATTTTTGTTGACGTTTTAAGCATGTTTATTCTCAGGTGATTATTAAGAGCTTCCGCTGTCGCATACTTAAATAAGGACGAGATTTGGAGTCCATGCTTGTATGATATTGTGTAAAAACTGCATTCAAGAAACTTATTTTGTTGTAACATATTTGTATTGTAAACCATTATGTAATGGTCATGTGTAAACAGGATATTTTAGATTATCATTATTTGATAATCTACGTAAAGATTTTTAAACCTTTATTGATGAAATAAAGGTTATGGTTGTTTTAAAATGAATGCAGTCTTTGAAAAACGTCTCATATAGAGGTCAAAACCTCGCAACGAAATCAATTAATATGGAACGTTTTTAATCAATAAGAACGGGACATTTCATAGGGTGTGTTTGAACGAAAGTAGCTGGAGCTGGAGCTTATGAGTAGGAGCTGGAGCTGAAGCTTATTTTTGAACCTGGTAACTGGAGTTTATTATTTTTTATAAATGTTTGGTAAACTAGCTGGAGCTTATTTTTCAGTTCATAAGCTCTACTTTTTTTCATAAGCTACTACAAGTAGCTTATTTTTTCAGAGCTTATGATTTTCATAAGCTCTACTTTTTTTGTCTACCAAACAAAGCTTATGATTTGGAGCTTATTAAAATCATAAGCTCAAACTCCCATAAGCTTCAATAAGCTCCAACAAGCTACGCGCTAAACACACCCGTAGCTTATTTTTCCAGAGCTTATGATTTTCATAAGCTCTACTTTTTTGATCTACCAAACGAAGCTTATGACTTGGAGCTTATTAAAATCATAAGCTTAAGCTCTTATAAGCTTCTATAAGCTCCAACAAGCTCGTCACCAAACACACCCATAGTCTACTCATAAAATGAGTCGAAAATTCGAGCCCGAAAGGAAACCAACAAATTATATACCAAATTAATTAACTCAAATTCCAAAATAAATTAGTGGTTTTAATTAACTAAAAATATAAAGCAGGTTATTTGTTGATTCACTCGATATATTATTTGTTTCTATTTGACTTTTTTGGGTAAGCAACGGATATTAATATCCCACGTGTCACTAAACTCCACCTCAAACACACGCAAAAGAAACGTGGTGTTCATGCAAATCAACCTTAAACGTGTTCACAATACCTTTCGAAATTTAAAATGTTAGACCCTCATGTGACGGTATTAATCATTAGTTTTTTTTTTTTTTTTTTTTTTTTTTTTTTGAAAAGCAAATACTTCTATTCGCATGGCAAATAATGTAAGAAGAAACCTACTAACGCATATTAAGTAGGCAACACAAAACTCAAACAATTACAAGGAGATGCTTAGGTAGCATCCATTCTACTCACAACCTAACTAAGGTAACATGACGGATTATGAAACCAGTTATGCCATTCTAGAGATTTTTCTTTGATTCTCTTTGCGACCCATTCAAAGCTTGTGGTTTGGATCTCGTTTAATACATTCGGAGTACTCCAACCTTTGTTTTTGAAAATCAAAAGGTTACGATTTTTCCAAATGAGGTAGCAACTTATCCATACCACCGCTTGCCATATTAGTTTACCCGAGTCTGATCCTTGTTGCATCGCACTTAGTTGAAGTATCTCATCGAGGGAGTGACTCGAATTAAACCCGATTTCCCACCATGCGTATATTTTTCTCCATATTTCCTCAACATTTTTACACGATGATAACAAATGATCTACCGTTTCAACATCATTGACACAAAGAGGGCACCGGTAATTAGTTAATTTGATTAGGACCTGAATAGGTATAAAAACCTTCAATGAGTTGTTAGGATAGACTAAATTTCAATGTCGATTGTCTACGATATTTTCTTTTATCCAAAACCACAAATTTTTGTTAATGCTTGAAAATAATAATAATAATAATAATACATGTTTGATAATTTTTCATGGTAAATAATCGAATTTTTGTTTGAAGATTTTACAACGATGACGGAAGGATTAGGATATTAGCATTTTAGTCCTTGGAGTTTAAATTATTTCACTACTAACCCATACCTTTTGGTTTATAGGTTTTCAAATTTCAATAGAGAATTTAAGTTTAAATAGTTGCTGATTACATTTTAATGGCTTTTATAAAATCAATTGTTAATATTAATTATTAACTATAAAAGCTAATAACAATTGCCTCTAGACTAGATGTGAGCCCAGATGGTCGTTATAAATTCATGTTATATATATATATATATATATAAACGATATAGGTTCGTGAATCCGAGGCCAACCCTGCATTTGTTCAATATAGTCATATGTATTTTTACTAAAAAATACATTAGGTGAGTTCATTTGCTCCCTTTTTACTCATTACATTTTTGGGCTGAGAATACATGCAAATGCTTTATTAACTGTTTTACAATATTTATATGCGTGAGTTCATTTGCTCCCTTTTTACTCATTACATTTTTGGGCTGAGAATACATGCAAATGCTTTATTAACTGTTTTACAATATTTATATTCGTGAGTTCATTTGATTCCCTTTTACTCTTTACATTTTTGGGACTGAGAATACATGCGCTGTTTTTACAACAGCTTTATTGAATGCTTTTGAAATATATTTTGAACTGCGAATACATGAAATGCTTTTATAAATGTTTGACAAGATAGACACAAGCAAAATATTCCTCAAATGAATTATTATGCAGACAGAAGTTCTGCGTATTATTATTGAATTATGTGGACATGATAATTGCCACCATTGAATTATGTGGACATGATAATTGCCACCATTGAATTATGTGGACATGATAATTGCCACCATTGAATTATGTGGACATGATAATTGCCACCAATTGAAGTGAATATTATATATCGAGAGAATGATTTTTATACACAGGTTATGTGTATGATATTTTGCACACGAGATATGTGTACGATTACTAAGATTTATGAAAAATGGGTTCGTACACGAGAAAGGTGTACTGTATTTAAAAGATATCGCATGTACATTACAGGTGGGTATAGGATTCGGGCCCATTTGTACCATGCAGGATTTAAATCTTGTGGTCTATCAAAATGATGAATTTTATTTTTTTATGATAAACTTATGAACTCACCAACCTTTTGGTTGACACTTGAAAGCATGTTTATTCTCAGGTATGAAAGAAATCTTTCGCTGTGCATTTGCTTATTTTAAAGATATTACTTGGAGTCATTCATGACATATTTCAAAAGACGTTGCATTCGAGTCGTTGAGTTCATCAAGATTATTACTAAGTCAATTATAGTTGGATATATTATGAAATGGTATGCATGCCGTCAATTGTCGATGTAATGAAAGTTTGTCTTTTAAAAACGAATGCAATGCTTGTAAAATGTATCATATAGAGGTCAAGTACCTTGCGATGAAATCAATTGTAATGTATTCGTCCAGATGGATTAGGACGGGGCATTTCAGTTGGTATCAGATTGGCGGTCTTAGCGAACCAGGTCATGCATTAGTGTGTCTAACTGATAGTTGTTTAGATGCATCAGTGAGCCTGGACTTCGACCGTGTCTGCATGTCAAAAGTTTTGCTTATCATTTAGTGTCGAAAATTATTTGCTTATCATCCTTAAAGTCTAGACACGTCTTACTGCCTCTATTGCATAAACTGTGTATAGATAAATTCATATCTTAGCGTATATGTTACTGTAGACTTTTCCTGACAGTTTTCGTAGATTCCTCCATAACTTATGGATTTTAGTATTATATATGCATATGTAAATTATGTAATGCAGGGTACTAATCTACATCTTATAATCTATTTCCTATAAAAAAAAATCCTTCATCTGATCGTAATCCCTCAACCAGTTCGAGTCCCTCAGATTTCGATAGCTATTCCGATAGTTATTCCGACAGCTATTCCGATATGGAGTTTCACCTAAGCTCCGAAAGCAGTGTCACCAGAATGAATTAACCAATTCATCTGATGGGTTCGTAGCCTACTTAATCATTGGAGACAAAAAGAAGGTGATCCTTTCCATCAACCAAATTCACCTCTTGGCGAAGAACCTGAAGTACTTACCGGTGAACCAGTCTGAAACACCATTTTCACCCTCATTCCCTGAATATCTCACCACGATTATATTCTATCTATAATTCTAAACCTTATTCATCTGCTCGTTTCGACCGACAATCATCCTGGAGTAATGAAAGAAGTCCACGAGCTTCGCACCCGAGTTATAGCCTTGGGAAATATGGTGCAAAACGTACCAGCTTCAGCAACATCATCGGCACCAACAGTACCATAAACAATCTACGCCTCAACATCTCATTTTGTACCTCGAGCATAATCATCGTTCTACGAATCTTTCTACATCGTTTATCTTCGTTCTACATGACGATTATATAATTTCTAATGTTTTAGAGATTATGTACTTTAGTTGTAACCGTAAATTAAATGAGTTTAATATTATATTAACTCATTAAATCCTTGATTACATCTGAAGAAAATATATATGTATATATATTTTTTCATAATGATTGTAATTAAAAATTCTTTTGTACAAACTGTTAATGATGAAAATATTTTAACGGGTAGGTAATACCCGAGGAATATTTAGATTTCACATTAATAAGTTTCACTGTACATTCTTCGAATCAGATTCAATAGTCATTTACTATCCTACTTACATCCACCGATATACAAATCCGTTCACCACAAGATAACCATGTTCATCCAATTTTATATTGGGATTTTGATTTATCAGAATCCAACAAGTGGCATAATGAAGAAAATATTTGACAAAATAAAATTTGTTAGAAACAGACAAATTAACTATGAGGAATTTTGTTAAGAATCCACGCTAACTGTTCCTAGCTAATTGTTCCTAGCTAACTGATTATATTTTATTTATCGCAATTTACATTCTCGCAATTTTATTTATCGTCATTTAATTTCTGTATTTATTTTACGCTCTTTAAATATCGGGACACGTATACAAGGTTTTGACATATCATATCGACGCATATATATATATATATATATATATATATATATATATATATATATATATATATATATATATATATATATATATATATATATATATATATATTATTTGGAATCACCATAGACACTCTATATGCAGTAATGATCGAGTTCTCTATACAGGGTTGAGGTTGATTCTACAATAATATATATACTTTGAGTTGTGATCGAGTCTGAGACATGTACACGGGTCACGACACGTATTAATTAATTCGAATATTATATATTAAACTATATATGAATTGTTGAACTACAAATTGTGGACTGCTAACTGTGGACTACTAACATTGGACAATTAAAATGAATTAAAATATTGATTATAACATATGAAACTAAATATTCCTTCAAGTTTGCCACTTGATTTCATCTTAAACCTCATTTGTATCTTGACGATTACAATCTGCGTTCAAACCTTTCATGATTCTTGAAAATACCTCAATCGAGAGGATGAACCAACTGCACCTCATCTACGGAAGAAAAGACTGATGCATATAGTTATGTACCTGAAAACATTCGGAACCTGAGTAAACGTTTAACACGTATCTGTGCTAAATCCTTTAGTGTTATTATTACCCAAAATAACTTGGTGATTCCTTTCAAAGTAGCAAATTTTGTCACAGCTCCAGCAAGTCAACTTCAAATTTTCGTCCGAAACAACCTTATTATAGCCTTGATATATATGCGTGCTCTTTTATTGTTACCGAGGAACCTTTTATATTCCACCATATTACCAGCAGATGCACCAGCAACCTCGTTGCTCTCGGCTTAAATCTCTCTGATAAATCATTATATTTATTCATTGAAACCATATCATATACTCATCCGCATCTAGTAACGAGAACTGACATACCAATTACCGGGAATCAGCAATCAGTACTTTGAAAACTCACCGCATATCTACATCAACAGTTATATGTATAACATTTATCTCTTAGAATTATGATCTTTCATTCTGAAAAGCACCCAGTCTGCAAATCAATACTCTGAATGTTGAAAAAAAAACTGAATGAAGCAGCAGAAACCATAGACAACCGTAAACGACCTTAATCATCAGAAGTTTGATGATAAAGAAGCTCAGAAAAGTTGGAACTGAAAAACGGATTGAACTAACCACGAAGAAGACCAAGGACAAATACAAGGACCATACCCTATATTCAAAGAATCCAGGAAATTCTGGATCCGTTGAAATCTTTAGAGAATATCTTGCTCCGAAGTCATGTTAAAATCTTGCGGAAAATTTTTCTTCATCAACCTTCGAACTTGGAAATTCCAAAATATCATCATAAATATCTTCGATATTTCTGAGGATATTTTCATAAATATTCTCGTCCGAAATTATATACCAATTCGTGGTTCCCGTGTTTCATTATATTGGAAACTTCTGTAAAATCTAAGTTTAATTTATGAATGAATTCTGGAGAAATGTAAAGAAATTGATGCATGAGTTAGTATAATATAATGACACTTGATCAACCTGATTATATTACAGTAAGTCATGCTGAGTTTCTAATGGAACGTGATGATTCACAGATTATAACGTCATCATGTGCCATGTTACATAACTCTTTCATTCTGCTTAACTTCTGAACACATCAAGATAGTATATTCTTGATAGTTCTATTCTCAGTGATTCTGGTAATTTGACAAATCAAATCGTGCCATTACGTTCTTTCTTGTTTATAACATTAAGTTCATTCGAAATTCCATACTTACGAATTCTGGACCGTTACTCGCTTTACTAAATATCGAGAAGATAATAAAAAGGCAAAGAGCTCCAAAATATATGAGAAAATATAAAGCCCAATAACAACACGGAGGTTACAAACCGTAGATATTAATACGAATAGCAATATAAAGACACGGTAGAATTAAGAATAGTATCATCCAAAGGTAATAGTAGAAGTAAACAGGTTTTTCTGGTGGAAGATTGAAAAGAAGATGACAGAAATGATAATTAGGAAAAATATCAAGGATTAGAACTGGGTTAAGCATTTTTACAATCTTTTGGATGTAGGAACTAAGAAATGAAAGTATAAGAATGGTGAGAATAATGGAACAGAAGAGTTTAATTTATAATGGAAATATCAGACAGAGTAATCGAGGCAGATCACCGTATTTAATTATAGAGATCATACTCACCGAAGAATCAAATCTTTTAGATTTCGAAGATTTTCTATAAATCCCTTGAATTCCGGAATTCAATCGTGACTACGTCATCGGTTAAGTCGAATCTTCATTTACTTATTTCACTCTTTTGTGATAGCTTCATTCGTACTCTTCGAATAATCGAATTATTTTACCCATATTACTCAATGATGATAAAACTCTATTTATCAACTCATATTCGTCATGAAAACATTTTTATTGCTAGCCATGACCACCTCACTCAAATTTTGGGACGAAATTTCTTTAACGGGTAGGTACTGTGACGACCCGGGAACTTCCGACTAAATTTAAATTTAATCTTTATATAGTTTCGACACGATAAGCAAAATCTATTAAACCGAGTCTCAAAATTTTTGAACTGTTTCATGAAATCATTTGACCTTCGACCAGTTCCAACGATTCACGAACAATTATTTGTAAATGGATATGTGTGTGTGTGTATATATATATATATATATATATATATATATATATATATATATATATATATATAATAATAATTAGAAATATAATTTTAAATATTGTATGTTGTTGTTACCAAAATTTATCTATGTAAAATAAAACAAAATATAATAATTATTATTTAAAACATATCTATATATATAAATAAAAGTATATTAAAAATAAATATTTAATGATTATAATACTCGTTGGACGTTTTAATTATTATTTAGAGAAGTTTAATTTGAACTTATTTGATTTTTAAATAAATGGTGATCCGAAAATGAGTTCTATAAATTATAGGCTCATTAAAAATATATTTAGGAACTAATTGTTGAATTTTAAAACCTTTTATATTTTACTTAGGGTTGGGAGTGAATAATTAATGTAATTTTTATTTAATAGTTACTGACTAAATTTTATACTATAATGACTAAAATAATTAAATATAATTAATATAAAAATTTAGGATTTTTCCGAAGACTTTTATCCGCCACTGATTAACAATGTAGCATGAAATCCAGTCCGTAAAAGAGGGGCGGCTAATCTTTTCCACACGTTTTGTTGATTGAATTTTATAATAGATTATTATTATTATATTATTATTAATAATTATAAATATATATAGATGCTGTACATGAAAGTAATCAACACCAATAGATTCATTTCTTTCATCCGTGAACTTTGAAATATCAATCATATTACTGTTTCTCCTTTATCTAATTCTTTATATATATACATCCATCCACTTGTTTATGATTCAACAACCATTTCTTTCCTTGTTTTCTTTTTAGTAAACCCACAACATGCATACTACATGCATACATACAGAGAACTTATTTCTCTTGAATTATCACTCAAACCACTCTCTTGTAAACCATCGATTACTTAATTGTTACTTGATGTTTCTCCTTGTTCGACTCTTGTTTGCCTTCCATCAACACCTTCATGACTTCATCACCACCCTACCACACGTCACCCATCAACTGCTATGAAATCGAACACCACCACCCATCTCAATCACTACCACGTTGATAATCGGAAAACACCATCACCGCCATCATTTCCACCCTAAACCCATCGCCATCCTACGTCCATCACCTTCTTCAAAGAATACCATAAAACCACACCCACTTTCTACTTCTAACCCTCTTCCTAATTCGCCCTACAAAAGTTTCTGTTATTAAGAGTTGGTTTAGGTGTTACATCTCGACGAGGTGAATGGGTTCCGCATGTGACGTTGGGATAAAACGTTGATACTCCCATTAAAGCTTCCAAGGTGGTGCTACGGTAAAAAAAAAAAAAACAAACTAGTTGATTCAATACCAAATTTGGAAAATGAAATGGAAGATATCGTTGGTGATATAGTTTATAGAGGTATTTCGGTTGCCTGATGTAACATCGTCATCATCATCAAAGTTCTTGTTTTCTTGCACTTGCACATGTACTACTAGTATATATTGCTTGTGTACGCATGTTTATATAAAGAGGCATTTTAGTGAAGGGTCGTTCACATTTTGAGGTATCTAAAAACCACTATAAGTGCAAATGCTAATCGATTAAAAAAAAAAGAAAAACTTGTGCGTGTAAATTTTGCTTTGCAACTTCCCTTTCTTCTTTTGGTACCCAAAAGCTAGAGCTACCGATAACTTTTGATATCATGTTGGTAATAACATAAAATAAATAAAGACACTTTTGACTACTTTATGTTTTCTATCATATGTTGGGAAAAGAAGATGTAAACTAATCAAAAGAATCATTTCGATACAGGAGAAAGCGGGACATATATAATACAACATCACAAATTAATATGATATCAATGATATGACGATGAGATAATTACTATGATGATGATTGATGAGGAACCGAAACCCCACCTATTGTTTCCTGTACGATTAACCTACTTAATTCACGAATGGACATTGAATCTATATTGAGCTTGAGTAAATTGTTTGGGCTAAACTATTCTTTTGGTGGGCTACTTATTAATGGATCCAATTAATCACAAATGGGTTATCATACTTGGGATCCTTCATCCTAATAGACATGAATATAGGTATATTATTATTATTATTATTATTATTATTATTATTGTTATTATTATTATTATTATTATTATTATTACTAAAAGTATCATTATTTTTAAACTTATCATTTTTATTAAAATTAGTATTATTTTTATCATTATTATTAGTAGTATTATTAATATATTAAATAATTTTTTTTTATAAAAATATATTCATGACATAAAACATAACAATATTAATATTTTTGTAATAAATATTAATTATCTATTTAAAGTATATAAAATAAATATATCTAAATAAGTTATTAATGAAACATATAATATATTAAAATAACCATTATATCACTAATAAAATGTAACTTTGTTCGATTACATTTATATGTGTTTTAATATATATATATAAACGATATAGGTTCGTGAATCCGAGGCCAACCCTGCATTTGTTCAATATAGTCATATGTATTTTTACTACAAAATACATTAGGTGAGTTCATTTGCTCCCTTTTTACTCATTACATTTTTGGGCTGAGAATACATGCAAATGCTTTATTAACTGTTTTACAATATTTATATGCGTGAGTTCATTTGCTCCTTTTTTACTCATTACATTTTTGGGCTGAGAATACATGCAAATGCTTTATTAACTATTTTACAATATTTATATGCGTGTGTTCATTTGATTCCCTTTTACTCTTTACATTTTTGGGACTGAGAATACATGCGCTGTTTTTACAACTTCTTTATTGAATGCTTTTGAAATATATTTTGAACTGCGAATACATGAAATGCTTTTATAAATGTTTGACAAGATAGACACAAGCAAAACATTCCTCAAATGAATTATTATGCAGACTGAAGTTCTGCGTATTATTATTGAATTATGTGGACATGATAATTGCCACCATTGAATTTTGTGGACATGATAATTGCCACCATTGAATTATGTGGACATGATAATTACCACCATTGAATTATGTGGACATGATAATTGCCACCAATTGAAGTGAATGTTATGTATCGAGAGAATGATTTTTATACACAGGTTATGTGTATGATATTTTGTACACGAGATATGTGTACGGTTACTAAGATTTATGAAAAATGGTTAAGTACACGAGAAAGGTGTACTGTATTTAAAAGATATCGCATGTACATTACAGGTGGGTATAGGATTCGGGCCCATTTGTACCATGCAGGATTTAAATCTTGTGGTCTATCAAAATGATGAATTTTATCGTTTTATGATAAACTTATGAACTCACCAACCTTTTGGTTGACACTTGAAAGCATGTTTATTCTCAGGTATGAAAGAAATCTTCCGCTGTGCATTTTCTTATTTTAAAGATATTACTTGGAGTCATTCATGACATATTTCAAAAGACGTTGCATTCGAGTCGTTGAGTTCATCAAGATTATTACTAAGTCAATTATAGTTGGATATATTATGAAATGGTATGCATGCCGTCAACTGTCGATCTAATGAAAGTTTGTCTTTTAAAAACGAATGCAATGCTTGTAAAATGTATCATATAGAGGTTAAGTACCTTGCGATAAAATCAATTTTAATGTATTCGTCCAGATGGATTAGGACGGGGCATTTCACAAAGTTGGTGAAGATTCAAGCTAGAAAGCTTGAATCTTCCATGTTCTTGAAAGATTCATGCTTGAATCAACAAGATATAAGCAAGATCAAAGCTAAAAGGAACTTTGATCTCCATAATATGATGATGATGACCACGAAATTGAAAGGAAAAGAAGAAGAAAAAGAAGACTTACAAGAAGAACTAGAGAGGAAAGAAAGAAAGAATCAAGTGTGTGTGAAAACCAAAATGAGAGCAAGTGTAAAATGGGAGGTAAATGGCTAGTATTTATAAGCAAATGGGATTGACATGGATTGGTGACATGGCACCTATGGTGGCCGTGATTTTGAGGGGAGGGGGAGGGAGACACAACTTTGCTTTATGGATAATGGTTGTCTAAAGTGTGTACTAATGCTAGAATCTCATGTGACAAATAGATAATCCTTATCCATTATGCTAGTATGACTCATTAATTAATTAATTAATTAATTAATTTATTTATTATGGGTCACTAGTAATAATACTTGGGCTAATTAATTGGGTCACTAGCTAGAGTAGGGTGGGCTTGAGCCCAACAAGCTAGAAAGTCCAACAAGACTAACTATTGGGCTTTAGCAATTAAATAAATAAAATTAAGCATCCAAAGGCCCAAGTAATTATTATTATAAAATAATAATTAATATTTCGCTGTCCAAATATTCCGGTTCCGACAAAAGTCAAACGTGCGCGCAGTCCGCGGTTTATTCGTAACGGCAAGTAACACCAACGGTTATAAAGCATCCGGTGGACAAGTTAAACATTCTACATACACTAATGCACGTTTTAAAGTATATATGAATATAAAACACGTTTGCCAAGGTTCTGGAGTAATAAAGTAACACAGAAACGCACAAATACGCAGTTTCGCAAAAATACAAGGCATAAAAGCAAGTCGAAAAAGCCGGATCGTTACAAAGGTTATTAATGATAATAACTATAAAAATATTAATTTTACTGTTAATAATAATTAAGACAATGATTTTAGTAATTACATAATACTATTACTCATGATAATATAAATAATACTTTGTAAAAAATAACAATAACTAATAATAGTAATAATAACAATAATAATAATAATAATAATAATAATAATAATAATAATAATAATAATAATAATAATAATAATAATAGTAATAATAATAATAATAATAATAATAATAATAATAATAATAATAATAATAATAATCAATTTCACATAATAACGATAATACTAATAACAATAATAGTAACAAAAATCATAACAATAATAATGATAATAATTATAATTTTAGTAATAATAATAATAATAATAATAATAATAATAATAATAATAATAATAATAATAATAATAATAATAATAATAATAATAATAATAATAGTAATAGTAATAAAAGAAAGTAAGGCTACCTTAGAAGAAGCAAGAAAAATAAACATCCAGGCCTAGAATCGAACCCGAGACCTCTCGGTTACACATAAACACCCCTAACCATCCTTCCATGTCTGTTTATATGAGATTATACCAGTTTAAATTATATACATATCTAGTTTCTGTTTCATCTTCTTCCTCCCCAATTTATAGTCGACCAGAGGAAACAATTTAACTATAACAACAATTTTTACGCTTTTGTATTTTAAAAATCTAAATTGAAACATAACAATACTTTACTGAATTAAATAAAAAAAATAAAGGAAAGAAACTGCTGCACAGCAGTCTGTTTTCATGAAGAAAAAAAAATATACAAGTTAAAAATTGATTCAACAATCTAGACCATTATAGACCACGAGTTCTTCATGAAAAACGTTCAAAATAGTTATTAGAAACTTACTGGATCGTTAATTTAACTTAACTCATAACAGCAACTTCGAATTTGTAACGACCCTAGAATTTCCAACGTTTATTTATTAATAATTATTATTATTAATACGTGTGATAAAACGAATGTATGTTATTACATTTACATGTTGCCATAATTGCCCGTACTTGACTTTAATTGCCCGAAACGTCTTTGTGACACCCGGAACTTTCACGAATAATATTTTTAGATATTATTTACATTCATGATTAGTTTTATTAATCATTTTAATTAACTATGGTTGTTAGTTAGTTACTTGGGCTTTTAATTGGTTTAACTTGTGAATTAATTGAACTTGGGCTTTATTAGTGTAATGAACTCTTGATGTTAGGCTTCCAAGCCCACCCTACCTTTTAAGTGGACCAACTAGCCCACTCTTCCACATGTAAGTAGTACTTAGACCTTGTAACTAGTTAGTTTTAATAATTGAAATCTAGTTGGCACTTAATCCCCATGTAAACCATCCTTTTAACCAACTTTTGAAGCTTTACTTGCAAGTAACCTTTGAACAAATCCCTCCCCTCTTTTACTGCAGCTGGCCACGGGTTAGGAGACCCTTTTAGGGGTGTTTTTGTGTTCATTTTTCATTACTTCATTCACTAGTTTCATTTACATTTCACACACACACACCTTACTTGCAATTTCTCTCAAAACTTTTTCTCTCTTTTCTCTCTTAACTTTGTAAGTTACAAGACTTCTTTTCTTTCTCTTTTCTTTGCAAAAACCGAATTATATCCACACTCTAATCATCATTCATCACTTGTCTTTGATTGATTGTTACTTGTTTGTAGTTGTTAGTTGTTCTTTACTTGTTACAAGAATCAAATTTCTAGTTAGATTCTTCTTTTATCTTGTAATTATAAGAACACTCAAGAACATAGCTTACTAGTTATGATTCTACATATACTTTCTTAAAAGATTGTAAGTTCATGTGTTGATTACACTCATACTTGAAGTTCATGAAGTAAACTTTAAAGTTTACTTTCTAAAGATCAAACTTTGGTTTGAATCTTTAAAGTATGAACAACCATGAACAAATTACATGTTTACTTAGTTTACTTCTTCATTCTTGCACTTTAATTTCATGTAATTAGTTTAAATGGTCAAGAACTACAAGTTAGCCTTGATCTCATTAATCTTGAACTAAAAGTCAACCTTGAAAGTTCAAGAACACACAAATAAGTTTTCTTTAAATATAACTTTGTATACGTATGCTTGATCTAGACTTTTGGGTCTTGGATCTTCAAGATCTAACTAAGAACTATGTTCTACTACTCATGATCTTGATTAGTTAGTTAACTTTCAAGTTTATAGTTCAATATTTCTTTTATAGTTCATGTAAGTGTCAAACCTAAGACTTTGATGTAACTTTGGTTCATCAAACAACATGCAACTCTTAAGTGAGTTGTGCTTCATGTCTTAGACTTGCACTAGTGTTATGATGGTCAAGACTTGGTTGAGATGATGTAGACACATTAATGAGTTATACACTTGAAGCTATATGCATCAAGGATGAGAACCATGATGAACATCAAGCACCAAGACCACCGGAACTCACTTAAACTTACTGTTTCTGTCCAAACCCTACTGACCTGCTGTCTCTGTAACATACCAGTAGACCTGGGCTACTGAGACCTTTATTTTCAAATATATCTTTTCGAGTAGATAACTTTTCATATAGGACTCATCTTAATCCGAGTGACGGTTTAGGATTTATGGCCCTCCGATCGTCACTATGTCCTTTAACGTTGTGCAGAAATTTCTGACCTACTCGCACTTAGACCGTCACCACGGTTAAACGAAGACGAGTTTGCTTCTGTAAATTTTACCACACTTAAGGGACTCATATATGGAGCCATGGCCACTGGTCTCACCTTAATTCAGTAAGGGTAGAGGCCGTGGTGACTGACGGAAGTCAGCCTTTGTTTTAAACTACTTTCATAAACGAAACTTACTTTACGCCTTATGTTTGATGATGAATGATGATGACCCTTAAGACCTTATTTACATACTTTTAAACCTATTAAGACGATTTACTGACTTAGTACTATTTGACTTAGGTTGAGGACCTTCGGACCGATTACTTGCACACCTTTTCCGAACCGACTTTACGACTACATTATCATTGTGAGTTATAGCATTCCCTTTTTACTTTAACTTATTTTGGGAACTGAGAATACATACGGATTTTATGTTTTACATACTAGGCACGAGTACTTAAACTTATATATGTGTGAGTTATACAACGGCATAAACATTCCCTTTAGCTCAGTAACGTTTAATCATTGGTTCTTGAACTGTGAACGCGAATCTTAGATATGGATCCATAGGGTTTGACATCCCCACTCGGGCTAGTCGCGCTAGCATTTAACGAGTGTTTAATACTTCGTAAACATACGCACTTGCCAAGTGTACTTTCAGGGGGTATAAACGTTAAGTTAGTTACCAAGTGCCCACGGTTAACATATACTTTATCATACTGTTTTGAAACGCTCTTTGTAGCACTGAAATCTCGTGGCCTACCTTACATACTGTTATACTTAAACTATAGCTCACCAATCTTTGTGTTGACATTTTTAATCATGTTTTTCTCAGGTGCTTGAGGTTAGCTTCCGTTGTGTACTAGTCGTGCTGTAGACACCCGCTGCTTAGAGTTGCTATCGCATGAACTACTTTATTTTGCATTCAACCATTCGTACTTTTGAACTATGACTTGTAACGACCATTGTGGTCACATACACTTATTATTTGCTTCTACTTAGTGAAGCATGCTTTTGAAATGTAAAACATTTGATGTCGGTTATGACATCACTTTTTTATCATGAATGCAACTTCTTTAATTAAAGCATATAGTACTTGACCTTGTAATGATCCTGTTGTTGATGATTCGTACACGATGGTTTTGTACGGGGCATCACATTTGGTATCAGAGCATTGGTTGTAGGGAATTAGGTTGCATTAGTGAGTCTAAGATCGACCCGATTAGGATTCACTAATAGGACTAATCTACAACTTGCTAGTTTACTTGTTTCCGCTAAACTTACTGCATGCTACTGCTTGCTTTTACTGCTATATGCCGTATGCTACTACATGATTTCACTGCTGTATGATATTACTTGCTTTCGATTGCATGCTACCTTCGTACGATTTGCGGTTATTGCCATGCTACTTATTGTTATACATGATTTAAACTGTTGGCCTAATACGTGATTGCTTTATGACTTACTGACATGGAAAATTTATTTTTCCTTGTTCAGATGTCGGATGTACCACCTGCTAGCGTTTTGGGCAGTTCAGACTCAGACCCCGTCGCCCCACCTGCTGCTGCTGCCGATACACCGGTCCCGCTACCCATTAGTGATCCCGACGCTTCTACTTCCGGAGCCAGTAGTAGTACACCTGCCCCAGTGGCTGCTTCCAATGGAAACGTAGGCCCTACGGAGATTCCAGCTCCGTCTGCTCCCGGACCCTCGGGGTCACAGCCCCGCATCGGTGGGATTGAGATTCCCGCGGAGTTCGGGGAAGGGCCATTTCGTAACCATATGCGCACGCCTTGCCGACGCACTCCCGACGGACGTTTAGTGCCGATTCCGCCAGGCAGACAAAGACAAATGTTGGCTGCCTTCGGACTGCCAGTTCAGCCACCTGTGTCATCACCACATGATTCGGATGACTCATCATCCTCCGATTCTTCATCAGATGATTCTTCATCAGACTCCAGTGACGACGAGGACCCTGCTGATATACCTATACAGGCACCCTCCACCCCGCCGAAGAAGCGGTACCGTCCTGACGGTGCCGTCATTCCAGGGGTGAACGGAGGTCGTGCTTTCACTGACGCTTTTGGTCGGCGTTGGAGGGTTACTGCTCGAAAGCGGCTTGTGCCGTACCCTGCCGACCCACTCATACGTAAGGCACCTCGTTACGTGCTGACTATTTCTGGAGCCATGACATCTGCACCCCGTTTCGTGCGGTCTGCACCACCCGCTCCACCCGCACCATCGGCATCACCAGCACCATCCGCTCCACCGGCCCCACCTGCACCACCAGCACCGCCTGCCCCACCAGCTCCCACTGTCGAGGAATTGACAAGGGAGGTGGAGATTCTCCGAGCTCGGGTTACTAAGCTCGAGGAACAGATGGCTCAGGTTTTGGACATCCTTCACCCACCTTCACCGTAGGACTTTTGTATTTAGATTTCATGATGTAATCTAGTTGTAGTTTATTGTATTACTCATGTATTGTACGGACTTATTCAGATGTATGAAACTTATTATTAATTAATGGAACTTTGCGTTATTTAATTCTTGCACAATGTTCTATTTACATTACTGTACGATGATTCTGTGGTATTGTTACCTAGATGCGTTATTTAATAACATGTGATGTTTTGATTCCATGTTGGTTGTTATATACTATATTATTACATATTGAATGTTGGATTTTGACTTAAGTCAAAATTTTTGTTTAGAACATCATGACTAACGGTCGATCCACACCTACTGCTGCTCAAATTGAAGAGATGATCCAAGAATGTGTCGCCGCAGCCCTAGCTGAAAGAAATTTTCAAGCTCCATCGCCACCACCACCGGTTATTCCACCCGTTCGAAATGGGTGTACTTACAAGGAATTCCAGAGCTGCAAACCGCATAACTTCAGCGGCACTGAGGGACCGGTTGGTCTCACCAGATGGTTCGAGAAACTTGAATCAGTATTTCAAGTTAGCAACTGTTCGGAGGACAACAAGACCAAGTTTGCATCTTGCACGCTATCTGACGGCGCGCTAACGTGGTGGAACACGTTAGCTCAAGCGAAAGGTATCGATGAGGCGTATGCTACGCCATGGGAGGAATTCAAAGCGGCTATGATTGATGAGTATTGTCCGAGAACCGAAATACAAAAGATGGAGATGGAATTCATGCAGTTAAAGGCCGTTGGGAACGACCTTGACGGTTACAACAGGAGATTTTTGGAACTAGCTCTTATGTGTCCGACAATGGTTACCCCGGAATTCAAACGAATGGAGAGATACTTCTGGGGACTCCTAAGTCCATCAAAGGAAACGTCACCTCGTCCAAACCACCGAATGTTCCCGAAGCAATGCGCATGGCTCATACCCTCATGAATCAGATTCTTATTGATGAGCCAGAGAAGGCTAAGTTTGAAGCTGGAAGTAGTGAAAAGTGAAAGTGGGATAATAATAACAACAACAATAACAACCACCACAACAACAGGGGGAGAACCTATGACCAGACCCCCGCCAAGAGGCACAACAATGGTGGAAACCCCAACAACAACACCAACTCCAACCCGAACTACAAAGGAACCTTACCACAATGCAAGCAGTGCTACAAGCACCATACTGGATATTGGAATGTTGTCTGTGAGAAGTGTCAACGGGCTGGGCATATCGGGAAAGACTGCAAGGTCACCACTTTGAATGGGAAGCCGAACACCAACGGGCCGAAGAAGTGTTACGAATGCGGGCAGACGGGCCATTTCAGAAATGCGTGCCCAAACAAGCGAAAAGACGGCGGACCACCCCGTAGTAGAGCTTTTAATGTTAATGCAAGGGATGCACGCGATAACCCCGACTTGGTGACAGGTATATTCACAATCAACAATCTTTTAGCTTCTGTCTCGTTTGATACTGGTGCGGATAGAAGTTATGTATGTAGACATTTTTGCGATAAGATTAATTGGTCATTAGTCCCGTTAAAAGAGAGTATGCTTGTCGAGGTCGCCAACGGTAAACTTGAAAAATTTGACCACATTAGTCGTGGAGCTATTATCAACATAGCTGGTGCAGATTTCGAAATTGATTTGATACCTATCAAACTGGGAAGTTTTGACGTGATCGTCGGTATGGATTAGTTTAGCAAGATAAAGGCCGATATTATCTGTGGAGATAAAGCACTTCGCATACCACAAGGAGATGGCGAACCACTGGTTATCTATGGAGAGAGATGTACCTCGAAGTTGAACCTCATTAGTTGCGTGAAAGTGCAAAAGATTATGAAGAAGGGACGTTTTGCTATCCTAGCACATGTAAAAGCGGTAGAAACCGAGGTGAAGAGCGTGAACGACGTTCGAATTGTGAACGAATTTTCCGATGTCTTCCTAGAGGAATTGCCTGGATTGCCGCCGCAAAGAGCTGTAGAGTTTCAGATTGATTTAGTTCCAGGAGCTGCACCTGTAGCTCGCGCACCTTATAGACTCGCACCTTCCGAGATGCAAGAATTACAGAGCCAACTACAAGAACTGCTTGATCGAGGATTTATCCAACCAAGCTTCTCGCCTTGGGGCGCACCTGTTCTGTTTGTAAAGAAGAAGGATGGATCCTTCCGTATGTGTATCGACTACCGCGAACTCAACAAATTGACAATCAAGAATCGGTATCCCCTTCCACGAATTGACGATCTTTTTGATCAACTACAAGGATCGAGTGTCTACTCAAAGATCGATTTGCGATCCGGTTATCACCAGTTTAGGGTGAAGGAAAGTGACGTGATGAAAACTGCATTCAAGACCCGTTATGGTCATTATGAGTTTCTCGTGATGCCATTCAATTTAACAAATGCACCTGCCGTGTTCATGGACCTCATGAATCGTGTCTGTAAGCCGTACTTAGATAAGTTTGTTATCGTCTTCATAGATGATATCCTCATCTACTCTAAGAGCGAAGAAGAACATGAGTAACACCTCCGACTAGTACTTGAACTCTTGAGACAAGAGCAACTTTACGCCAAATTCTCCAAGTGTGAATTTTGGTTGAAGGAAGTTCAGTTTCTGGGTCATGTTGTGAGCGACCAGAGTATCAAAGTTGATCCCGCCAAGATTGAAGCCATCAGCAAGTGGGAGACCCCCACTACTCCAACGCATATTCGCCAATTCCTAGGTCTCGCCGGTTATTACCGAAGATTCATCGAAGGATTTTCTCTGATTGCGCGTCCTTTGACCGCGCTGACTCACAAGGGCAAGAAGTTCATTTGGGAACCCGCACACGAATCAGCATTCCAAACTTTGAAGAAGAAGTTAACCACCGCACCTATTCTATCGCTTCCTGAAGGCAGTGACGATTTCGTTGTTTATTGTGATGCGTCGAAAAGTAGTTTTGGTTGTGTACTGATGCAACGATCAAAAGTTATTGCCTATGCTTCCCGCCAATTGAAGATTCACGAGCGGAACTACACTACTCACGATCTTGAACTTGGAGCCGTTGTCTTTACGCTCAAATTGTGGAGACACTATTTGTATGGAACTAAGAGCACTATCTTCACCGATCACAAGAGTCTCCAGCACATCTTCGATCAGAAGCAACTGAATATGAGACAGCGTCGATGGATCGAGACGCTCAACGACTACAATTTTAAACTCCGTTATCACCCTGGCAAGGCCAATGTTGTAGCTGACGCTTTAAGCCGAAAGGAGAGGACGGCACCTCTTCGTGTTAGGGCTCTGAACATCACCATCCATTCGAACCTCAACAGTCAGATCAGAGTAGCCCAAGATGAGGCTCTCAAGGAGGAGAACATATCTCACGAACATTTGAACATACTTGTCTCTCGATTCGAGGTTAGGGAGTCTGGACTCCGATGTTATGCTGAAAGAATTTGGGTACCTCTTTATGGAGATCTACGGAACCTTATACTTGATGAAGCACACAAATCGAGATATTCGATTCATCTTGGAGCGGCCAAAATGTACCACGACCTTAAAGAACAGTATTGGTGGCCGAATCTCAAGAAGGACGTTGCGACTTATGTTGGTAAGTGTTTGACTTGCTCGAAGATTAAAGTCGAGCATCAGAGACCTTCTGGGTTACTTCAACAGCCGGAGATCCCACAATGGAAGTGGGAAAGGATCACAATGGATTTCATCACCAAGCTACCAAAGACGGTGGGCGGATACGATACCATTTGGGTTATTGTCGACCGCCTTACCAAATCTGCGCACTTCCTAGCGATGAAGGAAACTGATACAATGGAAAGACTTGATCAATTATACATTAAGGAGGTTGTATCACGACACGGTGTACCTTTATCGATCATCTCCGATCGCTATCTCCGTTTTGCTTCTAGATTTTGGCGTTCCTTGCAAGAAGCCATGGGAACTCGTCTTGACATGAGTACTGCTTATCACCCTCAGACTGATGAGCAAAGTGAACGAACGATTCAGACCTTGGAGGACATGCTGCGTGCATGTGTCATCGATTTTGGAAAGGCTTGGGAAAGGCATTTGCCACTCGCCGAATTCTCGTACAACAACAGTTATCACTCTAGCATTAATGCTACACCTTTTGAAGCATTGTATGGCTGCAAGTTCCGATCTCCTATTTGTTGGGCCGAAGTAGGCGAAAATCAAATCACCGGACCCGAGGTAGTCCACGAAACAACGGAGAAGATTGCACAGATACAAGCGAGACTTAAGACTGCCCGTGATCGTCAAAAGAGTTATGCCGATCTTAAATGTAAAGACTTTGAATTCAACGTTGGTGATCATGTAATGTTGAAGGTTGCACCTTGGAAAGGTGTGATTCGCTTTGGAAAACGTGGAAAGTTAAACCCACGATACATTGGTCCTTTTGAAATCTTAGAACGTGTTGGACCCATTGCATACCGTTTGGATCTACCAGCACAATTGAGCTCAGTTTATCCTACCTTCCATGTGTCAAACTTGAAGAAGTGTCTTGCTGCACCTGAACTTATCATACCATTGGAAGAACTTACAATTGATGACAAACTTCACTTTGTGGAAGAACCAGTTGAGATTATGGATCGTGAGATCAAAACTTTGAAACGCAACAAGATTCCGATCGTCCGAGTACGATGGAATGCCAAACGAGGACCCGAGTTTACTTGGGAGTGAGAGGATCAAATGATGCGGAAGTATCCTCACCTTTTCCCGACTCCTCCATCTACCTCAGCTTAAATTTCGGGACGAAATTTTCTTTAACAGGTGGGTATGTAATGACCCTAGAATTTCCAACGTTTATTTATTAATAATTATTATTATTAATACGTGTGATAAAACGAATGTATGTTATTACATTTACATGTTGCCATAATTGCCCGTACTTGACTTTAATTGCCCGAAACGTCTTTGTGACATCCGGAACTTTCACGAATAATATTTTTAGATATTATTTACATTCATGATTAGTTTTATTAATCATTTTAATTAACTAAGGTTGTTAGTTAGTTACTTGGGCTTTTAATTGGTTTAACTTGTGAATTAATTGAACTTGGGCTTTATTAGTGTAATGAACTCTTGATGTTGGGCTTCCAAGCCTACCCTACCTTTTAAGTGGACCAACTAGCCCACTCTTCCACATGTAAGTAGTACTTAGACCTTGTAACTAGTTAGTTTTAACAATTGGAATCTAGTTGGCACTTAATCCCCATGTAAACCATCCTTTTAACCAACTTTTGAAGCTTTACTTGCAAGTAACCTTTGAACAAATCCCTCCCCTCTTTTGCTGCAGCTGGCCACGGTTTAGGAGACCCTTTTAGGGGTGTTTTTGTGTTCATTTTTCATTACTTCATTCACTAGTTTCATTTACATTTCACACACACACCTTACTTGCAATTTCTCTCAAAACTTTTTCTCTCTTTTCTCTCTAAACTTTGTAAGTTACAAGACTTCTTTTCTTTCTCTTTTCTTTGCAAAAACCGAATTATATCCACACTCTAATCATCATTCATCACTTGTCTTTGATTGATTGTTACTTGTTTGTAGTTGTTAGTTGTTCTTTACTTGTTACAAGAATCAACTTTCTAGTTAGATTCTTCTTTTATCTTGTAATTACAAGAAAGCTCAAGAACATAGCTTACTAGTTATGATTCTACATATACTTTCTTAAAAGATTGCAAGTTCAAGTGTTGATTAAACTCATACTTGAAGTTCATGAAGTAAACTTTAAAGTTTACTTTCTAAAGATCAAACTTTGGTTTGAATCTTTAAAGTATGAACAACCATGAACAAATTACATGTTTACTTAGTTTACTTCTTCATTCTTGCACTTTAATTTCATGTAATTAGTTTAAATGGTCAAGAACTACAAGTTAGCCTTGATCTCATTAATCTTGAACTAAAAGTCAACCTTGAAAGTTCAAGAACACACAAATAAGTTTTCTTTAAATATAACTTTGTATACTTATGCTTGATCTAGACTTTTGGGTCTTGGATCTTCAAGATCTAACTAAGAACTATGTTCTACTACTCATGATCTTGATTAGTTAGTTAACTTTCAAGTTTATAGTTCAATATTTCTTTTATAGTTCATGTAAGTGTCAAACCTAAGACTTTGATGTAACTTTGGTTCATCAAACTACATGCAACTCTTAAGTGAGTTGTGCTTCATGTCTTAGACTTGCACTAGTGTTATGATGGTCAAGACTTGGTTGAGATGATGTAGACACATCAATGAGTTGTACACTTAAAGCTATATGCATCAAGGATGAGAACCATGATGAACATCAAGCACCAAGACCACCGGAACTCACTTAAACTTACTGTTTCTGTCCAAACCCTACTGACCTGCTGTCTCTGTAACAGACCCCTAGACCTGGGCTACTGAGAACTTGATTTTCAAATAGATCTTTTTGAGTAGATAACTTTTCATATAGGACTCGTCTTAATCCGAGTTACGGTTTAGGATTTATGGCCCTCCGATCGTCACTATGTCCTTTAACGTTGTGCAGAAATTTCTGACCTACTCGCACTTAGACCGTCACCACGGTTAAACGAAGACGAGTTTTCTTCTGTAAATTTTACCACACTTAAGGGACTCATATATGGAGCCATGGCCACTGGTCTCACCTTAATTCAGTAAGGGTAGAGGCCGTGGTGACTGACGGAAGTCAGCCTTTGTTTTAAACTACTTTCATAAACGAAACTTACTTTACGCCTTATGTTTGATGATGAATGATGATGACCCTTAAGACCTTATTTACATACTTTTAAACCTATTAAGACGATTTACTGACTTAGTACTATTTGACTTAGGTTGAGGACCTTCGGACCGATTACTTGCACACCTTTTCCGAACCGACTTTACGACTACATTATCATTGTGAGTTATAGCATTCCCTTTTTACTTTAACTTATTTTGGGAACTGAGAATACATGCGGATTTTATGTTTTACATACTAGGCACGAGTACTTAAACTTATATATGTGTGGGTTATACAACGGCATAAACATTCCATTTAGCTCGGTAACGTTTAATCATTGGTTTTTGAACTGTGAACGCGAATCTTAGATATGGATTCATAGGGTTTGACATCCCCACTCGGGCTAGTCGCGCTAGCATTTAACGAGTGTTTAATACTTCGTAAACATACGCACTTGCCAAGTGTACTTTCGGGGGGTATAAACGTTAAGTTAGTTACCAAGTGCCCACGGTTAACATATACTTTATCATACTGTTTTGAAACGCTCTTTGTAGCACTGAAATCTCGTGGCCTACCTTACATACTGTTATACTTAAACTATAGCTCACCAACCTTTGTGTTGACGTTTTTAAGCATGTTTTTCTCAGGTGCTTGAGGTTAGCTTCCGCTGTGTACTAGTCGTGCTGTAGACACCCGCTGCTTAGAGTTGCTATCGCATGAACTACTTTATTTTGCATTCAACCATTCGTACTTTTGAACTATGACTTGTAACGACCATTGTGGTCACATACACTTATTATTTGCTTCTACTTAGTGAAGCATGCTTTTGAAATGTAAAACATTTGATGTCGGTTATGACATTACTTTTTTTTATCGTGAATGCAACTTCTTTAATTAAAGCATATAGTACTTGACCTTGTAATGATCCTGTTGTTGATGATTCGTACACGATGGTTTTGTACGGGGCATCACAGAATTCGTCCAAGAACAAAGGTTTGACTTTTTATTTCAAAGATTTTGACTTTGAAATTAGAATTCAATATAGAAAATTGGACATTGAATATTTCCAGATAGTTTGAATGCAAGATTTCTAACAAAATGACATTTATACATTTTGGAGTTTCATTCGAGTTTGTGATTTGACCAAAATTATGGAAGAACAGAGGTTTCGGAAAAAAAATAACTGATTGATTTACAATTTGGATTCTGTTTAAAGGTGTTTGTAATTGATGCAGAGATTGGAGAGAACGAAAGGGGTTATCTAATAACATGAATTAATAGGCTATTTTATCATAAAGGACTTCGACTGAATTTTTTAATCAGTGATAAAAATAAAAAAAAATACTTAAAGCAGATTAAGACCCATAACAAAAGCGTACTAGCAATTAGACAGAAACAAAAATTCAGCTGTAGGTCGATAAGGATGTGAAACTGATTTGGTCCTCTTTTTGATACGTAAGATTCATATATAGATATATAATTAATAATAATTATTATATTAATAATAATTAAAATTCTAATAATATCAATAATAGAATTAATCATAATATTATTATTATCAAAAGAAATGATGTTAATAAAAAAATAATAAATAATTGTATTATTTTCTAATAATTATAATACTCATAATAATAAGTTGTAATAATAATAAAAATAATAATTTTTAATAGTAATGAGACTAATGATTATAATACTTATAGATATGATAATAATAATTATAAGTATAATACTAATAATAACAATAATAATAATGATAATTTTAATAACAAGTAATAATAATAACCATAATAATAACAGTAATAATAATATTAATAATATAACACTAAGGATATTGAAATAACAAATTATACTTGTCAAATTGCATACCTATATATTATATATTAAAATAATACTAGTATCAATATTAATAATGAAGGTAATACTGATATTGATATTAATAATAATAATATTAAAAATTATCATAATACTAATATTATTAATGATAATAATAATATTAGTAATGATATTACTACAATAAATTATATATCAAATTTGCATCTATAGATAATATATTTAAAGTAATAATATACATAACACTATCATGTATATTAAATTTTTTATTTATTATTTTTTTAAATAACAATGATATTATTATAACAACAAAAAAAATATGAGTATTACATGTTACGTGATATAACCATATGATATACATTATATAATAACTTATTTGGAATATGAAATGTTCATACAATTTAACATATATTACAATATACATATAATTATATATAGAATTCATATATTTATGTATAAATTAATATTAATTACAATTTTATTATTTTATATCTTATTTTACATATTATATTTTATTATTTCAAAATATTGTATATACATACATTTATATTTATACATTTTTATTTACAAACAATTGTTCGTGAATTGCCGGGAATAGTCAAAGGTCAAATGGTTTCATGTAAACTGTTCTAAAAATTTAGAGACTCCACTTTACAGACCTTGCTTATCGTGTCGAAATCATTATAAAATAAAGTTTAAATTTGGTCGGAAATCTCCGGGTCGTCACATTATAGTTGTTCGGGTGGATGTTAACTAATCTGCCTTAATCCACTCCCCTATTACACTAATTGGGATTTCTTGCTTCACTAAGCACTTTTCTCCAAACCCGGTGGAGATCCGATTTACAAGTCTTCAACTTCTTTGGTAGACAACAAACCTAATCTTTCTATCCCTTTGAAAGACCAACTCCAACCTAGATTAACTTGTCTTCAACTTGGACAAGTATTAATCTTCAAATAAGATTAATCAACTTCCTAAGTCCCTTTAAGGAAGTAGATCACTAAGCTAGCCTATGCTTCTACTAATTGAAGTTACAACACTCATATACTTTGCAATGATGATCCTAAGACAATACTAAGACATACATTACACTAAGTAAACTCACAAGATGAACAATTTTGACTAGTAAGTTTACAACAACCAAATTCTATATCTATAAGATCATAATCTTCTCTTTCTTGATTACATTTGAGTAGTAATTAAAGCCCTTGTGATCTCTGGAAATAAGCCTTTGAAATATGCAAGAGAGTCAGCTTCAAATGCTCTTCAATGCTTGCCTTTTATAGTGAGATTCAAAAACTAGCCGTATTACACGGTCACAGGCACGATCGACCGTGGTTCGACCGTGCGTGCTCCAGTCCAAAAGTATGTATCCGTTGTATAGCTGTTTAACTCAGATTTAACCATCACATTTTGGAATCTTTACTCCATCTAGCACCTGCAAAAGAAACCCAATATCCTATACAAGTACTATATGCATTAAGTGTGTGAGATTTGGTCTTATTGAGTGAAAATGACATAACACTCCAAAAGTGGTAAACCCAACATTCTTGGAGAAGTTTCTTGATTGACATGTTGGGTAATCTTAGTTTGGTCAAGACTTAGTTAGCCACATTAATGTACTTGTTCAATCTTAAAGACTAGTCATCATGTTATTAACTTCCTAGTTTCAATTAATCACAAGTCATATTCATTTTAAGATTAAGTAGAGATTAATTGAATGATGTCTTTCTAAAATAAGCATTAAGTGTGTAAAGACATCAATGTTAAGTCATACTTGGACGAGCAACCACAATGTGTTACTTAGACAAGACCAAATAGACAAATGACCATTATTCCGTTGTGAACCATTTACACTTAATTCATTGGAGTAAACTAGTTACTTGAATTCTAGCATTCTAACTAGTAAACACATAGCAAGCATAGTAATCAAGTTGGCAAATTGATGAGTATTAAACATATTAGTAAGTAGCAAATAATACTCACACATAACAAGAGATAGTTATTCTAAAATCAATCATATAGATATTTGCAAAACACTATGGTTTAAGCTTTAGCAAGCTTACTTGCAATATAAAATATTGCATAATTAATGTGTAAGCACACATTAATGTCCAACACATGCACAAGAGAAGAGCAATCTCTAGTTAGGACTTGGTGACCATCCTAAATGTATCTAAGCGTATTTTAGGGTTACAAGTCTTTACTCAAAAGTATTGTTCTTCATTTAGCCTTAATTTGTCATTAAGTAATATTTAATTGTAATTAGTGTTCTAGTGACATTAGCCTATGTGTGTTGGTACTTGGTGATCATACTAAGAATGTCTAGACAAGTTTTAAGATCACAAGTTATTGATTAACACTTATGTGTATGTCTAATTATGATTAATTTGTCATTAAGATGTAATTAAGCGTAATCAACTAAGATTAGTGTTTTTATGACCAAGACTTAATTGAGTATGGAAAGGACATCTATTCTAAGCGTGTTGAAAAAGGTTTTATGAGTTATAGATGTCGGGAAGTGATCAAACTAAATTTGATCAAAAATGGTGATAGAGGATTCTGTGGTCGCACTACGGTTGACCGTGGAGGCGACTGTGCAACTTGTTTTCACAAAATTGCGTTGCAATTCAGTCTGGATTTCTACGGCTAAGTATATGGTCGGCCGTACTTTGACCGTGTACTTTGCTGATCTTTATTTTCATTCTTTAAGTTTTGTTTGACTTGGTCATTTGCAAAATCAAGTATGGATTAGTGAACTTGCGTGCTTTATGTTAAGATGTAGATCATCACTTATGTATATGTATGTGTCATCATCAAAACATATTCTTTGGTTAAGTATCATACTTAACTTTGTCGGTTAGTCCATTAACCAACATTCAACCAACAAGTTTCATTCAAAATGCTTTAATTGAATGGAGCGGTGTAAGAATTTCAATTCTAATTTTATCAAATTCTTTTTAAATTTCATGAACCAACGAAAAGCCTAAGTATTTAAAAGATGAAATTACACCATATTTCTAGTAAATATACAAGGACTATATTACTATACTCTCTAAAAAGACAAAAACTTGTAGCACTATTCATCAATAGTAACAGGGGTACTTTCGTCATTTCACTTTTTTTTAATCTCCAACGATAAAAAAAACAACTTTCGTAAAAGAACCACCCCTTCAATATTACCAAAAGATGTCGAAAAAAAATTCTTTTTTACAAAAAAATCAACTACTTTTTTTTTTCTCAACGATAAAAGAGGCAACTTTCATAAAAGGAACAACCCTTCAATGCTACCAAAAGATGTCGAAAAACATTTTTTTTACAAAATAGATCAATTAATAAAAAAAAGAACGCTAAAAGAAGCAACTTTCACAAAGGAACAACCCTTCAATGTTAGATTTTGAAATTTTTTTTTTACAAAATATATTAAGACTTTTTTTTAACTCGCATTCAAAACGGAGCCCCAGCGCTAATTGAGCTCCACAAGTAATTACCAGAAAGTACAAGGATAATCATACAATGAATGATATACTTGGTCCATGGTATTTGGCAAATGGATCATGTTTTCTTTTCAACTCTTTCTATAAAACAATTGATTCAATCCATCCAAATTTTCTAATAAAATTCTCTCAACAACATCACTCCAAATCACAAATCCCAAATCCAATCCAACTGAAAAGCATAATCCTTTATTTCCAATTTCTTTAATTCACACCTTCCCATTTAAAATTAAACACCCCCAATCATAAACCTAATCTTTATATCTATCCACAATCGATCAAATTGAATGCACACAAGTCATCAATCGATCAATTAATCATGACCAGGCGATGCTCTCATTGCAGCAACAATGGTCATAATTCGAGAACGTGCCCTAATCGTGGTGTTAAGTTATTTGGGGTCCGGATTACAGATGGTTCGATCCGAAAGAGTGCTAGTATGGGTAACTTGAGTCATTATAATGGATCTGGTAGCAACAGCAACTTTTTAAATGGATTTTCAGGTGGCGGTGGTACTGATCTTGATTCACCGGGTGATACTCCGGATCATAACGCTGCTGCTGACGGGTACGGGTCGGAGGATTTTGTTGCCGGGTCGTCTTCTAGCCGTGAAAGGAAAAAAGGTTCAAACTTTGGTTATATATTTATATATATATATATCATATGTATATGTATATGTATAAATTACATTTTCATGTTTTCTAAAATCTTGGAGTTGATGATTTTAATTAAATTTTAAAGCTTTTCTTTAAGTTTTAATATAATCTTGCGTTTTGATAAATTGTTTGTAAGTGTAATATTTAAACTACTAATTAGTGGTATTTATCTTTGACTTGAGTTTATATTTAGTTGCACTTTGTATCTAAAAACTTAAAATTTGGTCAAAAAGGTGTGTTTTGAATTATCTACAGGTGTAACTATGGTACAGTAAATATAATTTTGTTGTATGGTACAGTATGTTACTATTAGAATTAGGATCATATAATAAAGTTTGATGTCTACTCATTGAATCTGGTTTTTTGGGCATTTATTAATTGTTGAGATGCTTAACTTAATTTGCTAAAAATGATGACATTTTATTCATATGATGGTTATGAGGTTTTGTATGGTATCTTTTTGTGGTTGATTGCAGTTTATGGTATGCGAATCTGTATTTCTTTATGAAATGGGATATGGGTGTTTGTTTTTTAGGTGTTCCATGGACAGAGGAAGAACATAGGATGTTTTTATTAGGTTTGCAAAAGCTTGGAAAAGGCGATTGGCGGGGTATAGCAAGAAACTATGTTATTACAAGAACACCAACTCAAGTTGCAAGCCATGCCCAAAAATATTTCATCAGGCAAACCAATATTTCTAGGAGAAAGAGACGGTCCAGTCTTTTCGATATTGTAGCTGATGATGTAAGTATTACAAAACTGGTCATAACTATATACATTGTTTGGCTTCTATAGTTAGGCCTGGTGGTAGCATTGTAACCTATCTACTTATAAGTGGGTGTATTCAGGGTTGCAAAACTTGCAAAGGAGTAATCAGGTGATTAATTGGATTTGACTTTTTAT
This sequence comes from Rutidosis leptorrhynchoides, assembly GCF_046630445.1. NCBI lineage: Eukaryota > Viridiplantae > Streptophyta > Magnoliopsida > Asterales > Asteraceae > Rutidosis > Rutidosis leptorrhynchoides. The sequence goes on along the minus strand of NC_092334.1, from coordinate 245,231,593 downwards.
AATTTAAAGAATAAATTTCAAGATAACCAAGAATTCAAATGCAACTCATTTCAAACCAAGCTGTAAAAGTCGCCAGACAGGGATGAACCAGTCGAATCGGGCATGGATCACGTTGACTTTTAGTAATAAATAAATTAATCATGTATATACTTACATATAAATATATCTAAACATAAAATTTTCTAGCATAGATATATTGCACAAAATCTAAATTTAAAAAATATAACCTAACTTTGACCGACTCGACCGACTGAGCTCGACTTTGACCCGACTTTTTAGTGCGTTGACGAAGTTTAAGGCGTATTTTGGGCTAGTCGGGATGGAAATTTTACAACACTGTTTCAAACATCAAAGCCAGAATGTCAACATGGAATATGGGATATGGGAGTTTTGTTACATTTGTTGAAACGTCTAATTCATCTACTTTCTTTTGTGTTTTTGAATTTGTAGTCCCCAGACACACAAATGATGTCATCCAACGAATACCCTACTGGGAACCCATCACAACCAGAGGCGGCTCAATCTATCAACAACCCGTTGACCATACCGACAACATTAGAGGAAGAAGAATGCGAGTCGATGGACTCGGCAAACTCAAATACAGCCGATTTACCCAACGACCCAACAAACGCACCTATAAGTATCGAGGGTTCACAATGCTTGTATCCTGTTGTGATTCCAGCATACATACCTCAACTAGTTGCTATTCCGTATTGGGTTGGACCCGGGTCGGGTCAAGAACAATCGTCATCGGCCAAATCGGAGACGCATGAGGTTCTTAAGCCGACAGCTGTGCACTCGAAGAGCCCGATTAATGTGGATGATCTTGTTGGGATGTCGAAGCTAACGTTAGGGGAATCAATTGGTGATGGTGCACCGACGGCATTGAAACTGGGTGGTGGTGATTTGAACCGACAATCTGCGTTTCATGAAAGTAATCCTGGTCCGAGAACATCTAAGATGGATTCGAACCATAATCCTATTCATGCACTTTAGAAGGTACAGAGGAATTAAGTGTTCTTTTTTTTTTTTTTAATGTTAATTAAGTTGTAGGATTTTAGTTATGTTTGTAAGTTTCCACCAGATCAGAAAAAATCCATATGTATACAAGATAATAAATTTCAGCATGTGGTGTGGGTTATTTTATTTTACAGTGTATTTTATTTTCTTATGCAATATGCAATAGCTGGTTATATTGAATTATTTATATCTGGTTCAAGTTCATTCATTTTGTTCTTGAATCATAGAATCCTACTTGTAATGATTCATCCTAATCCATGATGTTTGGCAGCAGCATTTTCCTTAAAGGAATTTTCTTGGATCTTTCTACTTCTAGTGTTCATAAGATCAAACTTTAATAACAGACTACTGTTGTATAACAAACAAATACAAGTGAGACTTATTTATAAAAAAGGCTCGTAAACTTTCTCAAAAAATAGCGTTTGAGATCGAGCAGTTGAAATAAGCGTTACCTCCGGTTACAACTCACAGTTCAATTTGCATTGGGTCAAATTATACTCATAAATCATTAATGTTGTACCGAGTATTTAATATTCTTTCTGGTTTCAATCTCGCTCAATCTAGTTACTTGATTCTACATTTCTGTAAGTTCCGTTACTATATAATTTCATTTCTGCCAGATTATTAATCTGGTCCAATCTCCTTTGATGCTGGTATTGTGTGTTGTGGTGATCGTGATATGTTCTATTTTTAGGATTAATGTGCAATGTACAACATATAACTATATGGCCAACTTCATTTGAGCCTTCGGGTCACACACATATACATCGAGACGTCAAATATATATATATATATATATATATATATATATATATATATATATATATATATATATATATATATATATATATATATATATATATTACTCAAGTAACAAAATAGTAAATCCAAATTACTTCATTTACTATTCATATGAATAGTAAATGAAACGAAATTAATGAATTTACTATTTACATGAAAGCGACATGATATAAATTATTAATTATAAGTTACATAACATACTCCTAAAGTATTTCAGAAATATATGTATATATATATATATATATATATATATATATATATATATATATATATATATATATATATATATATATATATAGTGAAAGGATCCCTAGAGAACTAGAGTATGTAGAGAACCCATAGAACTCATAGATTGAACTTCAATCTATGTGGAGACTGAGCTTCAATCTATGAAGAAAAAAAAATCTGAAAAAAAAACAGTCAATCTGCACAGAAAAAAAATCAATCTAAAAAAAAAAAAAAAACTGCAAAAAATGCCAAAAAAACGTCAATCTGCACGCAGATTGACTCAATCTGCGTAAAAAAAACTCAATCTGCACAGGAAAAAAAGACGATCTGCAAAAAAAAAAAAACTGCAAAAAAAAAAAAACGCAGATCGACTCAATCTGCACGCAGATTGACTCAATCTGCATAAAAAAAAACAGAAAAAAAGTCGATTTGTAAAAAAAAATAAAAAAAAAAAAAACTGGAAAAAAACATCAATCTGCAAAAAAAAAAAAAAAAAATATGTCAATCTGCAGCAGATTGACTGAATCTGCACTAGTTCCATGGGTTCTCTGCTACTTTTAGTTCTCCATGGATCCACACCCTATATATATATATATATATATATATATATATATATATATATATATATATATATATATATATATATATATATATATATATATATATATATATATATATATATATATATATATATATATGTTCGTTGGGTTATGAGATGTGCAAGAAAAACATAACAACAAAAATTGCTATTGATTTTATTACTTTGCCTTGCAAACTGAAACACACATTCTTTTGTTTTCATTGATGATAAAAACAAAACGTGTTACGGAGTATTATTAATATTAATGTAATTTGATTATATTAATATTAGTATGTTATTTGGGTTTGGACTAGCATCCATTGACGGTTGTTTGAAGTGTAGTGTGGACTATCATATGAGACAGTCATATTTTTGATCGTAGGTTTCTCTCCTTCAATCAGTTTCTTCAAGAAAGGTATATCGTTTACTCACTTTGTGAATTACATATTTTGACAATTATTAGTGGTGTAACTAGATCTTTGGGATCGTTAATCATGTGCATGTTTTATTAAATTTAAATATATTAATATTTAATTTTGTAAATGGTTTATAAAATAATAATTAATTATTATTTTAAGTATCTGCTGCGTTAATCTGATTTAAAAGTACACACGGTTTTCCAACACTATTAATATTAAATAGCAATAATGTAATGAACCCGTGTTAGACATATTTTCGTAAGTTGTTTTTTTTTTTTTTTTTTTTTTTTTTTAAAGGCATATTTTCGTAAGTTCTACATGTAGCTTGGGGTTTTTTTTCTCTCATGGAAGCGGGACGATTACCCATATTTTGTTTGTTGTTACAAATGAAGCCTATACAAATTGGTATTGAATAAGATCTTACCAAGTTTAGCGGAGAACAGGAATCTACGATTTTACTTCATAATTGATATCATTGTACGTGTTAAGTTATTGGGCGATACTGAGTGCATATTACAAAGTAAATAGAGATGTATAGGGTTATTCATATCTGCTACTGGTTTTGGTCCGGCTTCCGTTTATGCCTTGATAGGATTGGTTACTTGTTTGTGCGTATATATATGGTTGGGCATCTTTAATATCTTATCTTTGTTCAAGATTTGAAAACCTATTGTGGTTCTCATTTGATATTACTAGTTGCTGTACACAATTCCTCTTTTTTTTTTTTTTTTTTTTTTGAACGGCAAGCTTGCATCAGTGTAACATTTATTTCAACGACACTCATCATTTGCACACACACACGCGTTCGGGAGGAAACCCGAATCGCATTACAGGAACTCGATCCTTTAACCATCCCGAGGGGCAGGCGGACCGGGTTTGAATCCTGAATGGATCCGGGAGAAAACCCCCCTGAGGTCAATCTGGATATCCATATTTCAGGCAGATTAATTAATAGGATGGGCAGAGCGAGGCTCGAACGCATGACGTAACCCTCAGCCCCAACACTCAATGTGAAAGGGATGCCGTTGAAGCAATGCTTATTGTACATAAGTTCTACCCGTAGTTCTGCAAATTATATGTAAGGGATTAAATTTCTCATGGATCCAGAGGATGCGTTGAATGATAGGCCATAATTCGTTTGGTGTTGAATGTGAAATGGATTCAAATAGTTTCTTCATTTGTGTAAATAGATCGGGACTGTTTCGTGCACAACCAATTTTAGCCGTACACCATGTATTATGATGTTGTACTGTATAACACTGTAAATCACGTTTGGTGGTGTATGGTTAAAAGTTAGTGGTGTACGAATCATCACCCAAATAGATTTCTAATGTGAACTTGAGCTCCCAAATGTAAATCATTGGTTTTTTTTTTTTTTTTTTTTTTGAACGGAAAATTATATTAGAAAAACCCAAATGATACACGAGTTCGCATATGATGATACACATAATGATACCGAACTAGAATCCTATGCGAATCATCTACTATATACACGAGATACTCACAAAGTTACAAAACAATAGGTTACAAAACAATAGATTACAAAACAATAGATTGCGGGTTGTGCAACCAAGTAAGCCACTCGATGTTTTTAATCTCTTTCTTTATCTTGCACCGCTTCCCTATCCATTCGTAACTCATCGCTTGAATGTCACAAAGTGCCACCGGAGGAGACCAACTCGATTTTTTGAAAATCTTATTATTCCTATTTTTCCAAATGAGATATAATCTCGTCCAAATCATTGCTTGCCAAATTTTCTCACCAACCTTCGATAATTGCAAATTAACCGACCCACCCAAAATGCCATCGAGATTTAGTTGGTTCGAAGTCACGCCCCACCAATTGAAGATTTTATCCCATACTTCCCGAACCTTTGTGCACGAGAACAAAGCATGATCTACCGTTTCTATTTCATCGTCGCATAGGGGACAAAGAACGGAGTGGAGATCAATACCACGTTTGTCAAGTTCGAACAAAACGGGCAATCTCTTCCGCCTTGCCCACCATGCGAAGATACCCACTTTTTTAGGAACCAAATAATTCTTTTGAGTTGGGATACACGAAGCTGTTGTGGGATAACACGATTTCATAATGAACTTTGTAAGAGAACTAGTCGAGAAAATACCGGTTCCACAAAGTTTCCAAGACCAACAATCTTCTTTGTCCACCTCCATTCTTGCTCCTGAAATCAGCCCCTCTAGTTCGATCAGCTCACCCCGCGTTCTCCCCGTAATCTCACGAACCCACGACCAGTTTGAACAGCAATTTTCGCCATTCCAAGTAACACGATCCGCCACCATAGCATTAGTATTAGAATCAAGTCGCACCAATCTCTTAAAAATACCTTTTAATGGGGGTATCTTTAAGCCATGAATCTTCCCAGAATTTTGTTGATTTTCCATTACCGAGCACCTTCAAAAATGATTTGGAAAATTCGACTCCAATGCCATTGGTCTCATAACCTGTTTTCACAATTTTACTCCAAGTAGAATTAGAGTACGAAAGTGAAATAGACCCACCCGAAGAAATAAGACCCGACCCCCCAAAAATGCTTTTGATAACCCTAACCCACAAGGAAGTGGGTTCGGTAAGAAACCGCCACCACCACTTGCCGATTAGTGCTAAGTTTTTACAATTAAGAGACCCAAAATTAAGTCCGCCATCCGTGTAAGGACGAATGACATCATCCCATTTAACCCACGAGATTTTTGACTCGTCGCCCGACCCACCCCAAAAAAATTTCCTTCTTACTCTCTCAAGTTTTTTAAGCACGCTAGGTGGGGCACGAAAGAGCGAAAAGTAGTACAAAGGCAAACTATTGAGAACCGAAGTCACGAGAGTTGCACGTCCACCAAGGGACATCGTACGGGCTCTCCAATCCGATAACCTTTTCTCAAATTTTTCAATAACCGGTTTCCAACTTTCAAATTTATTCATATTTGCACCGATAGGTAACCCGAGATACGTAAAGGGGAAAGAGCCCATTTTACACCCAAATAAAGTTGCCATGTCTTCGATTTCCGACTTGTCTACCCCGACCCCAAAAAGATTGCTTTTATTGTAATTTACTTTTAGACCGGAACATAAGTCGAAGCATTTTAGAAGTTTCATGAGGTTCTCAATGTTGTCTAGACTCCATTCCCCAAAAAATAAGGTATCATCTGCGTATTGAAGATGGGGAATCGGAACATGATCTCTACCAATTTTAACCCCACTATAGAGATTACTTGATACCGCCGACTTGGTTAGCCAATTAAGTCCCTCCGCCGCGATAATAAAGAGAAACGGCGAAAGAGGATCTCCTTGCCTAACCCCCCTCCCGAGCTTGAACTCTTTAGTTGGTGAACCATTGACGAGAACGGAAATAGAAGCCGACTTTAAGCACGATGCAATCCAACCCCTCCATTTTGTACCAAATTCCATAAACCCCATCATATCATCCAAAAACTCCCAACTAAGACTATCGAACGCCTTTTCAAAATCTACCTTGAACATCATACTTTTAATACGACCTCTTTTAAGAAATTCATAAGACTCATTCGCAATAAGCACGCCATCCATGATGTTCCTTCCTTTAATGAACGCACTTTGTTCAAAAGCCACAAGATTCGGAATTACCTTTCGAAGCCTTAAAGATAAAAGTTTCGCGATTATTTTATAAAAGCTCCCAATCAAGCTAATCGGCCTATATTCATTTAGGCTAGCCGGATCCACTTTTTTAGGAATAAGTGCGATAAAAGAGGAGTTGCATCCTTCCGAGAGCTCGCCTTTATCCCAAAACCAATTGACCGCCGCGACTAAATCCTCCCGAATAATAGCCCAAAACTTTTTGAAGAATCGCATATTAAAACCATCCGGACCGGGAGCTTTATTATTTGCACATTCCTTTATTGCTCCCAATATTTCCTCCTCCGAAAAAACAACTTCTAGTGCACTTGCTTCTTCTTCTGAAATTTGCAGACAAACCGAACCAGACCCCTTATGTGAACTGTACAGACCCAATGGGAGGAGTCTGTCCGACAGGCCCAACAGGCCCACACTAGCGCTGAAAGGGAACAGCAGGCCCAACTGAGGCAAAATTAAGATTCGATCCACTAGAAAACCCACCAAGTATCCTTGGCCTGTAATATGAGTTACACGCGAACAGTTTTTGAAAATGTGAAAAGATGAAATTTTTGACAACCACTGGATCCTCATGCCAAATACCATCGACTAATAATCCCCGGAAGTTGCATTTATTGTATTTTCGCCGCAAAGTAGCGTGAAAAAATTTAGAGTTTTCATCCCCTTCTAGAGTCCATTTTATTTTAGCCTTTTGTCTCAACATATTGGACTTAACCCTTTCCTTTTCCATCCAACGACGCCTACAATCTAGCCATAAAGTACGCTTCGAGTCACTAAGAGTATTGTCCTCCGCTTTAATTTCCCACTCCCTCACTTTTTTCTTAAGCTCATTTATTTCATTATCAAGTGAACCAAATCTAGAGAGACTCCACTTTTTTTGTGCCATCTTAACGTTCTTCATCTTATCCCTAAAAGCGCAATCTTTTCTTGTACCACGAACTTCTTGTCCCCAAGCCTCCTTAATAATTATATCTACCTCTTCGCAATTAAACCATTCGTCAAACACTTTGAAGGGAGTCGGACCGTAGTCAAGAACCCTATCCCTAAGAATCAAGGGACAATGGTCGGAAAGATTACGGTCAAGAGCAATAACCGAGAGATCCGCCCAAAGACTCATAAACCCATCCGAAACCAAGAATCTATCAAGCTTACTAAATTTAACTCCATCATCACTAATTCGCGTGAACTTCCTCCCACTAATAGGAACCTCAATTAAGCTATTCCTAGAGATGAAATCGTTGAACCTATCAGCCCTATTTTGATGGAATTGAGAATTCAATCGATCCGAACAAGACCTAACTTCGTTGAAATCCCCGTATAGAAGCCACTTAGTGTCAATACTCCTAATTAATTTGTCTAACAACTCCCACATACGCTTTTTGCAACGATCGTTATGAGGGCCATATACATTCACAATAGTAGACTCCTCCCCATTATTCTTCCATTTTCCTCTAAAGGCCAAAAAGAACTCACAACAAGTGTAACTCTCGACTTCAAATATGGATTTATCCCAAATAACTAATAGACCCCCCGATTTGCCAACCGCATCTTTCTGAAGAAACCCAAAGTTTGGATCACCCCATAAAGTTTGAACCCACGAATCTGTAACTGACTTACTTCGAGTTTCTTGGAAGACCACGATACTCGGTCTTTCTTTCAAGCATATACTACGAACCCACCCAAATTTACCTTTTACCGAGAATCACCGAACGTTTAATGAAAGTATCTTCATAATGAAAACAAGACAAACGAAAGGAAATAGGAAACTTACTGTGGAATTGAGGTAGACCACCTCAATCCAATTTGTTCCCCATATTGTCTCACCGCTTCACTATTGATGGATCGTGATTTGAGATCTTCTGACCGCATTGCAGGAGTCTTTCCCTCCTTCGATTTTTTTCCTTTCCTATTCCCTCTTCTCCCACAGGTTTTGCAATTGAACGAGTTTCCTTTCCCACAATTAGGTGCACACCGAAATCTGTTCTTAAATCTCATAATTCGCGACGATGCCCTACAATTTGTCATAGCAATCATGTAACAGTCGCTGCAAAAGGAAACCTCTGCTGAATTTTTCCTTGTCAATTTCGATTTGCTCAGTCGCTGAGAAGGTATTGGATTAGTCTCCACCGATTCATTTTCAGTATTGGAATTAACGCAATTGGGCTTTGGTGGTTTAGCCCAATTCCCCCCCCCCCCACATCTACATTAACAGTCTGTTTCCTGCCTTCATTATTATTAAGACCCATACCACTGTCCAGCCCATTAGTACCCATAGTTGGGCTTTCACTTATAGGATCCGATCCACCAACATTAGGCCCAATCGGTACCTCTGCTTCATTAGGAATACGAGTAGACTTATATCCTAAAGGCACCAACATTAGGCCTAATCGTTGTCACTTTTAAGAACATCATTGAAAAGACTAGCCTCTTCATCATCTATATTACTAGGGAAATCGTCTGAATCGATCAAAATCGAATCGGTGTAATAAGAACACCTGTGGCACCAGTTATGATCAACACACTAATTATCTTTTAACCCTGAAGGATCCTTATTAACTTAGTTAATCTCTTCAGTGACATTGACGAAGTACTCTCTGGATTTATAGATGATTTTTATGGACTCCTTTACAAGATCAGGATCGTGTAACTGCACAAAAACTCTCCCGTTTAGAAGTGTTTGGTTGCCATTGATTGAGCAATTCTCCAACAAATACACCACACCAAACCATTCTGCAATTGAAGATAATGTCTGCTCCGACCAACATGGTACCGGTACCCCACTTATTAATAGCCAAGCCATGCATTTTTCCGGCCAATGGGAAAAATCCCATAAGCAGATTTTGTGAATCCATTTTCTAAATGGATGATTATTTTCCACAGCAAGTTTGGCCGCCTCGTCATTCGGGAACACAAGCAAAACACTTAGGCCTCCTAACCTTTTGACTTCCACGTCCCCAAATCCTTCATTACCCAAGATCGATTCAAGTTTTTCAAGAATATTAGCATTCTTAGCTTCTGCCGCAATTGCTTTCTTAAGAAGGTCTTCATTATCCGAACAAGATTCATCAGCTATATGAATAACCTTTTTTTCAGATTCCTTGTCTAAACCCTTATCGCTAGTCTGGTTACCCAACCCCACGTTACCATTCTTCATTCTTCTCTTATCATTCAAAGAATCACGTAGATCCTTGCCTCGACCCAAGACATCAGTGAACGAACGTCCGTCATGGAATTTGTTGTTATTAAATCCTCCATGAGTCTCTGGATTGGGAGCATTCTTTGTAGGGATTGACTCTCTTTGTCTATGTGCTCGTTCAGTCGCCTTGAACACCTTAATCAACGAATCCTCAGACTCATTAAATTTGATTGTTTCAAGAGATGCCAAAAGTTTAGAGCAATCTTTCACCTCAGCAAATCTAACAAAAGCAAACTTTTTTCCGTTGTGTAGACGTTTACTAGGGACGTAGACGTCTCTCACCATCCCGAATTGTTTGAAGATTTTCCAAAAATCAACAACTTTCGAGTCATCCGGGAAATTGAAGAACATATACGATGTAAGTCGGTTTCGATTTAACCACCCGCTGCTGTAGCTCTCATAGTTGCCGTTGTGCCGCCCTCGAACTCCACCCGTGCCTGCCCTAGCCGTGCTATGCCTCACCCGCTCACTTTCTCCCTCAAGATTTTCTCTCTCACACATTCTCTCACTACTTTTTGTAATAGTATATACCTAAAGATGCTATTAATTCAATGTGAAAGGTTAAGTACTTACTTTTATATTGACAATTTTAATTTAAGCAATTGGTTTGTTCATTTTAGTTTTGGAACTCACTCTGTAAATCATTGGTTTTACATGTTTGGATGTTATGTAGACCATATTGTTGTTGTGGGCCGATGCATTTTATTTGAGTTATTATGTTCCTAATTTGTTTGCATTTTTAATGTTGGGAAATTAATCAAAATACCTTCATTTGACAAAGTGTTTAACAATATATTTTAAAAAGAATATAGTTGTATAAATGCCCTCTGACCACGCACCATGCATGGTGTGTGCATGTACGTGGTGGTGCATGTTACCTAGACAATCATCGAGATAAACTATTGTCCTGGTTTGTTCATTCGTTTGGGTTGAAACCTGTTTGATTTACCCGTTTAAATTGAAACATGTTTGATTCAACTATTTAGGTAGGTTTTACCTTATCTAGTTGAAATCTGTTTTGTTTACCCTTTTGGATTAAAACCCGACCATTTTACTCTTTTGGGTTGAGATAAGTGTGGTTTAACCCATTTTGTTCACGGTAAACTAATATTTATGTTTGGGTTGAAAACGTAAATTAATTCAGTTCACGTGGTACTTGCTGACGAAAACTTCTGTTTTGCTAAAATAGTTTAGTTTAACTCACATTTCAAAGTAATGATAACTGAAGTTAACTTGGTTGGTTCTAACATTAAGGAATAGTGGATTGATACCGGGGTTACCTATCATGTGTATGCTGACATGAGCCTTTTCAACACCTTATATGAGGTTACTAATGGAAACAGCTCTTCGTAGATAACTCTGCCACTACTGGTATAAGTTGCAAGGGGATTGTAATTAGTGTAAAAACGGATCGTGGCTAAACGAATTAAAACTTGAATGGATAGATAGTATTGGATATTACTCACCAACACAAAAGCAAAATATAATTGGATATTACACACCAAAAATATAATTGCTAAACTTGCAACCTTCTCGGTTGAAGAAACAAGAAAAACCTTCACGGTTTATTTTCTTAACTTACAAAATAATCAACTCAAAAACTCTAAACGTGAACTAGTCTATATATAAAAAATAAAGTACGGAACATCTAAGCAAGATAAACATAAAGTAACTAACTAGATAAACACAAATAAGTAAAGATAAAGTTTAGTTTGACTAAAAAGATAACATTCTAGAATTCTTGTTTTTTTGTTTCTCAATTCCACCAGGATCAATAATCCATATATTAAAACTTGGCCCATCATTTGAAACATACTTTGAACCAAATTTGCTTCTTGGGCCTATGACAAATCCAACAGTACATTCACTCATACATGCATCATCCTCTCCTTCTTCGAAAAGACTCGTCCCCGAGTCTAAGTTATCACCACTATCCCCGACATATGGTGACCAACCAGCAACATTAAAATTGGCAGAAATATTATAATAATCCAGGTCTTCAATCATGTATGTGTTAATTTTTTTCAACACACAAAAAAGACCATCAACCGTCTCATCGTCACTCTCATGACCGATTGGCATGTTCAACCCGTCCTCTTGTGACTCGTATTCCTCTTCATCACCGTCAGTATCATAAATAGGGACGGTATCTTCAACCACACAAAAATCAGAAACGTACTCCATGTTGAAAACTTGATCAACCGAATCAACAAAGTCATCCGGTTGAGCCTCTCCTAAAAATTTAGGATTTTCAAGCTTCATCTCTATATGACGCAAGAGATGTTGCATGTCTTCCAACTCTTGAATCTTGCGATTCAAGCTCTCAATCTCAACTTGTTTAGTCATGCCTGAAATCTGATACCACATAATGCGGAATGAAGGATCGATGGCTAAATAGAATAGGATAAATAGTATTGGATATTACTCACCAATACAAATAGCAAATACTTGGATATTGCACACCAATATAATTGCTAAACGAAAACAAGGCCTTCTCGGCTACAAGTTTATTTCACTCAAATAAAATAATAATCAACTCTAAAACTCTAAACGTGAACTAGTCTATATATAAAAAATAAAGTATGGAACATCTAAGCAAGATAAACATAAAGTAACTAACTAGATAAACACAAATAAGTAAAGATAAAGTTTAGTTTGACTAAAAAGATAACATTCTAGAATTCTCATTTTTTTTGTTTCTCAACTCCACCAGGATCAATAATCTATATATTAAAACTTGGCCCATCATTTGAAACATACTTTGAACCAAATTAGCTTCTTGGGCCTATGACAAATCCAACAGTACATTCACTCATACATGCATCAGTAATCCTGAAATTGAACTTCGAAAAGGAACTCACATTAAAAAATGTGGTGTATGTTTTAGGGATTCATATGAAGCTCGTGTCCGGATGGTTATTGAACAAATTTGGCTTCAAAATAGAATTTGAATCTCATTAGATCATGTTGATCAAGAGTGGAATGTATGTTGGAGATGATTATGCCCTTAATGGCATGTTCAAACTAAGTGCGATGGTTGTTAACAATGACATGAATAAGATTGGTTCTATTTCTGCTTACGTACTTGAGTGTTCAAGTATGTGAGGCATGGAAGACTTGGTCATGTTAACTGTAATCGATTTTCCGTTTGATTAAATTGAAGTGCATATCAACGTTCCATACCGAATCAAACTATAAATGTAAGACTTGCGTTGAAGCCAAATTAACCAGATCGTCCGTCAAATCAGTTGAAAGAATAACCATACCCTTTGATATGATTCATACGTATATGTGAGATTTGAAATTCATTCTAATGAAGAAAGAAAACAAATACTTCATTACGTAGATTGATGATGGATGAAGTATTGTTATGTTTACTTGTTGAAAAGTAAAATTTAAAGAAATTGATACATTTTTTGCTTATAAAAACGAAGTTGAGAATCAACTTGAATGAAAGAATTGAGCCTTGAAAAAATGGTGAATGCCATGTTAGTATGTTCTAGTGTAAGTAAGAACATGTGGGAATGCCATCTTATCGAAAAATTATCTTTTAGATAAGATAGCCCAAAAGGAATAAAACCTGATATGAATTGTGATGAAAAATGAAACCATCATATGAATGCCTCAAAGTGTGGAGGTGCTTAACTAAGGTAGATGTTCGTTACCTAAGGCAAAAATGATAGGATTCAAGATTGTTGACTGCATATTTATTGGACATTCTAAACACACTAGTGCTTATTGCTTCCTTGTGCATAAATCCAATATTCCGGATATACACAAAATCCTGAAAATAGAATTGAGAAACGTTCCATTATGGAAAATGTATTTCCATACATTACAATTGAACGTGAAAGTTTGTCTATGATAGACGTGGTCTTTATCCCTAAATAAATCAACACTGAATTAGATCAAGCGCAATATGTTAGATCGCAATAAGTTGTCCTACAATAATAAAAATTAACAAACTTGCATTAAACGTTTACTCAATCAAATCATAATTCATAAACTAAAAGAATTTATCAATGCAAATCATGAATCACATAAATATATGAATGAAATCATAAATACCACAATTTTTTATCGGAGAAATAAAGAAAAGAAAACTAGCAGCGCATGCTTATGATGATAAACAAGATGAAAAGTTGAAATAGAATGATGAACGGGTCTTGAATAGTCAAAAGCTTGAACGATTTGGTGTTAGGGTTTGATCTCTAGCTCCATACTTGAAAAAAGAGGAAATACATTTCGTAGCTCCAGGGGTTTGTATTTATAGGTGCAATGTAACTAACATGTTCCCTAAATAAAAATCCCCTAAAAATCTACTAGCAAAAAACGACCACAAATAGACCACAGTAAAAAACGATGGTCAAATCCTATTTTTACGTTTTACACTGATGGCTGTAAAAGTGGGCCGTATTTTTATGGCCTAACCACTGTTTCAAATTCAATTAGAAGGCCCGTAATTTTATGGTGGGACTACCGTATTTTTACGCCCAACACAATTATTCAACTTTTCGTTGTTTTAACTTGTTTTCGAGCATTATTCTCTAATCTTCAACAAACAAAAAAACCAACGCAATCACTTTGTTTTTACCCTAAAACTCCTATTATCTGAAAGGACCCGTTCATATACATTATAAACGATTCACAATAGTTGATTACATTGCGAGGTATTTGACCTCTATATGATACATTTTACAAACATTGCATTCGTTTTTAAAAGACAATATTTCTTTACATCGAAAATTGACAGGCATGCATACCATTTCATAATATGCACTATCCAACTATAAATTGATTTAATAATAATCTTTGATGAACTCAATGACTCGAATGCAACGTTCTTCGAAATATGCTATGAAAGACTCCAAGTAATATCTTTAAAATGAGCAAATGCACAGCGGAAGATTTCTTTAACACCTGAGAATAAACATGCTTTAAAGTGTCAACCAAAAGGTTGGTGAGTTCATTAGTTTATCATAATCATTTATTTCCATCATTTTAATAGACCACAAGAATTTCATTTCCAGTTCTCATGAATATACGTCCCATGCATAGAGACAAAAATAATCATTTATATGGTGAACACCTGGTAACCGACATTAACAATATGCATATAAGAATATCCCCTATCATTCCGGGATCCTCCTTCGGACATGATATAAATTTCGAAGTACTAAAGCATCCGGTACATTGGATGGGGTTTGTTAGGCCCAATAGATCTATCTTTAGGATTCGAGTCAATTAGGGTGTCTGTTCCCTAATTCTTAGATTACCAGACTTTAATAAAAAGGGGCATATTCGATTTCGATAATTCAACCATAGAATGTAGTTTTAATTACTTGTGTCTATTTCGTCAAACATTTATAAAAGCGCATGTATTCTCAGTCCCAAAAATATAAAGGGTAAAAAGGCAAATGAAACTCACCATACTGTATTTCGTAGTAAAAATACATATAACGTCATTGAATAAGTGCAAGGTTGGCCTCGGATTCACGAACCTATATTAATTATATATATTTATATGTTGGTCAATATTTGTATAGCAATTTAGGTCAGGTCATAGTGTAATCCTATCCTATAGCTCGAGTCTGACTCTACAGTATAGTAACATGTTATATTACTCATGCTCAATTAAGATTCTAGTAAAAGATGACGTGTGAAACAACGTAACACAAATGGTTTCATAATCATAAAATAGTATTTTAAGTTTTTTTTTTATAGAGAAAATCAACACAAAAAGTTAACTGAAAAGTTAACAGGAAAAGTCAAAGTTCAAAGTCAAAAGTCAAAGGTTAAAGTCAAAAGTCAAAGTTCAATGTAAAAATGAGGTCGCATGCAAATATATAATAACTTATATAAAAATGATTTTCGGTCAAACATGACTAAACGGGCCACTTCAGCTATTTTTAGAAAAATTATCGGAACTCCGATTGATAAACGGCCAAAGATAAAAGTTACACATTACCAAAAAGATTAAGCATAAATATTACAGAAGTAAACTAAACCTAGACAACTCGTAGTTGCCAACGCGTTTTCGGCGTTTCAAAGTTAATTTTTCAGCTTTAATAAATTTACAAAAGTGACCGAGTAGCCTACTTTGGAGATTTTTAGAAAATTCCTCAAAACTCGTATTGACAAACGGTCAAAGCCTGCAAATTCTCGTTACTACAAAGATATAACATGATTTTTGGCAAGAGTAAACACATATCAGGCCGACCATGACAACTGATACAAAACTGACATTTTTAAATAAAAAAGTTTCAGCTCTTTTTAGAATTTTAAAATGTGACCAAACCGTCAACTTTGATGATTTTTAGAAAAATCGTCGAGACTCGAATTGACAAACGGCCAGAGTCGTTTGTTAGACCTTACAGCAAAGAATTCAGTGATATTTTTTTTATATATGAAACAACGCAGATCAGCGAGAATTTCAGTTCCCGTTTCGACATTTCATCAAAATTTTGCAAAACTTCTTTTGTCCATAACTTGACAACCGTTCAACGAAACGAGACGTGCTTTATATGAAAATTCATCTACTCGACGAGTAGAATTCAAATAACCACTTTTTATAACCCAGAAAATTAGTTCACTAATTATCATCAGCAATTTTAATTACGAAATTAATTATGCAATTTGTTTATTTCATAACTTTCTAACCGTTACTTGGATTCAAGTGATTCTTAAACCAAAATTCAACTATTTTTCGCTAGCTTTCCAACGACATGCATATCTTATACCTTATCTCAATCGTATATTTAACTAATTCAGGAATCAACATAACCTATCTAATGGCAATATCAAAAGTACAAGCATGCATAATCCTATATACTCGAGCACTAGTCAGGGATACACTATTAGTATGTAAAAATTAAATTATGAGTACTCGCATATCAATATTGAGATTCAATATTGCAGGAAAGGTACGTAAACGCAACGGATATGATAAACATTATATTGACCTCACGAGCATACCCATGAACCATACTCAATCACCTCCATAGCTATAACCCATAATTTCCTTAATCCTATCCCACTCTAAAAAACAACTTCGAAATCACTCGGACAGCACTCCGTCGTAATATTTAATGTATACTAATAATATCTTGAGATAATACGGAGTAAATATATATATGTAAATCGATTGAGAGAGTTTAGAGAAAACTATTTTCAAGTTTCTATGAAATAATGAAACCTATTGAATTCTATTTATAATAGATTTTTGAATTATTAAAGTGTGAATTATTAAAATGAATTATTAAAGTATGAATTATTAAAGTGAATTATTAAAGTGAATTATTAAAGTATGAATTATTAAAGTGAATTATTAAAGTATGAATTATTAAAGTTAAAGTAAAGTAAAAATAAAGTAAAGGTAAAGTTTAAGTATAGTAAAAGTATAAAACTATGTACGTATAATACGCGTATAAATATATATAATATTAATTTCAATCGTTATAAATATTTAATAAATAAAATATAAATATCGTTATCTTTATCATACTAGTTAAGTAATGAGTTGTCAAAAGTGGTTCTAGATATTTATAAAAGTTATATACGTTTTAATAATAAAGTTCTTTTTAAACTGAAAACGTTTTTGTACGTTTGAAACTAAATAGATCAATCGAGTATTTATGAGATTCAATCTTCCACTATCCTTTGTCTAGTTCTCAATGATTGACAAATTGTTCATATTTATAAATCACTTTACCATTTTCCGAATATTGTTAAAATGAAAAGATTTCTCAAATCAACGTGGGCCTTTCAACAGAGACTTGTAATCATAATTTAATATATCTGATAATTCAATCATTTGATCTTATCTTCTAATTCCATTGATAAACATTTTGAAACAGATACAATCATATAAAGTATTTAATCTAATATTTTGTTTACATTTCAAGTTATAATATATATACACATATACATATATAATCATATTCGTTTAATGGTTCGTGAATCGTTGGAACTTGGTCGAGGTTGAATGAATGTATGAACATAGTTTAAAATTCTTGAAATTTAACTTAACAAATATTGCTTATCGTGTCGGAATCATATAAAGATTAAAGTTTAAATTTGGTTGGAAATTTCCGGGTTGTCACGGTACCTACCCGTTAAAGAAATTTCGTCCCGAAATTTGAGTGGAAAGGTCGTGAATGATAATAAGTATGTTTTCATGATGCATACGGGCTGAAAATTAGAGTTTTATCATCAGCGAATAATTTGGATAAACAATCCATTTATATGAAGAGTACGAATGAAGCTAACATAGAAGAGTGAAATGAATAAGTGTAGATTCATCTTATCATTTGACGTAGATATGATTGATTCCCAGAATTTAAGGGATTTGAAGAAAATCTTCTTAATAAGATTTGACTCTCCGGTAATCAAGGGAATTAGGATCCGCTTTAAATGCGATCATCCATTTTAATTGTTCTGTCGGAGATTTTCTTATAAATTTACCTCTTTCATTTCCTTACAACTCACACCATCTGTTGATGCATTTTATGCAAGTCCCTAGACATCTACCCACGTCCATTGCAGGTACAACAGTTTACAGGCCATCATGATTGCTCGTTATTATCCTATCCGTGTTTGTATGTGGTTACAGGAACTGCAGGAATGAGATTTAGATGTTTGACTATGTTAGACTAAGTCAGACGTAAGAGTGAAGCCTCACTAGTACTGCTGACAGGCTCATACGCATGGTTGATGCTGAGCTAAGTCACAATTACAACCTAAATGATAAGACACGAGTGAGTGATCACCCGTACGGTTGATGAAGCCAACTCGTACGTGTGATGAATGAATCGTATGGGTGTGTCAACAGCAGGGGTATACAAAGTCTTATGTTCTTCATTTTAAGTTAAGTCTCTCATTTGTTACACATACTCAGATCTAGTGAGCTCCTTCGATTCTCTCTCAGTCCAAATCACCCAGGTGGTGAATAATAGCTCTAGGTGTTGATCTAATCACACTTGATTTAGTTGTGGTTTGACTAAATTAATCAAAAAAAACTTAACCTATTCACTAGAGGGTTTGATTCACTTATTCTGCCATTGTGTGAGTTAAATCTGTTGATTTCTAAGTTCCTAGTCATGTTTCATCACCTTCTATTCTTTCCCCCTCAACTCATATTTTAAAGTATTCATCAATATGCTCCATCCAGTTCTGATTCTCGATATACTTCTAACTTTCATATCGGTCATTCTTCTTTTTTTTTTCATCTACCGCCGGAAAAATCTATTTACTTCTACTATACTCTTGGGTTTATAGTGTTCCTAGTTCTCCCGTGTCTTTATATTGCTATATGCATCGATATATATGGTTTATAATTTCTGGTTTGTCGTTGTGCTTTATATGTTCCCTTATATTTCAAAGTCTCTGCTTCTGTCTTCTATAATCATTTTCATTCACAGTTAATGCTCTCTTTTATTTGCTGCAATTTATACCCCAATTTATATTTCGGAGTTTTGTCCTTTCGTTTCTTCTTCTTGCGATTAAGCACCACTTGTAATGGTCCAGAATTCACAGATATGAATTTCGAAATGAACATTGTTAATGTTCTAGGAAGGAAATTGTGATGGAACGATCTTGACTTGTCAAATTACTAAAATACCTTGGAAAAGGCCAAATCATCAAGAAATATTTTCTTGATATTTTAGAGGTTAAATAGAATACAAGAGTCGTATAACATGGCACATGATGATGTTATGATCTGTGAATTATCACGTTCTATTTAGAAACTCAGCATGACTTACTATAATATAATCACATTGATCAAGTGTCATTATATTATACTAATTCATGCTTCAGTTCCCAACACTACTTCAAAATATTCCTATTTTAAACTTGAATGCTTCAGAATTTAGAAACTAAAATAGTTTCTTTTATGATGTAATACAGATAGCGCGAAGAGGTAAATGATTTCAAATAAGAAAAATTAAGAAAATATCTTCAGAAATATGGAGGATATTTATAATGAAAGATATGATGATATTTTAGAATTTCTAATATCAGAGGATGATGAAGAATATTGTCCGCAGGGGTTTAGAGTCAGGAGCAAGGTATTCGTTAATGACTTCAGCATATACTGAATTATTTGGATCCTTTGAAGTCAGGTTCAGTCTTTGTAATTTGTCCACAGCCACCTTCCTACTTTGCTCAATCCGTTTTCCAGTTCCAAGACTTCTCTTTTTCTGTGCTTTGCCGGCACACCTATTCATTATCATCAAACTTTTACTGTTAAGGTCGTTTATAGTTTTTTTGCTGCTTCATCAGTATTTTTCCATTTTCGGAGAACCAATTCGTAGTTCGAAGTGTTTTTCAGAATCTTCACATTCAAATTAAGTCCAGAAGATAGACGTTATATATACACATATAACTGTTGGCGTAGACATGCTGCGAGATTTCAAAATACTGATTGCTAATTCCCAATGATTCGTATGGACATTCTCATTACAAGATGCGAATGAGTAAATGATGGGGTTTCAATGAAAAATTATAATGACTTTTTAGAGAGGCTAAAGTCAAAGGGTAATGAAGTTGTTGATACATCTGTTAATAATGTGATGGAATGTAAAAGGTTCCCTGGTAACGATGGTGTATATCTCAAGGTTATAATAAGGTTAGTGTGACTGAAAAGTCAAAGTTGACTTGCTGGAGCTGTGACAAAACTGGCTACTTTGAATAGGAGTCACAAAGTTATTTTTGCTACTAAATGCTAAAGAATCTGACGCGGATACGTTGTTTAAACTTTTACTTTGGTTTCAAGAGTTTTTCGGGTACATAACTGTGGGTAACATGTGGTTGGATCATCATCTCGATTGCTCATCATTCGAAGTGTCTTCGGAAATTTTCGAAGGGTTTGAACACAGATTGTAATCGTTAACATATATTTGATGTTCTAACACAGTTTTGAAGTCAAAATATAGCTTGTGAAAGATGTAAGGATCTAAGAGTGATGATTTTGGTCATATCTCAAGTTGAATTTTGAGATTTCAAAATCAGTAAATGTAATTAAATTTTGAATGAGTATGGTTGTTTTGATTTCTATAAAAGAATGTATATTGTTGTGAAAGTAGGGAGTATAATGGATGATTTGCTGAATCAGATTCTAAGAATGTAATATATTAATTGTGAATTTATATATCTCTTGGGTATTACCTACCCGTTAAAAAAATTTCACAATTAATATTTTGTACAAAAGAATTTTATTACAGTCTTTATGAAAATATATATATGTATATTTTCTTCAGATGTAACATAGATTTAATGAGTTAATGTTAAATTAAACTCATTTGATTTACGGTTGAAACTAGAATTGAATAATCCCTAAAGGCTTTAAAAAGTACATAACTTTTACGCAGTATTTCTTTAATGACATTGAAATTATGAATCAATACTTCGTTATTTGTTGATGTATGATGTTCGGTTCGTGGAATTCTTGTGAATTTCGCAAAGTACGAATGATGTTATCTGAAAAGTTTCGGGTACATCGATGATGAAAGTGTAAAATCAAATATATACTTGATTTATTATGAATTCGAATTTGTTGAATTGCGACAGAGATTGTAGTTAACGCTGGTTAAGTTGCGGCCGAAGGACGTACATTATTGCATATTTGTAATATGAATTAACCGAGTAGTTAAGATTCACACACAATAGCTTAGCACGGAATGATTTATTTTTATTTCAAAATATATAAAATATACATATAATTTCTTCAAAGGGAATGAGTTAATTCTTCATAACTCGTTGATACAATATACGGGTTATTGATTCGTAATGATGTCCATAGTGATTCTTTCTGACATAGTTTGTGATGTTATAGGTGTTGTTGATTCTGATGTTGACTGTACTGATGATGCTGGTGACGCTGACGGTACTGTTGATGCTGTTGGTAAAACAAGTTTAGCTTGTTAATCACACACCATTTTTGTCAGGGTTTCTACTCTTCCTTCTATCATTTTAGTTCGCTTAACTGATTTATGGTTAGGGCTAGATTAGATAATCTCTAAGACTTTAGAGATTACATAATCTGCGCGGAATGTTTCTCCAATGAAGTTATGAATTAATACTTCGTCGGTTATTGTTGTTGGTATTCCTTGGTATCTACAGGGCGTATGACATTGGTGCTCGTGGGACAGAGTGTAAAGTTGAGGTTTACGACGTGTTTGTGGTTGAGGTGGTAATGGTACTATTGGCGTTGATGATGGTGTTACTGGTTATGCTGCTGATACTGCTGCTGGTGTTTGTAATCTCTGCACCATATTCTCCAAAGCCACTACCCGAGCGCGAAGCTCGTTGACTTCTTCTATTACACCGGGGTGATTGTCGGTTCGGACGAGCGGATAAATAAAATCTAAAATTTGATGTAATATATAATCGTGACGAGATACTCTGGAAATGAGCGAGAAAATGGTGTTTCGAACAGGTTCGCCGGTAAGTGCTTCAGGTTCTTCATCAAGAGGGCAATGTGGTGGATGGAAGGGATCACCTTCTTCTTGTCTCCAATGATTGAGGAGGCTACGAACCCATCCCCAATTCATCCAGAATAGGTGATGACTGATTGGTTGATCTATTCCGGTCACACTGCTTTCGGAGCTGGAGTGGGATTTCATTTCGAAATTCGAGGAACTTGAATTAATGATGAATTCCATTTCGTACGATTGAATAAGGATTTTTTTTTTCGATATGAAATGATTTTCGGTTATCGGATGGTATTCTAATTACATAGAATATCCATATATATAGAACAAAAGATTTTGTAAATTACGGAGGAATTTACGGGATATATCAGGCGACGTTTACAGTAATAGATACGATAAGATATGATTTAGCAGATACGCTAAGATATGAATTTTTGTCTATACACTATTCATGCAATCAATGCAGCAAGACGTGTTTTAGACTAAAAAAGATAAGCAGGTAATTTCCTGAGGATGATAAGTAGTTAATTTTTGACACAAAATGATAAGCAAAAATATTGACATGCAGACACGGTCAAAGTCCAGACTCACTAATGCATCCTATCGACTTATCTGTTAGACACACTAATGCAGACCTGGTTCGCTAAGACCACCGCTCTGATACCAACTGAAAGGACCCGTTCATATACATTATAAACGATTCACAATAGTTGATTACATTACGAGGTATTTGACCTCTATATGATACATTTTACAAACATTGCATTCGTTTTTAAAAGACAATATTTCTTTACATCGAAAATTGACAGGCATGCATACCATTTCATAATATCCACTATCGAACTATAAATTGATTTAATAATAATCTTTGATGAACTCAATGACTCGAATGCAACGTTCTTCGAAATAGGCTATGAAAGACTCCAAGTAATATCTTTAAAATGAGCAAATGCGCAGCGGAAGATTTCTTTAACACTTGAGAATAAACATGCTTTAAAGTGTCAACCAAAAGGTTGGTGAGTTCATTAGTTTATCATAATCATTTATTTCCATCATTTTAATAGACCACAAGAATTTCATTTCCAGTTCTCATAAATATACGTCCCATGCATAGAGACAAAAATAATCATTTATATGGTGAACACCTGGTAACCGACATTAACAATATGCATATAAGAATATCCCCTATCATTCCGGGATCCTCCTTCGGACATGATATAAATTTCGAAGTACTAAAGCATCCGGTACATTGGATGGGGTTTGTTAGGCCCAATAGATCTATCTTTTAGATTCGCGTCAATTAGGGTGTCTGTTCCCTAATTCTTAGATTACCAGACTTTAATAAAAAGGGGCATATTCGATTTCGATAATTCAACCATAGAATGTAGTTTTAATTACTTGTGTCTATTTCGTCAAACATTTATAAAAGCGCATGTATTCTCAGCCCCAAAAATATAAAGGGTAAAAAGGCAAATGAAACTCACCATACTGTATTTCGTAGTAAAAATACATATAACGTCATTGAATAAGTGCAAAGTTGGCCTCGGATTCACGAACCTATATTAATTATATATATTTATATGTTGGTCAATATTTGTATAGCAATTTAGATCAGGTCATAGTGTAATCCTATCCTATAGCTCGAGTATGACTCTACAGTATAGTAACATGTTATATTACTCATGCTCAATTAAGATTCTAGTAAAATGTGACGTGTGAAACAACGTAACACAAATGGTTTCATAATCATAAAATAGTATTTTAAGTTTTTTTTTTTTTTTTTTTTTTAGAGAAAATCAACACAAAAAGTTAACTGAAAAGTTAACAGGAAAAGTCAAAGTTCAAAGTCAAAAGTCAAAGGTTAAAGTCAAAAGTCAAAGTTCAAAGTAAAAATGAGGTCGCATGCAAATATATAATAACTTATATAAAAATGATTTTCGGTCAAACATGACTAAACGGGCCACTTCAGCTATTTTTAGAAAAATTATCGGAACTCCGATTGATAAACGGCCAAAGATAAAAGTTACACATTACCAAAAAGATTAAGCATAAATATTACAGAAGTAAACTAAACCTAGACAACTCGTAGTTGCCAACGCGTTTTCGGCATTTCAAAGTTAATTTTTCAGCTTTAATAAATTTACAAAAGTGACCGAGTAGCCTACTTTGGAGATTTTTAGAAAATTCCTCAAAACTCGTATTGACAAACGGTCAAAGCCTGCAAATTCTCGTTACCACAAAGATATAACATGATTTTTGGCAAGAGTAAACACATATCAGGCCAACCATGACAACTGATACAAAACTGACATTTTTAAATAAAAAAGTTTCAGCTCTTTTTAGAATTTTAAAATGTGACCAAACCGTCAACTTTGATGATTTTTAGAAAAATCGTCGAGACTCGAATTGACAAACGGCCAGAGTTGTTTGTTAGACCTTACAGCAAAGAATTCAGTGATATTTTTTTTTTATATATGAAACAACACAGATCAGCGAGAATTTCAGTTCCCGTTTCGACATTTCATCAAAATTTTGCAAAACTTCTTTTGTCCATAACTTGACAACCGTTCAACGAAACGAGACGTGCTTTATATGAAAATTCATCTACTCGACGAGTAGAATCCAAATAACCACTTTTTATAACCCAGAAAATTAGTTCACTAATTATAATCAGCAATTTTAATTACGAAATTAATTATGCAATTTGTTTATTTCATAACTTTCTAACCGTTACTTGGATTCAAGTGATTCTTAAACCAAAATTCAACTATTTTTCGCTAGCTTTCCAACGACATGCATATCTTATACCTTATCTCAATCGTATATGTAACTAATTCAGGAATCAACATAACCTATCTAATGGCAATATCAAAAGTACAAGCATGCATAATCCTATATACTCGAGCACTAGTCAGGGATACACTATTAGTATGTAAAAATTAAATTATGAGTACTCACATATCAATATTGAGATTCAATATTGCAGGAAAGGTACGTAAACGCAACGGAGATGATAAACACTATATTGACCTCACGAGCATACCCATGAACCATACTCAATCACCTCCATAGCTATAACCCATAATTTTCTTAATCCTATCCCACTCTAAAAAACTACTTCGAAATCACTCGGACAGCACTCCGTCGTAATATTTTATGTATACTAATAATATCTTGAGATAATACGGAGTAAATATATATATGTAAATCGATTGAGAGAGTTTAGAGAAAACTATTTTCAAGTTTCTATGAAATAATGAAATCTATTGAATTCTATTTATAATATATTTTTGAATTATTAAAGTGAATTATTAAAGTGAATTATTAAAGTATAAATTATTAAAGTGAATTATTAAAGTGAATTATTAAAGTATGAATTATTAAAGTGAATTATTAAAGTATGAATTATTAAAGTTAAAGTAAAGTAAAAATAAAGTAAAGGTAAAGTTTAAGTATAGTAAAAGTATAAAACTATGTACGTATAATACGCGTATAAATATATATAATATTAATTTAAATCGTTATATATATTTAATAAAATAAAATATAAATATCGTTATCTTTATCATACTAGTTAAGTAATGAGTTGTCAAAAGTGGTTCTAGATATTTATAAAAGTTATATACGTTTTAATAATAAAGTTCTTTTTAAACTGAAAACGTTTTTGTACGTTTGAAACTAAATAGATCAATCGAGTATTTATGAGATTCAATCTTCCACTATCCTTTTTCTAGTTCTCAATGATTGACAAATTGTTCATATTTATAAATCACTTTACCATTTTCCGAATATTGTTAAAATGAAAAGATTTCTCAAATCAACGTGGGCCTTTCAACAGATACTTGTAATCATAATTTAATATATCTGATAATTCAATCATTTGATCTTATCTTCTAATTCCATTGATAAATATTTTGAAACAGATACAATCATATAAAGTATTTAATCTAATATTTTGTTTACGTTTCAAGTTATAATATATATACACATATACATATATAATCATATTCGTTTAATGGTTCGTGAATCGTTGGAACTTGGTCGAGGTTGAATGAATGTATGAACATAGTTTAAAATTCTTGAAATTTAACTTAACAAATATTGCTTATCGTGTTGGAATCATATAAAGATTAAAGTTTAAATTTGGTTGGAAATTTCTGGGTTGTCACAGTACCTACCCGTTAAAGAAATTTCGTCCCGAAATTTGAGTGGAAAGGTCGTGAATGATAATAAGTATGTTTTCATGATGCATACGGGCTGAAAATTAGAGTTTTATCATCAGCGAATAATTTGGATAAACAATCCATTTATATAAAGAGTACGAATGAAGCTAACATAGAAGAGTGAAATGAGTAAGTGTAGATTCATCTTATCATTTGACGTAGATATGATTGATTCCCAGATTTTAAGGGATTTGAAGAAAATCTTCTTAATAAGATTTGACTCTCCGGTAATCAAGGGAATTAGGATCCGCTTTAAATGCGATCATCCATTTTAATTGTTCTGTCGGAGATTTTCTTATAAATTTACCTCTTTCATTTCCTTACAACTCACACCATCTGTTGATGCATTTTATGCAAGTCTCTAGACATCTACCCACGTCCATTGCAGGTACAACAGTTTACAGGCCATCATGATTGCTCGTTATTATCCTATCCGTGTTTGTATGTGGTTACAGGAACTGCAGGAATGAGATTTAGATGTTTGACTATGTTAGACTTAGTCAGACGTACGAGTGAAGCCTCACTAGTACGGCTGACAGGCTCATACGCATGGTTGATGCTGAGCTAAGTCACAATTACAACCTAAATGATAAGACACGAGTGAGTGATCACCCGTACGGTTGATGAAGCCAACTCGTACGTGTGATGAATGAATCGTATGGGTGTGTCAACAGCAGGGGTATATAAAGTCTTATGTTCTTCATTTTAAGTTAAGTCTCATTTGTTACACATACTCAGATCTAGTGAGCTCCTTCGATTCTCTCTCAGTCCAAATCACCCAGGTGGTGAATAATAGCTCTAGGTGTTGATCTAATCACACTTGATTTAGTTGTGGTTTGACTAAATTAATCAAAAAAAAACTTAACCTATTCACTAGAGGGTTTGATTCACTTATTCTGCCATTGTGTGAGTTAAATCTGTTGATTTCTAAGTTCCTAGTCATGTTTCATCACCTTCTATTCTTTTCCCCTCAACTCATATTTTAAAGTATTCATCAATATGCTCCATCCAGTTCTGATTCTCGATATACTTCTAACTTTCATATCGGTCATTCTTTTTTTTTTCATCTACCACCGGAAGAATCTACTTACTTCTACTATACTCTTGGGTTTATAGTGTTCCTAGTTCTCCCGTGTCTTTATATTGCTATATGCATCGATATATATGGTTTATAATTTCTGGTTTGTCGTTGGGCTTTATATGTTCCCTTATATTTCAAAGTTTCTGCTTCTGTCTTCTATAATCATCATCATTCACAGTTAATGCTCTCTTTTATTTGCTGCAATTTATACCCCAATTTCTATTTCGGAGTTTTGTCCTTTCGTTTCTTCTTCTTGCGATTAAGCACCACTTGTAATGGTCCAGAATTCACAGATATGAATTTCGAAATGAACATTGTTAATGTTCTAGGAAGGAAATTGTGATGGAACGATCTTGACTTGTCAAATTACTAAAATACCTTGGAAAAGGCCGAATCATCAAGAAATATTTTCTTGATATTTTAGAGGTTAAATAGAATACAAGAGTCGTATAACATGGCACATGATGATGTTATGATCTGTGAATTATCACGTTCCATTTAGAAACTCAGCATGACTTACTGTAATATAATCACATTGATCAAGTGTCATTATATTATACTAATTCATGCTTCAGTTCCCAACACTACTTCAAAATATTCCTATTTTAAACTTGAATGCTTCAGAATTTAGTATATTGTTAAAATGAAAAGATTTCTCAAATCAACGTGGGCCTTTCAACAGAGACTTGTAATCATAATTTAATATATCTGATAATTCAATCATTTGATCTTATCTTCTAATTCCATTGATAAACATTTTGAAACAGATACAATCATATAAAGTATTTAATCTAATATTTTGTTTACGTTTCAAGTTATAATATATATACACATATACATATATAATCATATTCGTTTAATGGTTCGTGAATCGTTGGAACTTGGTCGAGGTTGAATGAATGTATGAACATAGTTTAAAATTCTTGAAATTTAACTTAACAAATATTGCTTATCGTGTCGGAATCATATAAAGATTAAAGTTTAAATTTGGTTGGAAATTTCCGGGTTGTCACATTATCTACGTCAAATAAGTACAAATGTGCGCGTAAAATATAGAACGATCAAATCTTTCGCACTTGCCTTTGTTTATCCCAAACAAATCTAAAACTTTAAATAACTATCGACCGATCCACTTACAAAATTCAAACTTCAATGTGCAATTTCTCGTGTAAGCATAAGATCAGCAAATGTCGAGCAGAGAACTAAGGGTTTTAAAGGTGGGTGTGTCATCCATTGTTGTTTTCATGTTCAAAAGAACGACACTACAATCAGATGTGCGGACGTCGACCATTTTTGTGACATAGAAGCCAAATCAGCACCAATCTTTTTTACATCGAAGCCAAATCAGCACAAATTTTTTCACTTTCATTTCACTAACTTTTCACTAAACTCTCTCAATCTTTCACTAAATATACCCACAAATATATTGAATAAAATATAATATATAATATGTACAAAATATAAAACATAAAGTACAAATTATAGACATTCGGTCGGTAACACCTCCTCAATATCAAAACACGCCACTATTGACTAACAATGGATTTCACTTTGCAGTGCCTATCTTGGCCAAGAGTTTAGCTTGTGCCAAACTAAATCACTAACTTAGATAAGAAGCATGTGTGTTATGAAGTAGTAGGGCCGGTCCTGAGTATTTTGTTGCCCCGTGCAAGACGGTGAAACAGTGCCCCTCAATGACGGATCAACTTCCCTTATTGAACTCAAACTTGACAACTTTCAAACTAAACTACAAGTCAAAAAATTCAAAAAATTCAACACGACTGATTGTATAACTACGGATGCTTCGCTATCAAGATTGAAAATATCACACAGAAGTCCTCTTTCAAGCTTTCACAATATTATATATTTATATTGATATATATATTTATATTTATATATTTAAAGCCTTCTTTGATAAAACTGATATCGTGATGTATAATCGATAAATTGTCGAGATGTTTGGAAACTAATATCTATTCTATCTATCTACGAAGATATAAAAAACATGAAGTATAATCGATAATAGTCTCAAAAGTTTTTAGTTACAAAGCAAAAGAAATAAATAACTTTACAAAATTATGAATGGGTGCCGTTTTTGTGTAATATATGTAGCGTGTTAGCTTGTAGCCAATATTTTTCCTTTGTTGTTTGTATTATAAATGTGAACTGTTAATTACTAGTTTACCACTTCCCACATCGAATACTAAACAAACTTTTCTCTAGTATTAAATAAAGTAGTACGCGACAATGCTACCTTGTTACAATATTGGGCCCTTTGTAATTGAATTAAAAATATGTTTTGAAATCCAACTCGTCTTGTTTGTGAATGGCAATATGGGCCCTTCTGTAATCCAAATCGTTTCTGTACGTTAAACCCAATTTGGAAGTAGCAAGTCTCATCTTTTATATTTTTAATTTATCATGAAAAATCCGGTACGCTTTCTTTGCTTGCTCGTTTGAGTGGTCTTGAAATGAACAAGTAATTGGGTCAGCCCGCTACGCTGGGCGCAATTGCTAAAAAGCTTGTGCCTACCAAGTATTTAAAAATTTATGTTATGTTACATCCGTAACAATAGCAGGTGCCCAACCACCGAGCTGCTGATACATTTATGTTATGTTGTTAGAACTAATACTCCGTAGTATATATGTCCTTGAAAACGTTTATTAGGAATAAAAAATTGGTGTGAACATGGTATTCAATTGATATTGATGGATACAACTATAATATAATAGTGAAAAATTTATCTGTTGACGTGTTTGTCGCGGTTAGTCAACAAAACTTAAAACTGACAAAGATAGCACTGGGCAGCAAGACTCCACAACATGCAGGCAAGGATATTAGTGTCAATTTTGACTAAGACAATGAGATGGCCGATGTAGGCAAGGGTTTATTGTCAATGATTAAGACTAAGACAATGAGATGGCCGGGGCATGCATGTAAGGGTATTATTGTCAATTCTGACCAAGACAATGATGGTGGCTATGCCAAATTGTTCTAAGAGAGAGTGTGACTAGAGGGTGCACATAATGCGCAATTCACCCGGTACTAGGTCTCGCGCTTGGAGGGCTTGATTGCCCGAGGTTTTACCTTCTATGAAGAAACCAATGTGCTCGTTCATCGGATGGTTTCCTCGCTTACCAAAAAAAAAAAAAAAAAAGACCAAGACAATGAGGGTCACCGTCAGGGCATGTAGCTAAGGTTATAATTGTCAACTTTTAGACTAAGACAATGACGGCCAGGCCATGTAGGCAAGGGTATTATTGTCAACTTTTAGACTAAGGCAATGAGACGTAGCTTCCTTACCATTGCCAACACTGTTTTTTTAAGGTATATAATAACATTTCTATGTTTAGTTATTTTTTCAAGTTTTATCAGCGTTCCCAACAAAATTGAAGGGTAAAACATATTACTAAAAGTGGAATAGTTAGCTAGGTTTCATATATTGTTACAATGAAACAAGTTGTCGAACCAGCAATCCCAGTCATGGTTCCCAGCCAGCCATCCCCATCTAATAACCGAATACTTCAGGTCATTCTTAATCGAGTACTTAGATGGCCGGTTATAGCATTTCTTCATGGCCTGTGGAACAACTATAACCCCAGAATGCAATTAACCTCATTATTCACTTTCGATAAAGAAGAAGAAGAAAACGAAGTTGAAGATGTAATGAAGCCTGGATCTCCTCTAAGCTTCGTTATCCTCGGTTTATTTAGTTTTACTGCCATCAAATCTCAAGGAGAATCCGGTTTCCCATTTAGAACATACCCTCATGCTACTAAAGTTGCTGTTACCAGTCTCCTTCTTTATGGCTTGTTTTCAGCACCTCAATTAAATGCCATCATTGCTCGGTTAGGAAGGAAAGTTTCATTGTACATTTTGGTGGGGTCTCTAGCTTATGGCCTCTATGTTTGATATTTAATTCTTGATCGTGTAGGATTAATGTGCAAGGTACAACATATAACTATATGGTCAACTTCATTTGAGCCTTCGGGGTCACACACATATACACCAAGACGTCAAATAAAAAATATATATATATATATATATATATATATATATATATATATATATATATATATATATATATATATATATATGATGTATATATATTACTCAAATAACAAAATAGTAAATCGAAATTAATTCATTTATTATTCATATGAATAGTAAATGAAACGAAATTAATTAATTTACTATTCGCATGAAATCGACATGATAGAAATTATTAATTATGAGTTACATAACATACCCCTAAAGTATTTGAGAAATACGACTTTTTAAAAACCAAATCAAACATTACAGACAACGAAATTGAAAATATATATTATAACATATACTCCATATCTATCTGTATCTTGATTTGGTTGAAAAAGGAAATCAAGTTGAACAAAACAATAAAACAAGATATCATGCGTACATGTATTAGAGATATATAAATGGGTTGTTTTTGTTCTTGGGAAAGATAGAGAAAAAGAGAGTTTTTTGACAGACGAAGTTTATCACTCAAAACAAATGTATCAATTTCTATTGGTTTTGATTCTTGTTACACAAAAACAAAAAGCTTCCAAATATTATTTTGATTCATTCTTTTGCAAGACAAAATAATACGGAGTATTATTGATTGATTCATATAATTAATCAAGGGTTGATTAATTTGTTACTTGAGTTTGGACTAGCATCCACTGACGGTCATTTAAAGTGTAGTGTGGACTATCCAAAGAGACGGTCATACTTTTGATCGTAGGTTTCTCTCCATTCATCAGTTTCTTCAAGAAAGGTATATCGTTTACTTATTTTGTGAATTACATATTTTGACAATTATTAGTGGTGTAACTGGATCTCATTGGGATAAATTAATCGTGTGCATGCTTCATTAAATATATGAATATTTAATCTTGTAAATGTTTTATGAAATAATAAAAGATTATTATTTAAACTATCCGCTGCGTTAATCTGACTAAATGTACACACGATTTTCCAACAGTGGTATCCGAGACGCTTTTACACCATCTTAATTGTCGCGTGATTTTTGTAGATTTAGCTTTGTGGTGAATTGGTAAAAGTCAAAACCTTTATGGTTTTGAAAGTCAACTTTGTTGATTACCTCATGACGCACGAATAAGATCTGGAAAATATCACTGTTATAAATTTTGAATTTATTTTTTATGACTTGAATAATTGTTGTTTATTTCATTCCATGGTTGTACACATGCATTGTAACCATGGGCAAGCCATATGTAGGTTTTAATAATGTAGTTATTAAAATTGTGATTGCACACATAGTCGATAATGCCTCGACCTATGTATGATTGTTGTGATTGTTGATTACAGCAATATTATGTAACGTTGATTATTTGTATTATTAGAAAGGCCATTTTGAAGAAAAGTTGTATTATATTTATTTTTCATTTTCATAGTATTGTATTTAAGTTTATTTCAATTTGTAAAAGTGCTAGTTTAGTTGTATTTTCAAATTTAAATAAATGTAACAAGATGAAGATTGAAGATAAAATACAACATGCTTTTGGCTTAGAAGATGGGGAACATGTCAAGTTGACAACGATGACGTTTGTCAAGTTTTCACTTGATTCTTGAATTAAGTGGGAGCTACGATATTACCCTTAGTTTGACCTCTTGATCCCATGTCGGCTCATGGGATCAAGCATAGGAATTTTTTGGCTAGGCTATATGTGTGTGATGCATGGTTGTGTTTTAATTTTGCATTTATATATAATTGTTGATTAGAATATATATGCTAAATGTTTTTGATGAAAACATTAAATAAAACAGGTAACGAGTTTCAAATATTAAAATTGATGATTTTAAAAGGTTAAACTCTAACGAGTTTAAAGTTAAATAATTTTGAGACTCAAATTATATATATGTTTTTGATGGAAACATTAACTAAAACTCTAAACGAGTTTCAAAGATTAAAATTGATGATTTTAAAATAAGTTAAACTCTAACGAGTTTAATGTTAAATATTTTTGAAACTCAGATAATATATATGGACGACATTTTTTAAAACTGTTTTAAAACGATAAACGTTTGTGTATTTGTTATTTTTGTGTTAGAAATTAAATAACAAACCCGATACATAAACACGACTGATATACATAATTGGTTAAAATGGTTTTTAACAAATAGTGTAGCGAATCTTGTGTGCATGCATTATTCGTTGACACAAACGTTTTCAAATACCAGTCAAAATTAGGTCATGCCATCCAATGAGCTTGCAAACACTCCTCGTTATTTTTCTAACCTATTAAGACTCGCGTGAATTATAACCACGAGGTGGAATTTCTAATCTAGTATGACTGGCGTGAATTTCCACTGTTTCCAAATTGGACGACTTAATCGTATTCACGGTGAGACCTGAGTTCGAGGCAAGGATGAGACAAACATGTCAGTAGATAATAGTGGTTTGTTGAACTACATATATCTCAAGGTCTCATAAAGATCTAAGAGTTTCACTTGTAATGTAATTGATACCCGCTACCTACCAATAGACTCCATAACTGATAGCTGATCAACAGATGTGACTATGAAACCTCTATGTGAATCTTAGGCTTTTGTAAATTAATTTTTTTTTAAAAAAATTATAAAAACTTGGGTAGTTAATTTATTAAAGCTCAATATCGAAAATACTAAATTGAATCATATATCTGTTGTAGATGTCAAACAATTAAAATGCAAACCAAAACACTTTCTTCTTTGTTAGAGAAGGATAAACTCAATGTTCAAACTTCTCAAACTGACAACGCAATCTGAGAACTGTTCTTAAACATAAATGAAAGTTGAATAAAGTTTAGAACCCATATCATTTCTTCCTGTTGTGGAAGTTGCTGCTGCTCAGCAAAATGATTATCGAATGTTGTTCGATGATCAGGAAGAAATAGGATTGAAGGGTGAAAAAGAATAAGCAGAATACTTTGTGGAAGGAAAATGACAAATCATTTGCTAGGAAAAATATTCCACCTTCCAATAAGGAAAGCCCAAAAAAAGACGCCGAATGTTTCTATTGTGGAAAGGTTAGCAATTGGAGAAGGAAGTTGTCTTATCTTCCAATCTGAGCTGAGAAAAGGCAATGCTGGTGAGACTAGCAAATCAGGTATATTCCATATATAGTTATATACTTCTTCTAGTGATTCCTAGATCTTTGTTAACTGGTTGTGGCCTTCACACCTGTAACAATATGAAATGAATGAGAAGAAGTAATAGATTGAAGAAAGACACACTGGATTTGCAAGTAGGCAAAGGAGATCAAGCTTTTGTTAAAGCTATTGGTACCTCTGAACTTACTTCTCTAAGTGGTCTTATTGTTTTGTTGGAACAATAGCATTATGCTGTCAATACTGCGAGCGACATAGTTTGAAAGATGCTATGTTTAAACTTGCATTTACACACTTAGGTATTTCAGTTTCTGTGGATAATATATTTATCTTAATACCTATCCACGTGATGGTATTTTTGAAATTGATATGCATAGTGTAATTTCAAATGAGAATTCTGTGTATACCTACATCGCCAAAGTCTTCAAGCAAGACTTGAATAAGACCTATCTATGACATTGTCATGTTGGTCATATAAACAAACAATGCATTTCAAAACTCCAATCTAATGGACTTTTGGAATCAATTGACTCTGAGTCATTTGATGTATGCGAGTCATGTTTATGTGAAAAGATGACAAATGATTCTTTCTCCGATTTAGGTAAAAGAGCTAAAGATCTTTTAGGACTAATACATACTGTTGTATGTAGCCCTTTAACAACAATGTATAGATTTAGTTAAATTTACTTCATTACATTTACTGATGAGTACAGTAGCTATGATTATGTTCACTTGCTGAAATAGAAACATAAAACTATTTTAACATTCAAAAGTATTCCAAAATGAAGTAGATAATCAGCTTGGAAAGACCATTAAAGCACTTCGCTCCGATGGAGTAAGTAAGTTTATGAGTCAAGAGTTTTTTGGACCACCTAAAGAATTGTGGGATTGTCTCATAGTTCACTCTACCTTACACACCACAACATGATAGTGTGTCTGAGTAAGAGGAATCGAAATTTACTTGATATAGTTTGATTTATGATGAGTCTGATTTCTCTACTACTGTCTTTTAGGGATATGCATGAGAGTCTACTGCAGGCATACTCAATGTGATTCCAACTATGAAGGTAGAAAAGACACCATATGAGTTATGGCATGTGAAGAATCCCAAGTTGTCTTATCTGAAAGTCTGGGGTTGTAAAGCGTACGTGAAGCATGACACTTCAAACAAATTAGAACCCAGAACTATCTAATGTTACTTTGTATGATACATAAAGGAAACAATGGGTTACTACTTTTACTACCAAGCTGAAGACAACGTGTTTTCTGCTCGGTCTGCTGAATTCCTGGAAAGAGACCTTCTCTTACAAGAAGTCAGTGGGAGTAAAGTAGATCTTGAAGAAATTCAAGTACTTTAAAGTAACATACCTTCAGTAAGCACTAGCAATCCACACGTTAAAACTGAGCGCACTGTTGGTGAGCCAGAACGTGTTACATCTGCACTTTATAGATCTAGTAGAACTCATCGGCTTATGAGGTTTAATTATCTGATTAATTCAGATAAACCTCAACTAAGGGATTATGATGAACCCTCTAGCTGCGTGCGGCCATATCAGATCCTGAATCTGAAAATAACTAGATTCTATGAATACAGATATGCAGTCCATGAAGGATTATCAAGTATGAGACTTGATTAATCTTCTACCCAATTGTAAGACAATGAGGTAAAAATGGGTCTTCAAAGGAAGACTGATATGGACGGTAATGTAAACACTTTTAAAGCTCGATTGGTGAAAAAAGGTTATGATGAAAGTTTTTCATCAGTCGCGAGCTTTAAAACAATTAGGATACTTATTGCCATGTTTACTTTTCATGATAATAAAATATGGCTAATGGATGTCAAAACTGCTTTCCTAAATGGCGACCTAAGCGAGGACGTATATATGGTTCAACCGTAAGGGTTTATGAATCTTAAGCATCCTAATAAAGTATGCAAGCTTCTAAAATCCATTTATGGATTAAAGCAAGCATCCAGGAGCTAGAATCTTAAGTTTAATGAGAAAATCAAAGTGTTTAATTTTTCTCAAAACCAAGATAAGCCCTGAGTTTACATTAGAGCTAGTGGGAGCAAAGTAGTCTTCTTGATCTTATATGTTGATGACATATTACTTATTAGAAATAACATTCCAACTTGCAAGATGTCAAGTCTTGGCTTGAAAAATGTATTTCCATAAAGGATCTTGATGAAGCTACTTATATTATTGGAATGAGGACTTATACAATAGATCCAATTGGCTTATTGGTTTGAATCAAAGTACATACATTATCTTGCAAAGATTTAGCATGCAAAACTCCAAGCATGGAGCTTTGCCAATGCAAAAGGGTATAACCGTGAGAAATTCTCAAAAGTCCTATCACAGCAGATGAGATGAGACAAATGAAATTTATCACATATGCTTCGGGTATATGATCCATTATGTATGCCATGATATGTACTATACTCGATATTTCATTAGTTTTAAGTTTGACGAGTCATTGTCAACATAATCCAGGTGAAGTACATTGAATTGTTGTTAAGAATATTCTTTAGTATTTGCAGAGTACTAATGATATGTTCTTGGTTTACGGAGGTTTGGAAGATGAAACGACCCGTCCATATTACTATAAATGCAGTACGTTCTCATTGGTCCCATGGCGAGGTATTTGACCTCTATATGATACGTTTTAGAAAATATTGCATTCGTTTCATAAAAAGCACATCATTATTATAAATAATGCATGTTTTAAACAAGTGGGCGATTATTTAAGAAATAAGCCCCAAAATACATCGGTTTCCAAATACTACACACGTGACGTAACAGTCGAATATAATACATGAAAAAGGTTTTATTGAATGCAACACTTTATTTAAATAAAAGTATGAGACTCCATGCACAGCTTGCTCAGATAATGCAACAGCGGAAGACTTTCTTAAGGACCTGAGAATAAACATGCGTAAACAGTCAACACAAAGGTTGGCGAGATATATAGGTTTATCATCGATATAATATAGACCACAAGATTTCATAGTTATAAATATATGTACACTCGCAAGTGTATAAAAGTATTCTATAAGTTGTTGAGCGCTTCGGTAACCATACTTAACCATTAATGTGGCATATTCCCTTTATTATAAAATCTCCCTACACTGTACCAAGTGTAGTAAAAACGAAGTACTATGCAACCGTTTACGATACTAGAGCGACTAGCCCAGTTGGGATTGTCAAACCCGATAGATCTATCAATAGGATTCGCGTATACATGTTCTTACAATATGTAAATATTAGTTACCAAGCTATTAGGGAAGATATGCAAAGTGGTACAACTCAACGTATAATATATTTTAAGTACTTGTGTTCATGGCGTAAAACATAAAATGCATGTATTCTCATCCCAAAATATTTTTAGAGTTTAAAAATGGGACTATATACTCACAGTAGTAAAAGTATATTAATAATAAGTTTTCAACTTATTAAAAATATGACCGTCGTCTTTGGATTCACGAACCTATAACAATAATAACGATTCAGATAATAATATGACATATGAATAAAATAAAGCAAGTTCATAAAATACTTATATAATAATTTTTAACATTTTATGTTAGTAGTCCAAAATAGCCCGAAAAGTCCAACAGTCCAATAATCAGTATATATATATATAATCTTAGAATTACCCCACGACGTATTGTATATATATTGTATTTGCATCAACCCGGAGATGTATTGTATACGTATTGTCTTAGAATTAACTAAGACGTATTGTGTACGTATTGTCTTAGGATTTATCAAAACGTATTGTATACTTATTGTGTTAGGACGTACCAAGAATATTATTATACATATATACAATCACAGAATTAACCAAGATTATAATATTTTGTTATACTACTGATAACATGTCCAATATATATATATATATATATATATATATATATATATATATATATATATATATATATATATATATATATATATATATATATATATATATATATATAGGATAAAGGAAAAGTTAACAAGGATATGGTTAATATAGTTTTTATAATATAAATTTTCATCCATACAACGTTAATTTTAGCAGATTTTTTTTGCTCGCCAAATATTCATTACAACTCCGTTTAAAGTGAATCAAATTGCTATGGATTCCTTAAGAAGTAAATTTTACAAAACCAATTCGAAAAGTTTATCCCAAGTAGTAATTTTTAGAGCTTTACCCTCTTTTTGTGTCTGTGGACAGATTTGGAAAAATCCGGGCATTCACCCAATATATGATTTTTGATAAAATATTTCCACTTTGTCTAAAATCATGAAAAAAATACTGGAAGTCTTATTTACATATATTAATATATTTCCAAAGTCTTAGCCTCGAACTCAAAGTTTAAGATAGGTTTTTAATTCCCAACCCAAAACAGCCCGCTTTTTATCGAATGGAGATTAAAGGATATATGTTAAGTTTCAAGGTGTTCTTCATATGTAAAAGTTATAAGTTCTTATATTAACTTAATATAACATCATAATACATATAAATAAGTGTTATTAGAGTTAAGTTAAAAAGATTAACTTAGTTTTCAAACAAGCTTGGTGTTCACCAAAATAAGTTCTAGTTTTTACAAGTTTTATAAGCATAATAAGATAGCAACTATATAAGTGATTGAACAAGGATTTTGAGAAGTATTTTACCTTGATTATGAAGAGAAAAGTTTCTGAGATTGAAGTATGATATAAGAGCATTCAAGTGTGTGTTTTTAGTTTAAGAAAATGTAGAGTAAAAATGGGTTAAAATGGTCCTTATTTATAAGCTTATAATTTTGACTTTTAGTGAAAATATGTAAGATAAGTTAAATTGTATTAAATCATGCATGACATATTAAATTGATTAGGTCATGGATAACATATTACACAAATAATTACAGATTTCTATTGGTATATACCAATAGTAAATACTTCTAGAAGCTGTGTATAATATGGGTAAAAAT
Organism: Rutidosis leptorrhynchoides; assembly: GCF_046630445.1. Taxonomy (NCBI): domain Eukaryota; kingdom Viridiplantae; phylum Streptophyta; class Magnoliopsida; order Asterales; family Asteraceae; genus Rutidosis; species Rutidosis leptorrhynchoides. The sequence goes on along the minus strand of NC_092334.1, from coordinate 245,191,919 downwards.
ACCATATGAATGCGAGTAGAATTCTTTGAGGAAATTGAACGGAAATACGAGTATAGCCATCCTTTATATGTATTGGTATATTATAAAGTGTATTCAGTACTTGTAAGGATGTATTTACACTCGTAATACATTATATGTAAATACATTTTAACATAAGTTAATTACGTCGCTTAAATAGTAATATATATATTGTTTGAAAACTCTTTAAATTAGTAGTATGAAAATATATATATAATACTTTGTTAATATACTTAATGAGATATTTAATTATCATATTTTCAAGTTAAATATATATAAATCCATATATATGCACAATAATTAAACAATTAAACAATTAAACAATTAAATCAAGTTATGACATTCGTGAATCGTCGGAATAAAAGGGTGACCAAACGCTTGTGTAAAACTCTTTCCGAAGGTTCAAGATTTATTAAAATTCATTGCTTATGAAGTCGGAATTATATAAAGATTAAGTTTAAATTTGGTCAGAAATTTCCGGGTCGTCACAGTACCTACCCGTTGAAGAAATTTCGTCCTGAAATTTGATCGAGGTCGTCATAGCTAACAATAAGAATGTTATTATGACGAATATAAGTTGATTCATAGGGTTTTATCATGATTGAGAAATATGGATAAAATAATTCGATTACTCGAAACGTATGAGTGAAGCTATCGTAAAAGAGTGAAATGAGAAAATAGGGATTCGTCTTATCTTTTGATGTCATCACGGTTGATCTCTGGATTAAAGAAAATCTTTGTAATCTATATAAGATTTGATTCTTCGGCGATTAAGGAAATTATGATCCTCTTCGATTTAATGCAATAATCTGTCTCGATTTCTCTGTCGGATATTTTACTATAAATCAACCTCCTACGTTTCCTTATTTCCGCATCTCCCATCTTTTATACTTTCTTCTTTTCTTCGTACTTCTAAAACATTCGTCAATATGCTCCATCCAGTTTTAATTCTTGATATATTCTTGACTATCACATCTGTCATTCTTCTTTTTCATCTTCCACCGGAGGAATCCGTTAATTTCTACTATGCTCTTGGATTTATAGTGTTCTTAGTTTTCTCGTGTCTTTATATTATTATACGCATCGATATACACAGTTTGTAATTTCTGTGTTGTCTTCATGCTTATATTTTTCCTTATATTTTAGAGTTTCATGCTTCCGTCTTCTTTTCTCGACTTCAAGTCAAGCGAATAATGGTCTAGAACTCATAGATATGAAATTCGGAATGAACATAGCTAATGCTCTAAGAGAGAAATTGTAATAGCACAATTTGACTTGTGAAATTACCAGAATCCAAAGGAAAAGATAGAACTATCAATAGAATATGTTCTTGATATGTTTACAGATTAGATTGAATGTAAGAGTCATGCAACATGGCACATGATGATATTATGGCCTGTGAATCATTACGTTCCATTTAGAAACTCAGCATGACTTACTGTAATATAATCACGTTGATCAAGTGTCATTATATTATACTAACTCATGCTTCAGTTCGTAACACTACTTCAAAACATTCATATTTTAACTCGAAGGTTCCAGAATTTAGAAACTAAAATAGTTTCTTTTATGAAGTAACATAGATAGCGTGAAAAGATGAATTATTTTAGATAAGAATAGTTATGAAAATATCTTCAGAAATATGGAGGATATTTATAATGAAAGATACGATGATATCTTAGAATATCTAAGATCAGAGGATGATGAAGAATATTGTCCACAAGGATTTAGAGTAAGGAGCAAGGTATTTTCTAAAGACTTCAGCAGACACTGAATCATTTGGATTCTTTAAAGGCAGATTTAGTCCTTGTGATTTGACCACAGCCTCCTTCAGGGTTTGCTCAATCCGTTTTCCAGTTCTAAACTTTCTCTTTTTTATGCTTTGCTAACACAATATTCTTTATCATCAACTTTTGACTGTTACGGTTGTCTACAGTTTCTGCTGCTTCTTTCAGCTTTTTCAAAACTTCATAGTACTGATTCGTAGGCTAAAGTGCTATTCCGGATTTCAGAATTATAATTCCAGGAGATAACATTATATGTATATGCAGAAATGATGTGAGATTCAAGAATAATTATTGATGCTTCCTGGGGTTTGGTATGGCAATTATTGTTACAAGATGTAGATGGGTACATGAAAAGGTTTTATAGTGATCTTTCAGAGAGATTTAAGTCAAAAAGCAATAAAGTTGCTGGTAAGCTTACTACTAATGTGGTGGAATATAAAAGGTTCCTCGGTAACGATGGCGAAAAGACAACGTATATATCAAGGTTATAATAAGTCTACTCCGGATGAAAAGTCGAAGTTGTCTTTTTGGAGCTGTGAAAAAATTCGCAATTTTGAAAAGGGATTGTAAAGTTATTTTGGGTAATAATAATGCTAAAGGATCTGACATGGATATGTGTTGAACCTTTGCTTAGGTTCAAGTATCCTCCGGATGCATATCTATATGCATATATTCTTCGTATATATCGTGTGATTGGTTAATTCTCTCGATTGTTCATTAGTTGAGGTGTTTTTAAGAATTTTGAAGGGTTTAGACGCAGGTTGTCATCGTCAATATCCGTATAATGAATTCGTCGTGAATCTTGAATGATACGAATATCTTTATGAGTTTTGTGAATGAAAGTGATGTTCTAGTATAGTTTGAATTTAAAGTATGATTTTGAAGGATGTAGGAATTTAAGATTGATGGCACTTCTTAAATCTTGACTTGGATTTTGATCTGTCAAAATCAGAATATGTAATTGAATTGGTATGGAAAATGGTTGTCTTGAATTTTGTGAAATGATGTATATTGCTATGAAATGAGAGAGTATAATTAATGATTGTCGAAACATCATTGAAAATGTATAGTGTAACATATTAATGTGAACTTAAGTATTTCTCGGGTATTACCTACCCGTTAAAATAAAATTTCACAAGTAATATTTTGTACAAAAGAATTTTTATTACAGTCTTTATGAAAATATATGTATGTATATTTTCTTCAGATGTAATATGGATTTAATGAGTTAATATTATATTAATCTCATTTGGTTTACGGTTGGAACTAGAAATGAATAATCCCTAAAACTTTAGAGATTACATAATCGTCGCGGAATATTTCTTCAACGTAAATGAAATAATGAATTAATACTTCATCACCTATTATTTTTGGTATCCCTCAGTGCCTGCGGTGCGTATGCTGTTGATGCTCGTAATGCGGCTTGCGATGTTGAGGCTTGTGATGTTGTTGGTACTGCTGGTGCTGGTGCTGGTAGTGGTTTGATGTGAGTATAGATGATGAGAATTTGTTTTGTTTTGTATTGTGAAAGAAGATGTTTAAAGTTTCTTGAATAAAAAGAGAGGTCAAGAGCTTTATAAAGGGAATGAAATGATGTAGGATGCACTTGCTAATGAAGTTTTGCTTTTCATGATAGTAAATTTTTTTTTACTAAATAATTCACCATGCAAGATACGGAGTAAAGGTCGGATAGCCTCAATCATATTAGTAATATTATACTCGGTGCGGCATATCCTGGAAAGGAGAGAGAAAATGGTGTTATAAACGGGTTCGCCGGTAAGTGCCTCATATTCTTCACCAAGAGGGCAATGTGGTGGATGGAAGGGATCACCCTCTTCTTGTCTCCAATGATTAAGTAGACTACGAACCCATCCCCAATTCATCCGAAATAGATGATGGCTAATAGGTTGATCCATTCCGGTCACACTGCTTTCGGAGCTCGAGTGAAACTCCATATCGGAATTCGAGGGACTTGAACTAGTGGTGAGTTCCATTTCGTACGATTGAATAAAGGATTTTTCGATATGAAATGATTTACGGCTATCGGATGGTATTCTAAGTACATAGAATATCTATATATATAGAGCAAAAGATTTCATAGATTACGGAGGAATTTACGGAATATGTTAGGAAAAGTTGACAGTAACAGATACGCTAAGATATGAATTAGCAGATACGCTAAGATATGAATTTCGTCTATACACTATTCATGTAATCAATGCAGTAAGATGTGTCTAGACTAAGAATGATAAGCAGCTAATTTTCTAAGGGTGATAAGCAGATAATTTCCGACTAGAAATGATAAGCAAAGCTTTTGACATGCAGTTAAGGTCGAAGTCCCGACTCACTAATGCGTCTTAATAACTATCCGTTAGACATACTAATGCAAGACCTGGTTCGCTAAGACCATCGCTCTGATACCAACTGAAATGACCCGTCCATATTACTATAAATGCAGTACGTTCTCATTGGTCCCATAGCGAGGTATTTGACCTCTATATGATACGTTTTAGAAAATATTGCATTCGTTTCATAAAAAGCACATCATTATTATACATAATGCATGTTTTAAACAAGTGGGCGATTATTTAAGAAATAATCCCCAAAATACATCAGTTTCCAAATACTACACACGTGACGTAACAGTCAAATATAATACATGACAAAGGTTTTATTGAATGCAACACTTTATTTAAATAAAAGTATGAGACTCCATGCACAGCTTGCTCAGATAATGCAACAGCGGAAGACTTTCTTAAGGACCTGAGAATAAACAGGTGTAAACAGTCAACACAAAGGTTGGTGAGATATATAGATTTATCATCGATATAAATATAGACCACAAGATTTCATAGTTATAAAAGTATTCTATAAGTTGTTGAGCGCTTCGGTAACCATACTTAACCATTAATGTGGCATATTCCCTTTATTATGAAATCTCCCTACACTGTACCAAGTGTAGTAAAAATGAAGTACTATGCAACCGTTTACGATACTAGAGCGACTAGCCCGATTGGGGTTGTCAAACCCGATAGATCTATCAATAGGATTCGCGTATACATGTTCTTACAACATGTAAATTTTAGTTACCAAGCTATTAGGGAAGATATGCAAAGTGGTACAACTCAACGTAGAATATATTTTTAGTACTTGTGTACATGGCGTAAAACATAAAATGCATGTATTCTCATCCCAAAATATTTTTAGAGTTTAAAAATGGGACTATATACTCACAGTAGTAAAAGTATATTAATAATAAGTTTTCAACTTATTAAAAATATGACTGTCGTCCTTGGATTCACGAACCTATAACAATAATAACGATTCAGATAATAATACGACATATGAATAAAATAAAGCAAGTTCATAGAATACTTATATAATAATTTTTAACATTTTATATTAGTAGTCCATTGTTAGTAGTCCTTTGTTAGTAGTCCAAAATAGTCCGAAAAGTCCAACAGTCCAATAATCGGTATATATATATATATATATATATATATATATATATATATATATATATATATATATATATATATATATATATATATATATATAATCTTAGAATTACCCCACGACGTATTGTATACGTATTATCTTTGCATGAACCCAGAGATGTATTGTATACGTATTGTCTTAGAATTAACTAAGACGTATTGTGTACGTATTGTCTTAGGATTTATCAAAACGTATTGTATACTTATTGTGTTAGGACGTACCATGAATATTATTATACATATATACAATCACAGAATTAACCAAGATTATAATATTTTGTTATACTACTGATAAAATGTCCAAATATATATATATATATATATATATATATATATATATATATATATATATATAGGATATAGTAAAAGTTAACAAGGATATGGTTAATATAGTTTTTATAATATAAATTTCGTCCATACAACGTTAATTTTAGCATATTTGTTTTGCTCGCCAAATTTTCATTACAACTCCGTTTAAAGTGAATCAAATTGCTATGGATTCCTTAAGAAGTAAATTTTACAAAACCAATTCGAAAAGTTCATCCCAAGTAGTAATGTTTAGAGCTTTACCCTCTTTTTGTGTCGGTGGACAGATTTGGAAAAATCCCGGTATCCACTCAATATATGATTTTTGATAAAATACTTCCACTTTGTCTAAAATTATGAAAAAATACTGGAAGTCTTATTTACATATATTAACATATTTCCAAAGTCTTAGCCATTGTTAGTAGTCCCAAAATATTTTTAGAGTTTAAAAATGGGATTATATACTCACAGTAGTAAAAGTATATTAATAATAAGTTTTCAACTTATTAAAAATATGACTGTCGTCCTTGGATTCACGAACCTATAACAATAATAACGATTCAGATAATAATACGACATATGAATAAAATAAAGCAAGTTCATAGAATACTTATATAATAATTTTTAACATTTTATATTAGTAGTCCATTGTTAGTAGTCCTTTGTTAGTAGTCCAAAATAGTCCGAAAAGTCCAACAGTCCAATAATCGGTATATATATATATATATATATATATATATATATACATATATATATATATATATATATATATATATATATATATATATATATATATATATATATATATATATATATATATATATAATCTTAGAATTACCCCACGACGTATTGTATACGTATTATCTTTGCATGAACCCAGAGATGTATTGTATACGTATTGTCTTAGAATTAACTAAGACGTATTGTGTACGTATTGTCTTAGGATTTATCAAAACGTATTGTATACTTATTGTGTTAGGACGTACCAAGAATATTATTATACATATATACAATCACAGAATTAACCAAGATTATAATATTTTGTTATACTACTGATAAAATGTCCAAATATATATATATATATATATATATATATATATATATATATATATATATATATATATATATATATATATATATATATATATATATATATATATATATATATATATATATATATATATAGGATATAGTAAAAGTTAACAAGGATATGGTTAATATAGTTTTTATAATATAAATTTCGTCCATACAACGTTAATTTTAGCATATTTTGTTTTGCTCGCCAAATTTTCATTACAACTCCGTTTAAAGTGAATCAAATTGCTATGGATTCCTTAAGAAGTAAATTTTACAAAACCAATTCGAAAAGTTCATCCCAAGTAGTAATGTTTAGAGCTTTACCCTCTTTTTGTGTCGGTGGACAGATTTGGAAAAATCCCGGTATCCACTCAATATATGATTTTTGATAAAATACTTCCACTTTGTCTAAAATTATGAAAAAATACTGGAAGTCTTATTTACATATATTAACATATTTCCAAAGTCTTAGCCTTGAACTCAAAGTCTAAGATAGGTTTTTAATTCCCAACCCAAAACAGCCCGCTTTTTATCGAATGGAGATTAAAGGATATATGTTAAGTTTCAAGGTGTTCTTCATATGTAAAAGTTATAAGTTCTCATATTAACTTAATATAACATCATAATACATATAAATAAGTGTTATTAGAGTTAAGTTAGAAGGATTAACTAAGTTTTCAAACAAGTTTGGTGTTCACCAAAACAAGTTCTAGTTTTTACAAGTGTTATAAGCATAATAAGATAGCAACTATATAAGGGATTGAACAAGGATTTTGAGAAGTATTTTACCTTGATTATGAAGAGGAAAGTTGCTGAGATTGAAGTATGATATGGGAGCATTCAAGTGTGTGTTTTTAGTTTAAGAAAATGTAGAGTAAAAATGGGTTAAAATAGTCCTTATTTATAAGCTTATAATTTTGGCTTTTAGTGAAAATGTCTAAGATAAGTTAAATTGTATTAAATCATGCATGACATATAAAATTGATTAGGTCATGGATGACATATTACACAAATAATTGCAGATTTCTATTGGTATATACCAATAGTAAATACTTCTAGAAGCTGTGTATAATACGGGTAAAAATACCAATATGAATGCGAGTAGAATTCTTTGTGGAAATTGAATGGAAATACGAGTATAGCTATCCTTTATATGTATTGGTATATTATAAAGTGTATTCAATACTTGTAAGGATGTATTTACACTCGTAATACATTATATGTAAATACATTTTAACATAAGTTAATTACGTCGTTTAAATAGTAATATATATTGTTTGAAAACTCTTTAAATTAGTAGTATGAAAATATATATATATATATATATATATATAAATATAAATATAATACTTTGTTAATATACTTAATGAGATATTTAATTATCATATTTTCAAGTTAAATATATATAAATCCATATATATACACAATAATTAAACAATTAAACAATTAAATCAAGTTATGACATTCATGAATCGTCGGAATAAAAGGGTGACCAAAAGCTTGTGTAAAACTCTTTCCGAAGGTTCAAGATTTATTAAAATTCATTGCTTATCAAGTCGGAATTATATAAAGATTAAGTTTAAATTTGGTCAGAAATTTTCGGGTCGTCATAGAAGAAGAGTTAAGTATTAAGTTTTATACTGATTCTAGTTTCCAAACTGATCAAGATGATTCTCGATCCAGTCACGTTGTTTATTTGTCATGATGGGCAAGACAGTTGATTGGAAGAGCTCTAGGCAGAGCACTATTGAACAATCTACAACAAAAACAGAATACATTGTTGACTGAGAAACTGCTCAGAAAGCTGTCTGGATAAGGAAGTTTGTTGTTATACTCAGAGTAGTACACAACATTTAATCTTCTATAATATGTACTGTGATAATTCGAGTGTTAATATACTTTTGAAAGAATCACATGTACATAAAAGTATCTGGCACATTCTTTAAAAGTTTGACTACATTCATTATGTCATTAAGAGGAATGATATTAGTATTCTTAAAGGTTCATACAAATGATAATGTAGCTGACCCGTTCATGAAGCCCATGATGCACAACAAGCATGATGATCATTCTAGTAATACTGGACTCGTTATGCTGCTGATCTTTTTCATTTGTAATTTATTATTTGGATATTTTTGGAACATTAAGCAGTTTTATATTAATGAATTGATATATAGTTGGTATGATCGTTTTCATTTATATCACTGCGTTCTATATTAGCATGTTTAATCCATGAATAATTGTTGATTATTCAAAATCTCCATAATCGGTCATGTTATAGGAATAACATGAATTAAGATTAATGTGAAATTTTGGTTATATTCATTGATGATGAGTAGTTAACTTGTTGAGACCAAAATTCATATGTATTCATTGATGATGAATATTGGAAAGACCCAACCATGAGATGTCACTACATGGATCGTAGTCAGTAGTAAATCTTTTAGTGATTATGTCTTTGTGTCCTTAGACTTGAGATGCACGCCCATCTTGATGAGTGTAGCATTGTATTTTGATATGGTTAAACGATGTCCTGAATAAGGCTGTCATAAAGGCCATTATTGGGTATAATGTAAAGCTCGTGATAGATACGTGTATGCAATATAGGATTTGTTCCTCTAAAATGTTTGGAGTTAGATACTGATAATGCTAAAAACGAACATATATTTCATAGCATTATTCCTCAAGAAAGACAAGCTTTTAGTTGCAATTGTTCTATTTACAAGTGATATTCGTTTAAATAATAAAAGGTGAAGACAAAAGACAGATTCAACGAATTGAAGACGCAAACGACCAAAAAGCTCAAAAGTACAAAGTACAATCAAAGTGGTTCAAATTATTGGTGAGAAACGTCTCAAAATTACAAGAGTACAAGTCGCAAAACGCAAAATACAAGATATTAAATTGTACGCAAGGACGTTCGAAAATCCGGAACCGGGACCAAAGTCAACTCTCAACGCTCGACGCAACGGACTAAAAATTACAAGTCAACTATGCACATAAATATAATATAATATTTAAATAATTCTTAAAATTATTTATATATTATATATATTTATATAAACCGTCGGCAGAATGCAAACAAACTCTTGTGAGCTGGAAAAAGGGGCCATGCGATCGCATGGCCTGGAGGTTATAACTCCATGCAATCGCATGGTGAACAGTGACAGGTCAGGTCCAACAAAGTTCGCAAGTTTTGGACGAATTTTTACAATATCTTTTCCAACTATCTCTCACTCAATGTATATATATATATATATATATATATATATATATATATATATATATATATATATATATATATATATATATTAATTTTAATTTTAATTTTAAATTCTAATAATAAAGGTATGTTAGCGAATGTTGTAAGGGTATAAGTCGAAATTCTGTTCGTGTAATGCTACGCTATTATTAATCATTGTAAGTTATGTTTAACCTTTTTAAATTAATGTCTCGTAGCTAAGTTATTACTATGCTAATTTAATGCCGAAGTAATCATGATGTTGGGCTAAAAATTAAAATTGGGTAATTGGGCTTTGTACCATAATTGGGGTTTGGACAAAAGAACGACACTTGTGGAAATTAGACTATGGGCTATTAATGGGCTTTATATTAACTAAATGATACCTCGTTGATTTAATATATAGACTTATAATTTGACGTATTTATATATAACCACATACGCTTGACTGGGTACGGTGGGCGGGATATCTATAAATACCAATAATTGTTCATTTAACCAGACACGGGGATGGATTAATAATCAATAGACTTGTTGAAACAGGGGTGGATTACATTCAAGGGTAATTGGTGTATTTGTTAACAAAGTAGTAAAACCTTGGATTACACGCAGTCGATAACCTGGTGTATTCATTAAACAAAGTATTAAGACCTTGTTACAATTCGAATCCCCAATTAGTTGGAATATTTGACTTCGGGAATAAGAATAATTTGACGAAGACTCTCGCACTTTATGATTATGACTGATGGACTATTATGGACAAAATCGTATGGACATATCGAATAATCCAGGACAAAGGACAATTAACCCATGGTACTAAACTAAAAACAACACGTCGAACATCATGATTACGGAAGTTTAAATAAGCATAATTTATATATTTCATATTTAATTGCACTTTTAATTATCGCACTTTTATTTACTATCATTTTATTTAATTGCACTTTTAATTATCGTACTCTTTAATTATCGCAATTTTATTTATCGCACTTTTATTTATTGCAATTTCATTATCGTTATTTACTTTATGCTTTAAATTAAGTCTTTTATATATTTAATATTTTACATTAGGTTTTAACTGCGACTAAAGTTTTAAAATCGACAAACCGGTCATTAAACGGTAAAAACCCCCTTTTATAATAAATAACACTACTTATATATATATTTGTATTTTTACAACTATAAGTTAAAACTAATATAGCGTTGAACTAGTTTATTAGATCCCTGTGGAACGAACCGGACTTACTAAAAACTACACTACTGTACGATTAGGTACACTGCCTATAAGTGTTGTAGCAAGGTTTAGGTATATCCATTCTATAAATAAATAAATATCTTGTGTAAAATTGTATCGTATTTAATAGTATTTTGTAGTAAAAATATAACTATTTTGTACACCACCTCGCACACATCAAGTATTTTTGGTTCCACTGTCGGGGAAACATAAATGCCGAAAGCGCAACGCTAAAAAAAAAAAATTTAGTTTACTTTTGTAAAAATACTCTTTTGTAAAAATACATTTTAAATATTGAAAATATAAAAATATAAAAAGAAAAGAAAAACAAAAAAATTATACATTTTTAATAGTTTGTTAAATATATATAAAATTATAAATTTTTTATTTTTATTTAAAAATTAAGTTTTTATTTAATTTTTACATATATTTTATATATATATATATATATATATATATTAAAACAAAAAAAAATAATAAAAGTAATCGGCCCGGTACTGTAGCAGCCCAGGTTCTGGCCCGAATTCGCAGACCATACGACCGCATGGTATTACAACGGTCAGGCCATGCGATCGCATGACCTGATTTGACAAGTCTGAAACCTCAGCTGACCAGTTTATGGTTTAAATTATTAATAATTATTATTATTAAACCCTAATTAGGGTTATATTTAATAATAATTTGTTTTAGTTTTTATTTAATTCGTTTTTTAGTTTAATTAGTTTTATAAATATATAAAAGTAATAGTTTTATAAAATAAATAACATAAAAATAATATTTTTATAAAAATTGTGCTTTTTACAACTTTAAGTTTATTTTTATATTTTATTTCTTTTTATTTGTTTTAGCGTATTTGTTTTTTGTATTTTTCGCTCGTATTTAGTTTTAAGATATAGTTTTTGCCATAGTTATTTTTATTTCTAGATTTTTAGGCTTTACCATAAAATCCCTTAAGTACTTTTTCTTTAAACTAAGATTTAGGTGCTTTAGAATTTTGTGACGCCGTTTTTATATTTTAGTACTTTTTTAAGTTATTGCCGTTTTAGGATATAGAATTTCTTGTAAGCTTTAATATTTTTAGACGCAACTTTTAATTCTTAGTTTTTAGTTCCTTTTTAAGTTTCGACGCGCTACTTTCTTATTTTTATTTTTCGACGCCTATTATTTTTCGACCTTTTATTTTTTGACGTTTTTCGACGCGCTCTTTTTCTTTCTTATTTTTCGCCACTCTAGTTTTTAGGACATAGAATGTTCTATTTCTTCTCTAAAATCTCTTTAAATTTCAACAAAAAATTATTTTAAGTGATTAAATTGATAGACATCCAAAAATTTTCTGCTTCGTATTAATAGTTGGATTTGTTAGTGGCTGAGTTGTGAGCTTCCGATTTAAAGGGTTCTGGCTCCCTGCTGCATCTATTGGCTATTCGAAACGTGGGCAAAAGCAGAAAAGTCTATTAATTTGATAACTTAAATAATTTTTATCTTTTATAACTAATAGGATATTCAGTGAATGCACCGAGCAAAACGTTCACCACCTTTTGTACGTTCACCACCTGTAACTCGATCAAGACATCTAGCCAACATTGTCGCCGTTGATTTTTCTTTAGAATCGTCATCCAGTCGACCAAGTACTCCAATTCAAATTTTCGATAATGCATTTTTTGAACCCGACCTCACAATTGAGAATCCGGAGGATATTCAGGGACAATTCAGAGATCCTGAACCACTAATCTTTCCTCCGGAACCACCAATCATTCAAACATAGATTGTTGAGGAACCTACCATTAAATCGGAATCCTCTAGTGATTCAGATTCAACAAATTCAATCATGGAAAATATGGAACCTCTAAGTATGGAAGACCGAATGAGAGCTAAACGCACTGGCCAAGGTCACGCAATTACTCAACCTGACATTAATGCGCCAGTTATGAAATCAAAGGACAAATTCTACACATGGTGACTAATCAATGCCAATTTAGTGGTGCACCGAAGGAAGATCCAAACGAACATCTTCGTACTTTTAATAGGATCTGTATATTATTTAAAATCAGAGAAGTGGAGGATGAACAGATATATCTCATGTAATTTCCCTGGACTTTAAAGGGAGAAGCCAAAGATTGGTTAGAATCGTTACCTGAAGGGGCGATTGATACATGGGACGTCTTAGTTGAAAAATTTCTTAAACAATTCTTTCCGGCATCTAAAGCCGTGAGACTTCAAGGAGAAATTGTTACGTTCACACAAAAGCCAAATGAAACTTTATATGAAGCGTGGACCAGATTTGGAAAGTTATTGAGAGGATGTCCGCAACATGGTTTAGACACTTGTCAAATAGTACAAATATTCTACCAAGGATGCGACATCACTACAAGGAAAGACATAGATATAGTAGCTGGTGGTTTCATTATGAAGAAAACCGCAACTGACGCTTACAAAATTATTGATAACACTGCTTCCCACTCACATGAGTGGCATCAAGAAAAAGATATCGTTAGATCATCTAAAGCAGCTAGAGCCTATTCTAGCCATGACTTTGATTCCATTTCTGCAAAGATAGATGCTGTCGAGAGACGAATGGAAAAGATGACTAAAGATATTCATTCAATACAAATTAGTTGTGAGCAGTGTAGTGGACCACATTTAACAAAAGATTGTCTCAGTATTGAACTAACAATGGAACAAAGAGAGAATGTTTCATACATGAACCAAAGGCCTGGAAATAATTATCAGAATAATTATCAACCGCCAAGACCAATCTACAATCAAAATCAGAATTATAACCGAAATGTTCCATACAACAACCAACAAGGTCCTAGCAATCAACAAGTATCTAATAATACTTACAATCAGCAAAGACCTATTTTTCAAAACAAACCACCACAAACCGATGATAAAAAGCCAAATTTAGAAGATATGATGTCAAAGCTAGTTGAATCTCAAATGCAGTTTTTCACATCTCAGAAACAAACCAATGAACAAAATGCTCAAGCATTTAGAAATCAACAAGCTTCTATTCAAAATCTGGAACAAGAAGTAAGTAACCTAGCAAGGTTAATAGGTGAAAGAAAACCGGGAAGTCTACCTAGTGATACAAATGCTAACCCCCGAAATGAAACAGCTAAAGCCATTACCACAAGAAGTGGTATTACACTTAAACTACCTGAAATGCCTGTAATTTCTGATGAAGCTATTCCTACTCCACAAGAACCACAATCTGAGCAAGATAAGGAAACAGAACCGGTAGTTGAGAAGGTTAATGAAGATAACACAGTTAAGGCTAAACCTTATGTTAAACCATACCAACCACCACTTCCTTACTCGAGTAAAATGAGAAAAGAGAGACTTGAAGCCGAGCAATCCAAATTTTTGGATATGTTTAAACAGATAAATGTAAATCTTCCTTTCATTGATGTGATTTCAGGAATGCCTAGATATGCTAAATTTCTGAAAGATCTAATCACGAATAGAAAGAAAATGGAAGAACTCTCGGCTGTTACTATGAATGCTAATTGTTCTACAGTACTGTTAAATAAGATACCAGAAAAATTATCAGATCCAGGAAGTTTCACAATTTCATATTTTCTGGGTAGTCTTAGTTCAATAGAAGCATTTGCAGACTTAGGTGCTAGTATAAATTTAATGCCATATTAACTATACGCTAAACTAGACCTTGGAGAATTGAAACCAACACGAATAAGCATACAACTAGCAGATCGATCAGTAAAATATCCTAGAGGGATAATGGAGAACATGCTAGTTAAAGTTGGTACTTTAGTATTTCCAGTAGATTTTGTTATTCTGGATATGGAAGAAGATTCTCGAGTTCCTCTCATATTAGGAAGACCATTCTTAAACACAGCTAAAGCAATAATAGACGTGTTTGGTAAGAAACTGACCCTAAGTATAGAGGACGAGAGTGTTACCTTTTCAGTTGATAGAGCCATGCAACAACCGCAATCTGCAGATGATACATGTTATTATATTCAAATTATAGATTTACATGCAGAATTGTTAGAAGAATTTCCAGAATTACAAGGAACAGGAGAATGTTCTTTAGGAGAAGGAACTGAACCAATTGATGAAACTGAAATGTTAGCTACACTTATGGCTAATGGATATGAACCAACAACAGAAGAAATTCAAATGCTAAAAGAAGAAGACAGATATCGATATAAATCATCGATACAAGAACCACCGACATTAGAGTTAAAGCCACTTCCAAACCATTTGGAATATGCTTATTTACATGGTGAATCTGAATTACCTGTAATAATATCGTCTTCTCTTACTGAAAATGAAAAATCTCAACTCATTTCTGTGCTAAAAGCTCATAAACCAGCTATTGCATGGAAAATTCATGATATTAAAGGAATAAGTCCTTCGTATTGCACACATAAAATCCTTATGGAAGAAGGTCATAAAACGTATGTGCAACGTCAACGAAGACTAAATCCTAATATGCAAGATGTTGTTAAGAAATAAATTATTAAACTGCTAGGTGCAGGTTTAATTTATCCAATCTCTGATAGTCCATGGGTAAGCCCAGTTCAATGCGTACCTAAGAAGGGTGGCATGACTGTCATCACAAATGAGAAAAATGAGCTTATTCCTACTAGGACTGTAACAGGATGGTGTGTTTGTATTGATTATAGAAAATTAAATGACTCCACCAGAAAAGATCACTTTCCCTTACCTTTCATTGATCAAATGTTGGAAAGATTAGCCGGAAATAGTTACTATTGTTTTCTTGATGGTTTTTCCGGATATTTTCAAATTCCAATAGCACCCGAGGATCAAGAGAAAACCACATTTACGTGCCCTTATGGTACTTTTGCTTACAAACGCATGCCATTTGGACTTTGCAACGCCCCTGCAAGCTTTCAAAGGTGCATGATGGCGATTTTTCACGACATGATAGAAGAATGCATGGAAGTTTTCATGGATGACTTTTCAGTCTTCGGTGATACATTTGAATCATGTCTAGTTAATCTTGAACGAATGCTTATTAGATGCGAGCAATCAAATCTAGTACTTAATTGGGAGAAATGCCATTTCATGGTTAAAGAAGGCATCGTTCTTGGTCATAAAATTTCAAAGTTAGGAATTGAAGTGGATAGAGCTAAAGTAGATGTAATTGCTAAACTTCCACATCGCACTAATGTTAGAGGAGTTAGGAGTTTTCTAGGGCATGCCGGTTTTTACCGACGTTTCATAAAAGATTTTTCTAAAATTGCCACTCCTATGAATAAACTCCTAGAAAAGGATGCTCCATTCATCTTTTCAGATGAATGCATCAAATCTTTTAATATTCTTAAAGAAAAACTCACTAATACGCCGATCATGATAACTCCAAATTGGAATCTACCGTTTGAACTAATGTACGATGCAAGTAATTTTGCAATGGGAGCCGTTTTAGGACAAAGAATTGAAAAACGATTTCAACTTATTTATTATGCTAGTAAGATGTTACAATGAGCACAAACTAATTACACAACTACTGAAAAAGAACTCCTTGCCATTGTCTTTGCTTTTGATAAATTTCGTTCATATCTCGTTCTAGCTAAAACGGTGGTCTATACTGACCATTCTGCTCTTAGATACCTATTTTCGAAACAAGATGCTAAACCAAGATTAATCCGTTGGATCTTACTCTTACAAGAGTTCGATATTGAAATCCGAGATAAAAAGGAGCAGAAAATCTCGCAGCTGATCATCTTTCTCGTCTTGAAAATCCTGAATTAGAAGTTCTAAATGAATCGGCCATACAAGACAACTTTCCTGATGAATATCTATTGAAGATAGATTATAATGAAATTTCATGGTTTGCAGATTATGCAAACTACTTAGTATATGGATTTCTTGAAAAAGGATTGTCGTACCAAAAACGAAAGAAATTCTTCAGTGATATAAAACACTATTTCTGGGAAGATCCACATTTGTTTAAAAGTTGTCCCGATGGAATAATACGTCGATGTGTATTCGGGGAAGAAGCTAGTCAAATCTTAAACCATTGTCACACAGGACCAACAGGAGGGCATTATGAGCCTCAACTTACAGCAAGAAAAGTTTACGATGCTGGATTCTATTGGCCTACAATTTTCAAAGACGCACACCTTCTTTGCAAATCCTGTGATGCTTGTCAAAGGGCCAGAAAAATAAGTCAACATGATGAAATGCCACAAAATGTCATTCAAGTATGTGAAGTATTTGACATTTAGGGTATTGACTTTATGGGTCCATTTCCAAAATCTCATAATAATCTCTACATTCTCGTTACCATTGATTATGTATCTAAATGGGCGGAAGCACAAGCTCTCCCAACTAACGATGCACGAGTTGTAGTCAACTTTTTAAAACGTCTTTTTGCAAGGTTTGGAACACTGAAAGCTTTAATAAGTGATCGGGGTACTCATTTTTGTAACAATCAACTTGAGAAAGTTCTCAAAAGATATGGAGTAACTCATAAAATCTCAACTGCTTATCATCCACAAACAAGTAGACAAGTTGAAAATACCAACCGAGCTTTAAAACGTATTCTAGAGAAAACCATAGGATCAAATCCGAAGGAATGGTCCATGAAATTGGAGGATGCACTCCGGGCTTTTAGAACAGCCTACAAAACTCCAATTGGAACCACACCTTTTAAACTCATTTACGGAAAAGCATGTCATCTTCCAGTAGAAATTGAACACAAAGCATTTTGGGCTTTGAAGACATGTAATCTTGATTTACATGAAGCCGGACGTCTAAGATTAAGTCAACTAAACGAATTAGAAGAATTAAGACTTGAGGCATATGAAAATTCCTTAATCTATAAGGATAGAACGAAGAAATGACATGATAAAAGAATCAGAAGTTCAAAAGAATTTAAAGAAGGAGACAGAGTTCTTCTTTTCAATTCAAGATTCAAGCTATTTCCTGGAAAATTGAAATCAAGATGGTCTGGACCATTTATAATCAAAAGAGTTTTCCCATACGGAACAATAGAGTTAATAAATTCAAATGAGATTGAATTTAAAGTTAATGGTCACAGAGTTAAACATTACATACATGGTCCGATGGAAGTTGACAATGAAGTCAATCATAATTTCACCACCCAAGAAAACCTTCAAAATGAAAACATAAATATGTTATCAACAACATATGAAAAATCAAAATTGGAAAATGGGGAGGATTCAAATTGGAGAGATGAAGAAGAATTTCTATACAAACCTCCCATTCCAAGAAATGAAGAAATAGAAGTGAAAGAACCAAGAAAAGAACACCCAAAAAAGGTTTACAAACCAACTCGACTTACTAAAGCAGGAGACCCGGGCGAATTTATCATTTCTTGCTTGCTTAATGATGGTGCTGTATATAATGGACTCGCAGATTTAGGAGCAAGTGCAAATATTATGCCTCTTTCCTTATATAAAAGATTAGGTATGGGTAAATTAAAATCAACCAAAATAGGTCTTCAATCATTTGACCTAACCATTAAACACCCGATTGGAATATCAAATAATTTACTTGTTAACGTGGGAAGTTTGACCTTTGTTGCAAACTTCATAGTTATTAATATGGAGGAAAACCTTGATATTCCTATAATTTTAGGTCGCCTATTTTTAGCAACCACCGAAGCATTCATTGATGTAAGAGAAGGTAGAATGACACTTAGGGATGGTGATAAAACGATCACCTTTGTGAACCGAAAGTTTAGATCGACACCAACCAAAACTGTTAAACCAATAAAAATGCATAAGTGTGGGGAAGATGAAGAAACACTTAATGATGATCCGATCACAAAGAACCCCGTTGATAATACGAAATTCGATGAACCCGTTTTTAACAGTTCAATGAAGAAACTTTATAAACGGATTCACGATGCTAAGATTAAGGGAAACTTTAAGTTATGTAACCGATTAGTATCCAATTTATCACCAAAAGAAAAGGCAATGTTAGTTGAATTTGTGAAAGTTATGGAGGAAATCAACAAATGGATTGAAGCAAAAGTCAGAGATATACAAGTTGTTGATGATCCAATTGAAAATAACGTTAATCACAATTTCAGCACCACATCTAACTAAGTATGGGGAGTTCGAATCTTTTTAGGGTAATATGTATTTCTGTTAGAGTCAGATATTCTGTTTTCGTGTAGTTTCCGAGAATGAAATCCGAATGGTCTTTCCCTAGCAGACCCTAAAGAACTAGTCTTCTCTCCCCATTCTGAATTTTTATTTTTTTTAGGTTTTACGAGATGAAGAATTCCTTTGATCTGAACCATGGTCTAATGCTACATGCTATGATTACTAAACGTAATAATGACACACTTCCGAGTGAACTAGTATCATTCATAAGAGATAAAATGGACGGAGTAAGAAAAGAACTCAGGAAAGATCATCATAAAATATATTTTGGAAAAGGAAAATCAAAATTCGCAACAAAAAGAAGGGCACGACACCTTGAAAGATGTTATAAATGCGGAAAATGGTCACACGAAGGTAAATATTCAAATAATCAAACATATTCAAATACCGAATTTGTTACTCTATGCAGAGAAGGACCGTTTATATGTTTAGAAGAAAAGATATTGAAGATTCGAGGTTATGCTTACATAGCTATGGAAAACCAAATCACACGACTCTCCTATGAGTAAACTAAAGCAGGTCTCTGAGGTAAGTATGTACAGTTTTTATTTTTATTTTTATTTTTATTTTTATTGCTTTTAACCTTTTGATAATAAACGCTGAATCGTTCGCTATAAAGTATTAAATTGGTATTCAATAAAATTAGGTATGCGTAACCGAAATTATTGATATCATACAAAAATTTATTACATCACTGCGAAATTTACCGTTTATTCTTAAGGTATAAATATCTTTAATCAATCAACCCAAAATATTTCAGAAATTCGTCAGGAGTAAAACTAGGTCGTTGAACTGAAATTACTTTACCGAAAAGAGGGGCGTATATTTTTGATAATATTTGATTGATTAAAGTGGGATAAAAGACCAAAAAGATTTTTAATTTTTAATTTTTACCATGTTTTTAAAATTAATATATAAATATTAAATTAATATTGTAACCTTTTTAAAATCAATATATTTAAGTTGTAAATATTTGAAAAATTAATATTTTTAATATAAGTTTGTATGTATAAAAACAAAAATATAATATAAATTTGTTGTGAATTTTTAATTTTAATAATATGAATTTTTAATTTTATGCATTTTAAATTTAAGTTTGGTGTGAATTTAAAAACAAAAATTTACTTTATTTCATCAAGTTAAAAATTTGATTTTTAAAATTCGTCATGAGTTGAAAACTAGGTCGTTGAACTAAAATTGCTCTACCCAAGGGAGGGACGAGAATTTTTATTATCATTATTTTTAATCTTATTGAATTAAAGTATGCCAAAAACATTAAAAAACCCAAAAAAATCTTTGCTTTTAAAACCGCGCTTAAAAATGACAAATTTTAAAAGTTTGTCAAGGGACGGACTAAGACAACGATCCGAAACGACCTCGTCCTAAATAAAAAGGAAAACAAAATTTTTAAAATTTAATTAATCATTTTGTGTTAAAAGTTATAAGGTTTTTATATATATATATATATATATATATATATATATATATATATATATATATATATATATATATATATATATATATATATATATATATATATATATATATATATATATATATATATATATATATATATAAAGTACCCCGAGACCCATGCGATCGCATGGGATTTATACTACACCTCCATGCGATCGCATGGAGGCAAAAATCAGGACAGGAACAAAACTCCAGCGAGTCTGTTCTGCTCTTCCACTTCACACACACAAACACATACGAACACACACATAAACCCTCTCAAATTTCATCATTTTTTCACCAAAAATCACCAAATTTCTTGCTATAATCCGCTCTAATCATGAATTTGATAAGAAGTTTATCAAGAAGGGTAACAATTTTCACCCCTAAACCTCTTTAAATTTGATTTTTAGTGTTCTTGAGCTATAATTTTCCTAATTTGATTTTGTTAATTTCTAGTGTAATTAAAGTTAAATTGTTAGTATATTATGCATGTATAACCTAGATTGATGCTATTTAACATGATTTGAAGCCAAAAACTTCAAAATTTTTAGGAATCTAGGGTTTGTGTTCTTGAGCAATTTGGGGCTTTTTGATATAAACAGGTTATGGCCGATTTTGTCATGAATTATTGCTAAATTAAGTAGTATAACATGTTTAGGTAGCTAAATAATCCAAACTTTGATCCTAAACATGATTTTTGAGAATTAAAGTGGACTTTTTAGGTATAAAATTCATGAACTTGATTAAATTGATGTAAATGCCATTTGAAACTTGTTTAATTGCTAGTAATGGTTATTTTAACATAATATTTGAATTGAATGCTTATGAACTTTGTAAACATTTTCATATATGCTTATTTGAAAAAGTGTAAAATTGTGAAAATGTGTATAAGTTTAATTTTGATTAAACATGTTATTTTAATTGTGTTAATTTGTTATTTTGCTAACACTATTGCATATTTGGATGCACAAATTTTGTGTTTAATGTATTTTGCAGAGATTTACTAATACTGATGGTGCATCATCATCATCATCTAGACAACCACAACCAGAACCTGAACCAGAATATGAGCCGCAATACGAACCCGAACAAGAACCATAACAGGAACAACAACATCAGCCTGATCAACATGTACCTTATTATGATCCACTACAATTTGTTGATGCCTTTATAGTATTTCCGATGCATCCACCAGTACAATACCCAACGATTCCTGAACACACGTTGTATCCTAATCGGAGATTCGATAGAAGCTGGAGAGATTACCCGACATATCAAAGTAACAAATTCAAACTGATACCAAAAAATGTAGAAGTGCCAAGGGTAATCGATTGGGATCCTTTGGAAATGGTCCAACTAGCTAACTCAGTTAGGGAGCATCTGATCTAAAGGTATGGCAGTTCTTCTTTTACCGATTGGGAACGTCTATTCACCATTCGTAGGCCTGTATATAAAGAATGGTGTATTGAGCTTATGAGTACTATAGCATTAAATGCAGATGTAGATAGGTTAGATGATAGAAGTTTTCTTAGGTTTATATTTGGCCGTAGGATGTACAGGATGTCCATGCTAGATATGGCCAGGGCTTTACAGATATATACTCCTGGTGAATTACTACTACCCGATTGTATGAATTTGATTTATCGTGGTGAAAGGGTAGATAGGAATTTTGACGTGAACGCCGTCTGGTGTGACAACCCGGAAATTTCCAACCAAATTTAAACTTTAATCTTTATATGTTTCCGACACGATAAGCAATATTTGTTAAGTTAAATTTTAAGAATTTTAAACTATGTTCATACATTCATTCAACCTCGACCAAGTTCCAACGATTCACGAACCATTAAACGAATATGATTATATATGTATATGTGTATAAATATTATAACTTGAAACGTAAACAAAATATTAGATTAAATACTTTATATGATTGTATCTGTTTCAAAATGTTTATCAATGGAATTAGAAGATAAGATCAAATGATTGAATTATCAGATATATTGAATTATGATTACAAGTCTCTATTGAAAGGCCCACGTTGATTTGAGAAATCTTTCCATTTTAACAATATTCGGAAAATGGTAAAGTGATTTATAAATAAGAACAAATTGTCAATCATTGAGAATTAGACAAAGGATAGTGGAAGATTGAATCTCATAAAGACTCGATTGATCTATTTAGTTTCAAACGTACAAAAACATTTTCAGTTTAAAAAGAACTTTATTATTAAAACGTATATAACTTTTATAAATATCTAGAACCACTTTTGACAACTCATTACTTAACTAGTATGATAAAGATAACGATATTTATATTTTATTTTATTAAATATATATAACGATTTAAATTAATATTATATATATTTATACGCGTATTATACGTACATAGTTTTATACTTTTACTATACTTAAACTTTACCTTTACTTTATTTTTACTTTACTTTAACTTTAATAATTCACTTTAATAATTCATACTTTAATAATTCACTTTAATAATTCATACTTTAATAATTCACTTTAATAATTCATACTTTAATAATTCACTTTAATAATTCATACTTTAATAATTCACTTTAATAATTTAAAAATCTATTATAAATAGAATTCAATAGGTTTCATTATTTCATAGAAACTTGAAAATATTTTTCTCTAAACTCTCTCAATCGATTTACATATATATATTTACTCCGTATTATTTCAAGATATTATTAGTATACAAAAAATATTACGACGGAGTGCTGTCCGAGTGATTTCGAAATTGTTTTTCGAGTAGGATAGGATTAAGGAAATTA
Organism: Rutidosis leptorrhynchoides; assembly: GCF_046630445.1. Taxonomy (NCBI): domain Eukaryota; kingdom Viridiplantae; phylum Streptophyta; class Magnoliopsida; order Asterales; family Asteraceae; genus Rutidosis; species Rutidosis leptorrhynchoides. The sequence continues at coordinate 245,168,384 of NC_092334.1, read as the reverse complement.
TGGGTTATAGCTATGGAGGTGATTGAGTATGGTTCATGGGTATGCTCGTGAGGTCAATATAGTGTTTATCATTTCCGTTGCGTCTACGTACCTTTCCTGCAATATTGAATCTCAATATTGATACGTGAGTACTCATAATTTAACTTTTACATACTAATAGTGTATCCCTGACTAGTGCTCGAGTATTTAGGATTATGCATGCTTGTACTTTTGATATTGCCCTTAGACAGGTTAGGTTGAATCTTGAATTAGTTACACTTGCGATTGAGATAAGGTATAAGATATGCATGTCCTTGGAAAGCTAGCGAAAAATTAAGAACTTTTCCTTTAGATATCGAATGGTTTCGATGAACGGATTAGAAGTTATAATCAATTGAATTTTCTATATTTTTATTAAAAATGATTATTATTATTATCGTCGTTTTTATCGTCGTTCTAGTTTTATCTTATTATTATCATTATTATTATCTTTATCAATAAAAGGGATTTATCATTAATTTTTTTTTTATTATTACTATCAATATTATCGTTAAAGTTATAATTAGTATTATTATTATTATCCAATTATTATTATTATTATTATTATTATTATTATTATTATTATTATTATTATTATTATTATTAGTATTATTATTATCATTATTAATATATATATCATTATTTAAAAATGGTTATTGTTATTGTTATTATTATTATTACTATATTATCATTAAGATAATTATTAGTATTATCGTTAATAATGTTATAGTAACTATCATTATTAATATTAGTGTAATTAAAACAAATATTTGTAACACCTAATTATTTTGATTACTATTATTATCATTATTATGAACACGATATAAAAGACGATTAAAAGCTATTAAACGAAACGATTAGGAAATAACGAGTAAGAGTATCATGATGAAATTAAAATATTATAAGATATTGATTTAGATAAAATTATCGTTCTTATTATTTTTATCATTACCATTATTATTAAAAGTATCGTTAGTATTAAAACTATCATTTTAACAAAAATTATCATTTTAATAGAAATGGCATTGTTACTATAATATATCATTACTATTATTATTTTAAATAGAATTATTATTTTAAATATAATATTAAAAATTATCGTAAATATTAAAGTTATCATAATTAGAATTATCGTTTTATCATAATGTCATCTTAGTAATTATAAATATTGATATTTTTATAATAATAATTATTATTACAAAATAATACAACTTTTACTTACTATCATTATAGATATTACTTTATCAAATAAATATGTGATACAAACATATTTTACTACGTGTAATAACTTACTTTAATAATACCTATCATATTATCTTTATGATATTAAATTAACCCTATAAATTTTATTACTTAATATATATAAAAGTATATTTTATTATATAAATTTAATATAAAATTTTATTTATTAATAAATAAATTATATTATTTACTCTAATAAATCTTTTAAAAATATTTAAAAATATAAAACGACGATATTTAAACTATATATTAATCATATGTAGATTTTTGGAAAATTATTTTGAGTCAAATTTACTTTTGTTGACTTTTGCATATTAGTATCGAGCATTAGGATTGTGGTACACTATGACTTGACCTAATTTGTTAGACAAATATTTACCAACACATAAATATATATAATTAATTTAGGTTCGTGAATCCGAGGCCAACCTTGCGCTTGTTCAATGACGTTATATGTATTTTTACTACGAAATACAGTATGGTGAGTTTTCATTTGCCTTTTTGCCCTATATATTTTTGGGCTGAGAATACATGCGCAACTTTTATAACTGTTTTACGAAATAGACACAAGTAACTGAAACTACATTATATGGTTGAATTATCGAAATCGAATATGCCCCTTTTTATTAAGTCTGGTAATCTAAGAATTAGGGAACAGACACCCTAATTGACGCGAACTCTAAAGATAGATCTATCGGGCCCAACAAGCCCCATCCAAAGTACCGGATGCTTTAGTACTTCGAAATTTAAATCATGTCTGAAGGAGGATCCCGAAATGATGGGAATATTCTTATATGTATATTGTGAATGTCGGTTACCAGGTGTTCACCACATGAATGATTATTTTTGTCTCTATGCATGGGACGTATATTTATGAGAACTGGAAATGAAATTCTTGTGGTCTATTAAAATGATGGAAATAAATGATTATGATAAACTAATGAACTCACCAACCTTTTGGTTGACACTTTAAAGTATGTTTATTCTCAGGTGTTAAAGAAATCTTCCGCTGTGTATTTGCTCATTTTAAAGATATTACTTGGAGTCTTTCATAGCATATTTCGAAGAACGTTGCATTCGAGTCATTGAGTTCATCAAATATTATTATTAAATCAATTTATAGTTGGATAGTGGATATTATGAAATGGTATGCATGCCTGTCAATTTTCGATGTAAAGAAAGTTTGTCTTTTAAAAACGAATGTAATGTTTGTAAAATGTATCATATAGAGGTCAAATACCTCACAATGTAATCAACTATTGTGAATCGTTTATAATGTATATGAATGGGTCCTTTCATTTGGTATCAGAGCGGTGATCTTAGCGAACCAGGTCTGCATTAGTGTGTCTAACTGATAAGTCGATAGGATGCATTAGTGAGTCTGGACTTCGACCGTGTCTGCATGTCAAAAGTTTTGCTTATCATTTTGTGTCGAAAATTAACTACTTATCATCCTCAGGAAATTACCTGCTTATCATTTTTAGTCTAAGACACGTCTTGCTGCATTGATTGCATGAATAGTGTATAGACAAAAATTCATATCTTAGCATATCTGCTAAATCATATCTTATCGTATCTGTTACTTTAAACTTTGCCTAACATATCCCGCAAAGTCCTCCGTAATCTACGAAATCTTATGATATATATATATATATATATATATATATATATATATATATATATATATATATATATATATATATATATATATATATATATATATATACATATATATATATATGTATATATATATATTCTATGTAATTAGAATACCATCCGTTAGCCAAAATCATTTCATATCGAAAAAAAAATCCTTTATCCAATCGTACGAAATGGAATTCGTCATCAGTTCAAGTCACTCAGATTCCGAAATGGAATCCCATTCAAGCTCCGAAAGCAGTGTGACTGGAATAGATCAACCAATCAGTCATCACCTATTCTGGATGAATTGGGGATAGGTTCGTAGCCTCCTCAATCATTGGAGACAAGAAGAAGGTGATCCCTTCCATCCACCACATTGCCCTCTTGACGAAGAACCTGAAGCACTCACCGGCGAACTTGTCCGAATCACCATTTTCTCGCTCATTTCTAGAGTATCTCGTCACGATTATATATTACATCAAATTTTAGATTTTATTTATCCGCTCGTCCGAACCGACAATCACCCCGGTGTAATAGAAGAAGTCAAAGAGCTTCGCTCTCGGGTAGTGGCTTTGGAGAATATGGTGCAGAGATTACAAACACCAGCAGCAGCATAACCAGTACCACCATCATCAACGCCAACAGTACCATTACCACCTCCAACCACAACCGCGTCGTAAACCTCAACTTCACAATCTGTCCCACGAGCATCAACGTCATACGCACCATAGATACCAAGGAGTACCAACAACAATAACTGACGAAGTATTAATTCATAACTTCATTGGAGAAACATTCCGCGGCGATTATGTAATCTCTAAAGTCTTAGAGATTATCTAATCTAGCCCTAACCATAAATCAGTTAAGCGAACCAAAATGATAGAAGGAAGAGTAGAAACCCTGATAAAAATGGTGTGTGATTAACAAGCTAAACTTGCTTTACCAACAGCATCAACAGTACCGTCAGCTTTACCAGCATCGTCAGTACAGTCAACATCCGAACCAACAACACCAATAACATCACAAACTCCGTCAGTTTAAGAATCACCGTGGACATCATTACGAATCAATAACGTGTATATTGTATCAACGAGTTATGAAGAATTAACTCATTCCATCTGAAGAAATTATATATATATATATATATATATATATATATATATATATATATATATATATATATATATATATATATATATATATATATATATATATATATATATTGAAATAAATATTACAAATATGCAATAATGTACGTCCTTTGGCCGAAACTTAACCAGCGTTAACTACAATCTCTGTCGCAATTCAATAAATTCCAATTCATAATAAATCAAGTATATATTTGATTTTACACTTTCATCATCGATGTACCCGAAACTTTTCAGATAACATCATTCGTACTTTGCGAAATTTACAAGAATTCCAAGAACCGAACATCATACATCAACAAATAACGAAGTATTGATTCATAATTTCAATGTCATTAAAGAAATACTGCGTAAAAGTTATGTACTTTTTAAAGCCTTTAGGGATTATTCAATTCTAGTTTCAATCGTAAATCAAATGAGTTTAATTTAACATTAACTCATTAAATCTATGTTACATCTGAAGAAAATATACATATATATATATTTTCATAAAGACTGTAATAAAATTCTTTTGTACAAAATATTAATTGTGAAATTTTTTTTAACGGGTAGGTAATACCCGAGAGATATATAAATTCACAATTAATATGTTACATTCTTCGAATCTGATTCAGAAAATCATCCATTATACTCCCTACTTTCACAACAATATACATTCTTTTATAGAAATCAAAAAAACCATACTCATTCAAAATTTAATTACATATTCTGATTTTGAAATCTCCAAATTTAACTTGAGATATGACCAAAATCATCACTCTTAGATCCTTACATCTTTCAAAAGCTATATTTTAACTTCAAAACTGTGTTAGAACATCAAATGTATGTTAACGATTACAATCTGTGTTCAAACCCTTCGAAAATTTCTGAAGACACTTCGAATGATGAGCAATCGAGATGATGATCCAACCGCATGTTACCCACAGTTATGTACCTGAAAAACTCTTGAAACCAAAGTAAAAGTTTAAACAACGTATCCGCGTCAGATTCTTTGGCATTTATTAGCAAAAATAACTTTGCGACTCCTATTCAAAGTAGCCAGTTTTGTCACAGCTCCAGCAAGTCAACTTCGACTTTTCAGTCAGACTAACCTTATTATAACCTTGAGATATACACCATCGTTACCAGGGAGCCTTTTACATTCCACCACATTATTAGCAGATGTACCAACAACTTCATTACCCTTTGACTTTAGCCTCTCCAAAAAGTCATTATAATTATACATTGAAACCCTATCATTTACTCATTCGCATCTTGTAATGAGAATTGCCATACGAATCATTGGGAATTAGCAATCAGTATTTTGAAATCTGGCAGCATGTCTACGCCAACAGTTATATGTGTATATATAACGTCTATCTTCTGGACTTAATTTGAATGTCAAGTTTCTGAAAAACACTCCGAACTACGAATTGGTTCTCCGAAAATGGAAAAAATGCTGATGAAGCAGCAAAAACTATAAACGAGTTTAAACGGTAAAAGCTGGATGATAATGACGAAGTGTGCGGGCAAAGCGCAGAAAAAGAGAAGTTTTGGAACTGGAAAACGGATTGAGCAAAGCAGGAAGGAGGCTGTGGACAAATTACAAAGACTGAACCTGACTTCAAAGGATCCAAATGATTCAGTACCTGCTGAAGTCATTAACGAATACCTTGCTCCTGACTCTAAACCCCTGCGGACAATATTCTTCATCATCCTTTGATATTAGAAATTCTAAAATATCATCATATCTTTCATTATAAATATCCTCCATATTTCTGAAGATATTTTCTTAATTTTTCTTATTTGAAATCATTTACCTCTTCGCGCTATCTGTATTACATCATAAAAGAAACTATTTTAGTTTCTAAATTCTGAAACATTCAAGTTTAAAATAGGAATATTTTGAAGTAGTGTTGGGAACTGAAGCATGAATTAGTATAATATAATGACACTTGATCAATGTGATTATATTACAGTAAGTCATGCTGAGTTTCTAAATGGAACGTGATGATTCACAGATCATAACATCATCATGTGCCATGTTATACGACTCTTGTATTCTATTTAACCTCTAAAATATCAAGAAAATATTTCTTGATGATTCGTCCTTTTCCAAGGTATTCTAGTAATTTGACAAGTCAAGATCGTGCCATCATAATTTCCTTCCTAGAACATTAACAATGTTCATTCCGAAATTCATATATGTGAATTCTGGACCATTACAAGCGGTGCTTAATCGCAAGAAGAAGAAATGAAAGGACAAAACTCCGAAATAGAAATTGGGGTATAAATTGCAGCAAATAAAAGAGAGCATTAACTGTGAATGATAATGATTATAGAAGACAGAAGCAGAGACTTTGAAATATAAGGGAACATATAAAGCCCAACGACAAACCTGAAATTATAAACCATATATATCGATGCATATAGCAATATAAAGACACGGGAGAACTAGAAACACTATAAACCCAAGAGTATAGTAGAAGTAAATAGATTCTTCCGGCGGTAGATGAAAAAGAAGAATGACCGATATAAAAGTTAGAAGTATATCGAGAATTAGAACTGGATGGAGCATATTGATGAATACTTTTAAATATGAGTTGAGGGGGAAAGAATAGAAGGTGATGAAACATGACTAGAAACTTAGAAATCAACAGATTTAACTCACACAATGGCGGAATAAGTGAATCAAACCCTCTAGTGAATAGGTTAAGTTTTTTTTTTTGGTTAATTTAGTCAAACCACAAATAAATCAAGTGTGATTAGATCAACACCTAGAGCTATTATTCACCACCTGGGTGATTTGGACTGAGAGAGAATTGGAGGAGCTCACTAGATCTGAGTGTGTGTAACAAATGAGAGGCTTAGCCTAAAATGAAGAACATAAGACTTTATATACCCCTGCTATTGACTCACCCATACGATTCATTCATCACACGTACGAGTTGGCTTCATCAGCTGTACGGGTGATCACTCACTCGTGTCTTCTCATTTAGGTTGTAATTGTGACTTAGCTCAGCATCAACCGTGCGTATGAGCCTGTCAGCCGTACTAGTGAGGCTTCACTCGTACGTCTGACTAAGTCTAACATAGTTAAATATCTAAATCTCGTTCCTGCAGTTCCTGTAACCACATACAAACACGGATAGGATAATAACGAGCAATCATGGTGGCCTGTAAACTGTTGTACCTGCAATGGACGTGGGTAGATGTCTAGGGACTTGCATAAAATGCATCAACAGAAGGTGTGAGTTGTAAGAAAATGAAGGAGGTGAATTTATAATAAAATCTCCGAAGAACAATTAAAATGGACGATCGCATTTAAAGCGGATCCTAATTCCCTTGATTACCGGAGAGTCAAATCTTATTAAGAAGATTTTCTTCAAATCCCTTGAAATCTGGGAATCAATCATATCTACGTCAAATGATAAGATGAATCTACACTTGCTCATTTCACTCTTCTATGTTAGCTTCATTCGTACTCTTCATATAAATGGATTGTTTATCCAAATTATTCGCTGATGATAAAACTCTAATTTTCAGCCCGTATGCATCATGAAAACATACTTATTATCATTCACGACCTTTCCACTCCAATTTCGGGACGAAATTTCTTTAACGGGTAGGTACTGTGACAACCCGGAAATTTCCAACCAAATTTAAACTTTAATCTTTATATGTTTCCGACACGATAAGCAATATTTGTTAAGTTAAATTTTAAGAATTTTAAACTATGTTCATACATTCATTCAACCTCGACCAAGTTCCAACGATTCACGAACCATTAAACGAATATGATTATATATGTATATGTGTATAAATATTATAACTTGAAACGTAAACAAAATATTAGATTAAATACTTTATATGATTGTATCTGTTTCAAAATGTTTATCAATGGAATTAGAAGATAAGATCAAATGATTGAATTATCAGATATATTGAATTATGATTACAAGTCTCTGTTGAAAGGCCCACGTTGATTTGAGAAATCTTTCTATTTTAACAATATTCGGAAAATGGTAAAGTGATTTATAAATAAGAACAAATTGTCAATCATTGAGAATTAGACAAAGGATAGTGGAAGATTGAATCTCATAAAGACTCGATTGATCTATTTAGTTTCAAACGTACAAAAACATTTTCAGTTTAAAAAGAACTTTATTATTAAAACGTATATAACTTTTATAAATATCTAGAACCACTTTTGACAACTCATTACTTAACTAGTATGATAAAGATAACGATATTTATATTTTATTTTATTAAATATATATAACGATTTAAATTAATATTATATATATTTATACGCGTATTATACGTACATAGTTTTATACCTTTACTATACTTAAACTTTACCTTTACTTTATTTTTACTTTACTTTAACTTTAATAATTCACTTTAATAATTCATACTTTAATAATTCACTTTAATAATTCATACTTTAATAATTCACTTTAATAATTCATACTTTAATAATTCACTTTAATAATTCATACTTTAATAATTCACTTTAATAATTTAAAAATATATTATAAATAGAATTCAATAGATTTCATTATTTCATAGAAACTTGAAAATATTTTTCTCTAAACTCTCTCAATCGATTTACATATATATATTTACTCCGTATTATTTCAAGATATTATTAGTATACATAAAATATTACGATGGAGTGCTGTCCGAGTGATTTCGAAATTGTTTTTCGAGTAGGATAGGATTAAGGAAATTATGGGTTATAGCTATGGAGGTGATTGAGTATGGTTCATGGGTATGCTCGTGAGGTCAATATAGTGTTTATCATTTCCGTTGCGTCTACGTACCTTTCCTGCAATATTGAATCTCAATATTGATACGTGAGTACTCATAATTTAACTTTTACATACTAATAGTGTATCCCTGACTAGTGCTCGAGTATTTAGGATTATGCATGCTTGTACTTTTGATATTGCCCTTAGACAGGTTAGGTTGAATCTTGAATTAGTTACACTTGCGATTGAGATAAGGTATAAGATATGCATGTCCTTGGAAAGCTAGCGAAAAATTAAGAACTTTTCCTTTAGATATCGAATGGTTTCGATGAACGGATTAGAAGTTATAATCAATTGAATTTTCTATATTTTTATTAAAAATAATTATTATTATTATCGTCGTTTTTATCGTTGTTCTAGTTTTATCTTATTATTATCATTATTATTATCTTTATCAATAAAAGGGATTTATCATTAAAAAAAAATTTTTATTATTACTATCGTTAAAGTTATAATTAGTATTATTATTATTATCCAATTATTATTATTATTATTATTATTATTATTATTATTATTATTATTATTATTATTATTATTATTATTATTAGTATTATTATTATCATTATTAATATATATATCATTATTTAAAAATGGTTATTGTTATTGTTATTATTATTATTACTATATTATCATTAAGATAATTATTAGTATTATCGTTAATAATGTTATAGTAACTATCATTATTAATATTAGTGTAATTAAAACAAATATTTGTAACACCTAATTATTTTGATTACTATTATTATCATTATTATGAACACGATATAAAAGACGATTAAAAGCTATTAAATGAAACGATTAGGAAATAACGAGTAAGAGTATCATGATAAAATTAAAATATTATAAGATATTGATTTAGATAAAATTATCGTTCTTATTATTTTTATCATTACTATTATTATTAAAAGTATCGTTAGTATTAAAACTATCATTTTAACAAAAATTATCATTTTAATAGAAATGTCATTGTTACTATAATATATCATTACTATTATTATTTTAAATAGAATTATTATTTTAAATATAATATTAAAAATTATCGTAAATATTAAAGTTATCATAATTAGAATTATCGTTTTATCATAATGTCATCTTAGTAATTATAAATATTGATATTTTTATAATAATAATTATTATTACAAAATAATACAACTTTTACTTACTATTATTATAGATATTATTTTATCAAATAAATATGTGATACAAACATATTTTACTACGTGTAATAACTTACTTTAATAATACCTATCATATTATCTTTATGATATTAAATTAACCCTATAAATTTTATTACTTAATATATATAAAAGTATATTTTATTATATAAATTTAATATAAAATTTTATTTATTAATAAATAAATTATATTATTTACTCTAATAAATCTTTTAAAAATATTTAAAAATATAAAACGACGATATTTAAACTATATATTAATCATGTATAGATTTTTGGAAATTATTTTGAGTCAAATTTACTTTTGTTGACTTTTGCATATTAGTATCGAGCATTAGGATTGTGGTACACTATGACTTGACCTAATTTGTTAGACAAATATTTACCAACACATAAATATATATAATTAATTTAGGTTCGTGAATCCGAGGCCAACCTTGCGCTTGTTCAATGACGTTATATGTATTTTTACTACGAAATACAGTATGGTGAGTTTTCATTTGCCTTTTTACCCTATATATTTTTGGGCTGAGAATACATGCGCAACTTTTATAACTGTTTTACGAAATAGACACAAGTAACTGAAACTACATTATATGGTTGAATTATCGAAATCGAATATGCCCCTTTTTATTAAGTCTGGTAATCTAAGAATTAGGGAACAGACACCCTAATTGACGCGAACTCTAAAGATAGATCTATCGGGCCCAACAAGCCCCATCCAAAGTACCGGATGCTTTAGTACTTCGAAATTTAAATCATGTCCGAAGGAGGATCCCGGAATGATGGGAATATTCTTATATGTATATTGTGAATGTCGGTTACCAGGTGTTCACCATATGAATGATTATTTTTGTCTCTATGCATGGGACGTATATTTATGAGAACTGGAAATGAAATTCTTGTGGTCTATTAAAATGATGGAAATAAATGATTATGATAAACTAATGAACTCACCAACCTTTTGGTTGACACTTTAAAGTATGTTTATTCTCAGGTGTTAAAGAAATCTTCCGCTGTGCATTTGCTCATTTTAAAGATATTACTTGGAGTCTTTCATAGCATATTTCGAAGAACGTTGCATTCGAGTCATTGAGTTCATCAAATATTATTATTAAATCAATTTATAGTTGGATAGTGGATATTATGAAATGGTATGCATGCCTGTCAATTTTCGATGTAAAGAAAGTTTGTCTTTTAAAAACGAATGCAATGTTTGTAAAATGTATCATATAGAGGTCAAATACCTTGCAATGTAATCAACTATTGTGAATCTTTTATAATGTATATGAACGGGTCCTTTCATCTGGAGGCGTATGTCAAACTATAATGTTTTTACGCTGGGAGGAAAACACTCCTACTTACATATTAACAAAGCCGAGCTTCGTATAATTCATAGATTTCTGACTAACTCGATTACACAGAGAGGTCACAACAAGGAGAAAATGACCTTACATGATTTATTCTACCTTAAGTGTATTCAAACCCAAGAGGCTTTGTTAATATCCCCTACTGTGTTGGTTTTTATTTGTCTAAAATAGTGGAAGGAATACAGAAAGGGGGAATAATAGGAGGAGGTATTTTTGTTACTCTCATTGGAGAGTATTTGGGTGTAGATAGGGATCAAGGGGGTCCACTATTGGTTTGTAGGAAACAGGATGATACTTTAGGATTGAAGGTCTATCAGGGTGCTAAGGTATTGAAGAGCAGACGCAATCAGGCAGTACCCTATGTTGGTCGTCATCCACAGGTAGAGAGAGGTTCAGATGAGGAAATGGAGGAAGCAGATGACATTAGGGATGTCATTAGGGAGGCTATGACTGACGTCTACCAGCGTATAGATGAGGTAGAAATGACAAACGAGGATAGACATAGACGGTACGAGCAGTGGCAAGCCCGGAATGAGTACGAGCATTCCAGGCAACGACAACATGATAGATGGGACTATCATCAGCGTCAGATCATGAGTCGGCTATCACCTCAGGATCACTACGTACCGACCCGACCCGCTTACTATCCTCCACACCAGCCCGAGATGAGACCACCATATACTCGGATGATGACATGAACTGGAACCCCTATCCTGATTGATATAGTTCCGTTGGTATTTTTATGATTTTTATCTTTTTATGATTTTTATTTATTTATGTTTAAACACATTATATTTTGATACTTTTATGTAAGTTTAATATTTTTATTATGTTGTACTAATATTTCATATTTGATTTGAAAGTGGGATTTAAAGTCCCATTTCAAATTACCATGCATGTTTATATTTGTATGTATGTATATTGTCAATTGTACACAACAGGGTAAAACAGCGCATTTTCAAAGACTGGCATTAAGTTCAGCAAAAGCTACCAATTTTGACGACAAAACGAAAAACAAATGTGATGTAACAACAAGACGGAATGAACAAATGATCTGCACCATTTATCATTCAACAAACAAACGCCAATATGTTTGGAAACTTTGGTAAAATTTAATCATTTTTCTACGCTAATCACCCTCAATAATTTAAATTGTTACCGATTTCTTGCAAATGAGGGCATTGCAAGATCTTAAGTGTGGGAAGGGGTTAAATTCTTTCGGATTTTTATTTAAATTTTAACTTATACACTTGGTTACCATTAAAAATACTAGTAACGCAGTAGTTGTATTAGAATCTAGTGCTCTCTGATAATAAAGAACATCCCTAGTCTTATATACTGACTACCCAATTCTAGTAAAAATTTTCAATTAAATGAATTCAAAATCATGTTTATACATATTTATGAACGATAAAACTAGGTGTTAACACCGAAATTATTGTTACCTCAGAAAGGACATAAATTGAGAAACAACCCAAAATGTTAGAATTCATTTAAAATGGAATAGAGGACAATAAAAAGGCAAAGAAAGGAAAATAAAAGCCAAGTGTGGAAAAAATTTACCAAGTTATTTAAAACATATATCACATATTTTTGTACAAATAACTGAAGATACTTTTGTTTTGGACAAAATTAACCGTTTTACCCGGTAAATTGTAATATATTGGAAAGAAAGATGGATCTACACGATGAATCAATTCCATCATTAAAAGGAAGTAAAGTCTTTCGAAAAAGACACGCGCTTCTTGATTTAGGTCAGGAAGTTGTCGTCCAGACCAGTTGTAGAGTCTACGAAAAACCTTAAAAAGTTTTCTCAAAAATCAGCTGGAAATCCTCGGACCTCAGCATCAAACAGGGTCGCCAAGTGGTCAGACTTATCCTAACCATGAGAGGATCTGTCTCGTAAAATGGGGAGGGCGCCGTGCAAATTAGCTTGATAAGACTAATGAATCAGACCCCCAGAAAGGACAATCTCCTTGAAAGATCAAAAAAATCAGCTTTTAAGCCTGATATTACTCAATCCTAGAAATTGACCTTAAAGATTGAGAATTACAAACTCATGAAATTCGATGATATCTAAACTCGAGCTTGAACGAGAAAATATTTTGATCAAAATTATAAACCGATTTGTTTTCTAAAAACCCATTTTTAATGCGTTCATTACCATTGAACGTAAAATCCTAGGAATTCACCTGAAATTCATTAGGTCACCTGAACCAAATTGGGTGTCAACCGTAAGAACGGTGGTTGCATAGCATGGTCAAAGACAGGACCTTGTACCAGACCGAAAAACTATAGGGTGAGCTTTGATATTGCTCCTACAAAGGATAGTAATTGCATCCGATACGTTATAGACCATAAATAAAAGCATGTCATGGGACATTGCCTTAACAGTTGCTTGTTCAACGTTTTCCTTTACGACCGGACGGTAGTTTACCGAAAGGTAATATATGGAGCAAGTATACTGGACGTGTTGCTTTCCCAATACAAGATTAGCAAGTGGGTGACACAAAACTGCAAGTTTTGAGCTAAAATTTCCAAATCTGAAACCCACCAAACCCACAAAAACAATTTCGCAAACACCGGTGAAGGGTTATTCCGGAAAACTTATCTAGGGTAAAAGCTAGATTGAATTTTCAAAAGATCAAATGTTTTCATAAAGATCCAATTTCTTTAAGGATCTAAATTTTTATAGTCATATGGGACTGTAAACCACATCGTTACTACCATTGTTCATACCGCCGTATAGAAATTACTGATGTACAAAGTGTGAAGAATAAAGAAGTGATTCTAGTATTTTTATTTCTAGACTATATTGCTTGAGGACAAGCAACGCTCAAGTGTGGGAATATTTGATAATGCTAAAAACGAACATATATTTCATTGCATTATCCCTCAAGAAAGACAAGCTTTTAGTTGCAATTGTTCTATTTACAAGTGATATTCGTTTAAATAATAAAAGGTGAAGACAAAAGAAAGATTCGACGAATTGAAGACGCAAACGACCAAAAAGCTCAAAAGTACAAAGTACAATCAAAGTGGTTCAAATTATTGGTGAGAAACGTCTCAAAATTACAAGAGTACAAGTCGCAAAACGCAAAATACAAGATATTAAATTGTACGCAAGGACGTTCGAAAATCTGAAACCGGGACCAAAGTCAACTCTTAACGCTCGACGCAACGAACTAAAAATTACAAGTCAACTATGCACATAAATATAATATAATATTTAAATAATTCTTAAAATTATTTATATATTATATATATTTATATAAACCGTCGGCAGAATGCAAACAAACTCTTGTGAGCTGGAAAAAGGGGCCATGTGATCGCATGGCCTGGAGGCTATAACTCCATGCGATCGCATGGTGAACAGCGACAGGTCAGGTCCTACAAAGTTCGCGAGTTTTGGACGAATTTTTACAATATCTTTTCCATTTTTACGAATTTTTACGAATTTTTACTATATATATATATATATATATATTATATTTTAATTTTAATTTTAAATTCTAATAATAAAGGTATGTTTGCGAATGTTGTAAGGGTGTAAGTCGAAATTCTGTCCGTGTAACGCTACACTATTATTAATCATTGTAAGTTATGTTCAACCTTTTTAAATTAATGTCTCGTAGTTAAGTTATTATTATGCATATTTAATGCCGAAGTAATCATGATGTTGGGCTTAAAATTAAAATTGGGTAATTGGGCTTTGTACCATAATTGGGGTTTGGACAAAAGAACGACACTTGTGGAAATTAGACTATGGGCTATTAATGGGCTTTATATTAACTAAATGATACCTCGTTGATTTAATATATAGACTTATAATTTGACGTATTTATATATAACCACATACGCTTGACTGGGTACGGTGGGCGGGATATCTATAAATACCCATAATTGTTCATTTAACTGGACACGGGGATGGATTAATAATCAATAGACTTGTTGAAACAGGGGTGGATTACATTCAAGGGTAATTGGTGTAATTGTTAACAAAGTAGTAAAACCTTGGATTACACGCAGTTGATAACCTGGTGTATTCATTAAACAAAGTATTAAGACCTTGTTACAATTCGAATCCCCAATTAGTTGGAATATTTAACTTCGGGAATAAGAATAATTGGACGAAGACTCTCACACTTTATGATTATGACTGATGGACTATTATGGACAAATCCGTATGGACATATCGAATAATCCAGGACAAAGGACAATTAACCCATGGTACTAAACTAAAAATAACACGTCGAACATCATGATTACGGAAGTTTAAATAAGCATAATTTATATATTTCATATTTAATTGCACTTTTAATTATCGCACTTTTATTTACTGTCATTTTATTTAATTGCACTTTTAATTATCGTACTCTTTAATTATCGCAATTTTATTTATCGCACTTTTATTTATCGCAATTTCATTATCGTTATTTACTTTACGCTTTAAATTAAGTCTTTTATATATTTAATATTTTACATTAGGTTTTAACTGCGACTAAAGTTTTAAAATCGACAAACCGGTCATTAAACGGTAAAAACCCCCTTTTATAATAAATAACACTACTTATATATATATTTATATTTTTACAACTATAAGTTAAAACTAATATAGCGTTGAACTAGTTTATTAGATCCCTGTGGAACGAACCGGACTTACTAAAAACTACACTACTGTACGATTAGGTACACTGCCTATAAGTGTTGTAGCAAGGTTTAGGTATATCCATTCTATAAATAAATAAATATCTTGTGTAAGATTGTATCGTATTTAATAGTATTTTGTAGTAAAAATATAACTATTTTGTACACCACCTCGCACACATCAGATACTTTTGGAGCTCCTCGATGAATGAATAAGATATTTGTGTGGCCGCACCCAGATGTAATTAAGATGATACTTAATTAATTTGGTGATCTAATTCAGTTCTAAGATCTAGAAACAAAATTGTTAAACAAATGAGAATGACCGATGATCCATATCTCAAGTTTAACTAAAGTATCTGAAACAAAAGGACGAATGACATTTAACACTTACCATAAACAGTTTCGAGAAACTACCCTCACGTGAATTTGGGGACAATGACGTGTTGCTAGATGCTTACCATTGTTTGTATAGTTACTTGGTGTTGTGCCATGCACAAGTGGGAGTCTGTAAGATTAATGTGCAAGGTACAACATATAACTATATGGCCAACTTCATTTGAGCCCTCGGGGTCACACACATATACACCGAGAAGTCAAATAATATATATATATATATATATATATATATATATATATATATATATATATATATATATATATATATATATATATATATATATATATATATATATATTACTCAAGTAACAAAATAGTAAATCGAAAATAATTCATTTACTACTCATATCATATGAATAGTAAATGAACGAAATTAATTAATTTACTATTCACATGAAAGCGACATGATAGAAATTATTAATTATAAGTTACATAACATACCCCTAAAGTATTTGAGAAATACGACTTTTTAAAAACCAAATCAAATTTTACAGACAACGAAATTGAAAATATATATTATAATATATACTCCATATCTATCTGTATCTTGATTTGGTTGAAAAAGAAAATCAAGTTGAACAAAACAACAAAATAAGATATCATGCGTACATGTATTAGAGATATATAAATGGGTTGTTTTTGTTCTTGGGAAAGATAGAGAAAAAGAGAGTTTTTTGACAGACGAAGTTTATCACTCAAAAAAAATGTATCAATTTCTATTGGTTTTGATTCTTGTTACACAAAAACAAAAAGCTTCCACATATTATTTTAATTCATTCTTTTGCAAGACAAAATAATACGGAGTATTATTGATTGATTCATATAATTAATCAAGGGTTGATTAATTTGTTACTTGGGTTTGGACTAGCATCCATTGACGGTCGTTTAAAGTGTAGTGTGGACTATCCAAAGAGACGGTCATACTTTTGATCGTAGGTTTCTCTCCGTTCATCAGTTTCTTCAAGAAAGGTATATCGTTTACTCATTTTGTGAATTACATATTTTGACAATTATTAGTGGTGTAACTGGATCTCATTGGGATAAATTAATCGTGTGCATGCTTCATTAAATATATGAATATTTAATCTTGTAAATGTTTTATGAAATAATAAAAGATTATTATTTTAACTATCCGCTGCGTTAATCTGACTAAAAGTAGACACGATTTTCCAACAGATCCTTGGTATATTTTTTATTAAAGGAGCACGGCTCAACCCGTTTTAAGTCCTAGATAAAATATTGCTCGTAGTGCATAACCGTATATACGTTTCCCATAGTCCAGAAATTTGTTATAGTTGTAATTGTAAACGGTTACCTCTTTAAAGATCTTGGTACTAAGCTTTAGAAATATCACTTTTTAGTTTTAAGATGATATGTAATGTATTGGAGGACAATGGTGCACAATTCTGGTATGAAATATATGTTAGAATTTGTATATTGCCCATAAGGCTTGAGTGTTTTGTTATGCGGATGATGGTAATAAACATGTTAGATGTTTGTGCTTTGAACGTCTGCATATGTTAATGGTGATACACCCAACGACCGAAATTTTTTCTGCAATCACGAAAGTATAGGAACTCCTCAAGATGCTCTGTTCTGTTCTGTGCTGATTAGGATCACTTGATTGGGCTCTCGAGATGTAAAACTGAATTTAAAATTGGTCATACGACCTGTATCATGAGTACTGATTTTACGTTGTCTAGTACCTCTTGAATACTCATACATGCATGTGGATTTGTCTTTCCCCTTTACACTCTTTTGCCCAAATTCACATGAATATGCATGTGTCTGTGCAGAGATCATGTATAAGGCTTTTATTTGAACGGTTATATTGTATTGTTTTATGAGCCACATGAATTCTCTTGAATAAATATGTGAGTTTGAAATTTAAAATTTGATACTTTTCAGTAATTGGGCTCCAATTTAATCATCCCGTTTCTTCTTCTTTGTAGCAATTTCTGTCCATCAGCACAGCTTGGCGCGATGTTGGTTATCCTGGCTAGTTGCTACACTTGGATGTTAGCATGATTCCAGTAACCAAAGGAGGTATATTACTGCTTTTGCTAACTACTACACACATTTGTTTTCAGTCTCGAATCAGGTTCTGCATATTTAATTTACTGTTTGACCAATATAATTTATTTATTAACTGTGTATCTACTGAATGTGTAACCAAGATTTGGGTATGCTTATCTTCTGTATGACTGACTGATCTCTGATAGTGTACCCCATCTTCTGAACCTGCACGAAGCTAGCTAAACGAAGATAATAATCGGAGGTAGCAATCCACAAAGGTATCCCGCTTACCAAGACAGAAGACATAAGGTTAAGTTACGGGATTGCCTAGATCAAAGAAGATATGAGCGGGATAATCCTTTTCAAATATTGTCGCCCTGAAGACAAAAGAGGAATGGACCAGCAACACTTTCTTGTCTTTTGAATCTTCCCAGTTGACCGAACGTAAAGTCAACTTGATCTTTCTATGACCGTCTTGGAGACCGATTAAGGTATCGGAGGCTGGGAAGAAGCCCTAAAAACATTTTATAAAACAGGATACACGATCGCTGGATAGGACATACTCTTAACTCATACCATATTCATTACACTTAACCCACAATGGCGTGTCTTCGTATATTGGTGGCGTAAAGTGTAACAACCATACTTTTTTCGTTACTTTTATTTAACTTTCTATTAGTTAATCTTAACGGTGTTTACTTGAACTTTATGTGTTCAACTTTATAAGACCATATATAATGGTGATGGGGGTGATGGGGGTTTTCTGGTGTATAGTGCTGAGTTGGCAAATGTGATGGGGTGATGACGTGATGAAGTTTGTAGTGGTAGGTGTGATGGTTGTGTGATGGGTTAGATTGGTCCCACATTTTTATTTGTTTTTTCATTTTTGTTTGCATTATTTTTTGTAAGTTGTTTGTTTTTTTATAAAAATATTACATATATAAGTAATTAAAATTTATAAAAACACACTTACATTAATTAAAATCAAACGATTACAATTTATAAAAGTCCTAAAAAATAAAAATTACGATAATTAAAAAATCCTAATACAATTACTTTATTATTTTCCTAGAAAATAAAACGTACGTTAATTAAAAAAGATAACAATTACTCATCATCGTCGTCGCTTGAAACTTCGATATACTCTTTGTGTTTCTGAGCAATGTATCCAACACGTAGCCAACCAAATTTCTTCTTATGGAGTCCACAATTATTTAATTTGTGGTTCTTTCGGAACTCCTTTTCCTTTTCGTTTATGACTACCTTGAACTCTTACTTGTGGTTGGCTCGACTCCGCACAAACTTCCTCTACTTCTTCGGTATTTAAAGGGTAAATGTTGATTGTGATTGTTGCCATGGTTGAGTATTTGTAAGTTGAAATGGCATAATACCCGGTTGCGAGAAATGAGAAAATTGTGATGAAAAAGATTGTTGAAAAGGTTGGTGAAAAGGTTGGTGGTATTGTTGTTGAATTTGTTGTTGTTAACATGCCGGATTATTAGATTCATGAAGAAGATTTTGTTGCGGGACATTCCCAAATGGTCGATTACCCCGAACATTGTGCGGGGAATTAGAGCTTGAACCGGGGAAATTTGGTGACCCGAAGTTGTAGAGGTTACCGGAACTGGACTCATTTTGATCGGGATTTTGAGACATGTTTTGAATTGTTAAATATAAAGTTAAAAGTGTAGAGAAATGAGTGAAATGAAAGTGTTTTATGGTAAAAAATGGAATGGGGTGTGTTGTTTATTTAGAATTTTTATTAATTTATTATTTAAATTATTTAAATTATATTAAATTCGTATATTAACGGATATATCTTCGACCCATATTTGACCGTTGCCTCTTCCACCAATCAAAACCATCGAAAACTGGAACACGCTTCTGTGATGGCTTCATCACGCCGGATAAAAATGGCCACCATCACGCCCCACTACGGAGCGATGGAGGCAAAAACCGATCGATCACGCTGCGTTATTTTCAGTCTAAATACATATATAATCCTTTTTAGGGTTTCTTTAATTAATATGATTAAATATTAATTGATTAACTTATTTCGGATATTGAAATACGAATAAAATGATACGGCTTTGATCACCGAAAAAGTTGTTTTTTGGATTAACGAAACACCCGGAGTAAATATAAATAATTATTTTAATAAATAATTATTTTAATAATTATTAACTTATTTAAATATAATTAACATAGCTAACAAAACAATCTGAGCTGAAAAGAAGGGACCAATAACGGGTTGCTACCCTCACTGGAGCATTTAGAAGATAACACTAATTTGTTTACTCCAACCTAATGTCTTTCTGATTTACTCCACCCCAAAAAGCAAACTACAACCCTAACATTTGAACGTAAATTGCTCCAAATTTTGAGTGAATTAGAAACCGTCACCGGCTCCATTAAACTCGTTGCATCTTTCCGAACCTGAGAGTATAACTTTCGTCTGCAAATGTTCCAAAACGCGCCGTGACACTCCGCCACGCGCCGCCTGTCAGGTTGCCGGAATATTTTTTTCAGTCATTTTCTTCTGTTCTTTTTAGCAGTCAAGAGCCGCGCTGCCCGAAATTCCTTGTTTACACAAGGCTGGGTTAGATCTCTGAACGTTAAATCCTTTTTTATTATTTTTTTCTTTTTTCCCTATAATCTTACTTCTGCTGTATCTATAGAATCTTTTAATATCCTATAATGATGATGTCATTATTAGACTAATTCCTTTGTTAAAAAAATCAAAAAACAAAAGGAAAAAAATCTAAGCATGGTGGATGATGTCATTAATCTAAATAATTTTGAATTAAAATTAAATCTTATTAATTATTATTATTATTATTATTATTATTATTATTATTATTATTATTATTATTAAATCTTATTAATAATTATTTTAATTATTAAAATTAATGAATTTTGAATTATTTTAATTAATTATTTTGAATTGAGTACGAGAAGGTATAAAAACTAGGCATAAGGAAACCAATTCTAAATTTATATTTTAATTTACATTTTTAAATAAAATAACAACCAATATTATCTCTTATGATTGGATGTGGATTGTTTAATATGCATTCTAGGTGTTTGATGAAATATTCAGCTGACGAGTTTCTTAGTCGGACTCTGTGGTTCCACGGGTCATTAAACTAAATGACTTTAGCATTTACATTCACTTAATACCTAATACATATCATTAAACTGTTTCGTTTAAACAAATCCGTGGTTCTACGAATCATTTCACTAGTTATTTCTATTGGATGATACTTGAAGAGCTTTTCTAAAATTCTAACTGTTCCGTGATTGACTGTTGGTATATATTGTCTTATTACTTATACTTATTTATTCCATACCATGAGTTGTAATCCCTTGAATCCAATAATTTGTTTGAAATCCAACGGACCAATCAAAGCATGACATGTGGCACGACAATCACATGTGATTGAAAAGAAAAAAATTTGTAAATTTTTTTTCGAATTTTTTTTTTGTAAATTTTTTTTTTTGAATTTTTTTTTTCAATCACATGTGATTGGATTTGACATGCAGTAAATCACATGTGATTCTGCATGTCAATCACATGTGATTATAAAAACCCAATCACATGTGATTCTGCATATCAAATCTAATCACATGTGATTGAAAAAAAAATTCAAATTTTTTTTTCTAAAATAAAACTTTTAACCGGAAATAAACTTTAATTCGGTGATTTGATCAAGTTTGTTAGCGTTTCGTGATCATATCTTCAAAATTTCAGACTTTAATTCGGTAGTTTGATCAAGTTTTGATCAAAAACTTGGTGTTTGAAGGTTTTAGCACAAACTTACTGAAATTCGTCATTTTACTGAATTTTATTTTCAATCACATGTGATTGGATTTGACATGCAGAATCATATATGATTGGGTTTACTATCATATGTGATTGACATGCAGAATCACATGTGATTTATTACATGTCAAATCCAATCACATGTGAATGAAATAAATTGGGAAGAAAAAAAATTTCGAAAAAAAATTTTGAAAAATTTTAAAAAAAAAAATTTTTTTTTTTTGAATTTTTTTTTCAATCAAATGTGATTATCGCGTCACATGTCGCACTCTGATTGGTCCCTTCGATCTCAACTTAAAATTTGACTTCATTTGAATATTTCTCTTCCATACTATTCCCAGTTATATATTGACCTACTTATTTATTACAATTATTTATTTCATCTTCAGTTTTAAATATTATAAATAACAATATATACTAATTTAACATATTCATATTTTTAGCTAGTACTTGGATTATCTTTTTAGTGTATAAGTTAATATAGACCCTACACATACTTATGGTTACTTGAGGTCATGTCCTCCTACTTTAGGGGTGGGTAGGCCTAGAGGGGTTAGAAGAGGTAGTAGGGTAGCCACCCTGGGTAGGATTAGAGTGAGTAGTTGGAATATAGGAACCTTGACGGGTAAGAGTATTAAGCTCGTTGATATCTTCCTTAAGAGTAATATGGACATAGTGTGTGTTCAAGAGACTAGATGGAAGGGTGAAGGGGCGGTAGAGATTAAGGACTATAAGTTGTGGTACTCGGGTTCTAGGGTAGCACGGAACAGGGTAGGTATCTTTATAGGAAACTTACATAAGGATAACGTTGTTGACGTAGGTAGGTTTAGCGATAGAATTATGTCGGTTAGTTTAATTATTAAGGAGGAGACTTACACGATCATAAGCGCTTACGCACCCCATGCGGGTTTAGGTGATGCGAAAAAGAAGAGTTTTTGGGAATTGTTAGACGAGGTGGTGAGGGGGTGCACAGCTGACCATCGACCGATTATAGGGGGTGATCAGAATGGGCGCATAGGAGCAGAGGCAGAAGGTTACGAGGGAGCCCATGGAGGTTTTGGGTTTGGTCCTAGAAATGAAGAAGGGTGCTCAATTCTTGAGTTTGCCATTGCCTACGAGTTGGTTGTAGCAAACTCTTTCTTTAAGAAGAGGGATGCTCAGTTAGCCACTTTTCATAGCGGGGGTCGTAGCACCCAGATTGACTTTGTGCTTCTTCGTATAGGGGAACTTAGGACCTGCAGGGATTGTAAGGTCCTTCCAGCCTTCACGTGCTCCTCCCAGCATAGATTGTTGGTCATGGACGTAGTCACTCGAGGAAGAGTTGGCAGGAGGGTCAGGGCTGTACAACCTAGAATCCTTTGGAAGAACCTATATGGAGCGAATGCAGAGACTTTTAGAGAGACTGTTGTTGATAATTAAGGGTAGAAGGGGATAACGTAGCTCCTACTGACGCAGACTAGATATGGAACCGCATGGCGTCCACTATCAGGGTTGTGGTAAAAGAGGCCTTAGGGGTGGCAATAAGAACATCGAGAGCCCATAAGAGTAGAAGAGAATCGTGGTGGCTTAGTGATGATGTCCAAATGAACGTCGCGTTGAAGCAAACGAGGTTTAGAGAGCTCATTACTTTCGAAGAAGGGACACCTGCATAGAGAACTAGGGTAGAAAAAAGATATAAAGAAGCTAAATGAGAAGTAAGAAGGCTGTAGCAATTGCAAAAGACAAATCATATGAGGATTTATATAGGAAACTTGAATCTAAAGAGGGAGCTAATGGCATATATAGGATAGCCAAAGCTAGGGAGCGAAGAAGCAGAGACTTAGATAACATTAAATATATCAAGGATGAAGTGGGTCAAAGTATAGTGAGAGAATACCTTATTAGGAAAAGATGGGAAGAGTAATTTGCATCCCTTCTTGGTAGGGAAAGACCCGAGCAAAATGGTGAACTCCACGAGGTTTGTGAGTATCAAAACATCTGTTTCTGCATGAGGATTAACCAGGAGGAAGTTAGATCGGCTCTACGAAAGATGGGGAGAAATAAAGCAGTAGGACCGGACCAAATTCCGATTGAGGCGTGGAGGTGCCTAGGAGGCGATGGGGTTAGATGGTTGACAAACCTTTTCAACACGATGTTTAGAAGCTCAAAGATGCCTATGGAATGGAGACTCAGTGAGGTTATTCCCATTTACAAGAATAAGAGAGATGCGCAAACATGTAGTAACTATAGAGGCATAAAGTTACTTAGTCATACTATGAAGCTTTGGGAGAGAGTGATTGAGACGAGACTTCGACGCGAGACAAAGGTTTTAGAGAATCAATTTGGTTTCATGCCAGGACATTCGTCGATGGAGGCGATTCACATCGTTAGAAGCCTTAAGGAGAAGTATAGGGAAAAATAAAAGAACCTACACATGGTGTTCTTAGACTTGGAAAAGGCTTATGACCGTGTCCCGCGTGAACTGATTTGGAAGACTCTTAATGTTAGGGGTGTCCCAAGTAGATATATAAGAACTATTAGAGATATGTATGAGGGGGCGAAGACTTGTGTACGTACGATGGTAGGAAACACAGAGTTTTTACCGGTAGAGGTAGGTTTACATCAGGGATCTGCCCTTAGCCCATATCTTTTCGCTTTGATCTTAGACGAGTTGACTCAAAGGATACAAGACAACATCCCATGGTGCCTGATATTTGCCGACGATATTGTACTAGTTTCGAATTCCTAGGATGAGCTTAATGGAAGGCTAGAGTAATGGAGGATCACCCTTGAATCAAATGGCCTACGAATTAGCAGACTTAAATCGGAATACCTTAGGTGCGATTTCAAGACGAGCGAAGAGGAACAAGACGATATAGTGGATATTAGAATTGGGGACCAGATTTTACGAGTCCTTTAGATATTTAGGATCGATGCTTCAAAAATCGGGGAGGATAGGTGATGACGTGACGCATCGTATACGAGTAGGATGGTTGAAGTGGAGGGAAGCGAAAGGTGTGTTGTGCGACAAGAAGGTTGTGACGACCCAGAAATTTCCAACCAAATTTAAACTTGATCTTTATATGTTTCCGACACGATAAGCAAAGTCTATAATGTGAGTCTCAGAATTTTTGAACTATTTACATGGATAACAATTACCCTTCGACTGTTATCGACGATTCACGAACAATTGCTTGTAAATAAATATGTATAGATATTATAATTATATATATATATATATATATATATATATATATATATATATATATATATATATATATATATATATATATATATATATATATATATATATATATATATATATATATAATATTTTGAATTAATGAAGTATACTTTATTTAATTGGAATTTAAAAATGTAAAATAATACTTAGAATAATTAAACTATTATTAAAATAACTACATATATAAAAATATAAATATATATTTTATTGTGAATCTATATATGATTTCCATTAAAGATATATAAAATATATAAATATTAACAATTCAATAAATGTCATCACATAATATAATATTACATAAATTTTATTATATTTAATTGCAAGTTTGAAATATAATTTTTATATTAATATTATTATCATTATTATTGTTAATATTGATATTAATATTTGTATTATTGATATTATTATTTCTAATATATATATGTATATAAAATTTGATATGAAAAAGTCTTTATTATTATCATCATTAATTATATAACTAATAATATTATTATTATCAATTTATCATTATCATTATTAGTAATTAAATTTATTCAAATTATGATTATTTTTAGTAATAATAGTTTGTAAATATCACTTAGTATTAATAGTCTCTTTATTAATAATAATATTATTATTAATAATATTATTATTAGTATTGTTAACAACATTAATATTTATACATGATATAGACCAAAATTCAAGAATTAGATATATATATATATATATATATATATATATATATATATATATATATATAATTAGATATATATATATATATATATATATATATATATATATATATATATATATATATATATATATATAACAAGATATATAAATACAAATTATTATCAGTAATAATATTATTATTAATTTTAGTTAATATCATTCAATGTTACTATAATTATTATTAATCTAATTATTAATAGTAATATTAATAAATTTATTATTACTATTAGGATTATTAATACTATTATCATTATTATTAATTTTATTATTATGATTATTATTTATATAATTATTATTGGTATTAATATATATTTATTTATTTAATAATACAAGTTGTATATAATCGTATATCTATATTCAGGATTTGATTCCCATCTTAATCAGACTCTAACAAATTTTGTCATCTGTCTATGAAAACGTTAAACACCTCAATCGATCGTACAACCTATAGAGATATCACAATCTGACTTTATGTTGTTTATTATTTTCGTACTGAATAAAAAAAGAGAGCTTTTGTCAATCGAATCTATATAAATCAAAGACTTTAATCAACAATTTGGACACACTCAAATCAACTTCACATTTCCATTACCAATTATTACGTCTATCTGTTTTTAATTATTTGATTCTATCAATGAAATTTAAGAAAACTACTCGTGACTCTGTTCTTGGACGATTTAATCAAAAGCTCGATTTTTCAATAAATTTCAAAAAGTGTTAACGTAGTTTTGGTATAAATCGTTCATATAAACTTCCTGGAAAGTTTCAAATCTCAATTTTTAATATCGAGTGTTAATTTCGAAGTCAAAATTTATTTCTAAAAAGTCAAAACAGTTGTTCATCGAGCAAATTGAAGTTTTTGAGACCGTTTCTGTGGAAATTGATGATTCATAGAGTTTCTATGAATCATTTACAACATAATTTATGTTATAATCTTTCTTTAAAACAGCCTTAAAATCGAAATTGATTATTGAGTTCATTATTTTTTTTACGAACAACTTTATTTTTAAAAGATTTTAAATCTGTTAATGTAATCCACAAATACGGGTCACATCTGGTTCGATTTCACGAAATAATTCAAGTCTTGAATTAACCATTATGATTATTACTTGAGCTCTGGCCATTTGAAATCAGGAAGAAGAAGGGTGAAATAGTTAACGAGTTATATAAATATGGGTTTACTAATATCTTGAAAAAACAGAAACGGTCGAGTGGTAGGGTGTTGATTCGGGTTAGCGAGTGGTCACGGGTTCGAGACCAGTTCAAGGCAATATTTTTTTAAGGGCTTAATTCAAGAAGGTAGTCTCATATTTATTATTATTATTATTATTTTTATTATCATTTTTATTATTATTATTATTAATAATTTTGTTATTATTATCGTATTATTAATTATTGGTATTATTACTAAGTATTATAGTTATTATTATTATTAGTGTTACTAATAAGTACTAGTTATCTTTTAATATTATCATAATTATAAATACAATTATAATTACTATTATCAATAAGATTATGATTATTATTATCATTATTAGTATGAAAAGAATATAATTTATTATTATTCCCATTAATATTAGTATTAGGAACATTTTATGATTATTAGTACTAGTATTAATATAAGGGGTTTTTATTAACATTATCATTATTATTATGTGTATCATTATAAATGAATTACTATTAAAATTATTATCATTTAATAATCAATAAATGGATTGTTATTATTAATACTAACATTAGCATTGGAATTAACAATATTATTTTCATTAATATTTGTATTAATATCATTGTTATGGTTATTAAGATTATTATGATTATTATTAACATAAGTATCATTATTAACAATACTATTAATATTATTAATAGTTTCATTATTAATAAAGTTATTATTATTATCACTAATAAAACTTTAATATCAAAACTATCATTTTAACAAATAAACATTTTGTACATAAAAAACACACTTGTTATATATACTAAAAATATATTAATATTCCATATAACTATATGAAAAACATATTATCATTATATATATGGCTACATATAACAAAATTAGGTATTTTTATTATAATATTAAATATATATAGATACTGATATAACTACAATAATCATTTTAGAAATATATATACAAAATAAACATATATAACACATAATTTAAGATATAATATAAATATATGATGAAATTTAGTATGAATATTATAAATACATATACATAAACAACATATATTAATAACTGAAATTATGTGATTTCCAGTATATGTTTTAATATATAAATGAATGATATAGGTTCGTGAATCCGTGGCCAACCCTACATTTGTTCAATGTCGTCATATGTATTTTTAATACAAAATACAGTATGGTGAGTTTAATTTGCTCCCTTTTTAAATGCTTTTGCAATATATATTTTTGGGACTGAGAATACATGCGCTTTTATAAATGATTGACAAAATAGACACAAGTATTTGAAACTACATTCTATGGTTGAATTGTTATACCGGATATCGCCCTTGTTGAACTTGGTAGCCTAAGAATTGGTGTTTATTATAATTGCCACCAATTGACGCGAATCCTAAAGATAGATCTATGGGCTTTGACACGCCCCAGTCAGAGAATTTGAACTGCTTTAGTACTTCGATGTTTATATGTTTGGGGATATTCTAGATGCATTTTGTTAATGTCGGTTACCAGATGTTCAATCCATATGAATGAATTTTAAACACTTACGAGTGTATGATTATTGAATAAATGAAATCTTGTGGTCTATTAAAATTATGGAAATGATGGATTACGATAAACTAATTAACTCACCAACCTTTTGGTTGACACTTTAAAGCATATTTATTCTCAGGTATGAAAGAAATCTTTCGCTGTGCATTTGCTCATATTAGAGATATTACTTGGAGTTATTCATGACATATTTCAAAAGACATTGCATTCGAGTCGTCGAGTTCATCAAGATTATTACTAAGTCAATTATAGTTGGATATATTATGAAATGATATGCATGCCGTCAACTTTTGATATAATGAAAGTTTTTCTTTTAAAAACGAATGCAATGTTTGTAAAATGTATCATATAGAGGTCAAGTACCTCGCGATGTAATCAACTATTGTGAATCGTTTATAAAATATATGAACGGATCCTTTCAGTTGGTATCAGAGCGGTGGTCTTAGCGAACCAGGTCTTGCATTAGTATGTCTAACTTATAGTTGTTTAGATGCATTAGTGAGACTGGACTTCGACCGTGTCTGCATGTCAAAAGTTTTGCTTATCATTTTGTGTCAAAAATTACCTGCTTATCATTCTTAGGGAATCACTTGCTTATCATTCTTAATATGACATATCTTATTACCTGGATTGCATGAATAATGTACAGACGAAAATTCATATCTTAGCGTATCTGTTACTGTAAGCTTTTCCTGACATATTCCGTAAATTCCTCTAGTAAATTTACGACATCTCTCGTTCTATATATATAGATATTCTATGTAATTAGAATATCATCCAATATCCGAAAATCATTTCATACCGAAAAACACTTTACTCAATCGTACGAAATGGAACTCGTCACTGGTTCGAGTTCTTCGGAACCCGACAGTTATTTTGACATGAATGTTCACCTAAGCTCCGGAAGCAGCGTCACCAGAATGAATCAACCAATTAGCTATCCCCAATTCATCTGATGGGTTCGTAGTCGACTTAATCAATGGAGACGAAAAGAAGGCGATCCTTTCCACCAACCAAATTATCCTCTTGACGATGAACCTGAAGCACTTACCGGCGAACCTGTTCGAGACACCATTTTCTCTCACATTTACAGAGTATCTGTTCACAATTATATTCTATTCACAATTCTAAACCTTATTCATTCACTCATTTCGACCGACAATCATTCCGGAGTAATATAAGAAGTCAACGAGCTTCGCGCCCGAGTTGTAGCCTTGGAAAATATGGTGCAAAACCTACCAACTTCAGCAACATCACCAGTACCAACAGTACCATCAACATCAACACCAGTACCACCAACAACCCAAGTCTCAACATCACATGCCTCAACATCTCATTCTGTACCTCGAGTATAATCATCGTTCTACATGACGTTCTACATCATTTATCTTCGTTCAACATGATGATTATGTGATCTCTAATGTTTTACAGATTATGTAATCTAATTCTAACCAAAAAGCGAATGAGATTAATATCATGTTAACTCATTAAATCCTTGATTACATTTGAAGAAAATATATATGTATATATGTTTTCATAAGGATTATAATTAAAAATTCTTTTGTACGAACTGTTAATGGTGAAAATATTTTAACGGGTAGGTAATACCCGAGGAATATTTAGATTTCACAATAATAAGTTACACTGTACATTCTTTCAATCTGATTCAACAGTCATTCACTATCCTACTTACATCCACAGATATACGAATCCGTTCACTACAGAATGACCATTTTCTTTCAATTTCATATTTGGATTTTGACATATCAGAATTCAACAAGTGGCATAATGAAGAAAACATTGGACAAAATAAAATTTGTTAGAAACAAACAAATTAACTATGAGAAATTTTGTTAAGAATCCACGGTAACTGTTCCTAGCTAATTGTTCCTAGCTAACTGCTTACATTTTATTTATCGCAATTTAATTATTGCAATTTATATTCTTGCAATTTTATTTATCTTCGTTTAATTTCTGTTATTTATTTTATGCATTTTAAATCTCGGGACACGTATACAAGGTTTTGACATATCATATCGACGCATCTATATATATTTTTTGGAATAACCATAGACATTCTATATGCAGTAATGCTTGAGTTAGCTATACAGTGAGGTTGATTCTACAATAATATATATACTTTGAGTTGTGATCGAGTCTGAGACATGTATACAATGGGTCATAATACGTATTAATTAATTCGAATATTATAAACTGTATATGAATTATTGAATTACTAATTATGGATTGCTAACTGTGGACTGCCAACATTGGACAATTAAAATGAATTAAAATATTAATTATAACATATGAAACTAAACAATTCTTCAAGTTGCCACTTGATTTCATCTTAAACCTCATTTGTATCTTGACTATTACAATCTGCATTCAAACCTTTCATGATTCTTGAAAACACCTCAATCGAGAGGATGAAACAACTGCATTTCATCTACAGAAGAAAAGATTGATACATATATTTATGCACCTGAAAACACTCGGAACCTGAGTAAATATTTAACACACATCTGTGCTAACTCCTTTGGCATTGTTATTACCGAAAATAACATTTCAATTCTTTTTCAAATTAGCCAATTTTGTCACATCTCCAACAAATCAACTTCAACTTTCATTTGAATAAACCTTATTATAACTTTGATATATAAGTTTGCCTTTCGTCATCATTACCAGGAAACCATTTATATTCCACCATAGTAGCAGTAAACTTACCAACAATCTTGTTGATCTTGACTTTTCAAAAAATCATTACATTCATCAAAACCCTATCATATACTCATCCGCACCTTGTAACGAGAATTGTCATGCAAATTACCGAGAATCATCAATCATTAACCTCGAATTTCACAGCGTTTCTACGTCGACAGTTATACATATACATATAATGTTTATATCTTGTAATACTCTGAATAGCACCCAGTTTACGAATAAGTTCTCTGAATACTAGAACGTGCTGATGAAGCAATAAAAACCATAAATGACCTTAACCGTTGAAAGTATGATGATAAAGAATAGAGTGTTGGAAATGCTCAATAGAAAATTTAGTACCAAAAAGCGGATTATGTGAAATTATGAAGGAGGATGTGAACAAATCACAAGGACTAAACTTGTACATAAAGAATCCTGAAGATTCTGATTCTGATGAAATCTTTAGCGAATATCTTGCTCCTTAATTGTTCTAAATCATTGTTAATGAATTTCTTCATCACATTTTGATTGAAATATATAAGATATTATGGTATCTTTCATTATAAATATCCTCAATATTTCTGAAGATATCTTCATAAATATTCTCGTTCGATATTAATTATCTTTCCGCGTTATCTGTGATATATCATAAAAGGAAACTATTTTAGTTTCTAAATTCTGAAAAATTCAAACTTAAATATGAATGTTCTTGAAGTAGTGTTGGGAACTGAAGCATGAGTTAGTATAATATAATGACACTTGATCAATGTGATTATATTACAGTAAGTCATGCTGAGTTTCTAATGAGACATGATGATTCACAGATCATAACATCATTATGTGCCATGTTACACGATTCTTACATTCTATCTAATCTTTGAAAATATCAAGAACATATCTTCCTGATAGTGCTATCTTTTCTCTTAATTCTAGTAATTTAACCAATCAAGATCGTGCTATTACAATTTCTTTATCAGAACGTTAGTCATGTTCATTCAAAATTTTATACCAACAAATTATGAACCATTATTCGTTTGACTTAAGGTGGGAAGAAAAAACAAAAGTATAGAACTCCAAAATATAAAGGAAATGAGAAGGGTGAATTTATAGTGAAATATTCGACAGGGAAATCGAGACAGATGACCGTATTTAATTAAAGAAATCCTAACTCCCTTAAATCCAGAGGAATCAGATCTTTTAGATTTCGAAGATTTTCTTTAATTCCTAAAATTTCGGAAATCAACCGTGACTACGCCACCGGTTAAGTCAAATCTGCATTTACTCATTTCGTTATTTTGTGATAACTTCAGCCGTACGCTTCGAGTATCGAGTTATTTTATCCATGATACTCAATGTTGATAAGATCCTATTTTCAACTTATATTCGTCATGAAAATATTTTTATTGTTATCCATGACAACCTCACTCAAATTTCGGGACGGAATTTCTTTAACGGGTAGGTACTGTGACGACCCGGAAATTTCTGACCAAATTTAAACTTGATCTTTATATGTTTCCGACACGATAAGCAAAGTTTATAATGTGAGTCTCAGAATTTTTGAACTATTTACATGGATAACAATTACCCTTCGACTGTTACCGACGATTCACGAACAATTGCTTGTAAATAAATATGTATAGATATTATAAAAATATAAATATATATATATATATATATATATATATATATATATATATATATATATATATATAATATTTTGAATTAATGAAGTATACTTTATTTAATTGGAATTTAAAAATGTAAAATAATACTTAGAATAATTAAACTTTTATTAAAATAACTATATATATAAAAATATAAATATATATGTTATTATGTATCT
Organism: Rutidosis leptorrhynchoides; assembly: GCF_046630445.1. Taxonomy (NCBI): domain Eukaryota; kingdom Viridiplantae; phylum Streptophyta; class Magnoliopsida; order Asterales; family Asteraceae; genus Rutidosis; species Rutidosis leptorrhynchoides. The sequence goes on along the minus strand of NC_092334.1, from coordinate 245,134,905 downwards.
ATATATGATTTCTATTAAAGATATATAAAATATATAAATATTAACAATTCAATAAATGTCATCACATAATATAATATTACATAAATGGTATTATATTTAATTGCAAGCTTGAAATATAATTTTTATATTAATATTATTATCATTATTATTGTTAATATTGATATTAATATTTGTATTATTGATATTATTATTTCAAATATATATATATATATATATATATATATATATATATATATATATATATATATATATATATATATATATATATATATATATATATATATATATATAAATAAATTTTGATATGAAAAAGTCTTTATTATTATCATCATTAATTATATAACTAATAATATTATTATTATCAATTTATCATTATCATTATTAGTAATTAAATTTATTCAAATTATCATTATTGTTAGTAATAATAGTTTGTAAATATCACTTAGTATTAATAGTCTTTTTATTAATAATATTATTATTAGTATTATTAATAACATTAATATTTATACATGATATAGACCAAAATTCAAGAATTAGATATATATGTATGTATGTATGTATGTATGTATGTATGTATATATATATATACATATATATATATATATATATATATATATATATATATATATATATATATATATATATATATATATATATATATATATATATATATATATATATATATATATAAACAAGATATATAAATACAAATTATTATCAGTAATAATATTATTATTAATTTTAGTTGATATCATTCAATGTTACTATAATTATTATTAATCTAATTATTAATAGTAATATCAATAAATTTATTATTACTATTAGGATTATTAATACTATTATCATTATTATTAATTTTATTATTATGATTATTATTTATATAATTATTATTGGTATTAATATATATTTATTTATTTAATAATACAAGTTGTATATAATCGTATATCTATATTCAGTATTTGATTCCCATCTTAATCAGACTCTAACCAATTTTGTCATCTGTCTATGAAAACGTTAAACACCTCAATCGATCGTACAACTTATAGAGATATCACAATCTGACTTTATGTTGTTTATTATTTTCGTACTGAATAAAAAAAAGCTTTTGTCGATCTAATCTATATAAATCAAAGACTTTAATCAACAATTTGGACACACTCAAATCAACTTCACATTTCCATTACCAATTATTACATCTATCTGTTTTTAATTATTTGATTCTATCAATGAAATTTAAGAAAACTGCTCGTGACTCTGTTCTTGGACAATTTAATCAAAATCTCGATTTTTCAATAAATTTCAAAAAGTGTTAACGCAGTTTTGTTATAAATCGTTCATATAAACTTCCTGGAAAGTTTCAAATCTCAATTTTTAATATCGAGTGTTAATTTCGAAGTCAAAATTGATTTCTAAAAAGTCAAAACAGTTGTTCATCGAGAAAATTGAAGTTTTTGAGATCGTTTATGTGGAAATTGATGATTTATAGAGTTTCTATGAATCATTTAAAAAATAATTTATGTTTTAATCTTTCTTTAAAACAGCCTTAAAATCGAAATTGATTATTGAGTTCATTATTTTTTTTACGAACAACTTTATTTTTAAAAGATTTTAAATCTGTTAATGTAATCTACAAATATGGGTCACATCTGGTTCGATTTCACGAAATAATTCAAGTCTTAAATTAACCATTATGATTATTACTTGAGCACTGGCCGTTTAAAATCAGGAAGAAGAAGGGTGAAATAGTTAACGAGTTATATAAATATGGGTTTAGTAATATCTTAGAAAAGCAGAAACGGTCGAGTTGTAGGGTGTTGATTCGGGTTAGCGAGTGGTCACGGGTTCGAGCCCAGTTCGAGGCAATATTTTTTTAAGGGCTTAATTCAAGAAGGTAGTCTCATATTTATTATTATTATTATTATTATTATCATTTTTATTATTATTTTTATTATTATTATTAATATTGTTATTATTATCGTATTATTAATTATTGGTATTATTACTAAGTATTATAGTTATTATTATTATTAGTGTTACTAATAAGTACTAGTTACCTTTTAATATTAGCATAATTATAAATACAATTATAATTACTATTATCATTAGGATTATGATTATTATTATCATTATTAGTATGAAAATAATATAATTTATTATTATTCCCATTAATATTAGTATTAGGATCATTTTATGATTATTATTACTAGTATTAATATAAGGGGTTTTTATTAACATTATCATTATTATTATGTGTATCATTATAAATGAATTACTATTAAATTTATTATCATTTAATGATCAATAAAAGGATTGTTATTATTAATACTAACATTAGCATTGGAATTAACAATATTATTTTCATTAATATCTGTATTAATATCATTGTTATGGTTATTAAGATTATTATGATTATTATTAACATAAATATCATTATTAACAATATTATTAATATTATTAATAGTTTCATTATTAATAAAGTTATTATTATTATCACTAATAAAACTTTAATATCAAAACTATCATTTTAACAAATAAACATTTTGTACATAAAAACACACTTATTATATATACTAAAAATATATTAATATTCCATATAACTATATGAAAAACATATTATCATTATATAATAGGCTACATATAACAAAATTAGGTATTTTTATTATCATATTAAATATACATAGATCTATGGGCTTTGACATGCCCCAGTCAGAGAATTTGAACTGCTTTAGTACTTCGATGTTTATATGTTTGGGGATATTCTAGATGCATTTTGTTAATGTCGGTTACCAGGTGTTCAATCCATATGAATGAATTTTAAACACTTACGAGTGTATGATTATTGAATAAATGAAATCATGTGGTCTATTAAAATTATGGAAATGATGGATTACGATTAACTAATGAGCTCACCAATTTTTTGGTTGACACTTTAAAGCATGTTTATTCTCAGGTATGAAAGAAATCTTCCGCTGTGCATTTGCTTATATTAGAGATATTACTTGGAGTCATTCATGACATATTTCAAAATACGTTGCATTCGAGTCGCCGAGTTCATCAAGATTATTACTAAGTCAATTATACTTGGATATATTATGAAATGATATGTATGCCGTCAACTTTTGATATAATGAAAGTTTGTCTTTTAAAAATAAATGCAATGTTTGTAAAATGTATCATATAGAGGTCAAGTACCTCGCGATGTAATCAAGTATTGTGAATCGTTTATAATATATATGAAAGGGTCCTTTCATAGGTACCCCTTAAATTGAAAGGGAAATTCTTTAAAGTGGTAATCAGACCAGCCATGTTATACGGATTCGAGTGTTGGCCAATGATGAAGGCCCAAGAAAGGAGGATGGAGGTGGCAGAAATGAGGATGCTTAGGTGGACGTGTGGTAAGACCATGCTATATATGATACTAAATGTTGTTTTTAGGGAGAACCTGGAAGTTGGAAACATTGTCAACAAGCTGAGGGAAGGACGACTTAGATGGTTTGGGCATGTTATGAGACGCCCACTTTTAGCCCCAGTTAGGAGACTCGAGACCTTCGCTGTTGGCGGCGTAAGGAGAAGGGTAGACCTAGACGTAGGTTGGAGGATCGATTGAAGCTTGACATGAAAGAGCTTCTACTGACGGAGGACTTGACTTCTGATAGGAACCTGTGGAGGAGTAGAATTAGAATAATTGAGTAAGATGTTTTTATTTTTGGTCTTATTAAACAAGAATATAGGCTTAAGAGCCTTGTTTTTTTTTTTAAATCTAAGTGTAGTATATATTTATTTTACAACTATATACATAACTATAACTATATTTTCCATAGCTACACTATATATATCCCACTACATGGTATTTGATCTTGCTTGCATAGTTGTACATTGCATTATAGTTTTTATATTTTTCCATCATATTTACAGGTTATTCGATGGTCTGTATATGTTTCTACATATAAGTTTCTGTACCTATGTATATATGTATACGTGTATATGCCTCTGTACCTATGTATATGCTTTTATCTATATTTGTATATATATGTATATATCTAGGTGTATGTACGTATGTCTATATCTGAACCCGTACCTAGGTATAAATATCTATGAGAGTATCTATATGTATAATTGTTTAGGTATGAGTATTTAAACATGCTTATGTGTATGTATGTATCTAAGTGCATATATCTAGGTGTATGTATGTATGTATGAATCTGTATACGTACCTAGGTGTATATATCTATGAAAGTATATATATGTATATCTGTATGTTTATACCTGCTTATGTGTGGGTGGGGGTATATATATATGTATGTATATATATATATATATATATATATATATATATATATATATATATATATATATATATATATATATATATATATATATATATATATATATATATATATATATATGTGTATGTGTGTGTGTGTGTGTATGTGTATGTGTGTGTGTCTGGGTGAGCGGGTGGATGGGTATTTTGCTTGTTTGTATGTCTACTTGAAATTACATGCCTTTGCGCACTATGTTATCCATGCTATATGTCCTATTACTGTGCATTACTGCTATATGTGCCTTCTTTTTATGGCTACTTTGTATGAGCATTTCTGGCCGGAGGTCCTTTAGGAAGCAATCTCTTTGCTTTAGAGTAGAGGGAGCGACGACCTTATCTAATCGCGGGTTCTATACCTGCGGGTAGAGTAGTGAGTTCCTTCTAATCTCGGGTACAAGGAATGATTGTCTACACCCCACCTCCCCATACCCTACATTGTGGTATTGGGTACTATTTGTGACGACCCGGAGATTTCCGACCAAATTTAAACTTAATCTTTATATGATTTCGATACAATAAGTAATGTATGTAATGTTGAATTTAGAAAATTTAGGATACGATGTTCATATGTTCAATTGACCTTCGACCATTTTCGACGATTTACGAACAACTATTTGTAAATAGATACATATATTTAAAAATATAAATATATATATTAATTCGAAATATAACTTGAAATATTATATAAATTAGTTATTAGAATTAAATTTGTAAAATAAAATAATATATGATATAATAAAATTTATTATTGTATTTAAAATATTTATAAATTTGAGACTTTTAGGAAGACCTCTAGTTGCCACTGATTAACGACGGAACATGATTTAATCTCTGTGTTAATAACGTCGGTAACTAACAAACAATTTAGGTGGCTGCTAATGTTATTTATTGATTTATGATTGTTGCATGGTTTGTTGTTTGACATCTCTATCAAATTGCCTCATAATGAGATATTATATATATAAAGATCTATACATACAATACCTTTATTATTCACCCGTGAAGTAAATTAGTACTATGATTATGATTGTTATTGTTCATTCTTGTTTTAATTTATAAGACATCTCTATGCATATTAAAATATATATGCAAACCCATACATGAACTTAAAAACCACCTTTCATCAACTTGTGAATTAGCTTGTTATTTAAAATTAGTTATATCATTATTGTTATCATCTTTCTTATTATAATTAATATTATTGTGATATTATTATTATTATTATTATTATTATTATTATTATAATTATCATTATTATCATTAATATTATTATTATTTATATTATTATTAGTATTGGTATTTTATTTATAATATTAATAATATTATTATTATTATTACTATTACTATTACTATAATTATTCATTGATAATGATAATTTAAAAAATAAATCAAAAAGGCTAATCGTACGAAATTGTTATAAATCACAATCAAACTTTATCTATATTTTTGTTTACTGTCTCCACTAGCTAGTTATATCTTATAATAGATATATTCTATATTCTATTATATACACACATATTCTATTATATCATCACTTGTTTTCAGTTTAACTCATTCGGAAATTTAGTGGGATTTCTGTTGAATTACTTTAGCCTTTTCATTTCACCAATTATCTATCTATCCACTATCCTTTTTATATATAACATATATGCATATACATAAAACCACACACATACATAAACTACAACACTAGAGAACTTCTATTCTTTTTCTGTTTATTGTTGACGAACACTCAACTAAGATCACCACTTTATGTTTTCTAGCTTCTATCTCGGTTTAAGAAAATGAACCAATCACCACACAACCAACCGATACCAAAACATCACCACCATATTACAATCATCTTTTTGTTTCAACCCAAACCATTAGTCACCTTCTACTATTAATGTTTTCGTTTCTTTTTGTTACCAAAGACCCAAAACATAAAACCAAAACATGTACCATTTGTTACTTTTCGGTTGTAACTCAAAACCACTTGTTAATATGATGTTAGCTACTGCGAGGTATGTTTTCGGTTACAACTAAAAACCATAACCATCGCCACCACCTTAAAACAACCATCAACCAAAACACCAACATTTACGTTGAACCTACAGATTTATCGACCCAAAGCTTCCATTATTTTTACTACGTCTGTCCTTCTGTTTAATCCGTCACAAAACAGTCACCACCATCTCTTTTAATCACCTTCACCACCTGCTTAGTTTCCCGACTATAACCTACTCCAAAAACCTAGACCCACTTGCTACTTGTTCTATTCTATGATTCTATTTTAAAACACCCACTTGGGTAATGGATTATGATGCGTTGTCTATTGTTGGTCGAATTTAGCATCATAGGCGACCACTTTTGTGGATAAAGGTACGTCCCACCCAATATATTATGGCCTACAAATTCCAACTTGTTTACATCACTTGGACAAATTTCAATTTAATAATAATACAGTCGCTAATCTTCTCCACCAACTTCTGTTTCGTAATTTATTTTTATTTACAACCGAAAATTCCCTTGGGCCTTAAACTCATTTAGCTAGTGGGCCAGAACCAAGATAATAGTCAATACTATATTTGGGCTGCTTTTTTTCCTGTTGGGCCGAGTGTTCTTGGTAGGCCGAGAGCCCAATTAAGTTGATATTAGTGATGATGAATGAATTGCTGTGAAGATTGATCGTGGTATTTTTTTTATATACGTGGTCATGTTCATGTATGAACATAATAATCATATACATTAACAAAGATGATGATGCATTGGACGTGAAAGATGAGGTGATGACGTGGTTATGATACCGTATGATGATGATAAATGATAATGATCATGATGATGTTGTGATCAATTATGAACGATAATTCATACATGAAGATATTGACGAGTACAAACGATGATAATGGTATGGTAGAAATAGGAAAAGACATGATGATAATGGTATATTGTTGCCACTGTTTGACGAACATGATGATAAACTTGAACTTGATGATGATTACACAAACGATTATGGGTTTGACGATGGTATAGGATAAATAGAAATTAGGATACATGATAATATCAATAATGATGGAGCTTTGAAGATTCGTGATAATGAAGATCGCGATTAAGATAGGATAACGATATAAATATGAATTATTTCTGAGTAATAAGATGTGATGATAACGTTTAAAACAAAGAACATGATTCGAATAAAAATGATGATGAACGGTTTTTAGAGTGAAGAAGATTGATATAGAAAAACGGGTTAAATAATTTCGGTTATGAAATGATCAGAAAAGTAGGAATAGCTTAATGGTTTAAGGGTGTTATCGGGTTAGCGGGACGTCGCGGGTTCAAACCCGGACTTGGGCATTTTTTTTAAGGGATACTTCTTTGAGGTAGTTATTTATTATTATTATTATTATTATTATTATTATTATTATTATTATTATTATTATTATTATTATTATTATTATTATTATTATTATTATTATTATTATTATTATTATTATTATTATTATTATTATTATTATTATTATTATTATTATTATTATCATTATATTTTCAAATCTAATTATTATTATTATTATTATTATTATTATTATCATTACTTTATTATTATTATTATTTTTACAAACAGAAGATATTTATATAAAAATATATATTTATATCATAAGTATACTGATATTAAATTTCTAATATAATAAATAATGAATTAATATTATTTATATTAATATATCATTTATTAAAGTATATATATATATATATATATATATATATATATATATATATATATATATATATATATATATATATATATATATAAGTATTATAACAAATTATAAGGATCAATATAACTACATATAAGGATATTAATTATAAAATATATATAAACTTAGTTGATTAATACTACAATATGTTAATATATATATTTGATATAGGTTCATGAATCCGAGGCCAACTCTACACTTGTTCAATGTCGTTATATGTATTTTTATTACAAAATACAATATGTGAGTTTCATTATTCCCCTTTTAAATATTTTTGCAATATATATTTTTGGGACTGAGAATACATGCGCTTTTATAAATGTTTTACGAAATAGACACAAGTAATCGAAACTACATTATATGGTTGAATGATCGAAGCCGAATATGCCCCTTTTTAGCTTGGTAGCCTAAGAATTTGGGAATAGACCCCCAAATTGACGCGAATCCTAAAGATAGATCTATCGGGCCCAACAAGTCCCATTCTGGAATTTGGAATGCTTTAGTACTTCGATTTTATCATGTCCGATGGGTGTCCCGGAATGATGGGGATATTCTATATGCATCTTGTTAATGTCTGTTACCAGGTGTTCAATCCATATGAATGATTTTTGTCTCTATGCATGGGACGTATATTTATGAGAAATGGAAATGAAAATCTTGTGGTCTATTAAAATGATGAAAATGATCGATTATTATAAACTAATGAACTCACCAACCTTTTGGTTGACACTTTAAAGCATGTTTATTTTCAGGTATGAAAGAAATCTTCCGCTGTGCATTTGCTCATTTTAGAGATATTACTTGGAGTCATTCATGACATAATTCAAAAGACGTTGCATTCGAGTCATTAAGTTCATCAAGATTATTATTAAGTCAATTATAGGTGGATATATTATGAAATGGTATGCATGCCATCACTTTCGATGTAATGAAAGTTTGTCTTTTAAAAACGAATGCAATGTTTGTAAAATGTATAATATAGAGGTCAAGTACCTCGCGATGTAACCAAATATAATGTATTCGTCCAGATGGATTAGGACGGGTCCTTTCAGTTGGCATCAGAGCTGGTATAACGCCGTCCATGTGTGGCGGGTTAGTCGTAAAGGAGGTTCTCACAGTGTTACCTGTGATGAAGCATTGGCTCTTACTCCTTACGAGGGTTGGCAATAACCGAGAGGCAGGCCCTAAAATCAGTATCTGAGGTACACTCAGTGGTCACCAGACGGTTAGCTGGGAAGGCACTGGGTGGGACGGTGGTTGTCCCCACTGTATTTTTAGTTGGTATCAGAGCGGTGGTCTTAGCGAACCAGGTCTTGCATTAGTGTGTCTAGCTAATAGTTGTTTAGATGCATTAGTGGGTCTGGACTTCGACCGTGTCTGCATGTCAAAAGCTTTGCTTATCATTTAGTGTCAAAAATTATTTACTTATCATCCTTAAAGTCTAGACACATCTTACTGCCTCTATTTCCTAGATAGTGTATAGACAAAACTCATATCTTAGCGTATCTGCTAATTCATATCTTAGCGTATCTGTTATTGTTACCTTTGCCTGACAGCTTCCGTAGATTCCTCCGTAACTTATGGGATTTTAGTATTATATATGCATACGTAAATTATGTATTGTATGGTACTAATCTACATCCTATAATCTATTTCTTATCAAAAATACTTCATCTGATCGTACGAGATGAGTCCCTCAACCAGTTCGAGTCCCTAAGATTTCGATAGCTATTCCGATAGTTATTCCGACAGCTATTCCGATATGGAGTTTCACCTAAGCTCTGAAAGCAGTGTCACCAGAATGAATCAACCATACATCCCTCCCCAATTTATCTGATGAGTTCGTAGTCGACTTAATCAATGGAGACGCGAAGAAGGCGATCCTTTTCACCAACCGAATTTACCTCTTGACGATGAACCTGATACACTTATCAGCGAACCAGTCCGAAACACCATCTTCACCCTCATTTCCCGAATATCTCACCACGATTATATTCTATTTAAAATTCTAAACCTTATTCATCTGCTCGTTCCGACCGACAATCATCCCAGAGTAATACAAGAAGTCAACTAACTTCGCACTCGAGTAATCAATTTGGAGAATATGGTGCAAAACGTACCAGCTTCAGCAACATCATCGGCATCAATAGTACCACCAACAACAAAAGTTTCAACATCACATGCCCCAATATTTCATTCTGTACCTCGAGCATAATCATCGTTCTACATCATTTGTCTTCGTTCGACATAGCGATTATGTAATGTCTAATGTTTTAGAGATTATATATTCTTGTCCTAACGGTAAATCAAATGATTTTAATATCATATTGACTCATTAAATCCATGATTACATCTGAAGAAAATATATAGGTATATATATTTTTTTATAAAGATTGTAATTAAAAATTCTTTCGTACAAACTATTAATGGTGAAAATATTTTAACTAGTAGGTAATACCCGAGGAATATTTAGATTTCACATTAATAAGTACACTGTACATTCTTTCAAATCTAATTCAATAGTCATTTACTATCCTATTTACAACCACCGATATACGTATCCGTTCACCACAGAATAACCCTTTTCATTCAATTTCATATTTGAATTTTGATCTACCAGAATCCAACAAGTACATAATGAGGAAAAACATTGGACAAAATAAAATTTGTTAGAAACAAACGAATTAACTATGAGATATTTGTTAAGAATCCACGCTAACAAAATTCTAGCTAACTGTTCCTAGCTAACTATTAATTTCTTATTATATTTTATTATCGCAATTTATTTATCGCAGTTTATTTATCGCAATTTATATTCACGCAATTTTATTTATCGTCATTTAATTTCTGTTATTTATTTTACGCACTTTATTTATCGTCATTTAAATACTGTTATTTACGCATTTAAATATGGGACACGTATACAAGGTTTTGACATATCATATCGACGCATATATATATTATTTTGAATAATCATAGACACTCTATATGCAATAATGCTAGAGTAAGCTATACAGGGTTGAGGTTGATTCTACAATAATATATATACTTTGAGTTGTGATCGAGTCTGAGACATGTACACGGGTCACGATACGTATTAATTAATTCGAATATTATATATTAAGCTATATATGAATGATTGGACTATTAACTATGGACTATCGACTGTGGACGAATAACATTGGACAATTAAAATGAATTAAAATATTAATTATAACATATGAAACTAAATATTTCTTCAAGTTTGCCACTTTATTTCATTTTAAACCTCATTTGTATCTTGACGATTACAATCTGCGTTCAAACCTTTCATGATTCTTGAAAACACCTCAATTGGGAGGATGAACCAACCACACTTTATCTACGGAAGAAGAGATTGATGCATATAGTTATGCACCTAAAAAAAAACACTCGGAACCTGAGTAAACGTTTAACATGTGTCTGTGCTAGCTCCTTTGGCATTGTTATTACCGAAAATAACATTGCAACTCTTTTTTAAATTAGCCAATTTTGTCACAGCTTCAGCCAATCAACTTCGACTTTCATTCGAATTAGCCATGTTATAACCTCGATATATAAGTTTTCCTATCTTCATCGTTACCGGAGAACCGTTTATATTCCACCACATTAGCAGTAAACTTACCAGCAATTTCAATGAATTTGGACTTTTCGAAAAATCATTATATTCTTTGAAACCCCATCGTGTATTCATCTATACCCTGTAACAAGAATTGCCATACCAATTACCGGGAATTAGCAAATCTGTATTGTGAGTCTCGCAACGTTTCCATATCAACAGTTATATGTTTCCATATAACATTTATCTCTTAGAACTATGATCTTCAATTTTGAAATTCTGAAAAGCACCCAGTCTGTGAATTAATACTCTGAATTTTGAAAAGTTGAATGAAGCAACAAAAGCTGTAAACGACCTCAACAGCCAAAAGTTGATGATAAAGAATTGTATGTTGGCAAAGCTCAGAAAAAGTTTGAAACTGAAAAACTGATTGAGCAAACTACGAAGGAGTCTCTGAACAAATCACAATGACTAAACTTGTACATTAAGAATCCTGATGATTCTGTTACTGATGAAATCTTTAGCGAATACCTTACTTCTGACTCCAAACTCTTGCAGACAAATTTTCTTCACCATCCTTCGATATTAGAAATTCTAAGATATCATAGTATCTTTCATTATAAATATCCTCCATATTTCTGAAGATATTTTTATAACTATTCTTATCTGAAATCATTAAATCTCTTCGTGCTATCAGTGTTACATCATATAGAAACTATTAGTTTCTATATTCTGTAAACTTTCGAGCTTAAAATATGAATGTATTTGAAGTAATGTTGGGAACTGATGCATGAGTTAGTATAATATAATGACACTTGATCAACGTGATTATATTACAGTAAGTCATGCTGAGTTTCTAATGGAACGTGATGATTCACAGACTATAACATCATCATGTGCCATATTACACGACTCTTACATTTTACCAAATCTCCAAACAGATCGAGAACATACTGTAGTGACCCGAACTTTTCCATGTTTATATATATATTAAATGAAATTGTTATTTATATGATTAAGTGTTTCCAACATGTTAAGCAATCAAACTTGTTAAGACTTGATTAATTGAAATAGGTTTCATATAGACAATTGACCACCCAAGTTGACCGGTGATTCACGAACGTTAAAACTTGTAAAAACTATACATTGACATATATATATATATATATATATATATATATATATATATATATATATATATATATATATATGTATATATATATATATATATATATATATATATATATATATATATATATATATATATATATATATGGTTATATATATAGTTAACATGATTTTATTATAAGTGTGTATCTCATTAGGTATTTTAACAATGAGTTATATACATAAAAATGAGACTACTAATTTAAGAAACTCGAAAACGATATATATAACGATTATCGTTATAACAACGTCTTACTAGGTACATATGAATCATATTAAGATATTGATACACTTGGTTAATTATGTTAAATGATAAGTAAATATATTATTAAGTGTATTAACAATGAAATACATATGTAAAAAATAAGACTACTAACTTAATGATTTCGAAACGAGACATATATGTAACGATTATCGTTGTAACGACATTTAACTGTATATACATCATACTAAGATATATTATATATCATAATATCATGATAATATAATAATTTAACATCTCATTTGTTATAATAAACAATGGGTTAACAACATTCAACAAGATCGTTAACCTAAAGGTTTCAAAACAACATTTACATCTAACGACTAATGATGACTTAACGACTCAGTTAAAATGTATATACATGTAGTGTTTTAATATGTATTCATACACTTTTGAAAGACTTCAAGACACTTATCAAAATACTTCTACTTAACAAAAATGCTTACAATTACATCCTCGTTCAGTTTCATCAACAATTCTACTCGTATGCACCCGTATTTGTACTCGTACAATACACAGCTTTTAGATGTATGTACTATTGGTATATACACTCTAATGATCAGCTCTTAGTAGCCCATGTGAGTCACCTAACACATGTGGGAACCATCATTTGGCAACTAGCATGAAATATCTCATAAAATTACAAAAATATGAGTAATCATTCATGACTTATTTACATGAAAACAAAATTACATATCCTTTATATCTAATCCATACACCAACGACCAAAAACACCTACAAACACTTTCATTCTTCAATTTTCTTCATCTAATTGATCTCTCTCAAGTTCTATCTTCAAGTTCTAAGTGTTCTTCATATATTCTACAAGTTCTAGTTACATAAAATCAAGAATACTTTCAAGTTTGCTAGCTCACTTCCAATCTTGTAAGGTGATCATCCAACCTCAAGAAATCTTTTTTTCTTACAGTAGGTTATCATTCTAATACAAGGTAATAATCATATTCAAACTTTGGTTCAATTTCTATAACTATAACAATCTTATTTTAAGTGATGATCTTACTTGAACTTGTTTTCGTGTCATGATTCTGCTTCAAGAACTTCGAGCCATCCAAGGATCCATTGAAGCTAGATCCATTTTTCTCTTTTCCAGTAGGTTTATCCAAGGAACTTAAGGTAGTAATGATGTTCATAACATCATTCGATTCATACATATAAAGCTATCTTATTCGAAGGTTTAAACTTGTAATCACTAGAACATAGTTTAGTTAATTCTAAACTTGTTCGCAAACAAAAGTTAATCCTTCTAAATTGACTTTTAAAATAAACTAAACACATGTTCTATATCTATATGATATGCTAACTTAATGATTTAAAACCTGGAAACACGAAAAACACCGTAAAACCGGATTTACGCCGTCGTAGTAACACCGCGGGCTGTTTTGGGTTAGTTAATTAAAAACTATGATAAACTTTGATTTAAAAGTTGTTATTCTGAGAAAATGATTTTTATTATGAACATGAAACTATATCCAAAAATTATGGTTAAACTCAAAGTGGAAGTATGTTTTCTAAAATGGTCATCTAGACGTCGTTCTTTCGACTGAAATGACTACCTTTACAAAAACGACTTGTAACTTATTTTTCCAACTATAAACCTATACTTTTTCTGTTTAGATTCATAAAATAGGGTTCAATATGAAACCATAGCAATTTTATTCACTCAAAACGGATTTAAAATGAAGAAGTTATGGGTAAAACAAGATTGGATAATTTTTCTCATTTTAGCTACGTGAAAATTGGTAACAAATCTATTCCAACCATAACTTAATCAACTTGTATTGTATATTATGTAATCTTGAGATACCATAGACACGTATACAATGTTTCGACCTATCATGTCGACACATCTATATATATTTCGGAACAACCATAGACACTCTATATGTGAATGTTGGATTTAGCTATACAGGGTTGAGGTTGATTCCAAAATATATATAGTTTGAGTTGTGATCAATACTGAGATACGTATACACTGGGTCGTGGATTGATTCAAGATAATATTTATCGATTTATTTCTGTACATCTAACTGTGGACAACTAGTTGTAGGTTACTAACGAGGACAGCTGACTTAATAAACTTAAAACATCAAAATATATTAAAAGTGTTGTAAATATATTTTGAACATACTTTGATATATATGTATATATTGTTATAGGTTCCTGAATCAACCAGTGGCCAAGTCTTACTTTCCGACGAAGTAAAAATCTGTGAAAGTGAGTTATAGTCCCACTTTTAAAATCTAATATTTTTGGGATGAGAATACATGCAGGTTTTATAAATGATTTACAAAATAGACACAAGTACGTGAAACTACATTCTATGGTTGAATTATCGAAATCGAATATGCCCCTTTTTATTAAGTCTGGTAATTTAAGAATTAGGGAACAGACACCCTAATTGACGCGAATCCTAAAGATAGATCTATTGGGCTTAACAAACCCCATCCAAAGTACCGGATGCTTTAGTACTTCGAAATTTATATCATATCCGAAGGGTGTCCCGGAATGATGGGGATATTCTTATATATGCATCTTGTTAATGTCGGTTACCAGGTGTTCACCATATGAATGATTTTTATCTCTATGTATGGGATGTGTATTGAAATATGAAATCTTGTGGTCTATTATTATGATTTGATATATATAGGTTAAACCTATAACTCACCAACATTTTTGTTGACGTTTTAAGCATGTTTATTCTCAGGTGATTATTAAGAGCTTCCACTGTCGCATACTTAAATAAGGACGAGATTTGGAGTCCATGCTTGTATGATATTGTGTAAAAACTGCATTCAAGAAACTTATTTTGTTGTAACATATTTGTATTGTAAACCATTATGTAATGGTCGTGTGTAAACAGGATATTTTAGATTATCATTATTTGATAATCTACGTAATGCTTTTTAAACCTTTATTGATGAAATAAAGGTTATGGTTTATTTTAAAATGAATGCAGTCTGTGAAAAACGTCTCATATAGAGGTCAAAACCTTGCAACGAAATCAATTAATATGGAACGTTTTTAATCAATAAGAACGGGACATTTCAGTTGGTATCCGAGCGTTGGTCTTAGAGAACCAGAATTTTGCATTAGTGTGTCTTATCGAGTTTGTTAGGATGCATTAGTGAGTCTGGACTTCGACCGTGCTTACTTGAAAAATGATTGCTTAACAAATTTTGTTGGAAACTATATATTTTTAACATGTGAATATTATGTGATATATTAATCTCTTAACGCGTTTGATATTATGTGATAGATGTCTACCTCTAGAACAAGTCCCATTGACTCACCTAATAATAATGAAGAATCAAATGTAAATTGGAATGATTCGTGGACTGATTCACAAGTTCCCGAAGAGGAACCGGAAGAAAGAGTCGGAACCGGAAGAAGAATCGGAACCGGAAGAAGAATCGGAACCGGATGCAGAAATAGAACCGGTGGAGGAAATAATAAAACGGTTAAGTAAAAGAAAATCCTCAACCAACCGACCAAGGTTAATTATGGTCAATGGTGTTTCCGCCAAGGAAGCAAAATATTGGGAGGATTACCAATTCTCCGATGAATCGGATTCTGACGAGAATTCCGATGATGTTATAGAAATTACCCCAACTGAATTTAAAAAGGAAAAAGAAAATAATAAGGGAAAGGGCATAAAAATAGAGAAATCTAATTCCAACCCCGATGAACTTTATATGTATCGTCAACCCCCGAAGTCCTTAAGTTGTAACAAAGACCCGGGAACCTCTAAACCACCAGGTTTTTCTAAACCAATGTGGATAACGACGGCTCGTATTAGGGGAACATCATATATCCCTAGAAACTTGGCAAAACGAACCAAAACCGAAGAAGAAGAAACGAGCGAGTCGGAATAAGCTAGTTGTATTCGTGTGGTGTAATATATGTAATATAGTGTTCTTATGCTTTATGATATATGTAAAAATTGCTTGTATTAATAAGTATTTTTTTTTATGAATCTAACTCTTGTCTATTTTACAGTTTAAAAACACAAAATGGATAGACAACCCAATATTTTAAGAGACCTACCCGGAGACATGATTGATGAAATCTTGTCTAGAGTCGGCCAGAATTCCTCGGCACAACTATTTAAGGCGAGATCAGTTTGTAAGACATTCGAAGAACGTTCCAAGAATGCCTTGGTTTATAAAAGGCTTTCGTTCGAAAGATGGGGGATATCACATTGGGAAATCCATAAGTTACGATGTGTTTACTTTGACGCATATATTGCGGGGAACCCAAATGCTATTTTATGCAATGGGTTAAGATATTATTTTGACTCAATATATCCGAATATTGGACTTCGTGATTTAGAAAAAGCGGCTAACATGCAACATAAAGAAGCATGTTATGCTTACGGATTAGTAATGTTCGCTTCTCACCAAAGTGAGAACAAGAACATCGGGCTACAACTATTAAACAAAACGTTCCCACAAGTGACGGAGTCGGTAATTGGGGTAAGAAATGAGGTTTTTAGATTGTTACGGGTACGTTTCTTATTGACAATAAATCTGCTTACGTTTTATTTGATTCGGGTGCGGATAGAAGCTATATGAGTAGAGATTTTGGTGCTAAATTAAGTTGTCCATTGACGCATTTGGATAGTAAATTTTTACTCGAATTAGCAAATGGTAAATTAATTTCAGCAGATAATATATGTCGGAATCGAGAAATTAAACTGGTTAGCGAAACATTTAAGATTGATTTGATACCAGTAGAGTTAGGGAGTTTTGATGTGATAATCGGTATGGACTGGTTGAAAGAAGTGAAAGCAGAGATCGTTTGTTACAAAAATGCAATTCGCATTATACGAGAAAAAGGAAAACCCTTAATGGTGTACGGAGAAAAGGGCAACACGAAGCTACATCTTATTAGTAATTTGAAGGCACAAAAACTAATAAGAAAAGGTTGCTATGCTGTTCTAGCACACGTCGAGAAAGTACAAACTGAAGAAAAGAGCATCAATGATGTTCCCATTGCAAAAGAATTTCCCGATGTATTTCCGAAAGAATTACCGGGATTACCCCCACATCGATCCGTTGAATTTCAAATAGATCTTGTATCAGGAGCTGCACCAATAGCTCGTGCTCCTTACAGACTCGCACCCAGCGAGATGAAAGAACTGCAAAGCCAATTACAAGAACTTTTAGAGCGTGGTTTCATTCGACCAAGCACATCACCGTGGGGAGCTCCTGTTTTGTTTGTCAAGAAGAAAGATGGTACATTCAGGTTGTGTATCGACTACCGAGAGTTGAACAAACTTACCATCAAGAACCGCTACCCACTACCGAGAATCGACGACTTATTTGATCAACTACAAGGCTCGTCTATTTATTCAAAGATTGACTTACGTTCCGGGTATCATCAAATGCGGGTGAAAGAAGATGATATTCCAAAGACTGCTTTCAGAACACGTTACGGTCATTACGAGTTTATGGTCATGCCATTTGGTTTAACTAATGCACCAGCTGTGTTCATGGACCTTATGAACCGAGTGTGTTGACCATACCTTGACAAGTTTGTCATTGTTTTCATTGATGACATACTTATTTACTCAAAGAATGACCAAGAACACGGTGAACATTTGAGAAAGGTGTTAGAAGTATTGAGGAAGGAAGAATTGTACGCTAAGTTTTCAAAGTGTGCATTTTGGTTGGAAGAAGTTCAATTCCTCGGTCACATAGTGAACAAAGAAGGTATTAAGGTGGATCCGGCAAAGATAGAAACTGTTGAAAAGTGGGAAACCCCGAAAACTCCGAAACACATACGCCAGTTTTTAGGACTAGCTGGTTACTACAGAAGGTTCATCCAAGACTTTTCAGAATAGCAAAACCCTTGACTGCATTAACGCATAAAGGGAAGAAATTTGAATGGAATGATGAACAAGAGAAAGCGTTTCAGTTATTGAAGAAAAAGCTAACTACGGCACCTATATTGTCATTGCCTGAAGGGAATGATGATTTTGTGATTTATTGTGACGCATCAAAGCAAGGTCTCGGTTTTGTATTAATGCAACGAACGAAGGTGATTGCTTATGCGTCTAGACAATTGAAGATTCACGAACAAAATTATACGACGCATGATTTGGAATTAGGCGCAGTTGTTTTTGCATTAAAGACTTGGAGGCACTACTTATATGGGGTTAAAAGTATTATATATACCGACCACAAAAGTCTTCAACACATATTTAATCAGAAACAACTGAATATGAGGCAGCGTAGGTGGATTGAATTATTGAATGATTACAACTTTGAGATTCATTACCACCCGGGGAAGGCAAATGTGGTAGCCGATGCCTTGAGCAGGAAGGACAGAGAACCCATTCGAGTAAAATCTATGAATATAATGATTCATAATAACCTTACTACTCAAATAAAGGAGGCGCAACAAGGAGTTTTAAAAGAGGGAAATTTAAAGGATGAAATACCCAAAGGATCGGAGAAGCATCTTAATATTCGGGAAGACGGAACCTGGTATAGGGCTGAAAGGATTTGGGTACCAAAATTTGGAGATATGAGAGAAATGGTACTTAGAGAAGCTCATAAAACCAGATACTCAATACATCCTGGAACGGGGAAGATGTACAAGGATCTCAAGAAACATTTTTCGTGGCCGGGTATGAAAGCCGATGTTGCTAAATACGTAGGAGAATGTTTGACGTGTTCTAAGGTCAAAGCTGAGCATCAGAAACCATCAGGTCTACTACAACAACCTGAAATCCCGGAATGGAAATGGGAAAACATTACCATGGATTTCATTACTAAATTGCCAAGGACTACAAGTGGTTATGATACTATTTGGGTAATAGTTGATCGTCTCACCAAGTCAGCACACTTCTTGCCAATAAGAGAAGATGACAAGATGGAGAAGTTAGCACGATTGTATTTGAAGGAAGTCGTCTCCAGACATGGAATACCAATCTCTATTATCTCTGATAGGGATGCCAGATTTATTTCAAGATTCTGGCAGACATTACAGCAAGCATTGGGAAATCGTCTAGACATGAGTACTGCCTATCATCTACAAACTGATGGGCAGAGCGAAAGGATGATACAAACGCTTGAAGACATGCTACGAGCTTGTGTTATTGATTTCGAAAACAGTGGGGATCGACATCTACCGTTAGCAGAATTTTCCTACAACAACAGCTACCATTCAAGCATTGAGATGGCACCGTTTGAAGCACTTTATGGTAGAAAGTGCAGGTCTCCGATTTGTTAGAGTAAAGTGGGGGATAGACAGATTACGGGTCCGGAGATAATACAAGAAACTACCGAGAAAATCATCCAAATTCAACAAAGATTGAAAACCGCCCAGAGTCGACAAAAGAGCTACGCGGACAGTAAAAGAAAAGATATAGAGTTTGAAATTGGAGAAATGGTCATGCTTAAGGTTTCACCTTGGAAAGGCGTTGTTCGTTTTGGTAAACGGGGGAAACTAAATCCAAGGTACATTGGACCATTCAAGATTATAGATCGTGTCGGACCAGTAGCTTACCAACTGGAGCTACCTCAACAACTCGCGGCTGTACATAACACTTTCCACGTCTCAAATTTGAAGAAATGTTTTGCTAAAGAATATCTCACTCTTCTGTTGGACGAAATACAAATCAATAAAAAACTTCAATTCATTGAAGAACCCGTCGAAATAATGGATCGTGAGGTTAAGAGACTTAAACAAAACAAGATACCGATTGTTAAGGTTCGATGGAATGCACGTAGAGGACCCGAGTTCACCTGGGAGCATGAAGATCAGATGAAGAAGAAATACCCGCATTTATTTCCAGAAGATACGTCAACACCTCCAACTGCTTAAAATTTCGGGACGAAATTTATTTAACGGGTAGGTACTGTAGTGACCCGAACTTTTCCATGTTTATATATATATTAAATGAAATTGTTATTTATATGATTAAGTGTTTCCAACATGTTAAGCAATCAAACTTGTTAAGACTTGATTAATTGAAATAGGTTTCATATAGACAATTGACCACCCAAGTTGACCGGTGATTCACGAACGTTAAAACTTGTAAAAACTATACGTTGACATATATATATATATATATATATATATATATATATATATATATATATATATATATATATATATATATATATGGTTATATATATAGTTAAAATGATTTTATTATAAGTGTGTATCTCATTAGGTATTTTAACAATGAGTTATATACATAAAAATGAGACTATTAATTTAAGAAACTCGAAAACGATATATATAACGATTATCGTTATAACAACGTCTTACTAGGTACATATGAATCATATTAAGATATTGATACACTTGGTTAATTATGTTAAATGATAAGTAAATATATTATTAAGTGTATTAACAATGAAATACATATGTAAAAAATAAGACTACTAACTTAATGATTTCGAAATGAGACATATATGTAACGATTATCGTTGTAACGACATTTAACTGTATATACATCATACTAAGATATATTATATATCATAATATCATGATAATATAATAATTTAACATCTCATTTGTTATAATAAACAATGGGTTAACAACATTCAACAAGATCGTTAACCTAAAGGTTTCAAAACAACATTTACATCTAACGACTAACGATGACTTAACGACTCAGTTAAAATGTATATACATGTAGTGTTTTAATATGTATTCATACACTTTTGAAAGACTTCAAGACACTTATCAAAATACTTCTACTTAACAAAAATGCTTACAATTACATCCTCGTTCAGTTTCATCAACAATTCTACTCGTATGCACCCGTATTCGTACTCGTACAATACACAGCTTTTAGATGTATGTACTATTGGTATATACACTCTAATGATCAGCTCTTAGAAGCCCATGTGAGTCACCTAACACATGTGGGAACCATAATTTGGCAACTAGCATGAAATATCTCATAAAATTACAAAAATATGAGTAATCATTCATGACTTATTTACATGAAAACAAAATTACATATCCTTTATATCTAATCCATACACCAACGACCAAAAACACCTACAAACACTTTAATTCTTCAATTTTCTTCATCTAATTGATCTCTCTCAAGTTCTATCTTCAAGTTCTAAGTGTTCTTCATATATTCTACAAGTTCTAGTTACATAAAATCAAGAATACTTTCAAGTTTGCTAGCTCACTTCCAATCTTGTAAGGTGATCATCCAACCTCAAGAAATCTTTGTTTCTTACAGTAGGTTATCATTCTAATACAAGGTAATAATCATATTCAAACTTTGGTTCAATTTTTATAACTATAACAATCTTATTTTAAGTGATGATCTTACTTGAACTTGTTTTCGTGTCATGATTCTGCTTCAAGAACTTCGAGCCATCCAAGGATCCATTGAAGCTAGATCCATTTTTCTCTTTTCCAGTAGGTTTATCCAAGGAACTTAAGGTAGTAATTATGTTCATAACATCATTCGATTCATACATATAAAGCTATCTTATTCGAAGGTTTAAACTTGTAATCACTAGAACATAGTTTAGTTAATTCTAAACTTGTTCGCAAACAAAAGTTAATCCTTCTAACTTGACTTTTAAAATAAACTAAACACATGTTCTATATCTATATGATATGCTAACTTAATGATTTAAAACCTGGAAACACAAAAAACACCGTAAAACCGGATTTACGCCGTCGTAGTAACACCGCGGGCTGTTTTGGGTTAGTTAATTAAAAACTATGATAAACTTTGATTTAAAAGTTGTTATTCTGAGAAAATGATTTTTATTATGAACATGAAACTATATCCAAAAATTATGGTTAAACTCAAAGTGGAAGTATGTTTTCTAAAATGGTCATCTAGACGTCGTTCTTTCGACTGAAATGACTACCTTTACAAAAACGACTTGTAACTTATTTTTCCAACTATAAACCTATACTTTTTCTGTTTAGATTCATAAAATAGGGTTCAATATGAAACCATAGCAATTTTATTCACTCAAAACGGATTTAAAATGAAGAAGTTATGGGTAAAACAAGATTGGATAATTTTTCTCATTTTAGCTACGTGAAAATTGGTAACAAATCTATTCCAACCATAACTTAATCAACTTGTATTGTATATTATGCAATCTTGAGATACCATAGACACGTATACAATGTTTCGACCTATCATGTCGACACATCTATATATATTTCGGAACAACCATAGACACTCTATATGTGAATGTTGGATTTAGCTATACAGGGTTGAGGTTGATTCCAAAATATATATAGTTTGAGTTGTGATCAATACTGAGATACGTATACACTGGGTCGTGGATTGATTCAAGATAATATTTATCGATTTATTTCTGTACATCTAACTGTGGACAACTAGTTGTAGGTTACTTACGAGGACAGCTGACTTAATAAACTTAAAACATCAAAATATATTAAAAGTGTTGTAAATATATTTTGAACATACTTTGATATATATGTATATATTGTTATAGGTTCGTGAATCAACCAGTGGCCAAGTCTTACTTCCCGACGAAGTAAAAATCTGTGAAAGTGAGTTATAGTCCCACTTTTAAAATCTAATATTTTTGGGATGAGAATACATGCAGGTTTTATAAATGATTTACAAAATAGACACAAGTACGTGAAACTACATTCTATGGTTGAATTATCGAAATCGAATATGCCCCTTTTTATTAAGTCTGGTAATTTAAGAATTAGGGAACAGACACCCTAATTGACGCGAATCCTAAAGATAGATCTATTGGGCTTAACAAACCCCATCCAAAGTACCGGATGCTTTAGTACTTCGAAATTTATATCATATCCGAAGGGTGTCCCGGAATGATGGGGATATTCTTATATATGCATCTTGTTAATGTCGGTTACCAGGTGTTCACCATATGAATGATTTTTATCTCTATGTATGGGATGTGTATTGAAATATGAAATCTTGTGGTCTATTATTATGATTTGATATATATAGGTTAAACCTATAACTCACCAACATTTTTGTTGATGTTTTAAGCATGTTTATTATCAGGTGATTATTAAGAGCTTCCGCTGTCGCATACTTAAATAAGGACGAGATTTGGAGTCCATGCTTGTATGATATTGTGTAAAAACTGCATTCAAGAAACTTATTTTGTTGTAACATATTTGTATTGTAAACCATTATGTAATGGTCGTGTGTAAACAGGATATTTTAGATTATCATTATTTGATAATCTACGTAATGCTTTTTAAACCTTTATTGATGAAATAAAGGTTATGGTTTGTTTTAAAATGAATGCAGTCTTTGAAAAACGTCTCATATAGAGGTCAAAACCTCGCAACGAAATCAATTAATATGGAACGTTTTTAATCAATAAGAACGGGACATTTCACATACCTTATTGATAGTTCTATCTTCTCTCTTGAATTCTGGTAATTTAACCAATCAAGATCGTGCTACTACAGTTTCTCTCTTAGAACATTAACCATGTTCATTCCGAATTTCATATCTACAAATTCTGGACCATTATTCACTTGACTTGGAGTCGAGAAGAGAATAAAAAGGCAAAAAGCTCTGAAATATAAGTGAGAATATAAAGCCCGATAACAACACATAAATTACAAATCATGTATATCAATGTTTATCGTAACATAAAGACACGGGAGAATTAAAAACAATATAACCCCAAGGGCGAAGTAGAAGAAAGCAGATTTCTCCAGTGGAAGTTGGAAAAAGAGAATGACTGTTGCGATAGTAAGAATAAGGACAAGGATCAGAACTGGATTAAGCATTTTCACAATCTTTTGGATGTATGAATTAAGGAAGAAAGTATAGAAATGGTGAAGATAATGGAACAGAAGAAGTTCATTTATAGTGAAAATACCAGACAAAGCAATCGAGACAGATGATTGCATTTAATTAAAAGAGATCTTAGTTTCCATAAATCCCGAAGAATCAGATCTTATAGATTTCCAAGATTTTCTCTTAAATCCCTTGAATTTCCGAAATTCAAACGTGACTAAGTCAAAAGCTAAGTCAAATCTCCATATACTCATTTCACTCTTTTGTGATAACTTCATTCGTACATATGAATTTCTATACATTATAAGTTATTAAATAATATAAATTATAAACGATAACATGTAATATTAATACATTAGAAAATTTATACAACAATAATATTACTTCCACTACTATAAGATGTATTAGTGATAATACATATAGATATGAAATGTGATAAAGTTAATTTATTATGATATTATCATTAATAATGTTATTGTTATAAAACTGATAGATACTATCATTATCAATAATATAATTAATATCACAATTACACTATTATAAAGTGTCATTATTATTTACAATATTAAGAAGTATTATTATTATAGTTATATTTAATAACTAATGAGACTAAATATAATATATATATGTATACATATAGATATATAAACAGATATATTTTAAATACAATGTATATATATAAATATATATACAAGTATAGATATATATATAATTACAAGTTACAATAAAAATAACATGTTATTATTATTACATCCAATATTGATAATATGTATATTAATAATAACAATAAAATCAGTATTATTTTTAGTTGTCATTAAGAATTATTATTATTTGTTATTAAGAATTATTATTATTAATATTATCTGTATTATTATTTAGATTATTATTAATATAATTATAATTATTAATTATTAATTATTAATAATAATAGAATAAGATCAATTATAAGAATTGATATTCAAATTCGATCTATCTATATCTCTAATCAACTGTAATTAGTTTTGTTTGCTACTTACAGTTGTTACAAATCGTAATCAGTCGTACCATTTATTTCCCACTCATGTTCAGCTTTTAGTTCTTTATTATTATTTTTTATATATATTTCTGATCAAATTTTTGTAATTTTTCGAATACAAACACTAAAATCCAATTGTTGATTGATTTTTATTAGTGCATCAATAGTACGCTTATACACTATAATCGTTCTGCTGCTTACTTGAAAAATTTAAAGACAAAAATGGAGAGACCTGAGTCGTCTCCCCAGTTCTTCCACCTTTTAATTAAAGTTCGAAATCAAATAAAATTTTAAAAATGTAACAATGTACGTTTGCTAGAAATCACATGTACAAACTATCTGTAAAGCTTCAAACCCCAATTTTTTATATCGAATCGTAATTTCGAGGTCAAAGTTTGTTTTAAAAACTCAACAGTTTTGACTATCATAAAAATTCGAATGAATTGTGATGTTTCAGATCAAATTAATGGTACAGGAAGATTATAGGTATGTTTTAGAATTATTTTCGTGTTGAAGCCTTCTTCTAAAAAGTTCTGGATTTCAAAATCAATACATGAGTTCTATTGTGTTTATGAACTCACTGTTACAGCTTTCCCTTTATTAATCTGTCTGTTATTTTGATTCAACCCTACTTTCAGTGTTTTGTTTCAAATTATACAACTTAATCTAAACTAATAACTAGTAATTAGGATTGATTTGGGTTTCTTGGTCGATTGAATTATATGAAGAAGAAGGAAGGAAAGAACATGAACTAATTATGGGTTTTATAAATTAAAAAGGGTGTTAAAACAGAAAACGGGGCAACAGCCCAATGGTCTAGTGAGTTTGAGCATGAGCGGGAGGTCTTGAGTTCGAGTCCCGGCGGTGGCCTTCTTTTTATTGAATTTCTTTTCAAAGGTTATAACTCTTATTATTATTATTATTATTATTATTATTATTATTATTATTATTATTATTATTATTATTATTATTATTATTATTATTATTATTATTATTATTATTATTATTATTATTATTATTATTATTATTATTATTATTATTATAAGTATTATAATAAATATTATTAGTATCATAATAAGTGATATAACAATTACTATTATTATCGCTACAAGTATTGGTAATGTTATTCTTATTTTTAAATTATCATTTTAGGAATGCAAATAATATTATAATTGTGATTAGGGTTATTATTATTATTACTATAAAAATAATACAAGCTATTATTATTTTCACTAATAATTAGTATTAGTATCATTTTTTTAATTAGTAGTATTACTATTATTATTATTATTGACATATGTATCACTCTTAACAATCTCGTCATTATAATCAGTGTTATCAATATCAAAGAAGGTTATTATTATTAGTAAATCATTATTATCGAAAACTATCATTTTGGTTACAAATAAATATTTTGTACTTAAAATATACTAAATACATATATTATAATTATAATAACAGTTTATATACCACGTATCAAACCCAGAAGCATCATTTAGAAATACTTATATATAACAAATTAAGGATATTTTTATATAATACTAACCACATATATATATAGGTATATTAATATAATTAAGTATATAGATATTAAACATTTTGAATATATACACAAATTAAATAAGTATAATATATAATTTAAGTTATAATATATGAACTTGTTCGAATACGATTATACATTTTAATATATATATAATTGATATAGGTTCGTGAATCCGAGGCCAACCTTACATTTATTCAATATCGTCATATGTATTTTTACTACAAAATACATTAGGTGAGTTTCATTTGCCTTTTTACCCTTTATATTTTTGGGCTGAGAATACATGCGCAATTTTTATAAATGTTTTACGAAATGGACACAAGTAATCGAAACTACATTATATGGTTGAATTATCGAAATCGAATATGCCCCTTTTTATTAAGTCTGGTAATCTAAGAATTAGGGAACATACACCCTAATTGACGCGAATCCTAAAGATAGATCTATCGGGCCCAACAAGCCCCATCCAAAGTACCGGATGCTTTAGTACTTTGAAATTTATATCATGTCTGAAGGAGGATCCCGGAATGATGGGGATATTCTTATATGCATATTGTGAATGTCGGTTACTAGATGTTCAATCCATATGAATGATATTTTTGTCTCTATGCATGGGACGTATGATTATGAGAAATGGAAATATGAAATCTTGTGGTCTATTAAAATTATGAAATGATTATTTATGTTAAACTAATGAACTCACCAACCTTTTGGTTAACACTTTAAAGCATGTTTATTCTCAGGTACGAAAGAAATCTTCCGCTGTGAATTTGCTCATATTAGAGATATTAGTTGGAGTCATTCATGATATATTTCAAAAGATGTTGCATTCGAGTCATTGAGTTCATCAAGATTATTATTAAGTAAATTATATTTGGATATATTATGAAATGGTATGCATGTCTGTCAACTGTCGATGTAAATGAAAGTTTGTCTTTTAAAAACGAATGCAATGTTTGTAAAATGTATCATATAGAGGTCAAGTACATCGCGATGTAATCAACTGTTGTGAATCGTTTATAATCGATATGGACTTCGTCCGGATGGATTAGGACGGGTCTTCACAGTTGGTATCAGAGCGGTGGTCTTAGCAAACCAGGTCTGCATTAGTGTGTATAACTGATAAGTCGTTAGGATACATTAGTGAGTCTGGACTTCGACCGTGTCTGCATGTCAAAACTTTTCCTTATCACCTTTGTCGGAAATCATTAGTTTATCATCCTTAGGAAAATTACCTGCTTACCATTCTTAGTCTAGACACATCTTACTACAAAGATTGCATGAATAGTGTATAGACAAAATCCATATCTTAGCGTATCTGTCACTGTAGACCTTATCTGACACGTTTCCTTAATTTTCTCCATAATTCACGGGATCTTTGGAAGTATGTATAGATATTCTATATATAATTAGAATATCATTCGATATTCAATAATCATTTCATATCAAAACCCTTTAACTGATCGTGAGAGATGAATCCTACACCTAGTTTGGTTTCCATTAGTTCCGGAAGCGATTTCGAGATGTATATTGAAGCAGACTCCGAAGTCAATGAACCAGAAGTGCCTCAACCGTTTAGTTATTTTTCTTTCTGGAGGAGATGGGGGTGGGTCCGAGACTTACTCACTCGATGGAGAAATGAAGAAGGCGAGCCCTACCGCGAACCAAACTTACCTCCTAACATCGGAGAAAACGATGTACTCACCGGTGAACCTATGCGCAACACTGTATTCACCCTTCTTGCTAAAATATTCGGCCTCGAAGGTCGCATTACTGCAATCTCAGAAAATATTCAACCTCTACTTCCGAATACCAATCGAAGGGGAATATTAGAAGAAGTTAGGGAACTTCGAATTGATAATCAAGATCTATCGAATCAGATGAGTGGATGGATAGAAATGATAGAGGGTAGGATAGAAACCCTGACAAGAATGGTGCGTGATCTACAAGCTATACTTATTACACCAACATCATCACCAGCCTCAGTACCAACAACACTTGTAGCACCGACAGCAACAGTACCACCATCAGCAGCACCAGCAGCATAACCAGTACCAACAATCACAACATCATCACACGTCTCAACCTCGCCATCTATACCTCAAGCATAATTATCGTTCTACGAATCGTTCTACATAAACTATCTTCGTCCTTCATGGCGATTATGTAATCGCTAATGTTTTAGAGATTATGTACTCCAGTTCTAGCCGTGAATCTGATGAGTTTAATATCACATTGACTCATTAAATCCATGATTACATCTGAAGAAAATATATATGTATATATGCTTTCATAAAGATTGTAATTAAAAATTCTTTTGTACAAACTGCTAATGGTGAAAATATTTTAACGGGTAGGTAATACCCGAGAAATATTTAGATTTCACATTAATAAGTTACACGGTACATTCTTCCAATATGATTCAACAGTCATTTACTATCCTACTTACAACTCAGCTATACGAATCCGTTCACCACAGAATAACCATTTTTATTCAATTTCATACTTGGATTTTGACCTATCAGAATTCAACAAGTGGCATAATGAAGAAAATATTGGATAAAATAAAATTTGTTAGAAACAAACAAATTAACAATGAGAAATTTTGTTAAGAATCCACGCTAACTGTTCCTAGCTAATTGTTCCTAGCTAATTGATTACATTTTATATTATCGCAATTTAATTATCGCAAATTACATTCTCGCAATTTTATTTATCGTCATTTAATTTTTGTTATTTACTTTACGCACTTTATTTATCGTTATTTAATTTCTGTATTTAATTTTACGCACTTTAAATATCGGGACACGTATACAAGGTTTTGACATATCATATCGACGCATTTATATATATTATTTGGAATAACCATAGACACTCTATATGCAGTAATGATCGAGTTCTCTATACAGGGTTGAGGTTGATTCTACAATAATATATATAATTTGAGTTGTGATCGAGTCTGAGACGTATACGGGTCACGACACGTATTAATTAATTCGAATATTGTATATTAAACTTTATATGAATTATAGGACTGTTACTGTGGACTATCGACTGTGGACTAATAACACTGGACAATTAAAAGGAATTAAAATATTGATTATAACATATGAAACTAAACATTCTTCAAGTTTGCCACTTGACATTCATCTTAAACCTCATTTGTATCTTGACGATTACAATCTACGTTCAAACCTTTCATGATTCTTGAAAACACCTCAAACGAGAGGATGAACCTACTGCATCTCATCTACGGAAGAAAAGATTTACGCATATAGTTATGCACCTGAAAAATTCTTGGAACCTGTATAAATGTTTAACACGTATCTGTGCTATCTTCTTTGGCATTGTTATTTCCGAAAATAACAACGCAATTTCTTTTCAAATTAGCCGATTTTGTCACAGCTCCAGCAAATCAACTTCGACTTTCACTCGTATTAGTCTTATTACAACCTTGATATATAAGTTCTTTTTTCCTCATCGTTACCGGAGAACCGTTTATATTTCACCACATTAACAGTAAAATTACCAGCAACTTCAATGAATTTGGACTTTCCAAAAAAAATAAAAATAAAAAAATCATTATATTCATTGAAACCCCATCTTGTATTCATCTATACCTTGTAACAATAATTGCCATACCAATTACCGGGAATCAGCAATCAGTATTTTGAATCTCGTAGCATTTCTACATCAATAGTTATATGTATACATATAACAATTATCTCATAGAATTACGATCTTCAATTCTGAAATATTGAAAAGGCACCAGTTTACGAATCGATACTCTGAATGTAGAAAAAGCTGAATGAAGCAGCAGAAACTGTAGGCAACCGTAAATGACCTTAGTCATCGGAAGCTTTATGATAAAGAATAATATGTTAGAAAAGCTCAGAAACGTTGGAACTGGAAAACGGATAAAGTTAACCATGAAGGAGACCAAGGACAAATACAAAGACCATACCCTATATTCAAAGAATCCTGATAATTCTGGATCCGTTGAAATCTTTAGAGAATATCTTGCTCCGAACATGTTAAAATCTTGCGAAAAAAAAAATCTTTCTCCATCAACCATCGAACTTAGAAATTCCAAAATACCAACATAAATATCTTCGATATTTCTGAGGATATTTTCATAAATATTCTCGTCTGAAATTATATACCTCTTCGTGCTTCCTGTGTATCATTATATTGAAAACATTCAATAGAAAATTTAGTACCGAAAAGCAGATTATGCGAAACTATGAAGGAAGCCGTGGACAAATCACAAAGAATAAGTTTGACTTTAAAGAATCCAAATAATTCAATGTCTGCTAAAGTCTTTAGTGAATATCTTGCTCCTTACCCTAAACCCTTGCAGATAATAGTTTCTATCATCCTCTGATCTTAGATATTCTGAGATATTATCGTATCTTTCATTATAAATATCCTCCATATTTCTGGAGATATTTTTATAACTACTCTTATCTGAAATCATTAATCTCTTTCTTGCTATCAGTATTACATCATATAGAAACTATTAGTCTCTATATTCTGTAAACTTTCGAGCTTAAAATATGAATGTTATTGAAGTAATGTTGGAAACTGAAGCATGAGTTAGTATAATATAATGACACTTGATCAATGTGATTATATTAGAGTAAGTCATGCTGAGTTTCTAATGGAACGTGAAGATTCACAGATCATAACATCATTGTGTGCCAAGTTACATAACTCTGTCATTCTGCTTAACTTCTGAACATATCAAGAAAGTATATTCTTGATAGTTCTATTCTCTGTGAATCTGGTAATTTGAAAAATCAAATCGTGCTATTACGTCCCTTCACATTTAGAACATTAACAATGTTCATTCTGAAACTTATATCTGCGAAGTCCGGACCATTACAAGAGATGCCAAATCGCCAGAAGAAGAAAAGAAGAGACAAAGCTCTGAAATAGAAATTGGAGTATAAATCGCAGAAAATAGGAGGGAGTATTAACTGTGGATGACAATGATTATAGGAAACAGAATTTGGGGACATTGAAATATAAGGGGAAATATAAAGCCCGATAACAACACATAAATTACAAACCGTGTATATCAATGTTAATCGCAACATAAAGACACAGGAGAATTAAAAACATTATAACCCCAAGGGCAAAGTAGAAGAAAGCATATTCCTCTGGTAGGAGTTGGAAAAGAAAACGATCATTTCGATAGTCAGAATAAGAACAAGGATTAGAACCGGATTAAGCATTATTATAATCTTTTGATTATATGAACTGGGAAAGAAGGTATAGAAGTAGTGGAAACTAATGGAACGGAAAGGGTAAATTTATATTGGAAATATCAGACAGAGTAATCTAGGCAGATCACCGTATTTAATTATAGAGATCTTAATTCCCTTATTCGCCGAAGAATCAAATCTTTTAGATTTCGAAAATTTTCTTAAGATCCCTTGAATTCCGGAATTCAACCAAGACGACGTCAAAAGATAAGATGAACCTTATTTTCTAAATTCAATCCTGACTCTGTCAAAAGTTAAGATGAATCTTTACTTTCCTATTTCACTCTTTGGTAATAGCTTCATTCGTACTCTTCGAAAAATCAAATTATTTTTATCCATATTACTCCATTATGATAAAACTCAATTTATCAACTCATATTCGTCATGAAAACATTTTTATTGTTAGCCATGACCACCTCACTTAAATTTCGGGATGAAATTTCTTTAACGGGTAGGTACTGTGATGACCCGGGAATTTCTGACCAAAATTAAACTTGATCTTTATATGAAACCAAAACGATAAGCAAAGTCTGTAAGTTGAGTCTCAAATTTTTCTTACTGTTTTAATATATACAAATTGACCTTTGACTATTACCGACGATTCACGAATAATTATTATATATATATATATATATATATATATATATATATATATATATATATATATAACCAAAAATATACATATGAATTTCTATACATTATAAGTTATTAAATAATATAAATTATAAACGATAACATGTAATATTAATACATTAGAAAATTTATACAACAATAATATTACTTCCACTACTATAAGATGTATTAGTGATAATACATATAGATATGAAATGTGATAAAGTTAATTTATTATGATATTATCATTAATAATGTTATTGTTATAAAACTGATAGATACTATCATTATCAATAATATAATTAATATCACTATTACACTATTATAAAGTGTCATTATTATTTACAATATTAAGAAGTATTATTATTATAGTTATATTTAATAACTAATGAGACTAAATATAATATATATATGTATACATATAGATATATAAACAGATATATTTTAAATACAATGTATATATATACAAGTATAGATATATATATATAGAATTACAAGTTACAATAAAAATAACATGTTATTATTATTACATTCAATATTGATAATATGTATGTTAATAATAACAATAAAATCAGTATTATTATTAGTTGTCATTAAGAATTATTATTATTTGTTATTAAGAATTATTATTATTAATATTATCTGTATTATTATTTATTATTATTATTTAGATTATTATTAATATAATTATAATTATTAATTATTAATTATTAATAATAATAGAATAAGATCAATTATAAGAATTGATATCCAAATTCGATCTATCTATATCTCTAATCAACTGTAATCAGTTTTGTTTGCTACTTACAGTTGTTACAAATCATAATCAGTCGTACCATTTATTTCCCACTCATGTTCAGCTTTTAGTTCTTTATTTTTTTTATATATTTCTGATCGAATTTTTGTAATTTGTCGAATACTAACACTAAAATCCAATTGTTGATTGATTTTTATTAGTGCATCAATAGTACGCTTATACACTATAATCGTTCTGCTGCTTACTTGAAAAATTTAAAAACAAAAATGGAGAGAACTGAGTCGTCTCCCCTGTTCTTCCACCTTTTAATTAAAGTTCAAAATCAAATAAAATTTTAAAAATGTAACAATGCACGTTTTCTAGAAATCACATGTACAAACTATCTGTAAAGCTTCAAACCCCAATTTTTAATATCGAATCATAATTTCGAAGTCAAAGTTTGTTTTAAAAAGTCAACAGTTTTGTCTATCATAAAAATTCGAATGAATTATGATGTTTCAGATCAAATTAATGGTACAGGAATATTATAGGTATGTTTTAGAATTATTTTCGTGTTGAAGCCTTCTTCTAAAAAGTTCTGGATTTCAAAATCAATACATGAGTTCTATTGTGTTTATGAACTCGCTGTTACAGCTTTCCCTTTATTAATCTGTCTGTTATTTTGATTCAACCCTACTTTCAGTGTTTTGTTTCAAATTATACAACTTAATCTAAACTAATAACTAGTAATTAGGATTGATTTGGGTTTCTTGGTCGATTGAATTATATGAAGAAGAAGGAAGGAAAGAACAGGAACTAATTACGGGTTTTATAAATTAAAAAGGGTGTTAAAACAGAAAACGGGGAAACAGCCCAATGGTCTAGTGAGTTTGAGCATGAGCGGGAGGTCTTGAGTTCAAGTCCCGGCGGTGGCCTTCTTTTTATTGAATTTCTCTTCAAAGGTTATAACTCTTATTATTATTATTATTATTATTATTATTATTATTATTATTATTATTATTATTATTATTATTATTATTATTATTATTATTATTATTATTATTATTATTATTATTATTATTATTATTATTATTATTATTATTATTATTATTATTATAAGTATTATAATAAATATTATTAGTATCATCATAAGTGATATAACAATTACTATTATTATCGCTACAAGTATTGGTAATGTTATTCTTATTTTTAAATTATCATTTTAGGAATACTAATAATATTATAATTGTGATTAGGGTTATTATTATTATTACTATAAAAATAATACAAGCTATTATTATTTTCACTAATAACTACTTTTAATATCATTTTTGTAATTAGTAGTATTACTATTATTATTATTGACATATGTATCACTCTTAACAATCTCGTCATTATAATCAGTGTTATCAATATCAAAGAAGGTTATTATTATTAGTAAATCATTATTATCGAAAACTTTCATTTTGGTTACAAATAAATATTTTGTACTTAAAATATACTAAATACATATATTATAATTATAATAACAATTTATATACCACGTATCAAACCAAGAAGCATCATTTAGGAATACTTATATATAACAAATTAAGGATATTTTTATATAATACTAACCACATATATATAGGTATATTAATATAATTAAGTATATAGATATTAAACATTTTGAATATATACACAAATTAAATAAGTATAATATATAATTTAAGTTATAATATATAAACTTGTTCGAATACGATTATACATTTTAATATATATACAATTGATATAGGTTCGTGAATCCGAGGCCAACCTAACATTTATTCAATGTCGTCATATGTATTTTTACTACAAAATACATTAGGTGAGTTTCATTTGCCTTTTTACCCTTTATATTTTTGGGCTGAGAATACATGCGCAATTTTTATAAATGTTTTACGAAATGGACACAAGTAATCGAAACTACATTATATGGTTGAATTATCAAAATCGAATATGCCCCTTTTTATTAAGTCTGGTAATCTAAGAATTAGGGAACAGACACCCTAATTGACTCGAATCCTAAAGATAGATCTATCGGGCCCAACAAGACCCATCCAAAGTACCAGATGCTTTAGTACTTCGAAATTTTTATCATGTCCGAAGGAGGATCCCGGAATGATGGGGATATTCTTATATGCATATTGTGAATGTCGGTTACCAGGTGTTCAATCCATATGAATGATATTTTTGTCTCTATGCATGGGACGTATGATTATGAGAAATGGAAATATGAAATCTTGTGGTCTATTAAAATTATGAAATGATTATTTATGTTAAACTAATGAACTCACTAACATTTTGGTTGACACTTTAAAGCATGTTAATTCTCAGGTACGAAAGAAATCTTCCGCTGTGAATTTGCTCATATTAGAGATATTACTTGGAGTCATTCATGATATTTTTCAAAAGATGTTGCATTCGAGTCATTGAGTTCATCAAGATTATTATTAAGTCAATTATATTTGGATATATTATGAAATGGTATGCATGTCTGTCAACTGTCGGTGTAAATGAAAGTTTGTCTTTAAAAAACGAATGCAATGTTTGTAAAATGTATCATATAGAGGTCAAGTACCTCGCGATGTAATCAACTGTTGTAAATCGTTTATAATCGATATGGACTTCGTTCGGATGGATTAGGACGGGTCTTCACAGTTGGTATCAGAGCGGTGGTCTTTGCGAACCAGGTCTGCATTAGTATGCATAACTGATAAGTCGTTAGGATACATTAGTGAGTCTGGACTTCGACCGTGTCTGCATGTCAAAAATTTTGCTTATCACCTTTGTCGGAAATCATCAGTTTATCATCCTTAGGAAAATTACCTGCTTACCATTCTTAGTCTAGACACATCTTACTGCAAAGATTGCATGAATAGTGTATAGACAAAATCCATATCTTAGCGTAACTGTCACTGTAGACCTTATCTGACACGTTTCCTTAATTTTCTCTGTAATTCACGGGATCTTTGGAAGTATGTATAGATATTCTATATATAATTAGAATATCATTCGATATTCAAAAATCATTTCATATCAAAACCCTTTAACTGATCGTGAGAGATGGATCCTACACCTAGTTTGGTTTCCATTAGTTCCAGAAGTGATTTCGAGATGTATATTGAAGCAGACTCCGAAGTCAATGAACCAGAAGTGCCTCAACCGTTTAGTTATTTTTCTTTCTAGAGGAGATGGGGGTGGGTTCGAGACTTACTCACTCGATGGAGAAATGAAGAAGGCGAGCCCTACCGCGAACCAAACTTACCTCCTAACATCGTAGAAAATGATGTACTCACCGGTGAACCTATGCGCAACACTGTATTCACCCTTCTTGCTAAAATATTCCGCCTCGAAGGTAGCATTTCTGCAATCTCAGAAAATATTCAACCTCTACTTTCGAATACCAATCGAAGGGGAATATTAGAAGAAGTTAGGCAACTTCGAATTGATAATCAAGATCTATCAAATCAGATGAGTGGATGGATAGAAATGATAGAGGGTAGGATAGATACCCTGACAAGAATGGTGCGTGATCTACAAGCTATACTTATTACACCAACATCATCACCGGCCTCAGCACCAACAACACTTGTAGCACCGACAGCAACAGTACCACCATCAGCAGCACCAGCAGCATAACCAGTACCAACAATCACAACATCATCACACGTCTCAACCTCGCCATCTATACCTCAAGCATAATCATTGTTCTACGAATCGTTCTACATAAACTATCTTCGTCCTTCATGGCGATTATGTAATCGCTAATGTTTTAGAGATTATGTACTCCAGTTCTAGCCGTGAATCTGATGAGTTTAATATCACATTGACTCATTAAATCCATGATTACATCTGAAGAAAATATATATGTATATATGCTTTCATAAAGATTGTAATTAAAAATTCTTTTGTACAAACTGCTAATGGTGAAAATATTTTAACGGGTAGGTAATACCCGAGAAATATTTAGATTTCACATTAATAAGTTACACGGTACATTCTTTCAATCTGATTCAACAGTCATTTACTATCCTACTTATAACTCAGCTATACGAATCCGTTCACCACAGAATAACCATTTTCATTCAATTTCATACTTGGATTTTGACCTATCAGAATTCAACAAGTGGCATAATGAAGAAAACATTGGATAAAATAAAATTTGTTAGAAACAAACAAATTAACTATGAGAAATTTTGTTAAAAATCCACGCTAACTGTTCCTAGCTAATTGTTCCTAGCTAATTGATTACATTTTATATTATCGTAATTTAATTATCGCAAATTACATTCTCGTAATTTTATTTATCGTCATTTAATTTCTGTTATTTACTTTACACACTTTATTTATCGTCATTTAATTTCTGTATTTATTTTTACGCACTTTAAATATCGGGACACGTATACAAGGTTTTGACATATCATATCGACGCATTTATATATATTATTTGGAATAACCATAGACACTCTATATGCAGTAATGATCGAGTTCTCTATACAGGGTTGAGGTTGATTCTACAATAATATATATAATTTGAGTTGTGATCGAGTCTGAGACGTATACGGGTCACGACACGTATTAATTAATTCGAATATTGTATATTAAACTATATATGAATTATTGGACTGTTACTATGGACTATCGATTGTGGACTAATAACATTGGACAATTAAAAGGAATTAAAATATTGATTATAACATATGAAACTAAACATTCTTCAAGTTTGCCACTTGACGTTCATCTTAAACCTCATTTGTATCTTGACGATTACAATCTACGTTCAAACCTTTCATGATTCTTGAAAACACCTCAAACGAGAGGATGAACCTACTGCATCTCATCTACGGAAGAAAAGATTTACGCATATAGTTATGCACCTGAAAAATTCTCGGAACCTGTATAAATGTTTAACACATATCTGTGCTATCTTCTTTGGCATTGTTATTTCCGAAAAACAATGCAATTTCTTTTCAAATTAGCCGATTTTGTCACAGCTCCAGCAAATCAACTTCGACTTTCACTCGTATTAGTCTTATTACAACCTTGATATATAAGTTCGTTTTTCCTCATCGTTACCGGAGAACCGTTTATATTTCACCACATTAACAGTAAAATTACCAGCAACTTCAATGAATTTGGACTTTCCAAAAAAAATAAAAATAAAAAAATCATTATATTCATTGAAACCCCATCTTGTATTCATCTATACCCTGTAACAATAATTGCCATACCAATTACCGGGAATCAGCAATTAGTATTTTGAATCTCGTAGCATTTCTACATCAATAGTTATATG
The DNA here is from genome assembly GCF_046630445.1 of Rutidosis leptorrhynchoides. Classification (NCBI taxonomy): domain Eukaryota; kingdom Viridiplantae; phylum Streptophyta; class Magnoliopsida; order Asterales; family Asteraceae; genus Rutidosis; species Rutidosis leptorrhynchoides. The sequence continues at coordinate 245,095,566 of NC_092334.1, read as the reverse complement.
TATACATATAACAATTATCTCATAGAATTACGATCTTCAATTCTGAAATTTTGAAAAGGCACCTAGTTTACGAATCGATACTCTGAATGTTGAAAAAGCTGAATGAAGCAGCAGAAACTGTAGGCAACCGTAAACAACCTTAGTTGTTAGAAGTTTGATGATAAAGAATAATATGTTGGAAAAGCTCAGAAACGTTGGAACTGAAAAACGGATAAATTTAACCATGAAGGAGACCAAGGACAAATACAAAGACCATACCCTATATTCAAAGAATCCTGATAATTCTGGATCCGTTGAAATCTTTAGAGAATATCTTGCTCCGAACATGTTAAAATCTTGCGAAAAAAAAAATCTTTCTCCATCAACCATCGAACTTAGAAATTCCAAAATATCATCATCAATATCTTCGATATTTCTGAGGATATTTTCATAAATATTCTCGTCCGAAATTATATACCTCTTCGTGCTTCCTCTGTATCATTATATTGGAAACATTCAATAGAAAATTTAGTACCGAAAAGCAGATTATGCGAAACTATGAAGGAAGCCGTGGACAAATCACAAAGAATAAGTTTGACTTCAAAGAATCCAAATGATTCAATGTCTACTAAAGTCTTTAGTGAATATCTTGCTCCTTACCCTAAACCCTTGCAGATAATAGTTTCTGTCATCCTCTAATCTTAGATATTCTGAGATATTATCGTATCTTTCATTATAAATATCCTCCATATTTCTAGAGATATTTTTATACCTACTCTTATCTGAAATCATTAATCTCTTTCTTGCTATCAGTATTACATCATATAGAAACTGTTAGTCTCTATATTCTGTAAACTTTCGAGCTTAAAATATGAATGTTATTGAAGTAATGTTGGAAACTGAAGCACGAGTTAGTATAATATAATGACACTTGATCAATGTGATTATATTAGAGTAAGTCATGCTGAATTTCTAATGGAACGTGAAGATTCACATATCATAATGTCATCGTGTGCCATGTTACATAACTCTGTCATTCTGTTTAACTTCTGAACATATCAAGAAAGTATATTCTTGATAGTTCTATTCTCTGTGAATCTGGTAATTTGACAAATCAAATCGTACTATTACGTCCCTTCACATTTAGAACATTAACAATGTTCATTCTGAAACTTATATCTGCGAATTCTGGACCATTACAAGAGATGCCAAATCACCAGAAGAAGAAACGAAGAGACAAAGCTCTGAAATAGAAATTGGAGTATAAATCGCAGCAAATAGGAGCGAGTATTAACTGTGGATGACAATGATTATAGGAAACAGAATTTGGGGACATTGAAATATAAGGGGAAATATAATGACCGATAACAACACATAAATTACAAACCGTGTATATCAATGTTAATCGCAACATAAAGACACAGGAGAATTAAAAACATTATAACCCCAAGGGCGAAGTAGAAGAAAGCAGATTCCTCTGGTGGGAGTTGAAAAAGAAAACGATCATTTCGATAGTCAGAATAAGAACAAGGATTAGAACCGGATTAAGCATTATTATAATCTTTTGATTATATGAACTGGGAAAGAAGGTATAGAAGTAGTGGAAACTAATGGAACGGAAAGGGTAAATTTATAATGGAAATATCAGACAGAGTAATCTAGGCAGATCACCGTATTTAATTATAGAGATCGTAATTCCCTTATTCGCCGAAGAATCAAATCTTTTAGATTTTGAAAATTTTCTTAAGATCCCTTGAATTCTAGAATTCAACCAAGACGACGTCAAAAGATAAGACGAACCTTATTTTCTAAATTCAATCCTGACTCTGTCAAAAGTTAAGATGAATCTTTACTTTCCTATTTCACTCTTTTGTAATAGCTTCATTCGTACTCTTCGAAAAATCAAATTATTTTTATCCATATTACTCCATTATGATAAAACTCAATTTATCAACTCATATTCGTCATGAAAACATTTTTATTGTTAGCCATGACCACCTCACTTAAATTTTGGGACGAAATTTCTTTAACGGGTAGGTACTGTGATGACCCGGGAATTTCTGACCAAAATTAAACTTGATCTTTATATGAAACCAAAACGATAAGCAAAGTCTGTAAGTTGAGTCTCAAATTTTTCTTACTGTTTTATTGTATACAAATTGACCTTTAACTATTACCGACGATTCACGAACAATTATTGTAAATATATAAATATATATATATATATATATATATATATATATATATATATATATATATATATATATATATATATATATATATATATAACTAAAAATATACATATGAATTTCTATACATTATAAGTTATTAAATAATATAAATTATAAACGATAACATGTAATATTAATACATTAGAAAATTTATACAACAATAATATTACTTCCACTACTATAAGATGTATTAGTGATAATACATATAGATATGAAATGTGATTAAGTTAATTTATTATGATATTATCATTAATAATGTTATTGTTATAAAACTGATAGATACTATCATTATCAATAATATAATTAATATCACCATTACACTATTATAAAGTGTCATTATTATTTACAATATTAAGAAGTATTATTATTATACTTATATTTAATAACTAATGAGACTAAATATAATATATATATGTATACATATAGATATATAAACAGATATATTTTAAATACAATGTATATATATAAATATATATTCAAGTATAGATATGTATATAGAATTACAAGTTACAATAAAAATAACATGTTATTATTATTAGATTCAATATTGATAATATGTATATTAATAATAACAATAAAATCAGTATTATTATTAGTTGTCATTAAGAATTATTATTATTTGTTATTAAGAATTATTATTATTAATATTATCTATATTATTATTTATTATTATTATTTAGATTATTATTAATATAATTATAATTATTAATTATTAATTATTAATAATAATAGAATAAGATCAATTATAAGAATTGATATCAAAATTCGATCTATCTATATCTCTAATCAACTGTAATCAGTTTTGTTTGCTACTTACAGTTGTTACTAATCGTAATCAGTCGTACCATTTATTTCCCACTCATTTTCAGCTTTTAGTTCTTTATTATTTTTTTATATATTTCTGATCGAATTTTTGTAATTTGTCGAATACAAACACTAAAATCCAATTGTTGATTGATTTTTATTAGTGCATCAATAGTACGCTTATACACTATAATCGTTCTGCTGCTTACTTGAAAATTTTAAAAATAAAAATGGAGAGAACTGAGTCGTCTCCCCTGTTCTTCCACCTTTTAATTAAAGTTCGAAATCAAATAAAATTTTAAAAATGTAACAATGCACGTTTGCTAGAAATCACATGAACAAACTATCTGTAAAGCTTCAAACCCCAATTTTTAATATCGAATCGTAATTTCGAAGTAAAAGTTTGTTTTAAAAAGTCAACAGGTTTGTCTATCATAAAAATTCGAATGAATTGTGATGTTTCAGATCAAATTAATGGTACAAGAAGATTATAGGTATGTTTTAGAATTATTTTCGTGTTGAAGCCTTCTTCTAAAAAGTTCTGGATTTCAAGATCAATACACGAGTTCTATTGTGTTTATGAACTCGCTGTTACAGCTTTCCCTTTATTAATCTGTCTGTTATTTTGATTCAACCCTACTTTCAGTGTTTTGTTTCAAATTATACAACTTAATCTAAAATAATAACTAGTAATTAGGATTGATTTGGGTTTCTTGGTCGATTAAATTATATGAAGAAGAAGGAAGGAAAGAACAGGAACTAATTACGGGTTTTATAAATTAAAAAGGGTGTTAAAACAGAAAACGGGGCAACAGCCCAATGGTCTAGTGAGTTTGAGCATGAGCGAGAGGTCTTGAGTTCGAGTCCCGACGGTGGCCTTCTTTTTATTGAATTTCTCTTCAAAGGTTATTATTATTATTATTATTATTATTATTATTATTATTATTATTATTATTATTATTATAAATATTATAATAAATATTATTAGTATCATAATAAGTGATATAACAATTACTATTATTATCGCTACAAGTATTGGTAATGTTATTCTTATTTTTAAATTATCATTTTAGGAATACTAATAATATTATAATTGTGATTAGGGTTATTATTATTATTACTATAAAAATAATACAAGCTATTATTATTTTCACTAATAATTAGTATTAATATCATTTTTTGTAATTAGTAGTATTACTACTATTATTATTGACATATGTATCACTCTTAACAATCTCGTCATTATAATCAGTGTTATCAATATCAAAGAAGGTTATTATTATTAGTAAATCATTATTATCGAAAACTATCATTTTGGTTACAAATAAATATTTTGTACTTAAAATATACTAAATACATATATTATAATTATAATAACAGTTTATATACCACGTATCAAACCAAGAAGCATCATTTAGAAATACTTATATATAACAAATTAAGGATATTTTTATATAATACTAACCACATATATATATATATATATATATATATATATATATATATATATATATATATATATATATATATATATAGGTATATTAATATAATTAAGTATATAGATATTAAACATTTTGAATATATACACAAATTAAATAAGTATAATATATAATTTAAGTTATAATATATGAACTTGTTCGAATACGATTATACATTTTAATATATATACAATTGATATAGGTTTGTGAATCGGAGGCCAACCTTACATTTATTCAATGTCATCATATGTATTGTTACTACAAAATACATTAGGTGAGTTTCATTTACCTTTTTACCCTTTATATTTTTGGGCTGAGAATACATGCGCAATTTTTATAAATGTTTTATGAAATGGACACAAGTAATCGAAACTACATTATATGGTTGAATTATCGAAATCGAATATGCCCCTTTTTATTAAGTTTGGTAATCTAAGAATTAAGGAACAGACACCCTAATTGACGCGAATCCTAAAGATAGATCTACCGGGCCCAATAAGCCCCATCCAAAGTACCGGATGCTTTAGTACTTCGAAATTTATATCATGTCCGAAGGAGGATCCCGGAATGATGGGGATATTCTTATATGCATATTGTGAATGTCGGTTACCAGGTGTTCAATCCATATGAATGATATTTTTGTCTCTATGCATGGGACGTATGATTATGAGAAATGGAAATATGAAATCTTGTGGTCTATTAAAATTATGAAATGATTATTTATGTTAAACTAATGAACTCACCAACCTTTTGGTTGACACTTTAAAGCATGTTTATTATCAGGTACGAAAGAAATCTTCCGCTGTAAATTTGCTCATATTAGAGATATTACTTGGAGTCATTCATGATATATTTCAAAAGATGTTGTATTCGAGTCATTGAGTTCATCAAGATTATTATTAAGTCAATTATATTTGGATATATTATGAAATGGTATGCATGTCTGTCAACTGTCGATGTAAATGAAAGTTTGTCTTTTAAAAACGAATGCAATGTTTGTAAAATGTATCATATAGAGGTCAAGTACCTCGCAATGTAATCAACTGTTGTGAATCGTTTATAATCGATATGGACTTCGTTCGGATGGATTAGGATGGGTCTTCACAATTTAGGTGGCTGCTAATGTTATTTATTGATTTATGATTGTTGCACGGTTTGTTGTTTGACATCTCTATCAAATTGCCTCACAATGAGATATTATATATATAAAGATCTATACATACAATACCATTATTATTCACCCGTGAAGTAAATTAGTACTATGATTATGATTGTTATTGTTGATTCTTGTTTTAATTTATAAGACATCTCTATGCATATTAAAATATATATGCAAACCCATACATGAACTTAAAAACCACCTTTCATCAACTTGTGAACTAGCTTGTTATTTAAAATTAGTTATATCATTATTGTTATCATCTTTCTTATTATAATTAATATTATTGTGATATTATTATTATTATTATTATTATTATTATTATTATTATTATTATTATTATTATTATTATTATTATTATTATTATTATTATTATTATTATTATTATTATTATTATTATTATAATTATCATTATTATCATTAATATTATTATTATTTATATTATTATTAGTATTGGTATTTTATTTATAATTTTAATATTATTATTATTATTACTATTACTATTACTATAATTATTCATTGATAATGATAATTAAAAAAATAAATCAAAAGGGCTAATCGTACGAAATTGTTATAAATCACAATCAAACTTTATCTATATTTTTGTTTACTGTCTCCACTAGCTAGTTATATCTTATAATAGATATATTCTATATTCTATTACATACACACATATTCTATTATATCATCACTTGTTTTCAATTTAACTCATTCGGAAATTTAGTGAGATTTCTGTTGAATTACTTTAGCCTTTTCATTTCACCAATTATCTATCTATCCACTATCCTTTTTATATATAACATACATATGCATATACATAAAACCACACGCATACATAAACTACAACACTAGAGAACTTCTGTTCTATTTCTGTTTATTGTTGACGAGCACTAAACTAAGATCACCACTTTATGTTTTCTAGCTTCTATCTCGGTTTAAGAAAATGAACCAATCACCACACAACCAACCGATACCAAAACATCACCACCATATTACAATCATCTTTTTGTTTCAACCCAAACCATTGGTCACCTTCAACTATTAATGTTTTCGTTTCTTTTTGTTACCAAAGACCCAAAACATATGATAATGCTAAAAACGAACATATATTTCATAGCATTATTCCTCAAGAAAGACAAGCTTTTAGTTGCAATTGTTCTATTTACAAGTGATATTCGTTTAAATAATAAAAGGTGAAGACAAAAGACAGATTCGACGAATTGAAGACGCAAACGACCAAAAAGCTCAAAAGAACAAAAGACAATCAAAAAGGTTCCAATTATTGATAAGAAACGTCTCGAAATTACAGAAGTACAAGATTCAAAACGCAAAGTACAAGATATTAAATTGTACGCGACGACGTTCGAAAATCCGGAACCGGGACTAGAGTCGACTCTTAACGCTCGACGCAACGGACTAAAAATTACAAGTTAACTATGTATATAAATATAATATAATATATAATTAATTATATTAATTATATATATATTATATATATATATTAAAAACCGTCGGCAGCAAGAAACTCCAAGGGTGTGAGCTGTAAATATATCTCCGCGACTCGCGGAGTTTGAAGGGCATTTTGCCGCGAGTCGCGGAGCCCCAAAAATCAAGTCTGGCTATAAAGCAAACCGAATTCTGATCAAATTTCATATCTTATTTCTCTATCTCTCTCAATATATACGATATATATATATAATTTATATTTTAATTTTAATTTTAATTTTAATTCTAATAATAAGGGTATGTTAGCGAATGTTGTAAGGGTGTAAGTCGAAATTCTGTCCGTGTAACGCTACGCTATTTTTAATCATTGTAAGTTATGTTCAACCTTTTTACATTAATGTCTCGTAGCTAAGTTATTATTATGCTTATTTAAAACGAAGTAATCATGATGTTGGGCTAATTACTAAAATTGGGTAATTGGGCTTTGTACCATAATTGGGGTTTGGATAAAAGAACGACACTTGTGGAAACTAGACTATGGGCTATTAATGGGCTTTATATTTGTTTAACTAAATGAAAGTTTGTTAATGTTAATATAAAGATTTACAATTGGGCGTCCCTATAAATTATCATATACACTCGATCGGACACGATGGGCGGGGTATTTATATGTACGAATAATCGTTCATTTAACCGGACACGGGAATGGATTAATAGCCACTAGAATAATTAAAACAGGGGTGAAATTACATTCAAGGGTAATTGGTGTAATTGTTAACAAAGTAGTAAAACCTTGGTTTACACGCAGTCGATAACCTGGTGTATTCATTAAACAAAGTATTAAAACCTTGTTACAATTCGAATCCCCAATTAGTTGGAATATTTATCTTCGGGTATAATAATAATTTGACAAGGACACTTGCAATTTATATTTATGACTGATGGACTGTTATGGACAAAAACCAGACGGACATATTGAATAATCCAGGACAAAGGACAATTAACCCATGGGCATAAAACTAAAATCAACACGTCAAACATCATGATTACGGAAGTTTAAATAAGCATAATTCTTTTATTTCATATTTAATTTCCTTTATTTTATATTTAATTGCACTTCTAATTATCGCATTTTTATTTATTGTTATTTAATCGCACTTTTAATTATCGTACTTTTTAATTATCGCAAGTTTATTTTATCGTACTTTTATTATTCGCAATTTCATTATCGTTATTTACTTTACGCTTTAATTTAAGTCTTGTATTTATTTTATATTTTACATTAGGTTTTAACTGCGACTAAAGTTTTAAAATCGACAAACCGGTCATTAAACGGTAAAAACCCCCTTTATAATAATAATATTACTTATATATATATTTGTATTTTTATAAAAGTAAACTAATATAGCGTTGAGCTTTGTTTAAAGATTTCCCTGTGGAACGAACCGGACTTACTAAAAACTACACTACTGTACGATTAGGTACACTGCCTATAAGTGTTGTAGCAAGGTTTAAGTATATCCATTCTATAAATAAATAAATATCTTGTGTAAAATTGTATCGTATTTAATAGTGTTTTCCTAGTAAAATAATAACTATTTTATATACACCTCGCTTCGCATCAAGTTATTTTTGGCGCCGCTGCCGGGGAAAAAAAACTCTTAAACGCCGGAAGCGCAACGCTAATATAAAAAAAAAAAAAAAAATTTTAGTTACTATTATTAAAAATTCGCTTTTGTAAAAATACGTTTTAATTATTCAAAAATATAAAAAGAAAAACAAAAATATATGTATTTTTAAGATTTTGTAAATATTTAAGTTTTATAAGTTTCTTTATTTCTATTTTAGTTTATAAAAATATAAGTTTTATTTTAAAATCGTTTATTTAAATATAAAAAACAGAAAACATAAAATTAAAAAAAAAAAAAATTAAAGAAAAAAACGCGTAAAAACACAAAGCTGTCAACTGAATTCCTGAACCCCGCGACTCGCGGGGTGTTCTTCTTTATTTGCCGCAACTCGCGGAGACCTTCTGACACACGGACAAAACCCTAATCAAGCATTGATTACGGGTTATTTTTAATTATTATTAATTATTAAACCTAATTATAATTATTATTATTATTATTTTTAGTTTTAGTTTTATTTTTACTTTTTATTTATTTATGTATTTAGTATTAATTAAGTTTTTATAAAATTATAAAATTAATAGTTTTATTAAATAAATAATATAAAAATAATATTTTTATAAAAATTGTACTTTTTACAACTTTTTGTATATTTTTATATTTTGTCCCTTTTTAATCGTTGTAGCGTAATATTTGTATTTTTAGCTCATATTTAATTTTAAACTTAGTTTTTGCTATAGTTATTTTTACTCCTAGATTTTTAGGCTTTGCCATAAAATTCCTTAAGTGCTTTTTCTTTAGACTAAGATTTAGGTGCTTTAGAATTTTGCGACGCCTTTTTAAGTTTTAGTTTCTTTTTAAGTTATTTCCATTTGGGATTTAGTTTTTCCTGTAAGCTTTAATATTTTTAGACCTTTTACTATGTATCAATTATCATTCCAATTAGTAATTTCAATTTGCGATTATAATTTTAAGTTAGTTGTAGTAATAAGGTTAAATTAGTTAAGTATTTTTAAGTTTTGATAAGTTTCTTTTATTTTTCCGTCACCTTTTATTTTTCAATCATTTTTTCTTTTTCGACCTTTTTCGACGAACTCTTTTTCTCTCTTATTTCTCGCCATTCTAGTTTTTAGGACTTAGAATTTTTTCTACTTCTTCTCTAAATTTCTTAAAATTACGAAAATTTATTTTAAGTGGTTAAATTAATAGACATCAAAATTTTCTGGTTCGTAGTAATAGTTGGATTTGTACGTGGACCGGGTTATTGGAGCCAAACAGTCCTCAATTATATTGAGACCAAACGAATCCTGCCCCTCTGCTGCATCTTTTGGCTATTCGAAACGTGGACAAAATCAGAAAAGTCTATTGATTGGATAACTTATTATAACTTTTCTTTCCTTTTAAAAACTAATAGGATATTCTGTGAATGCACCGAGTAAGACGTTCATCACCTTTTGTACGTTCACCACCTGTAACTCGATCAAGACATCGTTTAACAAATATAACCGCCGTTGATTTTTCTTTAGAATCGTCATCCAGTCGACCAAGTACTTCAGTTCAAATTTCCGATAATCCATTTTTTGAACCCAACCTCACAATTGAGAATCCAGAGAATATTCAGGAACGGTTCATAGATCCTGAACCATTAAACTTTCCTCCGGAACCAACAATCATTCAAACAGAGATTGTTGAGGAACGAACTATTAAAACAGAATCATCTAGTGATACCGATTCAACAAATTCAATTACGGAGAATCTGGAACCTTTAAGTATGGAAGACCGAATGAGAGCTAAACGCACTGGCCAAGGTCACGCAATTACTCATCCAGACATTAATGCGCCAGATTATGAAATCAAAGGACAAATTTTACACATGGTGACTAATCAATGCCAATTTAGTGGTGCGCCGAAGGAAGATCCAAATGAACATCTACGTACCTTTAATAGGATCTGCACACTATTTAAAATACGAGAAGTGGAGGATGAACAGATATATCTCATGTTATTTCCCTGGACTTTAAAGGGAGAAGCCAAAGATTGGTTGGAATCGTTACCTGAAGGGGCGATCGATACATGGGATGTTTTAGTTGACAAATTTCTTAAACAATTTTTTCCTGCATCTAAAGCCGTAAGACTTCAAGCAGAAATTGTTACGTTCACACAGAAGCCAAATGAAACTCTATATGAGGCGTGGACAAGATATGGAAAGTTGTTAAGAGGATGTCCGCAACATGGTTTAGACACCTGTCAAATAGTACAAATATTCTACCGAGGATGCGACATCACTACAAGAAAAGACATAGATATAGCAGCTGGTGGTTCTATTATGAAGAAAACCGAAACTGATGCTTACAAAATTATTGATAACACTGCTTCCCACTCACATGAGTGGCACCAAGAAAAAGACATCATTAGATCATCTAAAGCAGCTAGAGCCGATTCTAGCCATGACTTAGATTCCATTTCCGCAAAGATAGATGCTTTCGAGAGACGAATGGAAAAGATGACTAAGGATATTCACTCTATACGAATTAGTTGTGAGCAGTGTGGAGGACCACATTTGACAAAAGATTGTCTCAGTATTGAATTAACAATGGAACAAAGAGAGAATATTTCATACATAAACCAAAGGCCTGGAAATAATTATCAGAATAATTATCAACCGCCAAGACCGATTTACAATCAAAACCAGAATTATAACCGAAATATTCCATACAATAACCAACAAGGTCCTAGCAATCAACAAGTATCCAATAATACTTATAATCAGCAAAGACCGAATTTTCAAAACAAACCACCACAACAAACCGATGATAAAAAGCCGAATTTAGAAGATATGATGACGAAGCTAGTTGAAACTCAAACGCAGTTTTTCACATCTCAAAAACAAACAAATGAACAAAATGCTCAAGCATTTAGAAATCAACAAGCTTCTATTCAAAATCTGGAACAAGAAGTAAGTAACCTAGCAAGGTTGATAGGTGAAAGAAAACCGGGAAGTCTACCTAGCGATACAAATGCTAACCCCCGGAATGAAACAGCTAAAGCTATTACCACAAGAAGTGGTACAACACTTAAACCACTTGAAATACCTGTAACTTCTGATGAAACTATTCCTACTCCACAAGAACCACAACCTGATCAAGATAAGGAAAAAGAACCGGTAGTTGAAAAGGTTAATGAAGATAACACAGTTAAGGATAAACCTTATGTTAAACCATACCAACCACCACTTCCTTATCCGAGTAAAATGAAGAAAGAAAAACTTGAAGCCGAGCAATCCAAATTCTTGGATATGTTTAAACAAATAAATGTAAATCTTCCTTTCATTGATGTGATTTCAGGAATGCCAAGATATGCTAAATTCTTGAAAGATCTAATCACGAATAGAAAGAAAATGGAAGAACTCTCGGCTGTTACTATGAATGCTAATTGTTCAGCAGTGCTGTTGAATAAGATACCAGAAAAACTATCTGATCCAGGAAGTTTCACAATTCCATGTTTTCTGGGTAGTCTTAGTTCAATAGAAGCATTGGCAGACTTAGGTGCTAGTATAAATCTAATGCCGTATTCACTATACGCTAAACTAGACCTTGGAGAATTGAAACCAACCAGAATAAGCATACAACTAGCCGATAGATCAATAAAATATCCTAGAGGGATAATGGAGAACATGCTAGTTAAAGTTGGTACTTTAGTATTTCCAGTAGATTTTGTTGTTTTGGACATGGAAGAAGATTCTCAAGTTCCTCTCATATTAGGAAGACCATTCTTAAACACGGCTAAAGCAATGATAGACGTGTTCGGTAAGAAACTGACCCTAAGTATAGAGGATGAGAGTGTTACCTTTTCAGTTGATAGAGCAATGCAACAACCACAATCTGCAGATGATACATGTTATTATATTAAAACTATAGATGCACATGCAGAATTATTAGAAGAATTTCCAGAATTACAAGGAACAGGAGAATGTTCTTTAGGAGAAAGTAATGAACCAATTGATGAAGCTGAAATGTTAGCTACACTTATAGCTAATGGATATGAACCAACAACAGAAGAAATTCAAATGCTAAAAGAAGAAGACAGATATCGATATAAATCATCGATAGAAGAACCTCCGAAATTAGAGTTAAAGCCACTTCCAAACCATTTGGAATACGCTTATTTACATGGTGAATCTGAATTACCTGTAATAATATCGTCTTCTCTTACTGAAAATGAGAAATCACAACTCATTTCTGTGTTGAAAGCTCATAAACCAGCCATTGCATGGAAGATTCATGATATTAAAGGAATAAGTCCTTCGTATTGCACACATAAAATCCTTATGGAAGAAGGTCATAAAACGTATGTGCAACGTCAACGAAGACTAAATCCTAATATGCAAGATGTAGTCAAGAAAGAGATTATTAAACTGCTAGATGCAGGTTTGATATATCCAATTTCTGATAGTCCATGGGTAAGCCCAGTTCAATGCGTGCCTAAGAAGGGTGGTATGACTGTCATCACAAATGAGAAAAATGAGCTTATTCCTACTAGGACTGTAACAGGATGGCGTGTATGTATTGATTATAGAAAATTAAATGACGCCACCAGAAAAGATCACTTTCCCTTACCTTTCATAGATCAAATGTTGGAAAGATTAGCCGGAAATAGTTACTATTGTTTTCTAGATGGATTTTCCGGATATTTTCAAATTCCAATAGCACCCGAAGATCAAGAGAAAACCACATTCACGTGCCCTTATGGTACTTTTGCTTACAAACGCATGCCATTTGGACTTTGTAACGCCCCTGCAACCTTTCAAAGGTGTATGATGGCGATTTTTCATGACATGATAGAAGAATGCATGGAAGTATTCATGGATGACTTTTCAGTCTTCGGTGATACATTTAAATCATGTCTAGTTAATCTGGAACGAATGCTAATTAGATGCGAAAAATCAAATCTAGTACTTAATTGGGAGAAATGCCATTTCATGGTTAAAGAAGGCATCGTTCTTGGGCATAAAATTTCAAAAGAAGGAATTGAAGTGGATAGAGCTAAAGTAGATGTAATTGCTAAACTTCCACATCCCACCAATGTTAGAGGAGTTAGGAGTTTTCTAGGGCATGCCGGTTTTTACCGACGTTTTATAAAAGATTTTTCTAAAATTGCCACTCCTATGAATAAACTCCTAGAAAAGGATGCGCCATTCATCTTTTCAGATGAGTGTATCAAATCTTTTAATATTCTTAAAGAAAAACTCACTAATGCACCGATCATGATAACACCAAATTGGAATCTACCATTTGAACTAATGTGCGATGCAAGTGATTTTGCAATGGGAGCCGTTTTAGGACAAAGGATTGAAAAACGATTTCAACCTATATATTATGCTAGTAAGACGTTACAAGGAGCACAAACGAACTATACAACTACTGAAAAAGAACTCCTTGCTATTGTCTTTGCTTTTGACAAATTTCGATCATATCTCGTTCTAGCAAAAACGGTGGTCTATACCGACCATTCTGCTCTTAGATACCTATTTTCAAAACAAGATGCTAAACCAAGATTAATCCGTTGGATCTTACTCTTACAAGAGTTTGATATTGAAATCCGAGATAAAAGAGGAGCAGAAAATCTCGCCGCTGATCATCTTTCTCGTCTTGAAAATCCCGAATTAGAAGTTCTAAATGAATCGGCCATACAAGACAACTTTCCTGATGAATATCTATTGAAGATAGATTATAAAGAAATCCCATGGTTTGCAGACTATGCAAACTACTTAGTTTGTGGATTCCTTGAAAAAGGATTATCGTACCAAAGACGAAAGAAATTCTTCAGTGATATAAAACACTATTTCTGGGAAGATCCACATCTGTTTAAAAGTTGTCCCGATGGAATAATACGCCGATGTGTATTTGGAGATGAAGCTAGTAAAATTTTAAACCATTGTCACACAGGACCAACAGGAGGGCATTATGGGCCTCAACTAACAGCAAGAAAAGTTTATGAAGCTGGATTCTATTGGCCTACAATTTACAAAGAAGCACACCTTCTTTGCAAATCCTGTGATGCATGTCAAAGGGCCGGAAAAATAAGTCAACGTGATGAAATGCCACAAAATGTCATCCAAGTATGTGAAGTATTTGACATTTGGGGTATTGACTTTATGGGTCCATTTCCAAAATCTCATAATAATCTATATATACTCGTAGCCATTGATTATGTATCTAAATGGGCGGAAGCACAAGCTCTCCCAACTAACGATGCACGAGTTGTAGTCAACTTTTTAAAACGTCTTTTTGCAAGGTTTGGAACACCGAAAGCTTTAATAAGTGATCGGGGTACTCATTTCTGTAATAATCAACTTGAGAAAGTTCTTAAAAGATATGGAGTAACTCATAAAATCTCCACCGCATATCATCCACAAACAAGTGGACAAGTTGAAAATACAAACCGAGCTTTAAAACGTATTCTAGAGAAAACCGTAGGATCAAATCCGAAGGAATGGTCCATTAAATTGGAGGATGCACTCTGGGCTTTTAGAACAGCCTACAAAACTCCAATTGGAACCACACCTTTTAGACTTGTGTATGGAAAAGCATGTCATCTTCCAGTAGAAATTGAACACAAAGCATTTTGGGCTTTGAAGACATGTAATCTTGATTTACATGAAGCTGGACGTCTACGATTAAGTCAACTAAACGAATTAGAAGAATTAAGACATGAAGCATACGAAATTTCGTTAATCTATAAAGAAAGAACGAAGAAATGGCATGATAAAAGAATCAGAAGTTCAAAAGAATTCAAAGAAGGAGACAGAGTTCTTCTTTTCAATTCACGATTCAAGCTATTTCCTGGAAAATTGAAATCAAGATGGTCTGGACCATTCATAGTCAAAAGAGTTTTCCCATACGGAACGATAGAATTGATAAATTCAAATGGGATTGAATTTAAAGTTAATGGTCACAGAGTTAAACATTACATACATGGTCCGATGGAAGTCGACAACGAAGTTAATCACAATTTCGACACCACAGCTAACTAAGTGTGGGGAGAATCAAGTCTTTAAAGGATAATATATATTTCTGTTAGAGTTAGATTGTCTGTTTTCGTGTAGTTCTCGAAAATGGAACACGTATGGTCTTTCCCTAGCAGACCCTAAAGAACTAGTCTTCTCCCCCCATTCTGAATTTTTATTTTTTTTAGGTTTTTACAAAATGAAGACTGCCTGTGAACTAAACCATGGTCTAATGCTACACGCTTTGATCACTAAACGTAATAATGACATACTACCGAGTGAATTAGTATCAGTAATCAGAGAAAGAATGGACGGAGTTAGAAAAGGATCCAGATGCGAAGATAATAAGTTACAATTTGGTAAAGGAAAATCAAAATCCGCAGCGAAAAGAAGAGCACGACACCTAGAACGATGTCACAAATGCGGAAAATGGTCACATGGAGGTAAATGTTCAAATAATCAAACCTATTCAAATACCGAATTTGTTACTTTATGCAGAGACGGACCGTTCATATGTTTAGAAGAAAAGACAATGAATGCTCGAGGTTACGCCTATGCAGCCATGGAAAACCAATTAAACCGACTATCTTATGAATATAATAGATCATATAACTAAGAAATCTATTTCACAGGTATGTCTGTACAGTTTTTATTTTTATTTTTATTTTTAACCTTTTGATAATAAACGCTAATTTGTTCGCTAAAAAGTATTAAATTGGTATTGAATAAAATTAGGTTTGGCGACCGAAATTATTGATATCATTCAAAAATTTATTACATCACTGCGAAATTTAACGTTTATTCTTAAGGTATAAATATCTTTAATCAATCAACCCAAAATATTTCAAAAATTCGTCATGAGTTAAATTAGGTCTTGGAACCGAAATTACTTTACCGAAAAGAGGGGCGCATATTTTTGATAATATTTGATTGATTAAAGTGGGATAAAAAGACAAAAAGATTTTTAATTTTATTTTTACCATGTTTTTAAAATTAATATTTAAATCTTAAATTAATATTGTAAACTTTGTAAAAACAATATATTTAAAATTGTAAATATTTGATAAATTAATATAAGTGTGGTATGAATTTATGAATTTTTAAATTAAGTTTGCTGTGAATTTTTAATTTTTAAAATATGAAATTTAAATTTTATGCATTTCAAATTTTAAGTTTGGTGTGAATTTTTAATTTTTAATTTTTAATTTTGAATTTTATATTTAAGTTTTGTGAATTTAAAAACAAAAATTTACTTTATCTCATTAAGTTAAGAATATGATTTTTAAAATTCGTCGTAAGTTGAAGACTAGGTCTTTGAACCGAAATTGCTTTACCCGAGGGAGGGACGAGAACTTTTATTATCATTATTTTTAATCTTATTGATTTAAAGTATGCCAAAAACATTAAAAAACCCAAAAATCTTAGCTTTTAAAACAATCGCTACAAAAAGACAAATTTTAAAATTTTGTCGAGGGACGGACTAGGACATCGATCCGAAACGACCTCATCCTAAATAACAAGGGAAACAAAATTTTAAAATTAATTACTAAATTGTTTTAAGAAGTTAAAGATTATAAAAAAAAAAAAAAAAAAAAAAAAGCAAACTCCGCGACTCGCGGAGTTTGAAGTGCAAACCTCCACGACTCGCGGAGAGACCGGATTACAGAAAAAAAATAAGAGCTGCAAACGATCAGTTCACTCCCACAAACAAAAACACAGAAAAATACTGCGAAAAAGAACCCGAAAAAACCCGAAAATCACCCCCAAAAATCCCAATTTTTAACCGTTAATCACCAAATTTTTTGCTAAAATCATGTTAAGAAGGATGATATCTAAGAACTACTCAAGAAAAACGGTAAATTTCTACACCTAAACACCATTTAATCCGAATTTTGGTGTTCTTGAGCTATTTTTCCCCAATTTGATTTTGATGCTTTTTAGTGTAATTAGACTTAAATTGTTTATGTAGTATGCTTGTATAACCTAGATTGATGCTGTTTAACATGATTAGAAGCCTTAAACTTCAAATTTTGAATAATCTAGGGTTTGTGTTCTTGAGCAATTTGGGGCTTTTTGATATAAACAGGTTATGGCCGATTTTTGTCATGAATTGTTGCTAAATTGAGTAGTGTAACATGTCTAGGTAGTTAAATGATCCAAACTTTGAGCCTAAACATGATTTTGAGAATTAAAGTGGACTTTTTCAAGTCCAAAATTCATGAACTTGATTTTTGAAAGATAATGCCATTTGAGACTTGTTTATTTGCTAGTAATGATTATTTTGACATGTTATTTGAGTTGAATGCTTATGAACTTGGCGAAAATTTTCGTATATGCTTATTTGAAAAAGTGTAGATTTGATAAAAATGTGAAAATAAGCTTAAGTTTGATATAAATTGATAATGTCATTGTAATTATTTTGATTGATGATTTTGCTGACACTAATGCATATTTGGATGCACAAAATTTGTGTTTGATGTGTTTTGCAGAATGAAAGGGGCGAATCTTCATCCCAAGCCCGCCATGCTCCTGCTGAGAACTTGGAACAACAGGAGGTAGATAACTACTACAAGCAGGATGTACCTCATCCAGTCATGACCTTTTCAGATATGCACTTGGAACAGTTGCACCCGAACCTGAGATTTGACAGACTTTGGATAGATTATCCAAAATATCAACGGGGTTTGCATACTCTTCATTCCAAGGTTGTTGAGGTACCGAGGGTCATAGAATGGGGACCCTTAGAAGCTGTAGAATTGGCCGGGCCAATTAGGGAATTACTGGTACAGAGGTATGGTAATTCTTCTTTTAATGACTGGATATGTTTATTCACCATACGCAGACCTGTATATAAAGTATGGTGTGAAGAGCTGTTATGTAGTATAGAGTTGAATGATCGGGTAGCTAGTTTAACCGATCGTTCTTTTATTAGATTTTTGTTAGGCGGTTCGATGCGCCACATGTCTTTACTAGACATGGCTCAGGCTTTACGTATATATACGCCTGAGGAGTTAGCGTCTGTCGATTGTAGAGGATTGATACTAAACGGTAGAAAGATAGATGAGAATTTTGATACACACGGTGTGTGGAGTCAAATGACAAGCCATCACCGTTTCAAAGGGGGAAACTACTCTTATTTGGATATAGATAGAGCCGAATTAAGAGTAATACATAGGTTTTTAGCTAATTCGATTACACAAAGGGGTAAAAACAAAGAAAAGGTAAATGAACAAGATTTGTTTTACCATATGTGTATTCGAGACCCACACAGCGCTGTAAGTATACCATATTGTGTGGGTTATTATTTATCAGCTATGGTTAGGGGAATGCGTCCACATAGCATAATAGGAGGTGGTATTTTTATTACTTTGATTGGTGAATATCTCGGTGTGGATATAAGTCGGGGGGGATTATTAGTAGAAGAGCCGGAACCCCGCGACACTATAGGTTTAAATGTATACCATGGTGCGAAAGTTTTGAAGCGGCGAAATAACGCCGCAGTACGATACAATGGTAGACATCCACAGGTAGAGAGAAACCAGGAACAAGGTAATGTAGGAGGGGGGAATGAGATGCAAGAAATGCATAGGTTTATAGCTTCTCAGGAATACGAAAATGCTAGACAGAGAGCATTTGAAGATTGGCAAGTTCATCAGAACCAGATCATAGCGCATTGCCAACATATAGGTAGAAACTATATTCCTACACCGAAACCCGTCTTCCCTCCTTGGTCGATAGAGATGCAGCCACCATATCCTATGTATGACCCTGCCGAAGCATTCTATAGCACTTATGGTTATGCGTGGAACCCCTATTGGTACCAATATCATCCTTAGTTTACTTATTTTTTTATTATTTTGTAATTTGTAATTATTGATATGTTTAATACTTTTGTTAATATTGTAATCATTTTTATAATTATCTAACTTTTATTCTTAGATTTTAATAATTTTTGAATGTGGGGTAATAAACCAAACTTCAAAAATATGTATATATGTTTGCAGTTTATCTTATGTACACAACAGGGTAAAACAACGCATTTTCAAAGACTGGCATTAAGTTCAGCAAAAGCAACTAATTTTGACGACAAGATGCAAAATATATGTGAAATAACAACAAGACGGAATGAACAAATGATGTGCACCATTTATCATTCAGCAAACAAACGCCAATATATTTGGAAACTTTGGTAAAAATTTAATCATTTTCACACAAATCACCCTCAATAATTTAAATTGTTACTGATTTCTTGCAAATGAGGGCATTGCAAGATCTTAAGTGTGGGAAGGGGTTAAATTCTTTCGGATTTTAAAATTTTTTACTTTATACACTTGGTTACCATTAAAAATACTAGTAAAGCAGTAGTTGTATTAGAATCTAGTGCTCTCTGATAAAAAAGAACAGCCCTAGTCTTATATACTGACTACCCAATTCTAGTAAAAATTTTCAATTAAATGAATTCAAATCATGTTTATACATATTTATGAACGATAAAACTAGGTTTTAACACCGAAATTATTGTTACCTCGGAAAGGACATAAATTGAGAAACAAACTAAAATGTTAAAATTCATTTAAAATGGAATAGAGGACGATAAAAAAAAAATAAAAAGCCAAGTGTGGGAAAATTTACCAAGTTATTTTAAACATATGTCACATATATTTGTAACAAATAACTGAAAATACTTTTGCTTTGGACTAAACTAAAATGTTTTACCCAATGAAAGAAAAGAAGAGATGGATCTACACGATGAATCAATTCCATCATTAAAAGGAAGTAAAGTCTTCCGAAAAAGACACGCGCTTCTTGATTTAGGTCATGAAGTTGTCGTCCAGACCAGCTGTAGGTTGACGAAAAATCTAGAAAAGTCATCACTAAAATCAGCAGGAAATCCACGGACCTCAGCATTAAACAGGGTCGCCAAGTGGTCAGATTTATCCTAACCATGAGAAGGATTTATCTCATACAATGGGGGGGCACCGTGAAAATTAGCTGGATAAGACTAATAAATCAGATCCCCAGAAAGGATAATCTCCTTAAAGATTAAAAATCAGCTTTTAAGACTGATATTACTCAATCCTAGAGATTGACCTTAAAGATTGAGAATTCAAACTCATGGAATTCAATGATATCTAAACTCGAGCTTAAACGAGAAAATATTTTGATCAAAATTATAAACCGATTTGTTTTCTGAAAACCCTATTTTCAATGCGTTCATTACCATTGAACGTAAAATCCTAGGAATTCACCTGGAATTCATTAGGTCACCTGAACCAAATCGGGTGTCAACCGTAAGAACGGTGGTTGCATAGCATGGTCAAAGACAGGACCTTGTGCCAGACCGACAAATTATAAGGGTGAGCTTTACTATTGCTCCTACCAAGGATAGTAATTGCGTCCGACACGTTATAGACCATAATCAAAAGCATGTCACGGGACATTGCCTTAAACAGTTGCTTGTTCAACGCTTTCCTTTACAACCGGACGGTAGTTTGCCGAAAGGTAATATACGGAACAAGTAAACTGGACGTGTTGCTTTCCAAATACAAGGTTAGCAAGTGGGTGACACAAAACCGCAAGTTTTGAGCTAAAATTTTCAAATCTGAAACCCACCAAACCCACAAAAATATTTTGCAAACACCGGTAAAGGGTTATTCCGGAAAACTTATCTAGGGTAAAAACTAGATTTAATTTTCAAAAGATCAAATGTTTTCATAAAGATCCAATTTCCTTAATGGATCTAAATTTTTATAGTCATGTGGGACTGTAAACCATATCGTTACTACCATTGTTTATACCGCCGTATAGAAATCACTGATGTACAAAGTGTGAAGAATAAAGAAGTGATTCTAGTATTTCAAGACGATATTGCTTGAGGACAAGCAACGCTCAAGTGTGGGAATATTTGATAATGCTAAAAACGAACATATATTTCATAGCATTATTCCTCAAGAAAGACAAGCTTTTAGTTGCAATTGTTCTATTTACAAGTGATATTCGTTTAAATAATAAAAGGTGAAGACAAAAGACAGATTCGACGAATTGAAGACGCAAACGACCAAAAAGCTCAAAAGAACAAAAGACAATCAAAAAGGTTCCAATTATTGATAAGAAACGTCTCGAAATTACAGAAGTACAAGATTCAAAACGCAAAGTACAAGATATTAAATTGTACGCGAGGACGTTCGAAAATCCGGAACCGGGACTAGAGTCGACTCTTAACGCTCGACGCAACGGACTAAAAATTACAAGTTAACTATGTATATAAATATAATATAATATATAATTAATTATATTAATTATATATATATTATATATATATATTAAAAACCGTCGGCAGCAAGAAACTCCAAGGGTGTGAGCTGTAAATATATCTCCGCGACTCGCGGAGTTTGAAGGGCATTTTGCCGCGAGTCGCGGAGCCCCAAAAATCAAGTCTGGCTATAAAGCAAACCGAATTCTGATCAAATTTCATATCTTATTTCTCTATCTCTCTCAATATATACGATATATATATATAATTTATATTTTAATTTTAATTTTAATTTTAATTCTAATAATAAGGGTATGTTAGCGAATGTTGTAAGGGTGTAAGTCGAAATTCTGTCCGTGTAACGCTACGCTATTTTTAATCATTGTAAGTTATGTTCAACCTTTTTACATTAATGTCTCGTAGCTAAGTTATTATTATGCTTATTTAAAACGAAGTAATCATGATGTTGGGCTAATTACTAAAATTGGGTAATTGGGCTTTGTACCATAATTGGGGTTTGGATAAAAGAACGACACTTGTGAAAACTAGACTATGGGCTATTAATGGGCTTTATATTTGTTTAACTAAATGAAAGTTTGTTAATGTTAATATAAAGATTTACAATTGGGCGTCCCTATAAATTATCATATACACTCGATCGGACACGATGGGCGGGGTATTTATATGTACGAATAATCGTTCATTTAACCGGACACGGGAATGGATTAATAGCCACTAGAATAATTAAAACAGGGGTGAAATTACATTCAAGGGTAATTGGTGTAATTGTTAACAAAGTAGTAAAACCTTGGTTTACACGCAGTCGATAACCTGGTGTATTCATTAAACAAAGTATTAAAACCTTGTTACAATTCGAATCCCCAATTAGTTGGAATATTTATCTTCGGGTATAATAATAATTTGACAAGGACACTTGCAATTTATATTTATGACTGATGGACTGTTATGGACAAAAACCAGACGGACATATTGAATAATCCAGGACAAAGGACAATTAACCCATGGGCATAAAACTAAAATCAACACGTCAAACATCATGATTACGGAAGTTTAAATAAGCATAATTCTTTTATTTCATATTTAATTTCCTTTATTTTATATTTAATTGCACTTCTAATTATCGCATTTTTATTTATTGTTATTTAATCGCACTTTTAATTATCGTACTTTTTAATTATCGCAAGTTTATTTTATCGTACTTTTATTATTCGCAATTTCATTATCGTTATTTACTTTACGCTTTAATTTAAGTCTTGTATTTATTTTATATTTTACATTAGGTTTTAACTGCGACTAAAGTTTTAAAATCGACAAACCGGTCATTAAACGGTAAAAACCCCCTTTATAATAATAATATTACTTATATATATATTTGTATTTTTATAAAAGTAAACTAATATAGCGTTGAGCTTTGTTTAAAGATTTCCCTGTGGAACGAACCGGACTTACTAAAAACTACACTACTGTACGATTAGGTACACTGCCTATAAGTGTTGTAGCAAGGTTTAAGTATATCCATTCTATAAATAAATAAATATCTTGTGTAAAATTGTATCGTATTTAATAGTGTTTTCCTAGTAAAATAATAACTATTTTATATACACCTCGCTTCGCATCAACATAAAACCAAAACATGTACCATTTGTTACTTTTCGGTTGTAACTCAAAACCACTTGTTAATATGATGTTAGCTACTGCGAGGTATGTTTTTGTTTACAACCAAAAACCATAACCATCACCACCACCTTAAAACAACCATCAACCAAAACGCCAACATTTACGTTGAACCTACAGATTTATCGACCCAAAGCTTCCATTATTTTTACTGTGACTGTCCTTCTGTTTAATCCGTCACAAAACAGTCACCACCATCTCTTTTAATCACCTTCACCACCTGCTTAGTTTCCCGACTATAACCTACTCCAAAAACCTAGACCCACTTGCTACTTGTTCTATTCTATGATTCTATTTTAAAACACCCACTTGGGCAATGGATTATGATGCGTTGTCTGTTGTTGGTCGACTTTAGCATCATAGGAAACCACTTTTGTGGATAAAGGTACGTCCCCCCAATATATTATGGCCGAAAAATTCCAACTTGTTTACTGATGTGAAGCGAGGTGTATATAAAATAGTATTAATTTTAGTGCGAAAATACTATTAAATACGATACAATTTTACACAAGATATTTATTTATTTATAGAATGGATATACTTAAACCTTGCTACAACACTTATAGGCAGTGTACCTAATCGTACAGTAGTGTAGTTTTTAGTAAGTCCGGTTCGTTCCACAGGGAAATCTTTAAACAAAGCTCAATGCTATATTAGTTTACTTTTATAAAAATACAAATATATATATAAGTAATATTATTATTATAAAGGGGGGTTTTTACCGTTTAATGACCGGTTTGTCGATTTTAAAACTTTAGTCGCAGTTAAAACCTAATGTAAAATATAAAATAAATACAAGACTTAAATTAAAGTGTAAAGTAAATAACGATAATGAAATTGCGAATAATAAAAAATGTGATAAAATAAAATTGCGATAATTAAAAAGTACGATAATTAAAAGTGCAATTAAATAACAATAAATAAAAGTGCGATAATTAGAAGTGCAATTAAATATAAAATAAAGGAAATTAAATATGAAATAAAAGAATTATGCTTATTTAAACTTCCGTAATCATGATGTTTGACGTGTTGATTTTAGTTTTATGCCCATGGGTTAATTGTCCTTTTGTCCTGGATTATTTAATATGTCCGTCTGGTTTTTGTCCATAACAGTCCATCAGTCATAAATATAAATTGCAAGTGTCCTTGTCAAATTATTATTATACCCGAAGATAAATATTCCAACTAATTGGGGATTCGAATTGTAACAAGGTTTTAATACTTTGTTTAATGAATACACCAGGTTATCGACTGCGTGTAAACCAAGGTTTTACTACTTTGTTAACAATTACACCAATTACCCTTGAATGTAATTTCACCCCTGTTTTGATTATTCTAGTGGCTATTAATCCATTCCCGTGTCCGGTTAATTGAACGATTATTCGTACATATAAATACCCCGCCCATCGTGTCCGATCGAGTGTATATGGTAATTTATAGGGATGCCCAATTGTAAATCTTTATATTAACATTAACAAACTTTCATTTAGTTAAACAAATATAAAGCCCATTAATAGCCCATAATCTAATTTCCACAAGTGTCGTTCTTTTGTCCAAACCCCAATTATGGTACAAAGCCCAATTACCCAATTTTAGTAATTAGCCCAACATCATGATTACTTCGTTTTAAATAAGCATAATAATAACTTAGCTACGAGACATTAATATAAAAAGGTTGAACATAACTTACAATGATTAAAAATAGCGTAGCGTTACACGGACAGAATTTCGACTTACACCCTTACAACATTCGCTAACATACCCTTATTAGAATTAAAATTAAAATTAAAATATAAATTATATATATATATATAAGTTTTACGTATGAAGAGGAAGAAAAAAAAGATGATGAAATTTGATCAGAATTCGGTTGGCTTTATAGCCAGAGTTGAAAATTGGGGCTCCGCGACTCGCGGCAAAATGCCCTTAAAACTCCGCGAGTCGCGGAGATGTATTTACAGCTCACACCCTTGGAGTTTCTTGCTGCCGACGGTTTTTAATATATATATATAATATATATATAATTAATATAATTAATTATATATTATATTATATTTATATACATAGTTAACTTGTAATTTTTAGTCCGTTGCGTCGAGCGTTAAGAGTTGACTCTAGTCCCGGTTCCGGATTTTCGAACGTCCTTGCGTACAATTTTATATTTTGTACTTTGCGTTTTGAATCTTGTACTCTTGTGATTTCGAGACGTTTCTTATCAATAATTGGAACCTTTTCGATTGTCTTTTGTACTTTTAAGCTTTTTGGTCGTTTGCGTCTTCAATTCGTCGAATCTGTCTTTTGTCTTCACCTTTTATTATTTAAACGAATATCACTTGTAAATAGAACAATTGCAACTAAAAGCTTGTCTTTCTTGAGGAATAATGCTATGAAATATATGTTCGTTTTTAGCATTATCAAATATTCCCACACTTGAGCGTTGCTTGTCCTCAAGCAATATCGTCTTGAAATACTAGAATCACTTCTTTATTCTTCACACTTTGTACATCAGTGATTTCTATACGGCGGTATAAACAATGGTAGTAATTATATGGTTTACAGTCCCACATGACTATAAAAATTTAGATCCATTAAGGAAATTGGATCTTTATGAAAACATTTGATCTTTTGAAAATTAAATCTAGTTTTTACCCTAGATAAGTTTTCCGGAATAACCCTTTACCGGTGTTTGCAAAATATTTTTGTGGATTTGGTGGGTTTCAGATTTGAAAATTTTAGCTCAAAACTTGCGGTTTTGTGTCACCCACTTGCTAACCTTGTATTTGGAAAGCAACACGTCCAGTTTACTTGTCCCGTATATTACCTTTCGGTAAACTACCGTCCGGTTGTAAAGGAAAGCGTTGAACAAGCAACTGTTAAGGCAATGTCCCGTGACATGCTTTTGATTATGGTCTATAACGTGTCGGACGCAATTACTATCCTTGGTAGGAGCAATAGTAAAGCTCACCCTTATAATTTTTCGGTCTGGCACAAGGTCCTGTCTTTGACCATGCTATGCAACCACCGTTCTTACGGTTGACACCCGATTTAGTTCAGGTGACCTAATGAATTCCAGGTGAATTCCTAGGATTTTACGTTCAATGGTAATGAACGCATTGAAAATAGGGTTTTCAGAAAACAAATCGGTTTGTATTTTTGATCAAAATATTTTCTCGTTCAAGCTCGAGTTTAGATATCATTGAATTCCATGAGTTTGAATTCTCAATCTTTAAGGTCAATCTCAAGGATTGAGTAATATCAGGCTTAAAAGCTGATTTTTAATCTTTAAGGAGATTATCCTTTCTGGGGATTTGATTCATTAGTCTTATCCAGCTAATTTGCATGGTGCCCCCCCATTGTACGAGATAAATCCTTCTCATGGTTAGGATAAATCTGACCACTTGGCGACCCTGTTTAATGCTGAGGTCCGTGGATTTCCTGCTGATTTTAGTGATGACTTTTCTAGATTTTTCGTCAACCTACAGCTGGTCTGGACGACAACTTCATGACCTAAATCAAGAAGCGCGTGTCTTTTTCGGAAGACTTTACTTCCTTTTAATGATGGAATTGATTCATCGTGTAGATCCATCTCTTCTTTTCTTTCATTGGGTAAAACAGTTTAGTTTAGTCCAAAGCAAAAGTATTTTCAGTTATTTGTTACAAATATATGTGGCATATGTTTAAAATAACTTGGTAAATTTTCCCACACTTGGCTTTTTATTTTTCTTTTTATCGTCCTCTATTCCATTTTAAATGAATTTTAACATTTTAGTTTGTTTCTCAATTTATGTCCTTTCCGAGGTAACAATAATTTCGGTGTTAAAACCTAGTTTTATCGTTCATAAATATGTATAAACATGATTTGAATTCATTTAATTGAAAATTTTTTACTAGAATTGGGTAGTCAGTATATAAGACTAGGGCTGTTCTTTTTTATCAGAGAGCACTAGATTCTAATACAACTACTGCTTTACTAGTATTTTTAATGGTAACCAAGTGTATAAAGTAAAAAATTTTTAAAATCCGAAAGAATTTAACCCCTTCCCACACTTAAGATCTTGCAATGCCCTCATTTGCAAGAAATCAGTAACAATTTAAATTATTGAGGGTGATTTGTGTGAAAATGATTAAATTTTTACCAAAGTTTCCAAATATATTGGCGTTTGTTTGCTGAATGATAAATGGTGCACATCATTTGTTCATTCCATCTTGTTGTTATTTCACATATATTTTGCATCTTGTCGTCAAAATTAGTTGCTTTTGCTGAACTTAATGCCAGTCTTTGAAAATGCGTTGTTTTACCCTGTTGTGTACATAAGATAAACTGCAAACATATATACATATTTTTGAAGTTTGGTTTATTACCCCACATTCAAAAATTATTAAAATCTAAGAATAAAAGTTAGATAATTATAAAAATGATTACAATATTAACAAAAATATTAAATGTATCAATAATTACAAATTACAAAATAAAAAAAAATAAGTATACTAAGGATGATATTGGTACCAATAGGGGTTCCAGGCATAACCATACGTGCTATAGAATGCTTTGGCAGGATCATACGTAGGATATGGTGGCTGCATCTCTATCGACCAAGGAGGGAAGACGGGTTTCGGTGTAGGAATATAGTTTCTACCTATGTGTTGGCAATGAGCTATGATCTGGTTCTGATGAACTTGCCAATCTTCAAATGCTCTCTGTCTAGCATTTTCGTATTCCTGAGAAGCTATAAACCTATGCATTTCTTGCATCTCATTCCCCCCTCCTACATTACCTTGTTCCTGGTTTCTCTCCACCTGTGGATGTCTACCATGGTATCGTACTGCGGCGTTATTTCGCCGCTTCAAAACTTTCGCACCATGGAATACATTTAAACCTATAGTGTCGCGGGGTTCCGGCTCTTCTAGTAATAATCCCCCCCGACTTATATCCACACCGAGATATTCACCAATCAAAGTAATAAAAATACCACCTCCTATTATGCTATGTGGTCGCATCCCCCGAACCATAGCTGATAAATAATAACCCACACAATATGGTATACTTACAGTGCTCTGTGGGTCTCGAATACACATATGGTAAAACAAATCTTGTTCATTTACCTTTTCTTTGTTTTTACCCCTTTGTGTAATCGAATTAGCTAAAAACCTATGTATTACTCTTAATTCGGCTCTATCTATATCCAAATAAGAGTAGTTTCCCCCTTTGAAACGGTGATGGCTTGTCATTTGACTCCACACACCGTGTGTATCAAAATTCTCATCTATCTTTCTACCGTTTAGTATCAAACCTCTACAATCGGCAGACGCTAATTCCTCAGGCGTATATATACTTAAAGCCTGAGCCATGTCCAGTAAAGACATGTGGCGCATCGAACCGCCTAACAAAAATCTAATAAAAGAACGATCGGTTAAACTAGCTACCCGATCATTCAACTCTATACTACATAACAACTCTTCACACCATACTTTATATACAGGTCTGCGTATGGTGAATAAACATATCCAGTCATTAAAAGAAGAATTACCATACCTCTGTACAAGTAATTCCCTAATTGGCCCGGCCAATTCTACAGCTTCTAAGGGTCCCCATTCTATGACCCTCGGTACCTCAACAACCTTAGAGTGAAGAGTATGCAAACCCCGTTGATATTTTGGATAATCTATCCAAAGTCTGTCAAATCTCAGGTTCGGGTGCAATTCTTCCAAATGCATATCGGAAAAGGTCATGACTGGATGAGGTACATCCTGCTTGTAGTAGTTATCTACCTCCTGTTGTTCCAAATTCTCGGCAGGAGCATTGCGGGCTTGGGATGAAGATTCACCCCTTTCATTCTGCAAAACACATCAAACACAAATTTTGTGCATCCAAATATGCATTAGTGTCAGCAAAATCATCAATTAAAATAATTACAATGACATTATCAATTTATATCAAACTTAAGCTTATTTTCACATTTTTATCAAATCTACACTTTTTCAAATAAGCATATACGAAAATTTTCACCAAGTTCATAAGCATTCAACTCAAATAACATGTCAAAGTAATCATTACTAGCAATCAAACAAGTCTCAAATGGCATTATCTTTCAAAAATCAAGTTCATGAATTTTGGACTTGAAAAAGTCCACTTTAATTCTCAAAATCATGTTTAGGCTCAAAGTTTGGATCATTTAACTACCTAGACATGTTACACTACTCAATTTAGCAACAATTCATGACAAAAATCGGCCATAACCTGTTTATATCAAAAAGCCCCAAATTTGCCCAAGAACACAAACCCTAGATTATTCAAAAATTGAAGTTTAAGGCTTCTAATCATGTTAAACAACATCAATCTAGGTTATACAAGCATAATACATAAACAATTTAAGTCTAATTACACTAAAAAGCATCAAAATCAAATTGGGGAAAAAATAGCTCAAGAACACTAAAATTCGAATTAAATGGTGTTTAGGTGTAGAAATTTACCGTTTTTCTTGAGTAATTCTTAGATATCATCCTTCTCAACATGATTTTAGCAAAAAATTTGGTGATTAACGGTTAAAAATTGAGATTTTTGGGGTGTTTTTGGGTGTATTTTCGTGGGTTTTCGCAGCAGAATTCGGGTGTTTTTGTTTTGTGGATTATACTGATCGTTCAGCTATTTTTATTTTTTTTCTGGGTTTTGATCCCTCCGCGAGTCGCGGAGGTTTTGCACTGCAAACTCCGCGAGTCGCGGAGTTTAGTATTTTTTTTTTTTTTTTTTTTTTTATAATCTTTAACTTATAAATCAATTAAGTATTTAATTTTAAAATTTTGTTTCCCTTGTTATTTAGGACGAGGTCGTTTCGGATCGATGTCCTAGTCCGTCCTTCGACAAAATTTTAAAATTTGTCTTTTTGTAGCGATTGTTTTAAAAGCTAAGATTTTTGGGTTTTTTTAAATGTTTTTGGCATACTTTAAATTAATAAGATTAAAAATAATGATAATAAAAGTTCTCGTCCCTCCTTTGGGTAAAGCAATTTCGGTTCAAAGACCTAGTCTTCAACTTACGACGAATTTTAAAAATCATATTCTTAACTTAATGAGATAAAGTAAATTTTTGTTTTTAAATTCACACAACTTAAATATAAAATTCAAAATTAATAAAAAAAATAATCACACCAAACTTAAAATTTGAAATGCATAAAATTAAAAATTCATATTTTAAAAATTAAAAATTCACACCAAACTTAATTTAAAAATTCATATTATAAATTCATACCAAACTTATATTAATTTTTCAAATATTTACAATTTTAAAAATATTGTTTTTACAAAGTTTACAATATTAATTTAAGATTTAAATATTAATTTTAAAAACATGGTAAAAAAAAATAAATTAAAAATCTTTTTGTCTTTTTATCCCACTTTAATCAATCAAATATTATCAAAAATATGCGCCCCTCTTTTCGGTAAAGTAATTTCGGTTCCAAGACCTAATTTAACTCATGACGAATTTTTGAAATATTTTGGGTTGATTGATTAAAGATATTTATACCTTAAGAATAAACGTTAAATTTCGCAGTGATGTAATAAATTTTTGAATGATATCAATAATTTCGGTCGCCAAACCTAATTTTATTTAATACCAATTTAATACTTTTTAGCGAACAAATTAGCGTTTATTATCAAAAGGTTAAAAATAAAAATAAAAATAAAAACTGTACAGACATACCTGTGAAATAGATTTCTTAGTTATATGATCTATTATATTCATAAGATAGTCGGTTTAATTGATTTTCCATGGCTCCAAAGGCGTAACCTCGAGCATTCAGTGTCTTTTCTTCTAAACATATGAACGGTCCGTCTCTGCATAAAGTAACAAATTCGGTATTTGAATAGGTTTGATTATTTGAACATTTACCTCCATGTGACCATTTTCCGCATTTGTGACATCTTTCTAGGTGTCGTGCTCTTCTTTTCGCTGCGGATTTTGATTTTCCTTTACCAAATTGTAACTTATTATCTTCGCATCTGGATCCTTTTCTAACTCCGTCCATTCTTTCTCTGATTACTGATACTAATTCGCTCGGTAGTATGTCATTATTTCTTTTAGTGATCAAAGCGTGTAACATTAGACCATGGTTTAGTTCACAGGCAGTCTTCATTTTGTAAAAACCTAAAAAAAATAAAAATTCAGAATGGGGGGAGAAGACTAGTTCTTTAGGGTCTGCTAGGGAAAGACCATACGTGTTCCATTTTCGAGAACTACACGAAAACAAACAATCTAACTCTAACAGAAATACATATTATCCTTTAAAGACTTGATTCTCCCCACACTTAGTTAGCTGTGGTGTCGAAATTGTGATTAACTTCGATGTCGACTTCCATCGGTCCATGTATGTAATGTTTAACTCTGTGACCATTAACTTTAAATTCAATCCCATTTGAATTTATCAATTCTATCGTTCCGTATGGGAAAACTCTTTTGACTATGAATGGTCCAGACCATCTTGATTTCAATTTTCCAGGAAATAGCTTGAATCGTGAATTGAAAAGAAGAACTTTGTCTCCTTCTTTAAATTCTTTTGAATTTCTGATTCTTTTATCATGCCATTTCTTCGTTCTTTCTTTATAGATTAACGAATTTTCGTATGCTTCATGTCTTAATTCTTCTAATTCGTTTAGTTGACTTAATCGTAGACGTCCGGCTTCATGTAAATCAAGATTACATGTTTTCAAAGCCCAAAATGCTTTGTGTTCAATTTCTACTGGAAGATGACATGCTTTTCCATACACAAGTCTAAAAGGTGTGGTTCCAATTGGAGTTTTGTAGGCTGTTCTAAAAGCCCAGAGTGCATCCTCCAATTTAATGGACCATTCCTTCGGATTTGATCCTACGGTTTTCTCTAGAATACGTTTTAAAGCTCGGTTTGTATTTTCAACTTGTCCACTTGTTTGTGGATGATATGCGGTGGAGATTTTATGAGTTACTCCATATCTTTTAAGAACTTTCTCCAGTTGATTATTACAGAAATGAGTACCCCGATCACTTATTAAAGCTTTCGGTGTTCCAAACCTTGCAAAAAGACGTTTTAAAAAGTTGACTACAACTCGTGCATCATTAGTTGGAAGAGCTTGTGCTTCCGCCCATTTAGATACATAATCAATGGCTACGAGTATATATAGATTATTATGAGATTTTGGAAATGGACCCATAAAGTCAATACCCCAAATGTCAAATACTTCACATACTTGGATGACATTTTGTGGCATTTCATCACGTTGACTTATTTTTCCGGCCCTTTGACATGCATCACAGGATTTGCAAAGAAGGTGTGCGTCTTTGTAAATTGTAGGCCAATAGAATCCAGCTTCATAAACTTTTCTTGCTGTTAGTTGAGGCCCATAATGCCCTCCTGTTGGTCCTGTGTGACAATGGTTTAAAATTTTACTAGCTTCATCTCCAAATACACATCGGCGTATTATTCCATCGGGACAACTTTTAAACAGATGTGGATCTTCCCAGAAATAGTGTTTTATATCACTGAAGAATTTCTTTCGTCTTTGGTACGATAATCCTTTTTCAAGGAATCCACAAACTAAGTAGTTTGCATAGTCTGCAAACCATGGGATTTCTTTATAATCTATCTTCAATAGATATTCATCAGGAAAGTTGTCTTGTATGGCTGATTCATTTAGAACTTCTAATTCGGGATTTTCAAGACGAGAAAGATGATCAGCGGCGAGATTTTCTGCTCCTCTTTTATCTCGGATTTCAATATCAAACTCTTGTAAGAGTAAGATCCAACGGATTAATCTTGGTTTAGCATCTTGTTTTGAAAATAGGTATCTAAGAGCAGAATGGTCGGTATAGACCACCGTTTTTGCTAGAACGAGATATGATCGAAATTTGTCAAAAGCAAAGACAATAGCAAGGAGTTCTTTTTCAGTAGTTGTATAGTTCGTTTGTGCTCCTTGTAACGTCTTACTAGCATAATATATAGGTTGAAATCGTTTTTCAATCCTTTGTCCTAAAACGGCTCCCATTGCAAAATCACTTGCATCGCACATTAGTTCAAATGGTAGATTCCAATTTGGTGTTATCATGATCGGTGCATTAGTGAGTTTTTCTTTAAGAATATTAAAAGATTTGATACACTCATCTGAAAAGATGAATGGCGCATCCTTTTCTAGGAGTTTATTCATAGGAGTGGCAATTTTTGAAAAATCTTTTATGAAACGTCGGTAAAAACCGGCATGCCCTAGAAAACTCCTAACTCCTCTAACATTGGTGGGATGTGGAAGTTTAGCAATTACATCTACTTTAGCTCTATCCACTTCAATTCCTTCTTTTGAAATTTTATGTCCAAGAACGATGCCTTCTTTAACCATGAAATGGCATTTTTCCCAATTAAGTACTAGATTTGATTTTTCGCATCTAATTAACATTCGTTCCAGATTAACTAGACATGATTTAAATGTATCACCGAAGACTGAAAAGTCATCCATGAATACTTCCATGCATTCTTCTATCATGTCGTGAAAAATCGCCATCATACACCTTTGAAAGGTTGCAGGGGCGTTACATAGTCCAAATGGCATGCGTTTGTAAGCAAAAGTACCATAAGGGCAAGTGAATGTGGTTTTCTCTTGATCTTCGGGTGCTATTGGAATTTGAAAATATCCGGAAAATCCATCTAGAAAACAATAGTAACTATTTCCGGCTAATCTTTCCAACATTTGATCTATGAAAGGTAAGGGAAAGTGATCTTTTCTGGTGGCGTCATTTAATTTTCTATAATCAATACATACACGCCATCCTGTTACAGTCCTAGTAGGAATAAGCTCATTTTTCTCATTTGTAATGACAGTCATGCCACCCTTCTTAGGCACGCATTGAACTGGGCTTACCCATGGACTATCAGAAATTGGATATATCAAACCTGCATCTAGCAGTTTAATAATCTCTTTCTTAACTACATCTTGCATATTAGGATTTAGTCTTCGTTGGCGTTGCACATACGTTTTATGACCTTCTTCCATAAGGATTTTATGTGTGCAATACGAAGGACTTATTCCTTTAATATCATGAATCTTCCATGCAATGGCTGGTTTATGAGCTTTCAACACAGAAATGAGTTGTGATTTCTCATTTTCAGTAAGAGAAGACGATATTATTACAGGTAATTCAGATTCACCATGTAAATAAGCGTATTCCAAATGGTTTGGAAGTGGCTTTAACTCTAATTTTGGAGGTTCTTCTATCGATGATTTGTATCGATATCTGTCTTCTTCTTTTAGCATTTGAATTTCTTCTGTTGTTGGTTCATATCCATTAGCTATAAGTGTAGCTAACATTTCAGCTTCATCAATTGGTTCATTACCTTCTCCTAAAGAACATTCTCCCGTTCCTTGTAATTCTGGAAATTCTTCTAATAATTCTGCATGTGCATCTATAGTTTGAATATAATAACATGTATCATCTGCAGATTGTGGTTGTTGCATTGCTCTATCAACTGAAAAGGTAACACTCTCATCCTCTATACTTAGGGTCAATTTCTTACCGAACACGTCTATCATTGCTTTAGCCGTGTTTAAGAATGGTCTTCCTAATATGAGAGGAACTTGAGAATCTTCTTCCATGTCCAAAACAACAAAATCTACTGGAAATACTAAAGTACCAACTTTAACTAGCATGTTCTCCATTATCCCTCTAGGATATTTTATTGATCTATCGGCTAGTTGTATGCTTATTCTGGTTGGTTTCAATTCTCCAAGGTCTAGTTTAGCGTATAGTGAATACGGCATTAGATTTATACTAGCACCTAAGTCTGCCAATGCTTCTATTGAACTAAGACTACCCAGAAAACATGGAATTGTGAAACTTCCTGGATCAGATAGTTTTTCTGGTATCTTATTCAACAGCACTGCTGAACAATTAGCATTCATAGTAACAGCCGAGAGTTCTTCCATTTTCTTTCTATTTGTGATTAGATCTTTCAAGAATTTAGCATATCTTGGCATTCCTGAAATCACATCAATGAAAGGAAGATTTAAATTTATCTGTTTAAACATATCCAGGAATTTGGATTGCTCGGCTTCAAGTTTTTCTTTCTTCATTTTACTCGGGTAAGGAAGTGGTGGTTGGTATGGTTTAACATAAGGTTTATCCTTAACTGTGTTATTTTCATTAACCTTTTCAACTACCGGTTCTTTTTCCTTATCTTGATCAGGTTGTGGTTCTTGTGGAGTAGGAATAGTTTTATCAGAAGTTACAGGTATTTCAGGTGGTTTAAGTGTTGTACCACTTCTTGTGGTAATAGCTTTAGCTGTTTCATTCCGGGGGTTAGCATTTGTATCACTAGGTAGACTTCCCGGTTTTCTTTCACCTATTAACCTTGCTAGGTTACTTACTTCTTGTTCCAGATTTTGAATAGAAGCTTGTTGATTTCTAAATGCTTGAGCATTTTGTTCATTAGTTTGTTTTTGAGATGTGAAAAACTGCGTTTGAGTTTCAACTAGCTTCGTCATCATATCTTCTAAATTCGTCTTTTTATCATCGGTTTGTTGTGGTGGTTTGTTTTGAAAATTAGGTCTTTGCTGATTATAAGTATTATTGGATACTTGTTGATTGCTAGGACCTTGTTGGTTGTTGTATGAAATATTTCGGTTATAATTCTGGTTTTGATTGTAAATCGGTCTTGGCGGTTGATAATTATTCTGATAATTATTTCCAGGCCTTTGGTTTATGTATGAAATATTCTCTCTTTGTTCCATTGTTAATTCAATACTGAGACAATCTTTTGTCAAATGTGGTCCTCCACACTGCTCACAACTAATTCGTATTGAGTGAATATCCTTAGTCATTTTTTCCATTCGTCTCTCGAAAGCATCTATCTTTGCGGAAATGGAATCTAAGTCATGGCTAGAATCGGCTCTAGCTGCTTTAGATGATCTAATGATATCTTTTTCTTGGTGCCACTCATGTGAGTGGGAAGCAGTATTATCAATAATTTTGTAAGCATCAGTTTCGGTTTTCTTCATAATCGAACCACCAGCTGCTATATCTATATCTTTTCTTGTAGTGATGTCGCATCCTCGGTAGAATATTTGTACTATTTGACAGGTGTCTAAACCATGTTGCGGACATCCTCTTAACAACTTTCCATATCTTGTCCACGCCTCATATAGAGTTTCATTTGGCTTCTGTGTGAACGTAACAATTTCTGCTTGAAGTCTTACGGCTTTAGATGCAGGAAAGAATTGTTTAAGAAATTTGTCAATTAAAACGTCCCATGTATCAATCGCCCCTTCAGGTAACGATTCCAACCAATCTTTGGCGTCTCCCTTTAAAGTCCAGGGAAATAACATGAGATATATCTGTTCATCCTCCACTTCTCGGATTTTAAATAGTGTGCAGATTCTATTAAAGGTACGTAGATGTTCATTTGGATCTTCCTTCGGCGCACCACTAAATTGGCATTGATTAGTCACCATGTGTAGAATTTGTCCTTTGATTTCATAATCTGGCGCATTAATGTCTGGATGAGTAATTGCGTGACCTTGGCCAGTGCGTTTAGCTCTCATTCGGTCTTCCATACTTAAAGGTTCCAGATTCTCCATAATTGAATTTGTTGAATCGGAATCACTAGATGATTCTGATTTAATGGTTCGTTCCTCAACAATCTCTGTTTGAATGATTGGTGGCTCCGGAGGAAAGTTTAATGGTTCAGGATCTACGAACCGTTCCTGAATATTTTCCGGATTCTCAATTGTGAGGTCGGGTTCAAAAAATGGATTATCGGAAATTTGAACTGAAGTACTTGGTCGACTGGATGACGATTCTAAAGAAAAATCAACGGCGGTTATATTTGTTAAACGATGTCTTGATCGAGTTACAGGTGGTGAACGTACAAAAGGTGATGAACGTCTTGCTCGGTGCATTCACTGAATATCCTATTAGTTTTTAAAAGGAAAGAAAAATTATAATAAGTTATCCAATCAATAGACTTTTCTGATTTTGCCCACGTTTCGAATAGCCAAAAGATGCAGCAGAGGGGCAGGATTCGTTTGGTCTCAATATAATTGAGGACTGTTTGGCTCCAATAACCCGGTCCACGTACAAATCCAACTATTACTACGAACCAGAAAATTTTGATGTCTATCAATTTAACCACTCAAAATAAATTTTCGTAATTTTAAGAAATTTAGATAAGAAGTATAAAAAATTCTAAGTCCTAAAAACTAGAATGGCGAGAAATAAGAAAGAAAAAGAGTTCGTCGAAAAAGGTAGAAAAAGAAAAAAAATGGTTGAAAAATAAAAGGTGACGGAAAAATAAAAGAAACTTATAAAAACTTAAAAATACTTGACTAACCTAACCTTATTACTACAACTAACTTAAAATTATAATCGCAAATTGATATTACTAATTGGAATGATAATTGATACATAGTAAAAGGTCGTCTAAAAATATTAAAGCTTACAGGAAAAACTAAATCCCAAATGGAAATAACTTAAAAAGAAACTAAAACTTAAAAAGGCGTCGCAAAATTCTAAAGCACCTAAATTTTAGTCTAAAGAAAAAGCACTTAAGGAATTCTACGGCAAAGCCTAAAAATCTAGGAGTAAAAATAACTATAGCAAAAACTAAGTTTAAAATTAAATATGAGCTAAAAAAATACAAATATTACGCTACAACGATTAAAAAGGTACAAAATATAAAAATATACAAAAAGTTGTAAAAAGTACAATTTTTATAAAAATATTATTTTTATATTATTTATTTAATAAAACTACTAATTTTACAATTTAATAAAAACTAATTAAAACTAAATACAACAAATTAAATAAAAAGTAAAAATAAAACTAAAACTAAAACTAATAATAATAATAATAATAATTAGGTTTTAATAATAATTAATTAATAATAACCGTAATTAATGCAGGTTTAGGGCTTCCTGTCGCCTGTCAGAAACCCTCCGCGAGTCGCGGCAATTAAAGAAGAAAACCCCGCGAGTCGCGGGGTTCAGAAATTCTGTTGACAGCTTTCAATTTTTACGCGTTTTTCTTTATTTTTATTTTTTATTTTATGTTTTCTGTTTTTTTAAATAAATAAAAGATTTTAAAATAAAACTTATATTTTTATAAACTAAAATAGAAATAAAGAAACTTATAAAACTTAAATATTTAACAAAATCTTAAAAATGCTTATATTTTTGTTTTTCTTTTTATATTTTTCGAATATTTAAAACGTATTTTTACAAAAACGACTTTTAATAAAAGTAACTAAAAATCTTTTTTTTTTATATTAGCGTTGCGCTTCCGGCTTTTAAGATAGGTCCCCGGCAGCGGCGCCAAAAATTACTTTGTGTGAAGCGAGATGTATATAAAATAGTATTAATTTTAGTGCGAAAATACTATTAAATACGATACAATTTTACACAAGATATTTATTTATTTATAGAATGGATATACTTAAACCTTGCTACAACACTTATAGGCAGTGTACCTAATCGTACAGTAGTGTAGTTTTTAGTAAGTCCGGTTCGTTCCACAGGGAAATCTTTAAACAAAGCTCAACGCTATATTAGTTTACTTTTATAAAAATACAAATATATATATAAGTAATATTATTATTATAAAGGGGGGTTTTTACCGTTTAATGACCGGTTTGTCGATTTTAAAACTTTAGTCGCAGTTAAAACCTAATGTAAAATATAAAATAAATACAAGACTTAAATTAAAGTGTAAAGTAAATAACGATAATGAAATTGCGAATAATAAAAAATGTGATAAAATAAAATTGCGATAATTAAAAAGTACGATAATTAAAAGTGCAATTAAATAACAATAAATAAAAGTGCGATAATTAGAAGTGCAATTAAATATAAAATAAAGGAAATTAAATATGAAATAAAAGAATTATGCTTATTTAAACTTCCGTAATCATGATGTTTGACGTGTTGATTTTAGTTTTATGCCCATGGGTTAATTGTCCTTTTGTCCTGGATTATTTAATATGTCCGTCTGGTTTTTGTCCATAACAGTCCATCAGTCATAAATATAAATTGCAAGTGTCCTTGTCAAATTATTATTATACCCGAAGATAAATATTCCAACTAATTGGGGATTCGAATTGTAACAAGGTTTTAATACTTTGTTTAATGAATACACCAGGTTATCGACTGCGTGTAAACCAAGGTTTTACTACTTTGTTAACAATTACACCAATTACCCTTGAATGTAATTTCACCCCTATTTTGATTATTCTAGTGGCTATTAATCCATTCCCGTGTCCGGTTAAATGAA
Organism: Rutidosis leptorrhynchoides; assembly: GCF_046630445.1. Taxonomy (NCBI): domain Eukaryota; kingdom Viridiplantae; phylum Streptophyta; class Magnoliopsida; order Asterales; family Asteraceae; genus Rutidosis; species Rutidosis leptorrhynchoides. Next base: position 245,055,611 of record NC_092334.1, on the reverse strand, counting down.
CGATTATTCGTACATATAAATACCCCGCCCATCGTGTCCGATCGAGTGTATATGGTAATTTATAGGGACGCCCAATTGTAAATCTTTATATTAACATTAACAAACTTTCATTTAGTTAAACAAATATAAAGCCCATTAATAGCCCATAATCTAATTTCCACAAGTGTCGTTCTTTTGTCCAAACCCCAATTATGGTACAAAGCCCAATTACCCAATTTTAGTAATTAGCCCAACATCATGATTACTTCGTTTTAAATAAGCATAATAATAACTTAGCTACGAGACATTAATATAAAAAGGTTGAACATAACTTACAATGATTAAAAATAGCGTAGCGTTACACGGACAGAATTTCGACTTACACCCTTACAACATTCGCTAACATACCCTTATTAGAATTAAAATTAAAATTAAAATATAAATTATATATATATATATATAAGTTTTACGTATGAAGAGGAAGAAAAAAAAGATGATGAAATTTGATCAGAATTCGGTTGGCTTTATAGCCAGAGTTGAAAATTGGGGCTCCGCGACTCGCGGCAAAATGCCCTTAAAACTCCGCGAGTCGCGGAGATGTATTTACAGCTCACACCCTTGGAGTTTCTTGCTGCCGACGGTTTTTAATATATATATATAATATATATATAATTAATATAATTAATTATATATTATATTATATTTATATACATAGTTAACTTGTAATTTTTAGTCCGTTGCGTCGAGCGTTAAGAGTTGACTCTAGTCCCGGTTCTGGATTTTCGAACGTCCTTGCGTACAATTTTATATTTTGTACTTTGCGTTTTGAATCTTGTACTCTTGTGATTTCGAGACGTTTCTTATCAATAATTGGAACCTTTTCGATTGTCTTTTGTACTTTTGAGCTTTTTGGTCGTTTGCGTCTTCAATTCGTCGAATCTGTCTTTTGTCTTCACCTTTTATTATTTAAACGAATATCACTTGTAAATAGAACAATTGCAACTAAAAGCTTGTCTTTCTTGAGGAATAATGCTATGAAATATATGTTCGTTTTTAGCATTATCATTTACATCACTTGGGCAAATTGCAATTTAATAATAATACAGTCGCTAATCTTCTCCACCAACTTCTGTTTCGTAATTTATTTTTATTTGCAACCGAAAACTCCCTTGGGCCTTAAACTCATTTAGCTAGTGGGCCAAAACCAAGATAATAGTCAATACTATATTTGGGCTGCTTTTTTGTTCTGTTGGGCCGAGTGTTCTTAGTAGGCCGAGAGTCCAATTAAGTTGATATTAGTGATGATGAATGAATTGCTGTGAACATTGATCGTGGTATTTTTTTTTTATATACGTGGTCATGTTCATGTATGAACATAATAATCATATACATTAACAAAGATGATGATGCATTGGACGTGAAAGATGAGGTGATGACGTGGTTATGATACCGTATGATGATGATAAATGATAATGATCATGATGATGTTGTGATCAATTATGAACGATAATTCATACATGAAGATATTGACGAGTACAAACGATGATAATGGTATGGTAGAAATAGGAAAAGACATGATGATAATGGTATATTGTTGCCACTGTTTGACGAACATGATGATAAACTTGAACTTGATGATGATTACAAAAACGATTATGGGTTAGACGATGGTATAGGATAAATAGAAAGTAGGATACATGATAATATCAATGATGATGGAGCTTTGATGATTCGTGATAATGAAGATCACGATTAAGATAGGATAACGATATAATTATGAATTATTTCTGAGTAATAAGATGTGATGTTAACATTTAAAACAAAGAACGTGATTCGAATAAAAACGATGATGAATGGTTTTTAGAGTGAAGAAGATTGATATAGAAAATGGGTTAAATAATTTTAGTTATGAAATGATCTGAAAAGTAGGAATAGCTTAATGGTTTAAGGGTGTTATCGGGTTAGTGGGACGTCGCGGGTTCAAACCCGGACTTGGGAATTTTTTTTTAAGGGATACCTCTTTGAGGTAGTTATTTATTTATTTATTTATTTATTATTATTATCATTATATTTTCAAATCTAATTATTATTATTATTATTATCATTATTTTATTATTATTATTATTTTCACAAATAGAAGATATTTATATAAAAATATATATTTATATATATCATAAGTATACTAATATTAAATTTCTAATATATTAATTAATATATAATATTATTTATATTAATATATCATTTATTAAAGTATATATATATATATATATATATATATATATATATATATGTATATATATATATATATAAGTATTATAACAAATTATAAGGATTAATATAACAACATATAAGGATATTAATTATAAAATATATATATAAACTTAGTTGATTAATACTACAATATGTTAATATATATATTTGATATAGGTTCATGAATCCGAGGCCAACTCTACACTTGTTCAATGTCGTTATATGTATTTTTACTACTAAATACAATATGTGAGTTTCATTATTCCCTTTTTAAATGCCTTTGCAATATATATTTTTGGAACTGAGAATACATGCGCTTTTATAAATGTTTTACGAAATAGACACAAGTAATCAAAACTACATTATAAGGTTGAATGATCGAAGCTGAATATGCCCCTTTTTAGCTTGGTAGCTTAAGAATTTGGAAACAGACCCCCAAATTGATGCGAATCCTAAAGATAGATCTATCGGGCCCAACAAGCCCCATTCTGGAATTTGGAATGCTTTAGTACTTCAATTTTATCATGTCCGATGGGTGTCCCGGAATGATGGGGATATTCTATATGCATCTTGTTAATGTCGGTTACCAGGTGTTTAATCCATATGAATGATTTTTGTCTCTATGCATGGGATATATATTTATGAGAAATGGAAATGAAAATCTTGTGGTCTATTAAAATGATGAAAATGATCGATTATGATAAACTAATGAACTCACCAACCTTTTGGTTGACACTTTAAAGCATGTTTATTCTCAGGTATGAAAGAAATCTTCCGCTGTGCATTTGCTCATTTTAGAGATATTACTTGGAGTCATTCATGACATAATTCAAAAGACGTTGCATTCGAGTCATTGAATTCATTAAGATTATTATTAAGTCAATTATAGTTGGATATATTATGAAATGGTATGCATGCCGTCACTTTCGATGTAATGAAAGTTTGTCTTTTAAAAACGAATGCAATGTTTGTAAAATGTATCATATAGAGGTCAAGTACCTCGCGATTTAACCAAATGTAATGTATTCATCCAGATGGATTAGGACGGGTCCTTTCACTATTGTTGTTGTTGTTGTTGTTGTTGTTGTTGTATTTAAATATAATTAATTTATTAGTTGTTTTAATAAATTAAACTTGGTTGATTTGTTTAAACATCCGGCTTACATTTCGGGAATTCGGTTGCGATTAACAGCAACTAGAAAAGAACCATACTTAGTGGACTAGCAAGCCAAAACGTAACATAAATCACTTTCAATAGTTATATCATATGATTATCATGTTTTAAGACACTTTTAATTTGTTAGAAGTTTTATAAATTAAACCAGCTTCATAAGTTGAGCGAGCACCCCTGGACCTATAAGAACCATATCTATTCTCCCCCTCGTGAAGATTGTCGGGATCGGAATCGTCATGGTCAGGCATGTGAATTGGTCCACGTGATCTGCATGAAGAAAGAGGAAACACTACTCTTGCTTGTTCAAGATAAATCATCATCGTCTCACGAACTTCGTTAAGATCTGTTAGCTTAGAAAATTCAGCAAGATATAATGCCTCCAGATCATTGTCAGAGAGATATTGAAAACCATAATTTTGTGATGTACGAGAAGGTGACCCAAGTGGTGAAACAACTGTGCAACCAGGTGGAGCTGCCATAGATGTTTTAGGTGATGTCGGTAGAAGTGTGTGAGTTCTCGTGAGGGCAGGTAAGGATAAAAGTGTGGTATTATTCTTATACGTGGATGGATATATACTACTAGTCAGATTATCCCCTTCTGATGGAGGTTGGTTAACAACCGAAGTTATAACTGGCGAAGACTCTTTCAAATCATTCGCCTATGATTTTAGTCTCATGGGACTCTGACACAGTAGAAGAACTACCCGTCGGTTTAGCTCTCGCAGAGATATTACTATCTCTGACTCCTGAAATCATCGACGTACCATGAGGTAGCACATCTCTTTCAGTTAAGGACTCATCACTCAGACCCTGAGTTTCAAGATCCGGATGAGAAGTGGTCTCAAGATCCTGAGTATCAAGACCCTGAGTCTCCCGGAAGTCTGATAAATTTCCCGAAGGAATGTCATGTTGACTCGTTTTTGTGGTACGCGGAAGATCTCCCTCATCAAGATAAGTCGGACCTCCAGGCCCTGTTGGACATTGAGGCAATACAACATCACTAGGATGAAGTATATCAAGAGGATTTCCAGCCGATACACAGGGTGCCTCTTCAAGATTTTTCGGCTCCCCTTCGGCCGTTCTGGACTTCAATGATTGAGTTTCCTTAGTCGATTGAGTCAACGCAAATTTTACTGCAGAGGAAGACTTTACTTCCTTTTGAGATGCCGAAGCACTTTTGCCAGTGGAATTTATTGTTAAATCATGTTTAGATTAGATGGGTTGATTGGTCTTTATGACATCGGTGCGTTCAGCTCTCTTACCTACCGAAGCCGAAGCCTCATTTAGTGTAGGGCTTACTATTATTATTGGATGTGATATAGAAATGGGTGAAGGAGTCCTAGAAGGCTCTAAGTCTTGGTCCGTATCACCAATGGTTTCAGTAACTGTTTGGCGAAAGATAGGAGTCGAAGTCCTAGATCTAGTTACGCGTTGTGTAGGCGGAGTCTGAATCATCTCATCAGGAATATATCGTGTCCTCTTCTTCATTTGTTCGGGAGAAGATTCAGTTGCTGAAGAATCGGTGTCATTCCCCTCTGGTGTAGTTGATAGGGTAGGTGCATTCCTAGTTGAACTAGGTTCACTGATGCTAACAGGTTGATCAGATCGGATAACCCTAGGGCATTTTAGGTTTACCCTAAGTGAGGTGGTAGCAGTTCCAGCTTGAGCTCTAGGTTCCTCTACAACCTTTAAGGCTGGAACCACAGCTGGTTCAACTGGTTCTTGTTGTGCTGGGTTCGGAAGAGGTATCCATACTACCTCAAAATATGTATGTATTCTAGCATATAAGGGATTAGCTAACATCACCAACCAATCGGGTATTGGTGCAGTGAATTCATTGTCTAATAGCTCCGAAGTGTTCATCTTTACCTCCACAAAGCATACCATCTGCATACCCTGTGTACCTGGAATAGGAATATTGACATTTCCGCAAGTTGTTATAGTATCATGAATAAAGATACAGAAAAACCTTTCACAAGGAACATTAGCATTCCTTGTCTTATCTACTTGTGCCTGAACTAGATCCCATAGCAATTCTGCATAATATGGATTCTCTACTCTTGAGAATGAATAGAACAGCCTCAGAATCAGGATAGTCAAGTTGTCAGATCCATTTCGTGTCATCAGAAGACACCTGTTGATGATCGAGAAGATCACATACCACCTTAAGTGTAAGTACTTCTTCTGAAACTTAGCAGGTGTAACAGAAGTATCTCCACTATATCCTAGTTGGAAGATTGAGTTCATCATTTTCTGAGTAGATGATAATGCTGGAGCATTGTTCATAAGAGAAAGCTAAAATATCCTTCGGAAGTCAGCCTTGGTGATCCTCCTTAATCCATTTACCCCTCTTAATTCAAACTCAAACCTAGAAGGTTCTCCTTGAGGATTAGTAGCAGTGGGTTATGTAGCCTCAAAAAATTTGATTGTTCTATTCAGAAGTCTCAAATCTACATCTGGTACACTGACAGTATTGCTTAATGCACCCCATAGTTGATGCCTTTCCAGAATAGCAATCCAGTAGTTCCCGGGTATGTTGGTCTCAGTGTTAATGAAGTAATCATTCACCATTGAACTGTTTAATAAGAACAGAAGACCACAATATGTTATCATAAAGCACATATCTCTATTCCTATTTCATTTGAAGTCCTTCGTATTTTACCATTTTATGGTTTTATGGATTTTATAAGTTATAAAAATATTTTATTCCAGATATTTACAAGTATTTGACAATCATGACACCCAATTTAAGCATTCAAACATTTCACATAATCAGCATGATTGATCAAATATGAAAACCAAAAATCCAACAACACTTAGTCATTTTTCAGAAATTATAAGCAGATTCGGTAACCATGAAATTTCTCAGATTTGGTTATCAAATATACTTTTCTTTTCACAATGATGCACTAGATTAAGCATGAAAGTTTTCAAATTCAAAACATGAAATTTTAAGTTACCAGAAACCAGACTCAGTATCAAAACCTAATATCAGATTCGGTAACTTCAAAATTCAAATATTATATCCTTAACATACATTTCTAGTCATATAACTCTCATGTTCTTAACCAGAAGCAAATTTAAGTACAAAACAATAAGATATTCATGTTATCATGTTGAACAGACTCGGTAACTGTAGCATAAACACATTCCGTATGTACTGAATCCATTAAACATGAATTAATCATGCAATCTGAGTCGTTTCTACGATAGATCTACATATCAAACATCGAATAGACTTTATCTCTTATCAATCACAAGAATCAGTTTTAATCGAAGATTTAGAGTATCAAACTCAGATTCGGTTTTTTTCCAGTGATTTTTCAAATTAAATGCCTTATTCATGTAATTTGTGATCTTTTCTGGTTTATTTGCATTCATTCAACTCAGATCTATAACTTTTATTACAAAAACTTGAATAAAAGGATGATTTACTAAATATTTGAAGTGATTAGTGAACGAATTCGGTAGATTAGGCTCAGACTCGGTAAATTATGAAGACTCGGTATATGCTAATGAAAACGTAAGACATTTGACTTTGACTCTTATATATATATATATATATATATATATATATATATATATATATATATATATATATATATATATATATATATATATATATATATATACCGAATTTGGGTCAAATATGAGCTTTACAGAATGGGCCTTAAATATTGAATGTTGTCCATTTAAGATTTTTTTATTCAATTTTACTTCAACCTTTGAGAAATCAATATCAATAAATTCACAAGCTTATTATACTTCCATTAATCTTCAAGATTGAGTGAATTTTGAACATTTTGAGACTTACCGAATATGTAGTATTTGTTGTCAGACTTGGTATGATGCTAAAAAATAGCATTTATTCATGAAAAATTTAAATCTTTTTGGATTTTAAGTATGTTAAATGTTTATGAATTTTTGTACTTAATAAATCATGAAATATGTACAAAGTACAAATCTTCAGTGATAGCAATTGTTAAAACGGGTTGCATATTGAGATGTATACAAGCCAAAGTGAATTTTATCAATTTAAAACACAAGTTTTTATGAATCCACTTTTGAAAATCAATTTTTCTTTTTCATTTTCTCCCTTTCTCCCATTCAAAATGTGATATACTTGTTAAGTAAATCATCATTATGATCTTTACACAAGAAAATTTAATAACTCCCCCTTGAAAAGAGATATCAATCAGTTACTCCCTCCTATCGTAACTATTGAACTATAAGCACAGGGAGTTAACATAAAATCTAAGAGCTCTCCCTAGAAATATAATATCTAAAGCATTCAGTTCAGTTGCTCCCCCTAGAAAGAAAATACTCCCCCTAAACACAAGATCCCAATAATAAGTACCAATAGAACTTAAGGAAATTTAAGCACTATACTCCACCACGCCTATTTGTTGAATCAAGAACTTTAACCTAGCTTTATCTAAAGGTTTAGTGAACATGTCGACTAATTGTACTTTTGTAGGAACGAAGTATAATTCTACATCTTCCTTTTCTACATGGTCCTTGATAAAGTGATAACAAATATCTATGTGTTTAGTCTTACAATGATGGACCGGGTTGCTAGTAATTGTAATTACACTTTGTGAATCACAGTATATCGGGGTCTTAGTGATCTTAAAGCCATAGTCTAATAGTTGAGTTTGCATCCACAAAACTTGAGAACAACAATGAGTTGCAGCAATATACTCAGACTCAGCCGTTGAAAATGAAACATAGTATTGTTTCTTGGATGACCAACCTGAAAGGACCCGTCCTAATCCATCTGGACGAATACATTACATTTGGTTACATCCAAGGTACTTGACCTCTATATGATACATTTTACAAACATTGCATTCGTTTTTAAAAGACAAACTTTCATTTCATCGAAAGTTGACGGCATGCATACCACTTCATAATATATCCAACTATAATTGACTTAATATTAATCTTGATGAACTCAATGACTCGAATGCAATGTCTTTTGAAATATGTCATGAATGACTCCAAGTAATATCTCTAAAATGAGCAAATGCACAACGAAAGATTTCTTTAATAACTGAGAATAAACATGCTTTCAAGTGTCAACCAAAAGGTTGGTGAGTTCATTAGTTTATCATAATCAATCATTTCCATAATTTTAATACACCACAAGATTCTCATTTTTCATAAATAACATTACACTCGCAAGTGCATAAAAATCATTCATATGATGAATACCTAGTAACCGACATTAACATAATGCATATAGAATATCCCCCGGATACTCGCAAGTATGCCATAAATATTGGCAATCGCAATCACCATTTAAATCGAAGTACTAAAGCATTCTAAATTTCAGAATGGGGTTTGTTAGGCCCATAGATCTATCTTTAGGATTCGCGTCAGTTAGGGGCCATTTCCCTAATTCTTAGGTTACCAGACTTGAAGGGACGATATTCGGTTTAATAATCCAACCATAGAATGTAATTTCGCGTACTTGTGTCTATTTTGTAAAACATTTATAAAACAGCGCATGTATTCTCAGTTCCAAAAACACATATTGCAAAAGCATTTAAAAAGGGAGCAAATGAAACTCACAATATTGTATTTTGTAGTAAAAATACATATAACGATATTGAACAATATAGGGTTGACCTCAGATTCACGAACCTATACCATTTGTATATATATATATTAAAACATATAATCGTAACTGAACAAAATTATTTATTATATCTTAATTTATATATTATATATTTTTAATTTGTGTATATATTCAAAATGATTAATATTATTATTACAGTTATATATAGGTATATATGTTTAGTGTTATTGTAAAAATGCCTAAATTGTTATATATGAGTATTTCTAAAATAATTTGTTAATATAGTTAATATATACTTATAATAATATTTTTAAAACTATTATTTTGATCTTTATAATACTTTTAATAATAATGATATTGTTATTACTAATAATCATAATACTTTTTGTTTTAAAATGATAACTTTAAATAAATGAGTAGTAATGCTAATAAGTTTTAATAATAATAATATCACTGTTAATAAATATAATAATAATAATAATACTAATAATGTATATGTAAAAATAGTACTTATATCAATAATAATGATAATAATGATATTACAAACTTTAAATGTGTTACTATACTAATAGAAATGATACTAATATCAATATTAATGAAAAACAATACTTTTGTTATTTCCATAATAATACTAATAATATTCATAATTGCATCTAATATTCTAATAATGATAATAAATGATAACTTTCATAAATATACCTGTTTTAGTAACAATATTCATAACAATGTTAATAGCAATAATAATAATACTAATAGTGATAATATTAAAAATTATGATATTCATAATACTTAATAATAATAATGCTATTGATAATATTACTAATACTTACTAATAATAATAAGAATAATAACAACAATAACTATAATAATTATAATAACAATAATAATAATAATAATAATAATAATAATTATAATGGTAATGAAAAATAAAATTATATATACCATGCTAAACTGCATTTCTAAAAAGAATGCCCCAGAGGAGGTTCGAACCCGAGACCTCTCGCTCATCCGCCAACACACCATACCACTCTTCCATTCATTCATATAAGATTCTATTCTCATAAATAAAACTATAACCCGTCGATCTATCTGTTTATCTCTTCTCCTTCTATAATCCTTCGGTCGTCCAGAGTATCGTCTAAATAGAGATTTTATAATTGATTTAGGACTGTAAATGGAATAAGTAATAACCGAAAGTGTTTGAATTGGATCAACAAAAATAGAATACTTTGATTTATATCAAAGTCCATGAAGAACAAAAACAAAAAAAAATTTCAAGTCGAAAATCAATTCTTAATTGCAAAGTGTTTTAATTATCAATTCCTTCATGAAAGTTATTCCAAATCAAATTCCTAATACTTGACAATCGAAACTATAATTCATAACATCACAGAACACCCACATTTAATTCCAATTCATACGTTTGACTTTTGTTCTTCATATTTAACTTCAAAATTCAAAACTTATAGAAGGGATTGGAGTGTGCAAACTTACAGAAAGATCAATTGGAGGATTCCTAATGAACTTGCATTATTAGATTTCAATGTTTGGCTCGAATTTGGATTAAGAATTAAAAGTGATCGTGAAAAGGGAAATGGCTTGTTCTATAGTTTTTCTGTATAAAACAAAATTGCAGATGGTAGCTAACGGATTTCAATGGATTTTGATAATGGAAATTGAACGAATAATTATCAATAATACAAAACGATCAATGGAATGATTGGAGTGTGAGTCTACCAGATTCCACGAGCAAACAGAGTTAAAGGGAAAAAAAATAAAGCTGATGTCGATATAATAGAGTTCGCGTATTAACATGATTTCATATATTTATTATATCTAATATATTAATAATAATTATAAATATATTAATAATAATAATTATCATCATAATACTATTAATATCAATGTAAATAATAACAATAGTAATAAGAATACTAATAATAATTATAAAAATGAAAATGATAAATATAATAAGTTGTATTATTTTTATAATAATAATATTGATAACTATAATAATAAAAATGGTTATTTTCAATAGTAATAATATAAATGATAATTAATTATTAACAATACTAATAATAATACTAATTGTAATAATATTAGTAATAACAATATAACAACTAAATGTATCGAATTAATAATTCTTATAATACTGATGATAATAGTTATTAGTGATAATAATAATTGATAATATTATTAATAATAATATTAGTAATAATAAATAATGATATTTATAATGGTAATTATCAAAGTGGCGATAATAATACTATATAATACTACTACAAGATAATAATGTTGACATAAAAAGTTATATGTATACTAATTTCATATCTATATATTTTATATCAGAAATAATAATATTGATATTACATATATTAATAGTAATATTAATAATAATGAAGGTAGTAATAATAATATATAACAATTATATTAAAACTAGTAATTAAATTGAATATATTTATATATTATTATTTATGTCATATTGATATTATATTCTATGATAATATATATTGAATATTTATTATATATTTCAATATATATGTATATGTTCATTTTAATAACAACTTAGTTATTTTATGTATTACTTTAAATATTCAATTCAATTCAAATGATTTAATTGTATTTTATTATCTTAATTTATTATACATACTATTATTTATATATATATATATATATATATATATATATATATATATATATATATATATATATATATATATATATATATATATATATATATATATATATATATATATATATATATATATATATATATATTTTTAATTTGTGTATATATTCAAAATGATTAATATTATTATTACAGTTATATATAGGTATATCTGTTTAGTGTTATAGTAAAAATGCCTAAATTGTTATATATGAGTATTTCTAAAATAATTTATTAATATAGTTAATATATACTTATAATAATATTTTTAAAACTATTATTTTAATCTTCATAATACTTTTAATAATAATGATATTGTTATTACTAATAATCATAATACTTTTTGTTTTAAAATGATAACTTTAAATAAATGAGTAGTAATGATATTAAGTTTTAATAATAATAATATCACTGTTAATAAATATAATAATAATAATACTAATAATGTATATGTCAAGATAGTACTTATATCAATAAAAATGATAATAATGATATTACAAACTTTAAATGTGTTACTATACTAATAGAAATGATACTAATATCAATATTAATAAAAAACAATACTTTTGTTATTTCTATAATAATACTAATAATATTCATAATTGTATCTAATATTCTAATAATGATAATAAATGATAACTTTCATAAATATACCTATTTTAGTAACAATATTCATAACAATGTTAATAGCAATAATAATAATACTAATAGTGATAATATTAAAAATTATGATGTTCATAATACTTAATAATAATAATGCTATTGATAATATTACTAATACTTACTAATAATAATAAGAATAATAACAACAATAACTATAATAATTATAATAACAATAATAATAATAATAATAATAATAATAATAATAATAATAATAATAATAATAATAATAATAATAATAATAATAATTATAATTATAATGGTAATGAAAAATAAAATTATATATACCATGCTAAACTGCCTTTCTAAAAAGAATGCCCCAGAGGAGGTTCGAACCCAGACCTCTCGAACATCCGCCAACACACCAGACCACTCTTCCATTCATTCATATCTGATTCTATTCTCATAAATAAAACTATAACCCGTCGATCTATCTGTTTATCTCTTCTCCTTCTATAATCCTTCGGTCGTCCAGAGTATCAGTCCAAACAGAGATTTTATAATTGATTTAGGACTGTAAACGGAATAAGTAATAACCGAAAGTGTTTGAATTGGATCAACAAAAACAGAATACTTTAATTTATATCAAAGTCTGTGAAGAACAAAAACAAAAACAAAAATTTCAAGTCGAAAATCAATTCTTAATTGCAAAGTGTTTTAATTATCAATTCCTTCATGAAAGTTATTCCAAATCAAATTCCTAATACTCGACAATCGAAATTATAATTCATAACATCACAGAACACCCAAATTTAATTCCAATTCATACGTTTGACTTTTGTTCTTCATATTTGACTTCAAAATTCAAAACTTATAGATGGGATTGGAGTGTGCAAACTTACAGAAAGATCAATTGGAGAATTCCTAATGCACTTGCATTATTAGCTTTCAATGTTTGGCTCAAATTTGGATTATGAATTAAAAGTGATCGTGAAAAGGGAAATGGCTTGTTCTATAGTTTTTCTGTTTAAAACAAAATTGCAGATGGTAGCTAACAGATTTCAATGGATTTTGATAATGGAAATCGAATGAATAATTATCAATAATAAAAAACGATCAATGGAATGATTGGAGTGTGAGTCGACCAGATTCCACGAGCAAACAGAGTTTAAAGGGGAAAAAAACAAAGCTGATGTTGATATAATAGAGTTCGCATATTAACCTGATTTCATATATTTATTATATCTAATATATTAATAATAATTATAAATATATTAATAATAATAATTATCATAATACTATTAATATCAATGTAAATCATAACAATAGTAATAAGAATACTAATAATAATTATAAAAATAAAAATGATAAATATAATAAGTTGTATTATTTTTATAATAATAATATTGATAACTATAATAATAAAAATGGCGATTTTCAATAGTAATAATATAAATGATAATTATTTATTAACAATACTAATAATAATACTAATTGTAATAATATTAGTAATAACAATATAACAACTAAATGTATCGAATTAATAATTCTTATAATACTGATGATAATAGTTGTTAGTGATAATAATAATTGATAATATTGTTAATAATAATATTAGTAATAATAAATAATGATATTTATAATGGTAATTATCAAAGTGGCGATAATAATACTATATAATACTACTACAATATAATAATGTAGACATATAAAGTTATATGTATACTAATTTCATATCTATATATTTTATATCAGAAATAATAATATTGATATTACATATATTAATAGTAATATTAATAATAATGAAGGTAATAATAATAATATATAACAATTATGTTTAAAATAGTAATTAAATTGAATATATTTATATATTATTATTTATGTCATATTGATAATATATTCTATGATAATATATATTGAATATTTATTATATATTTCAATATATATGTATATGTTCATTTTAATAGCAACTTAGTTATTTTATGTATTACTTTAAATATTCAATTCAATTCAAACGATATAATTGTATTTTATTATCTTAATTTATTATACATACTATTATTTATGTATATATATATATATATATATATATATATATATATATATATATATATATATATATATATATATATATATATATATACAACAATTGTCAAAGGATAATTGAATTTGTGAAAACAGTTCCCAAAACTTTGAGACTCAACATTACAGACTTTGCTTATCGTGTTGGGTTCCGCTTAAGATCAAGTTTAAATTTGGTCGGAAATTGTCGGGTCGTCACACAACCAACTAACCTATTCCCCAACATCTGAATTGATCCAGATGTGCTTTTCCTATCAACATGGCAACCGCCATGATCTGCATCCGAATAAGCAGTTAGAGTGAAATTAGATCCATGAGGATACCAGATTCCAAGGTTAGGTGTATCTTTTAGGTACTGAAAAATTCTAACCACCGCTTGGGAGTGTGATTTCTTAGTGTTGGACTGAAAGCGGGCACAGACAGTTACATCACTTGTAATGTTTGGTCTACTCGTAGTCAAATACATTAAAGAGCCAACCATGCTTCGATAAAGAGTTATATCAATGAGTTCCCCATTTTCATCAGCGTTTAATAAAGTCCTCATTGGGGTTGACATTGTTCTTAAACCAGTCATTTTAAAACATTTTAGATTGTCGTTAATGTATTTTGTTTGCCTGATAAAAATTCCATTTGGTAATTGTTTGACTTGTAACCCCAAGAAGAAATTGAGTTGGTCAAGCATGCTCATTTCAAATTTGTTGGCCATAAGGTCACCAAATTCTTTGCATAATGTGACGACCCGGGAATTTTCGACCAAATTTAAACTTAATCTTTATATGATTTCGATATGATAAGCAAAATCTGTAATGTTGAAGTTTCAAAAACTTTGAAACTATATTCATGTATTCATTTAACCTCGACTAAATTCCGACGATTCACGAACCGTTATATAATTGGATAGGAATATATTGGATAGAAATTATAACTTGAAAACATTAACAAAGTATTAGATGTATAATACTTTACATGAAAGTAGTTGCTTCAATATATTTATCGATGAAATTAGAAAGTAATATCAAATGATTGATTTATCAGTTACATTGTGATATGTTTACGAGTCTCTATTGGGAGGTCCACTTTGATTTAGGAAACTTTTCCTTTGAACGGTATTCGGAATAATTAGTAAAGTGATTTACAAGTAAGAACAAAAGTGTCGATTAACGAGAACTAGACAAGGGTTAGTGGAGATTCCCATTTGATTTTCAATTTTATGCTTTACAATAATTGCCTCGTGACTTTTGATAAGATAACTAGTTAGCTTTCATATTATTTAATATGAAAGTGAATTTATGGAGTGTAAATAACTTAGAATATAGATATTGACAAGTTAAGTAAATCGAGGTTTTACATTAAAACGATTTCATGCATTTAATTTATCCATTGGATTCAACCCTATGATTCACGAACAATTATTTGTAGATAAATATAAATGTATATCTTAAATTTATTTGTTTCAATATATATAATTAATATATATACTTATCTATGTAATAAAATTTGATAAAACATAATTATAGATATAGTAATTTGAAAATATATGTATATGAATTCTATACATAAATATTATTATATGTATGTTGTAGTATATATAAAACTTATAAATATTAAGTATTCAATATATATTATTATAATAGTAAATATTACATACTTTATAATATGTAAGGTTAATATATTAAATTTTATTACAAGTTAATATAAAATGGCTATAGTAATATTAATATTTATTTCAATATTAATATCAACATATATATTATTAAAGACATAACATATAAATATGAAATTTGATATAAATTGATATATTATTATTACTTATTATTATTATCCTTATTAGTTAGTATTATTATTATTATTATTATCAATAATAATGTTATTATTATCATTTTCATTATTATTATTATTATGGTTACTTATTATTATTATTATTATTATTATTATTAATTCTATTATTATTATTATTAGTATTATTAATAATATTAATAGTATTAATAATATTAATATATTTATTAATTATTATTATTAATTATTTATAAATAAAGACAATAAATACATGATAGCTGTAATCGATTTCCATCAGTTTCCTTTTTTTTCTTGTTAACCTGTGAGTACATGTCGACTTCATATCCATACAAAACAATAAATTCAATCGATATCAAAATCAAAAATCATTCGATTATTTTATCATCATTCTCAAATATCAGATACAATTATTTTAATCTGGCGATTAAACAGGAATATTAAAGAAAATAGGTACGTCCTCTGTTCTTAATCTTTATAGCCAAAACTCAAATTCGAATCAGTTTTAAAAATCTAAAAATGCAGAAGGGATCTAAATCGTGTCGTGATGATTTCTGCAAAGTTTCAGTTATTAACTCGCAAAATCAAAGATGAATTATTAAGTCAAAGTTTAAATTGAAAAAGTCAACTGAATCGTTTTTCATAAAATTCGAGTTCTAGTTAATGTTTTTGGATCAATTGATGATTCTAATGTATTATAATGTTAATTTAGAAGATAGTTCATGAAAAGTTCATAGTCTCAAAACGTCCAAATTTTTAAATCAATAATTGAATTTTTTTTATTTCGACGAACACAGCAGCGGCTGTTCTTTCTTTTAAATTTTTTTTTTCTTGTGTCTTTTAATTTAAGTTAACAATACCAATTTTTATCTGTTTCAATTCCTATGTTAAATCAAACATCGATTTGATGTTAGGTTCGGTTCCCTGGTCGACTGGTTTTAGAACTAGAAAGAGATGACATAAAATTTTCGATAAATACATATGAGTATGGATTTATAACAGAAAAGAGGATACGGATTAATGGTTAGAGAGTGATGTCGGGGAACGAGAGGTCTTAGGTTCGATTCCAGCTGGTGGCGTTTATTTTTTTTAACAGCCTACTTATATGAGGTAGTTTTTCTTTTATTATTATTATTATTATTATTATTATTATTATTATTATTATTATTATTATTATTATTATTATTATTATTATTATTATTATTATTATTATTATTATTATTATTATTATTATTATTATTATTATTATTGTTGTTGTTGTTGTTGTTGTTAGTGTTATTATTAATTATTGATATTATGATGATAACTATTATTATTACTATTGTCAATAACATAATTACTATTATTACTAATGTAATTTATATTATTGTCTTTATTATTACTAGTATTATCATTAAAAATTTATTAGTATTATCATAACTAATATTATTATTAGTATTATTATCATTGTATTATCATTGCTAGTATTATATTATTATTATGATTTCAAAGATATGAAACATGTTAATGACGTAATTGTATAATAAAAGATAATATGATAAAAATTATAGAAGTTGAATATAATTATACGAATACAAGTAAAATTATGATTTCGATTACGAATATGATTATTATTATTATTATTGTTATTACGAAAATAATACAAACTATTATTATTATCATTTATATTAGTATTAGTATCATGGTTGAATTTTTATTATTAATATTAACAAAAGTATTATTATTCAGATTATCATTAGTAATAAGATCGTCATAATAGTTATTATTATTAAGTATTATGTATTATTATCAAAATTATTATTTTCATTATCATTACTATTAAACTTTTCATTTTATTAAAAACTACTGTTATTATCATTATTATAAGATTTTTCATTTAAAACTATCAGTAATATTACTAATAGATCAATAATATTATTATCATTATTATTAACACTAGTAGTATCATTATCATTATTTTAATCACTACTAATATTATTTTAGTATTAATATAATTAGAATTTTAACAAACAAATGAAATATATACATCTAAAATATTTGATACATGTAACATAACACAAGTTATATTTTTATATAATAATAATGAAATACATAAATTAATAATATAAAAATTATATCACTTATAATAATATATATATTAGTTCGATTACAAGTATATGTTTTAATATATATACGAATGATATAGGTTCGTGAATCCAAGGCCAACCCTGCATTGTTCAATGTCGTCATATGTATTTTTACTACAAAATACAGTATTGTGAGTTTCATTTACTCTCTTTTTAAATGCTTTTGCAATATATATTTTTGTGACTGAGAATACATGCGCTTTTATGAATGTTTTACGAAATAGATACAAGTAATCGAAACTACATTATATGGTTGAATGATCGAATCCGAATATGCCCCTTTTGCTTGGTAACCTAAGAATTAGTAAACCAGTCTACTAATTGACGCGAATCCTAAAAATAGATCTATTGGGACTAACAAACCCCATCCATTGTAGCGGATGCTTTAGTACTTCGATGTTGTTTTATCATGTCCGATGGATGTCCTGAAATGATAGTGGATATTCTTATATGCCTCTTGTTAATATCGGTTACCAGGTGTTCAATCCATATGAATGAATTTTATAGCAGTGAGCAGACCTGCACCTTGAAATGAAAATGAAATCTTGTGGTCTATTAAAATTATGGAAATGATTGATTATGATAAACTTATGAACTCACCAACCTTTTGGTTGACACTTTAAAGCATGTTTATTCTCAGGTATGAAAGAAATCTTTCGCTGTGCATTTGCTCATTTTAGAGATATTACTGGGAGTCATTCATGACATATTTTAAAAGACGTTGCATTCGAGTCGTCGAGTTCATCAAGATTATCATTAAGTCAATTATAGTTGGATATATTATGAAATGGTATGCATGCCGTCAACATTCGATGTAATGAAAGTTTGTCTTTTAAAAATGAATGCAATGTTTGTAAAATGTATCATATAGAGGTCAAGTACCTCGCGATGTAACCAAATGTAATGTATTCGTCCAGATGGATTAAGACGGGTCCTTTCAGTTGGTATCTGAGCAGTGGTCTTAGCGAACTAGGTCTTGCATTAATGTGTCTAACTGATAGTTGTTTAGATGCATTAGTGGGTCTGGACTTCGACCGTGTCAGCATGTCAAAAGTTTTGCTTATCATTTCTTGTCGAAAATTACTTGCTTATCATCCTTAAAGTCTAGACACATCTTACTGCCTCTATTTCATAGACAGTGTATAGATAAAATCGTATCTTAGCATATCTGTTACTGTAGACTTTATCTGACACGTTCCTTAATTCCTTCCGTAATTTACGGGATCTTCTGTACTATGTATAGGTATTCTATGTAATTAGAATATCATCCGATATCCGAAAATCATTTCATACCGAAAAACCCTTTATTCAATCGTACGAAATGGAACTCGCCACTAGTTCAAGTCTCTCAGATTCTAATATGGATGTTCACTAAGCTCCGAAAGCAGCGTCACCGGAATGAATCAATCTGTAATGTCCTCCCAATAGGGTCTGGAAGGAACGTCACTAATATCAAAACATACCAACATATTATAATAAACGAGAACAATACTAAATGATGAATTTAACTTTAATGAGTACGCAGCGGAAAATGAAATATCGTTACAATGACATGAATAACAATATCGTAAATGTTCACATGCAGAAGTAATAAATGCGATATCTCTTGATCCTATGTCCAAGTAGCATCACATAAGCAGTAAGTATAAGAGCTTGAATCAAACAGCACCTGAGACAAAATATGCTAAAGTGTCAACCAAAAAGGTTGAGTGAAGTTCATAGGTTTAACAAAAAGTTTGTCATTGTTTTAGACCACAAGATTTAGTTTGTAAAGTTGATCTCCCGTAGGATCAAAAAGTTATGCCAATGCGTGATATTTAGACTAAACGTTCAAGTTTGCCCCATGACAAGTTGTGTCTGTCCTTGTCGGTTTAATTTCATTATTAAGTAATACAATGACTTGGTCAAATGTATCGGGGACGTTACTCCCGATAGGCCTACCCCCAATAATTAAGCATGCCGCAGCAATTAAAAATATCACTGTAGAGACTTAGTCGGACATAGCCGGGTATAGCATAGTTTAACAGTTTGGTACTTGTGTCTAAAGTGTAAAAAGTAAAAACAACATGTGTCTCACCCCAAGTAAAAGTAAGTAAGTTTGCTTGCAATTAAAGAGGGGCTATGAATTCACCTTAGTAAGTAGAGAGAGAGTTATTCCTCGGAATAAAGAGTTGAACGAGTGAGCAGGAAAGTCAACCTATTGACATTTAAGAGTAGTTAAGTGTTTTGCCCATGTTTAAGTTTAAGTATGTGTTTAAGTATAGTTTGTTTTACTAAGTTTCTATTCCTAGTAAGTTACTATTTTTATAAAGTTTCCATTTTTAGAAAGTTTCTTATTTTACTAACTTTCTATGACTAGAGAGTTTCTACTTTTATCAGTGTTTTCCATTTTAGGATACTTGTCGTATTAGATAAGCTTCCAATCACCTCTTTCCCTTCGAATGGCTAATTTAGATCTAGGGGCTTGAGCCATAGGACCCTTTAAATCGGAAATCCAAACCCTCTGCCTAGAATCTCATAGAAACCATTCGTCAAGAAAGTTCAAAGATCTATACATCTCTAATACATATCCCAAAATGTTTTTATGTTACAATATAAGTAGTAGGTTATAGGTGCTAGTAATAGTAATAGTGTATACATGTTATTTATTTTATTTTTAATTACATATAATTTATAGCATTATTTACATATTTCGGTAAAAATAATAACCGAAGTAAAAAGTAAAAAGTAAAAAGTAAAAAGTAAAAAAAATAAAAAGTAAGAAAAGAATACTTACTAGTAGTAATTCTTCAAAGAGAGAATGAGAGAAATTTTGGTGTGTGTTTGAATGAGAAATGAGGGGTATTTATACTTGAAAAAATTAGGTAAAAAGAATAAAATAATTAAAAGAAAAAGAAATATTTAATTCGTAATGGGATTTTAAAATTAAAAAGTATTAAATGTTAGGTCATGGGATAATGCACAAAATAAAATAATAAAAGTAGTTTTTTCATTACAATTTTTAATTAAAAAGTAATTTATTTATTTATTTATTTATTTTTTATTTATTTTAAGGATTTTTTTTTATGTAAATAAACAAATTTATTTAATGTTTTTCCAAGAATATTTGTCAATAATATTTTATTTTATTTTTTTTATTTAATTAATAAATACAAATTTTGCATAAAAATAATAAATAATTAGGTATTTTGTATTTTTAATAATAATTATGATTTTAATTATTAAACTATAGCTTTAGTAAGTTTGTAAATATTATTACATTTATATATAATTGAATTTATTATATAGTTAAATATATAATACATTAACAAAATAATAAGAGTGATACAAAGTTTATATACTTAGTTAAATTATGTCAAATTATATAAATTAATAATATATTATTTATTTAAGCGTACATTGTTGACTAAAAATTACTATTCGGTCAATATTTAATTGTATATAACAACCCTTAATATATATAGTCAGACATATAACCCTAGGGTTAATTCAGAAATTTAGAAGTCGAAAAGTGAGGGTTGTTACAGTACCTCCCCGTTAATAAAAACTTCGTCCCGAAGTTTTAGGTAGACTTCTCGGATGCATCAGCGGTTGAGAAGAGATGGGGATATTTCTGTTTCATTTGGTCTTCACGTTCCCAGGTATACTCGGGGCCACGTCGTGAATTCCAACGGATCTTAACAATAGGTATGGTGCTTTGTTTTAAGCGTTTAGCAGATCGATCCATGACTTCTACGGGTTCCTCTATGAAGTGCATTTTATCATCAATGCGAATGTCATCTAAAGGAATAACGAGAGTGTCATCAGCGAGACACTTTTTAAGATTCGAGACATTAAATACGTCGTGTACGCTGCTAAGTTCAGCAGGTAATTCTAATCGATAAGCCACGGGTCCGATCCTTTCAGTAATTTTGAAGGGTCCAACAAAATGCGGACTTAGTTTGCTTCGTTTACCAAAACGAATGACGCCTTTCCATGGGGATACTTTCAACATGACTTTGTCACCAACTTGGAATTCCAAATCTTTCCGACCTTTATTAGCATAGCTCTTCTGTCGACTGCGGGCAGTTTCTATTCGTTTCTTAATCTGAACTATCTTTTCGGTTGTCTCGTGTATGATTTCAGGACCAGTTAACTGTCTGTCCTCTAATTCATCCCAACACAGTGGCGATCTACATTTTCATCCGTATAAGGCCTCAAAAGGTGCAGCCTTAATACTTGAGTGGTAACTATTATTGTAAGAGAATTCAACCAAAGGAAAATGTCTATCCCAGCCTTTGCCGAAGTCGATAACACAAGCGCGAAGCATATCTTCCAATGTTTGAATGGTTAGTTCACTTTGACCATCGGTTTGCGGATGATAAGCAGTACTCATGTCGAGTTGAGTTCCAAGAGCAGATTGTAAGGATTTCCAGAATCTAGAAGTGAATCTACTGTCGCGATCGGATATGATTGATATAGGAACACCATGACGAGAGACAATTTCTTTGATATACAGTTGTGACAATCTCTTCATCTTGTCGGTCTCCTTGATTGGTAAGAAATGAGCAGATTTAGTAAGACGATCTACTATGACCCATATAGTATCATTGCCACTAGAAGTCTTGGGCAATTTAGTAATAAAGTCCATAGCGATACATTCCCACTTCCACTGCGGAATATCGGGTTGTGTCAACAGACCAGAAGGCTTTTGATGTTCAGCCTTGACTTTCAAACAAGTGAGACACTTACTAACATAAGTAGCAATGTCGGATTTCATATTAGGCCACCAGTAGAATTCCTTCACATCGTGGTACATCTTACCGGAACCCAGATGAATAGAATACCTAGTCTTATGCGCTTCATCCAAGACTAGTTCACGGAGATTACCGAAGCGAGGAACCCAAATTCTATTGCCAAAGTACCGTGTACCATTAGCTTTCACTTGGAGTTGGTTCTCGAAACCGATAGGTCCTTCACCTTCGATAAGTTTTGGTTTAATAGCTTCCAGTTAAGCTTCGCAGATTCGTGATATAAGATTTGATTTGATTTTCAGTTTTAAGGCACGAACACGTTTAACATCGTCTTTTTGACTAAGGGCATCGGCAACTACGTTTGCCTTGCTAGGATGATATTCCATCTTACAGTCATAATCGTTCAATAACTCGAGCCATTGGCTTTGCCTCATATTCAGCTGTTTTTGATCAAAGATGTGTCGAGGACTTTTATGGTCAGTGTACACCGTAAACTGGGTACCATATAGATAATGTCTCCATATCTTTAATGCAAATACCACGTGATGTGTGCGATCGAGACCTTTATTTATGAACGGATTTGAGTTGTTTTGTTACACGAATTGATTTATTGTATATGTGGTATTTTATAGATTTTAGGTTGATTTCACACATATATATAGGCAACTAGTCCTATCCGTGTAGTTTAGTTTGTTGGTAAATCCGATTCGTTCCACAGGGAGATGGAGTGTTTAATGGTTTTTAATAGTCTTTGATGTCAAACTTAATTAAAGGGAGTTTTGGATTAGGCAATTGTAAAATAACAGTAAAAGAAAATAACTAAAACTAATTTACTAAATAAAATTACAAGATTACAAAAATTAACTTAAAAAGAAACTAAATGAAAATAAACTAATTATGATGCATTAATTATGTTACTAAATGGTAATTAGTAAAATAGTAATTTTTAATGAAACTATATATTTAGAATTTTGTTTTGAGCAATTATAATAGAAACTTATTTAAATTAACTAAAATGCATTTTTAGTAAAACTAATACAAATTAAAAGGAATTTAATTAATTTACTAATTATAAACTAGTTACAATTTATAAACTTATAATAATTAATACTAATTTTAAGATTAAAACATTTATTAAGGTATTTTATAATAAGTAAAACTAATTAACTTAATTAAAATAACTAATAACCTAAATATATATAATTAAATAATTAAAACCCTAAATTTAACCCTAGCTGTACTGTAGCCGCGTCAGAGCCTTACACGATTCGTGTGACTATACACGATTCGTGTATGAGTAAAAAGATGTGACAGATTACTGTTACGAAAAATTGATGTTTTTATGTATTTTTTTATATTTTAAAATGGTAATTCGTAAATAATAATGATAATACTTTTATAAGAAATATAAATAAGATAATTGGGAGTGTTTGCTTAATTGTGTCACCCCTAGGTCCATGGATTGTTTTAAGTTTTACGCCCTATTTAAAATGTTTTAGTATTGAACTTTACATTTTTCTCTCGAATAAACATAAGGTTACAACTTAACTAAATAAAATCTAATTTTCATCGGATTCTTTTTAGAAAGCTACTATTCCCTAAGTATTTAAATTGAGACCTAGCCTAGTTTTGACCTTCGCCAATACCCAAATTATAACGGTTTCCCTTTTTATAATTTCACCTTCATATAATTTATTGATATCACCCAAACCACCGAAGTTTATTTCTAAATTGGTGTCAATAACTTATCCATAAATTCGTCTAGATCATTTTTAATGTTGAAGCTCAATTTATGTAAATAAAAACAACTTTCGTTATCTAAATTTAATAAATTAAGTGGCAAGGGTTAAATACCTAATTACATAAAAATGGTTCTTTTAACTAGGCTCAATATTAAAAATACTAAAGTTACATTTTAACTTTTACTAATGGTAACAATCCATTTCACGAGGGGCTCTACATTTAAGCAAACACTAGGGAAATTTAGCTATTCATTACACTAAGGTAGACATAAAAATATAGATATGCAAACATAATAACAACGCTAATTTTAACAGAGTAAACTTACTAAAATATCTTCACTTGCATTAACTTCAAATGGTAGAAAAATTACAATAATAACACCCCTTTCACGCGTACAATAACACCCTTTATCACGAACAATACACCCTTAATATTACAACTATTTTTAACCTTGAACTAATAGAGTAATAAAAATTACAGAATAATAAGTTGCGTATAATAATTGTATGAAAATATGTGTGTGTATAGTAATTTTGTACTTGATAATATTCTCTGTGTCTCAACTTCTGAACGTACTCCGTATTTATGCTTGACTTGAAGTAGTAGGTAGGTTCAAAAGCTTCCATTTGCTACAGCACTATCAAAAAGAAAGGTTTTAAAACTCAAAAGTAGCCGCCCCTTATCTGATGAATGATTAAGTTCGGCCTAACATTACACGATTCGTGTATCAGTACACGATTCGTGTGAGAACAAATATTCTACACGTTTCGTGTAGACATACACGATTCGTGTAAGATCAAATAACAGTTTTCTTCATTTTTCTTCTTCAGTTGTTCTTTGTTGATCCCGTGTTGACGTGTACTGATTTGTCACTTCTCATTTGAACTCTTTTCTTCTTTCATCTTGTACTTTCATTCGGATAAACGTTTCTTGATATAAATCTAGTTAAAACTATCGTTTTATCGTCGTTTCTTCTAACTTCACTCTTTTGTCGTTTTTCTCGTGAAATGCGCATTGAATATCTTTGTAGATGATAAAAACCTATGAAATATAAGTGATATTGCGTTGAATAATATGTATGTTTAGAGCAATATCAAAATACCCCACACTAGAACGTTGCTTGTCCTCAAGCAATTACATCTTTTAACAGAGTTAGAACATTATATATCTTTCTTATCGAACATTTAGATCACACAACACACACTACACGAAATGAAACATACGCTATATGAAATATATTACACAACACAGTATTTATTGGATCACACGCACACCACACGAAATGAAATTCTGACAACAGAAACAAACATGAAACTCGTGATTAGGGTTTAAAAATTTGGATCCTTAGAGAAAATTGGACCTTGTGAAAACGTTTTATGATTTTTATAAAATGTCATGCTAGTTTTTACACTAGACACGTTTTCCGGTTTTAACCTCAAATTCCGGTTGAGGGTAACTGAAAACCGAAGTCTCAGTCGGCGATTAGCAAGCTATTCGCCCCCATGATTGTAGTATCATGGAACTTGAAGCCGAATGTCCAAAAAATGGTTTTATACAAATATAATTCATAAAATAGCATAAGTTTTAGAACAAAATTATATCGTGTCCAAATATCATCGGTGAACCATGAGTTTGCACACCTCAATTTGTTATGGCATATGTATGTTGACCGCGGTCAAACATAGATGCGGTTAATCTTTACGGAGATCATCCATCTGGGGATTAGATTCATTAGTCTTAAAAGCTAATTTGCATTGTGCCCCCCCCATTGTACGGGACATATCCTTCTCATGGTTAGGATAAGTCTGACCACCAAAAACCCTGTTTGATGCAGAGGTTAGGTGGATTTCCAGCCGATTTTAGGGATGACTTTTCAAGATTTTTCGTCAACCTACAGCTGTTCTGGACTACATCTTCTAACAAAAGTTAGCAAGTGTGTCATTTCGGAAGACTTTACTTCCTTACGGGATGGATCCGATTCATCCTCTATTACTCGTGATAATGGAATATTCAGGTTTATACATTCTGTAGCAATGATATCTGCAATAAACTTCAAAGAAACATGTGATAAATGGTTCTCAATATAAGGATTTATAAATTCTTGTTATAAATGGTTTTCTTTTATAAGTTTTAAACAAATAAACTTATGTATTTTTAATGTATGGAGACAACAATTTCGGTTTTTACACCTGATCTTTAATTGCTCGTAGTTACCTTAAAAATTGATTAGATACATTTGTTTAAAAATTTTCAAATTTTTATAAAAACCAATAACTTATTAGTTCTCGAGAATTTATATATTCCCACCCCACACTTAAGATTATGTAATGCCCTCATTACATAAAATCAGATAATAATGTATAAATTTGAGAGGACAAAAAGTGTAGAGTATTTGGAACTTCCTTTGTTAACCGATTTGGATTTTCAAATTGTTTTACCTACGATCATATCCAATGTTTGTATCACAATGTAATTTGATGTTTCGTTTCATCTAATTGCATTTTCGTCTGTACCTGTCAAAACCATGTAAAAAACACACAAAATATGGGGTTTTAATTCAATCGTACAACACATTTTTTTACCCCACACTATATTTTCTTGCTAATATATAAAAAAATAAAAACATAATAAGTTTCAATACACAACAAAAAATTATGTTATTACAAACTAAATTTTTTTTTTTTTTATATAACTTATAATCAATTAAATTTAAAATATCTTTTATAGATTTATATTTGTAACGGAAATTCGGTTGTTATACCTGATCTTAATCCGTTTATAAATTTTTAAATTCAATTTATAAAATTTAATCCATTAAAAGTTAAAGTTTTTAATGTTTTTCGAAAACAAATTTAAAATAAAATAAAAACACTCTATTTTTGTGTTAAAAAGATTAACATTTTTAAATTTTAAAACAAGTATATGAAAAATTCAAATAAAAAGGAATTTAAAATAAAAACGAGACACACGAATGGGACTATTTACAATGTGTGAAGTTTATTAGCGAGTCGTTCACGCGACTCCACCCCAATTTTAACTAACGTCGGGGTGATAAACATCACCCTTCTTTACTCCAATAGAACCATTACCGCAACCATTCTCGCCATTAATTTTTGACAATAACCAAGAGTCCGAAAATCTTGACTCTTTAACTAAATTTTTTAACTTATCTTTCTCAAATTTTGATAAGTTTGACACCAATCTCTCTCTCAAAGGTTCATCTTTTTTCGACATAGCATTTCTAACCCTACCATATAACTTTTTCATGGTTTTCTCAACAACACTATCATTGGGCGGTTTACTATCTAGTTTCTCCTCATCACCCTCCCCACACTTAGCTTATTGACTAATGAGTTTGACATTGTCAACAATATTCACTGAAACTATCGGTGTGGGTGGAGGGTTCATACTAAACTCAGTTTGATAGGTTGCACTCTTGCCACTATCCTTCAAAACTAGTTTTCCTGTTTTCCAATCTGTTAAAGCACATGCAGTTGCTAAGAATGGTCTACCTAAAATAATAGGTACAAACTTATCTTCCTTCATGTCTACCACTACAAAGTCAGTTAGAAACTCAAGTTCACCTGTTTTTACTACTAAGTTTTCAGCAATCCCTATAGGTTTATTAACTGACTGATCAATGAATCTAATGCCTGAATTGGTGGGTTTAAGTTCACCTAAGTTCAAATGCGAGTAAATGGAATAAGGCATGAGATTTATACTTGCACCTGAGTCAGCTAATGATCTAAGAATTTCAGATTCATTAAGCTTACAAGGTACTATGAACGGTCCAGGATCACCTAACTTAGGTGGCAATTCATTCTTTTTCACAATAGCAGCACATTCTGCTTTAAGAAACGCAGATGATGCCTGCTCACACACTCCTTCTTTTGCCATCAAATCATTCAAGAATTTCCCATAGTTTGGCATACCTGCAACAACATCAACCAAAGGTACATTTACACAGATATTATCCGTATTTAAAGGCTTACAATGATTCTCCTTTGGTTTTTCAGATGCAAGTGCTTGTGGGTATGGAATGGGTTCTTTATAGTCTTCCACTTTAGGTGCTTGCTTCACCGTATCTTCCGCTTCTTCTTTGATCATCTTCAAATCATCATCAACCCTAAATTCGGAAGGCTCGGTGGTTTCAATTTTCTGCACTTCCGCATGATTTCCCGACATCAACCTCATCAAATAATCACCATACTCGGGAGTTATGTCACCAACTCGGATCTCTTCATCTTCACATGTTATACTTTTCACACTTTCAACTCGGGTATCATCCATCTCTTGATAAGGAGTGTAATCCGCCATATTTGATAAATCAGAAAATATAAACTCATCACACTCTTCATCATCATCTTCACACCCAAGAGTAAAAATAGGACTATGCTCCGGTGTTTTGAAACTTGCTTCATCCTCACAGAAACTATAAATAGCATTCACTTGTGAATATGCTGGGGTTTGAGGATCATTCTTCTTTAGTATAAATGGAGGGTTACTTGCAATTGGTGGTCTCTCTGCTAGTAACTGTGAGATCCTTCCAACATCTCTTTCTAAAATCTGAATCGTGGCTTGTTGATTTCGAATTTGCTGAGTTTGGAGCTCCGCATTTTGCTCATGCTTAACCATAAAATCTCTCAAGAGATCTTCTATACCGGATTTCTTCTCGGGTTGAGGTTGCATAATTGCTAATGGTTGTGGTTGCATGAGTGCTAGTGGTTGTGGTTGATTGTGTTGGAAATTATTTTGATAATTTCGTTGAGGTTGATTTCGATTATTATAACCTGGTGGCGGATTTCTTTGATTTTGATTTGGGAAATTCCGGTTGTTTTGGTAACCTGGATTTCCTCCTTGATAGTTATTATTCTGATAGTTATTAGATCCTGAAGGTCCTCCTACTTGATAGCTGTTTATAGGAGGATATTTTTGATTGTTTGCTTCTATAGCTGGAAAATCGCTAAAGTTCATTTCACCTTTTCGTAAGTAACCTAAGAAATTTGCTTGCTCTTCCATTGTACTTTGATCGCAATCTCTAGTAAGATGGGGACCTTGGCACAGTTCACATCCTACTCTGATAGCATGCATTTCCTTGGTTACTTTCTCGATTTGCCTTGCTTGATTTGCTATTTGAACTTTTAAAGAAGCAATTTCATCATTGCTTTCAATACTAGCAACATTTGATGATCTAGAAAATTTTATTTCTTGATGCCAATTATGAGAATGGGAAGCTAAATCAGCAATGATTGTGTGAGCGTCTTCAGGTGTTTTCTTCATGATCGAACCTCCGGCTGCAACATCTATATCTTTTCTAGTTGCCACATTGACTCTTTTATAGAATATTTGGACCTTTTGGAATGTATTCAATCCGTGTTGAGGACATATTCGAAGCATTTTATTGAATTGGGTCCAAGCTTCATAAAGAGTTTCATTAGGCTTTTGTTTAAAGTGATTTATGTCACTTTGTAATTTTGCTGCTTTTGAAGCAGGAAAGAATTCTGACAAAAATTTATCCATCATATCATTCCAGTTTTCAATATAACCTTCTGGTAATGAGTCTAGCCAATCTCTTGCATCATCTTTTAATGACCATGGAAAGATTTTTAAACATGCAACTTCATCGGTGACATCTTTGATTTTGAAAAGCTTGCAAATGCTTACAAACTTACGAAGATGCTCGTTAGCATCCTCATTTGGGGCTCCACCGAATTGACATGTATTAGTTACCATGTGTAAAAATTGACCTTTTATTTCAAAGCCATCACTCATCGTGGGTTGGATGATTGCGTGGCCTTGACCTTTTCTTGTGGCCTTCATTAATGCTTCCATCGTTTGATTTGTATCAGCCATTTCTTCTTCTTCTTTAATAATCGGCTCTATGATTGGTTGAATTATTGGTTCAGAGTCGGATTCTAAGAAAAGTGACTCTAAATTTTTAGCAAGAGATTCTACTTCTTGAGCTCTTAAGCGTTCGTGGAATTTTCTTTCGGGTTCAGGATGTGAGGGAGTTAATTTTGAAAAGGAGGAACGTAAGTTCATACATTAATTTCTATTATGAGATCACTTCACTAAAGGTTTATCTAGGGTTACCTACTTGTTTCTTTTTTTTTTTTTTAGTGTTTTTCGGTGTTTTAAAATTACTAGTACTTCCTATTTCTTTTTGTTGTTTTTGTCCTTTATTAATTCTTTGAGGTTCCGGATTAAGTTTAACGAGTTTAGGATTGAACGAATCATACAATTTGGGAAATTGTACAAAGAATTAAAGGATTTATTCAAAAACTTTGAACTTTCTTGGAAATGAATTTCCTCGAGAGGATCGAATAACATAAAAATAATGATAAAAACCCTTAAACAACAGATTTTCCTTCTGATTTTGCCCACGTTTTGAATAGCCAAAAGATGCAGCAGAGGGGCAGGATCCTTCTATTGACCAATAAAATTGGTGATCCAACAACCCGGTCCACGTACAAATCCAACTACTACTACGAATCAGAAAAATTATCTATTTATTTAACTGCCAAGTCCCCGGCAGCGGCGCCAAAAAGTTGATGTGTGCGATCGAGACATTTATTTATGAACGGATTTGAGTTGTTTTGTTACACGAATTGATTTATTGTATATGTGGTATTTTATAGATTTTAGGTTGATTTCACACATATATATAGGCAACTAGTCCTATCCGTGTAGTTTAGTTTGTTGGTAAATCCGATTCGTTCCACAGGGAGATGGAGTGTTTAATGGTTTTTAATACTCTTTGATGTCAAACTTAATTAAAGGGAGTTTTGGATTAGGCAATTGTAAAATAACAGTAAAAGAAAATAACTAAAACTAATTTACTAAATAAAATTACAAGATTACAAAAATTAACTTAAAAAGAAACTAAATGAAAATAAACTAATTATGATGCATTAATTATGTTACTAAATGGTAATTAGTAAAATAGTAATTTTTAATGAAACTATATATTTAGAATTGTGTTTTGAGCAATTATAATAGAAACTTATTTAAATTAACTAAAATGCATTTTTAGTAAAACTAATACAAATTAAAAGGAATTTAATTAATTTACTAATTATAAACTAGTTACAATTTATAAACTTATAATAATTAATACTAATTTTAAGATTAAAACATTTATTAAGGTATTTTATAATAAGTAAAACTAATTAACTTAATTAAAATAACTAATAACCTAAATATATATAATTAAATAATTAAAACCCTAAATTTAACCCTAGCTGTACTGTAGCCGCGTCAGAGCCTTACACGATTCGTGTGACTATACACGATTCGTGTATGAGTAAAAAGATGTGACAGATTACTGTTACGAAAAATTGATGTTTTTATGTATTTTTTTATATTTTAAAATGGTAATTCGTAAATAATAATGATAATACTTTTATAAGAAATATAAATAAGATAATTGGGAGTGTTTACTTAATTGTGTCACCCCTAGGTCCATGGATTATTTTAAGTTTTACGCCCTATTTAAAATGTTTTAGTATTGAACTTTACATTTTTCTCTCGAATAAACATAAGGTTACAACTTAACTAAATAAAATCTAATTTTCATCGGATTCTTTTTAGAAAGCTACTATTCCCTAAGTATTTAAATTGAGACCTAGCCTAGTTTTGACATTCGCCAATACCCAAATTATAACGGTTTCCCTTTTTATAATTTCACCTTCATATAATTTATTGATATCACCCAAACCACCGAAGTTTATTTCTAAATTGGTGTCAATAACTTATCCATAAATTCGTCTAGATTATTTTTAATGTTGAAGCTCAATTTATGTAAATAAAAACAACTTTCGTTATCTAAATTTAATAAATTAAGTGGCAAGGGTTAAATACCTAATTACATAAAAATGGTTCTTTTAACTAGGCTCAATATTAAAAATACTAAAGTTACATTTTAACTTTTACTAATGGTAACAATCCATTTCACGAGGGGCTCTACATTTAAGCAAACACTAGGGAAATTTAGCTATTCATTACACTAAGGTAGACATAAAAATATAGATATGCAAACATAATAACAACGCTAATTTTAACAGAGTAAACTTACTAAAATATCTTCACTTGCATTAACTTCAAATGGTAGAAAAATTACAATAATAACACCCCTTTCACGCGTACAATAACACCCTTTATCACGAACAATACACCCTTAATATTACAACTATTTTTAACCTTGAACTAATAGAGTAATAAAAATTACAGAATAATAACTTGCGTATAATAATTGTATGAAAATATGTGTGTGTATAGTAATTTTGTACTTGATAATATTCTCTGTGTCTCAACTTCTGAACGTACTCCGTATTTATGCTTGACTTGAAGTAGTAGGTAGGTTCAAAAGCTTCCATTTGCTACAGCACTATCAAAAAGAAAGGTTTTAAAACTCAAAAGTAGCCGCCCCTTATCTGATGAATGATTAAGTTCGGCCTAACATTACACGATTCGTGTATCAGTACACGATTCGTGTGAGAACAAATATTCTACACGTTTCGTGTAGACATACACGATTCGTGTAAGATCAAATAACAGTTTTCTTCATTTTTCTTCTTCAGTTGTTCTTTGTTGATCCCGTGTTGACGTGTACTGATTTGTCACTTCTCATTTGAACTCTTTTCTTCTTTCATCTTGTACTTTCATTCGGATAAACGTTTCTTGATATAAATCTAGTTAAAACTATCGTTTTATCGTCGTTTCTTCTAACTTCACTCTTTTGTCGTTTTTCTCGTGAAATGCGCATTGAATATCTTTGTAGATGATAAAAACCTATGAAATATAAGTGATATTGCGTTGAATAATATGTATGTTTAGAGCAATATCACCACGGCACCTAACTCAAGGTAGTGTGTGGTATAGTTCTCCTCGTGTTTCTTTAACTATCTATATGCGTAGGCAATAACCTTTTCACGTTGCATTAAAACACAACCAAAGTCTTGCTTTGAGGCATCGCAGTAAACAACAAAATCATCAGTACCTTCAGGTAAAGATAGAATCTGGGATGTGGTCAACTTCTCTTTTAGAATCTTGAAAGCAGATTCCTGTTCTTCGGACCACTCAAACTTCTTCCCTTTTTGAGTTAGCTTCGTAAGAGGTTTGGCAAGAAGGGAAAAATCTTTTATGAATCTCCGATAGTAACCGGAAAGTCCCAAAAATTGACGAATAGGCTTCGCAGTCTTTGGTATCTACTAATATCAAGATGATCTTTTTTTTCTTCTTGCATTTGGGTTTTTGAACAGATAGCTTGAGAGTTTTCTTTGAATCCCTTTCTATTCCATACGTCATGATATTGAAATTTTTCTATGAATTACCGTAATATAATCACGTTGGCCACCGTCATTATATTTCACTAATTCATATTTTCATTCCAAGGTCACTCCATAAGGTCAGGATATGATAAATGATGATTTCTAATATAGTGTATTAAGGATAGCAGTAATCTTAGATGGATCGACAACATGTCAGTTTTAAGCCAAAACTTGCACTTGGAAAAGTTTGCGTAGAGTTGTTCTTCTTCTTAAGAATGAATTTGCAAATGTTTCTCATGTTCTTTCTCACTCTTGGAGCAGATCAAAACGTCATCCATGAAAATAGTTACGAACTTGTCGAGTCATGGTTGGCTAGTTTTAAGTTACAGTCTTTATAGACTTGGTCAACTTTCATACCTTTGAAAGTTATGGAAGTTGTGAAAGTTATGAAATGGACGTGGTCAAACGAGAAAGTTATGAGACATCGTGGTAAGTGTTGGTGCAGTTGGACGAACCATGATTCTCCACTACATAAGGGTGTATAGAAGTTTGATAAATCTGATAGGTCATAAGTTTGAAGACTTTTTAAGCGAGATAAAGATGAATATGATATGAATGAAACACTTTATATTATTAAGAACGAGGCATTAAACAATCCTTTATTACACGATTTGGAAATAAAAATAGTTTAAGGCATAGCCTTTACATAGATAAGAAATTTTGAAAAATAAATTAAGAAATATTAAGATTGAAGTAGTCTTCATATCTCTTCTTCTCGTCCTCAACCTTCTTCATAAACCTCTCAACTTTCTCATTCTTCGCCTTTTGTTTCTCATGCAGGAATTCGAGATTATCATAAAGATTAGAAACACCATTGTTGATTACATGGTACTTGTGGTCCCTTATAGAAAGTTGATTATTTACGCGATTTTCCTCCATCTTCAATCTAAAGTCAACATCTTCTCTTAGGTAGGAGAGAGATTACTTCCCCATCGGGCATTTCTTGTAAGGGTGCAAACCAAAGTCCACATCGGTCATGGGATAAAACAAATGTATGTATATAATCTCTTTCTTTAGCTCAGCATTTTCCTCCATTAGCTTCTTGATCGCTAGGTCTTTTTTGTTCATTTGAGCATCGATCCTTGCAATATGGCGAATAAGGTCATCGGTAGTTTTTCGCAGATTCATGAGCTCGTACTTGGCCTCAACTTCATCGTAGGAAGGAGATCGGGATCTTTTATTTGACGGCCCAGTTTCTTCAAGACATTTCCTCTTGTCTTTATTCCTCGGGGTTGGATAGTACTCAGGAGACCCATGTAACTTTAGAGTAGTATTTGGGCTATAATTTGGTGAGGGAGGACCACCAAAGCCATAAGGTGGACTTTGGACTGGTCTTTCTGTGGAAGACCTTTCAGTATCTTTTTCGGTTAGCTTGAAAAGATTTATTTTGGTCGTTTGATGATAATTAGACATCCTAACATTAGGAAGGAGATTTTGATCAGTTTTAGGATAGGATTGTAAGGCATATGTTTTAAGATTACAAGGCAAATCCTAAGTGCTTCAAAGTCTAAGGCATGAAAGGTTATAGTTTCCTAGATTGCTAAGGCAACCTAGCTAACAAGTAAGGCACACATAAAAATGCAATCCTGGTTCTCTATAACAGCCTGGTTATGCTCTGATACCAATCTGTAACGTCCTCCCAATAGGGTCTGGAAGGAATGTCACTAATATCAAAACATACTAACATATTATAATAAAGGAGAACAATACTAAATGATGAATTTAACTTTAATGAGTACGCAGCGGAAAATGAAATATCGTTACAATGACAGGAATAACAATATCGTAAATGTTCACATGCAGAAGTAATAAATGCGATATCTCTTGATCCTATGTCCAAGTAGCATCACATAAGCAATAAGTATAAGAGCTTGAATCAAACAGCACCTGAGAAAAAAAATACTAAAGTGTCAACCAAAAAGGTTGAGTGAAGTTCATAGGTTTAACAAAAAGTTTGTCGTTGTTTTAGACCACAAGATTTAGTTTGTAAAGTTGATCTCCCGCAGGATCAAAAAGTTATGCCAATGCGTGATATTTAGACTAAACGTTCAAGTTTGCCCCATGACAAGTTGTGTCTGTCCTTGTCGGTTTAATTTCATTATTAAGTAATACAATGACTTGGTCAAATGTATCGGGGACGTTACTCCCGATAGGCCTACCCCCAATAATTAAGCATGCCGCAGCAATTAAAAATATCACTGTAGGGACTTAGTCGGACATAGCCGGGTATAGCATAGTTTAACAGTTTAGTACTTGTGTCTAAAGTGTAAAAAGTAAAAACAACATGTGTCTCACCCCAAGTAAAAGTAAGTAAGTTTGCTAGCAATTAAAGAGGGGCTATGAATTCACCTTAGTAAGTAGAGAGAGAGTTATTCCTCGGAATAAAGAGTTGAACGAGTGAGCAGGAAAGTCAACCTATTGACATTTAAGAGTAGTTAAGTGTTTTGCCCATGTTTAAGTTTAAGTATGTGTTTAAGTATAGTTTGTTTTACTAAGTTTCTATTCCTAGTAAGTTACTATTTTTATAAAGTTTTCATTTTTAGAAAGTTTCTTATTTTACTAAGTTTCTATGACTAGAGAGTTTCTACTTTTATCAGTGTTTTCCATTTTAGGATACTTGTCGTATTAGATAAGCTTCCAATCACCTCTTTCCCTTCGAATGGCTAATTTAGATCTTGGGGCTTGAGCCAAAGCACCCTTTAAATCGGAAATCCAAACCCTCTGCCTAGAATCTCATAGAAACCATTCGTCAAGAAAGTTCGAAGATCTATACATCTCTAATACATATCCCAAAATGTTTTTATGTTACAATATAAGTAGTAGGTTATAGGTGCTAGTAATAGTAATAGTGTATACATGTTATTTATTTTATTTTTAATTACATATAATTTATAACATTATTTACATATTTCGGTAAAAATAATAACCGAAGTAAAAAGTAAAAAGTAAAAAGTAAAAAGTAAAAAGTAAAAAGTAAAAAAATAAAAAGTAAGAAAAGAATACTTACTAGTAGTAATTCTTCAAAGAGAGAATGAGAGAAATTTTGGTGTGAGTTTGAATGAGAAATGAGGGGTATTTATACTTGAAAAAATTAGGTAAAAAGAATAAAATAATTAAAAGAAAAAGAAATATTTAATTCTTAATGAGATTTTAAAATTAAAAAGTATTAAATGTTAGGTCATGGGATAATTCATAAAATAAAATAATAAAAGTAGTTTTTTTGTTACAATTTTTTATTAAAAAGTAATTTATTTATTTATTTATTTTTTATTTATTTTAAGGATTTTTTTATGTAAATAAACAAATTTATTTAATGTTTTTCCAAGAATATTTGTCAATAATATTTTATTTTATTTTTTTTATTTAATTAATAAATACAAATTTTGCATAAAAATAATAAATAATTAGGTATTTTGTATTTTTAATAATAATTATGATTTTAATTATTAAACTATAACTTTAGTAAGTTTGTAAATATTATTACATTTATATATAATTGAATTTATTATATAGTTAAATATATAATACATTAACTAAATAATAAAAGTGATACAAAGTTTATATACTTAGTTAAATTATGTCAAATTATATAAATTAATAATATATTATTTATTTAAGCGTACATTGTTGACTAAAAATTACTATTCGGTCAATATTTAATTGTATATAACAACCCTTAATACATATAGTCAGACATATAACCCTAGGGTTAATTCAAAAATTTAGAAGTCGAAAAGTGAGGGTTGTTACACAATCAATCAGTCATCCCCAATTCATCTGATGGGTTCGTAGTGACTTAATCAATGGAGATGCGCAGAAGGCAATCCCTTCCACCAACCGAATTCACCTCTTGGTGAAGAACCTAAAACACTTACCGGCGAACCTGTTCGTAATACCATTTTCTCTCTCATTTCCAGAGTATCTCGTCATGATTATATTTTATCCACAATTCTAAACCTTATTCATCCGCTCGTTCCGACCGACTATCATCCTGGAATAATGGAAGAAGTCAACGAGCTTCGCGCTCGAGTAAAAAATTCGGAAAACATGGTGCAAAACATACCAGCTTCAGCAACAGCACGTGCAACACCAGTACCACCAACAACAACATCCGTAGCACAAGCCTCAACACTACACGCCTCAAACTCACAGTCTGTACCTCCAGCATAATCATCATATTACATGATGACCTACATCGATTATCTTCGTTCTACATCATTTATCTTCGTTCGATATGGCGATTATGTAATCTCTAATATCTTAGAGATTATATATTCTTGTTCTAACGGTAAATCAAATGAGTTTAATATCATATTGACTCATTAAATTCATGATTGCATCTGAAGAAAATATATATCTATATATATTTTCATAAAGATCGTAATTGAAAATTCTTTTGTACAAACTGTTAATGATGAAAATATATTAACGGATAGGTAATACCCTAGGAATATTTAGATTTCTCATTAATAAGTTACACTGTACATTCTTCCAATCTGATTCAATAGTCATTTACTATCCTACTTACATCCATAAGATATACGAATCCATTCACCACAAAATAATCATTTTCATTAAATTTCATATTTGGATTTTGAATTATCAGAATCTAACAAGTGGCATAATGAAGAAAACATTGGACAAAATAAAATTTGTTAGAAACAAATAAATTAACTATGAGAAATTTTGTTAAGAATCCACGCTAACAAAATCCTAGCTAACTGTTCCTAGCTAACTGTTAATTCTGTATTACATTTTATTTCTCGCAATTTAATTATCGCAATTTATTTATCGCAATTTTAATTCTCGCAATTTTATTTATCGTCATTTAATTTCTGTTATTTATTTTACGCACTTTAAATATCGGGACACGTATACAAGGTTTTGACATATCATATCGACGCATCTATATATATTATTTGGAATAACCATAGACACTCTATATGCAGTAATGATCGAGTTAGCTATACAGGGTTGAGGTTGATTCTACAATAATATATATACTTTGAGTTGTGATCGAGTCTGAGACATGTATACAATGGGTCACGAATACGTATTAATTAATTTGAATATTATATATTAAACTATATATGAATTATTGAATTACTAATTGTGGACTGCTAACTGTGGACTGCCGACATTGGACAATTAAAATGAATTAAAATATTGATTATAACATATGAAACTAAACAATTCTTCAAGTTTGCCACTTGATTTCATCTTAAAACCCATTTGTATCTTGACGATTGTAATTTGCGTTCAAACCTTTCATGATTCTTGAAAACACCTCAATCGAGAGAATGAACCAACCGCACTTCATCTATGGAAGAAAAGATTGATGCATATAGTTATGCACCTGAAAACACTCGGAACCTGAGTAAATGTTTAACACGTATTTATGCTAGCTCCTTTGGCGTTGTTATTACCGAAAATAACTTTACAATCCCTTTCCAAATTAGCCAATTTTGTCACAGCTCTAGCAAGTCAACTTCGAATTTTCGTTCGAAACAACCTTATTATAACCTTGATATATATGCGTGCTCTTTTATTGTTATCGGGGAACCTTTTATATTCCATCATTATTACCAGCAAACGTACCAGGAACCATGTTGCTCCTTGGCTTAAATCTCTTCGATAAATCACCATATTTATCTATTGAAGTGTTATCATGAACTCATCGACATCTTGTAACGATAATTACCATACCAAATACCGGGAGGCATCAATCGATAATCTCGAATTTCTCAGCGATTTTACGACAACAATATATATATGTATATATATATATATATGTATATATATATATATATATGTATATATATATATATATATATATATATATATATATATAAACATATATATAACTTCTATCTCTTGGATTTACGAACTTCAATTGTGAATTTTCGAAAAGCGCTTTAGCCTATGAATCAGTTTTCTGAGTTTTGAAAAAGCTGATGAAGCAGTGAAAATTGAAGACTGCCTTAACAGTCAAAAGTTTGATAATAAAGAATAGCAGGCTGAAAAAGCTCAGAAATTTTAATACTGAAAAAACGAATTGAGCAAACCATGAAGGAGACCAAGGACAAATACAAGGACCAAACTCTATATTTAAAGAATCCAGATGATTTTGTTTCTGATGAAATCTTTAGCAAATACCTTACTCCTTAATTGTTCTAAATCATTGTGAATGAATATCTTCATCACACTATGAATCTAAAGTTCTAAGATATTATCATATCTTTCATTATAAATATCCTCGATATTTATGAAGATATTTTCATAATTATTCTTATCTGAAATCATTTACTTCTTCGCACTATCGGTGTTACATCATAAAAGAAACTGTTTTAGTTTCTCATTCTAAAATCTTTGAGTTTAAACTATGAATGTTTTTGAAGTAGTGTTGGGAATTGATGCATGAGTTAGTATAATATAATGACACTTGATCAATGTGATTATATTACAGTAAGTCATGCTGAGTTTCTAATGGAATGTGATGATTCACAGATTATAATGTCATCATATGCCATGTTACATAACTCTTTCATTCTGCTTAACTTCTGAACATATCAAGAAAGTATATTTTTGATAGTTCTATTCTCAGTGATTCAAGTAATTTGACAAATTAAATCGTGCGATTACGTTCTTTCTTGTTTAGAATAGTAAGATCATTCGAAATTCCATACTTACGAATTCTGG
This sequence comes from Rutidosis leptorrhynchoides, assembly GCF_046630445.1. Classification (NCBI taxonomy): domain Eukaryota; kingdom Viridiplantae; phylum Streptophyta; class Magnoliopsida; order Asterales; family Asteraceae; genus Rutidosis; species Rutidosis leptorrhynchoides. Next base: position 245,014,853 of record NC_092334.1, on the reverse strand, counting down.
ACCGTTACTCGCTTTACTAGAGGTCGAGAAGACAACAAAAAGGTAAAGAGCTCCGAAATATAAGGGAGAATATAAAGCCCGATAACAACATGTAAATTACAAACCGTGTATATCAATGTTAATTGCAACATAAAGACACGGGAGAATTAAAAACATTATAACCCCAATGGCGAAGTAGAAGAAAATAGATTCCTCCGGTGGTAGTTGGAAAAGGAGAATGATTGTCGAGATAGTAAGTATAAGGACAAGAATCAGAACTGGTTTAAGCATTTTCACAATCTTTTGAAATTGGGAATTTAGTAAAGGAGTGGTAAAAATAATGGAACGGAAGAAGCTAATTTATAGTGAAATAACCGATAAAGAAATCAAGGCAGATTTCTGCATTTAATTAGAGAGATCCTAGTTTCCTTAAATCCCGAAGGATCAGATCTTATAGATTTCGAAGATTTTCTTTAATCCCTTGAATTCTGAAATTCAACCAAGACAACGTCGAAAGTTAAATCCATATCTCAATCTTTTGTGATAGCTTCACTCGTACGCTTCGAGTAATCGAATTGTTTTATCCATATTACTCAATGGTGATAAAACTATAATTTCCAACTCATATGAGTCATGAAAACATATTTATTGTTAGCAATGACCATCCCAATCAAATTTCGGGACGAAATTTCTTTAACGGGTAGGTACTGTGATGACCCGGGAATTTTCGACCAAATTTAAACTTAATCTTTATATGATTTCGATACGATAAGCAAAATATGTAATGTTGAAGTTTCAAAAACTTTGAAACTATATTAATGTATTCATTTAACCTCGACCAAATTCTGACGATTCACGAACCATTATATAATTGGATAGGAATATATTGTATAGAAATTATAACTTGAAAACATTAACAAAGTATTAGATGTATAATAATTTACATGAAAGTAGTTGCTTCAATATATTTATCGATGAAATTAGAAAGTAATATTAAATGATTGATTTATCAGTTACATTTTGATATGTTTACGAGTCTCTATTGGGAGGTCCACTTTGATTTAGGAAAGTTTTCCTTTTAACGGTATTTGGAATAATTAGTAAAGTGATTTACAAGTAAGAACAAAAGTGTCGATTAACGGGAACTAGACAAGGGTTAGTGGAGATTCCCGTTTGATTTTCAATTTTATGCTTTACAATAATTGCCTCGTGACTTTTAATAAGATAACTAGTTAACTTTCATATTATTTAATATGAAAGTGAATTTATGGAGTGTAAATAACTTAGAATATAGATATCGACAAGTTAAGTAAATCGACGTTTTACATTAAAATGATTTCATGCATTTAATTTATCCATTGGATTCAACCCTATGATTCACGAACAATTATTTGTAGATAAATACAAATGTATATCTTAAATTTATTTGTTTCAATATATATAATTAATATATATATACTTATCTATGTAATAAAATTTGATAAAACATAATTATAGATATAGTAATTTGAAATTATATGTATATGAATTCTATGCATAAATATTATTATATGTATGTTGTAGTATATATAAAACTTATAAATATTAAGTATTCAATATATATTATTATAATAGTAAATATTACATACTTTATAATATGTAAGGTTAATATAAAAAATATTATTACAAGTTAATATAAAATGGTTATAGTAATATTAATATTTACTTTCATTATTAATATCAACATATATATTATTAAAGACATAACATATAAATATGAAATTTGATATAAATTGATATATTATTATTACTTATTATTATTATCCTTATTAGTTAGTATTATTATTATTATCAATAATAATTTTATTATTATCGTTTTCATTATTATTATTATGGTTACTTATTATTATTAATAATTCTATTATTGTTATTATTATTATTATTATTATTATTATTATTATTATTATTATTAGTATTATTATTAATAATATTAATAGTATTATTATTATTAATATATTTATTAATTATTATTATTAATTATTTATAAAATAAAGACAATAAATACATCATAGCTGTAATCGATTTCCAACAGTTTCCTTTATTTTTTTCTGTTAACCTGTGAGTACATGTCGACTTCATATCCATACAAAACAATAAATTCAATCGATATCAGACTCAAAAATCATTCGATTGTTTCATCATCATTCTCAAATATCAGATACAGTTATTTTAATCTGGCAATTAAACAGAAATATTAATGAAAATAGGTACGTCCTCTGTTCTTAATCTTTATAGCCAAAACTCAAATTCGAATCAGTTTTAAAAATCTAAAAATGCAGAAAGGATCTAAATCGTGTCATCATGATTTCTACAAAGTTTCAGTTATTAACTCGCAAAATCAAAGATGAATTTTTAAGTCAAAGTTTAAATTGAAAAAGTCAACTGAATCGTTCTTCATAAAATTCGAGTTCTAGTTAATGTTTTTGGATCAACTGATGATTCTAATGTATTATAATGTTAATTTAGAAGATAGTTCATGAAAAGTTCATAGTCTCAAAACGTCCAAATTTTTAAATCAATAATTGAATTTTTTTTACTCCGACGAACACAGCAGCGGCCGTTCATTCTTTTAATTTTTTCTCTTGTGTCTGTTAATTTAAGTTAACAATACCGGTTTTTATCTGTTTCAATTCCTATGTTAAATCAAACATCGATTTAATATTAGGTTCGATTCCCTGGTCGACTGGTTTTAGAAGTAGAAAGAGATGACAAAAATTTTTAGATAAATACATATGAGTATGGATTTATAACAGAAAAGAGGATACGGAGTAATTGTTAGATAGTGATTTCGGGGAAGGAGAGGTCTTAGGTTCGATTCCAGCTTGTGGCGTTTGTTTCTTTTTTAACAGCCTACTTATATGAGGTAGTTTTTCTTTTATTATTATTATTATTATTATTATTATTATTATTATTATTATTATTATTATTATTATTATTATTATTATTATTATTATTATTATTATTATTTTTGTTAGTGTTATTATTAATTATTGATATTATGATGATAACTAATATTATTACTAATGTCAATAACATAATTACTATTATTACTAATGTAATTTATATTATTATCCTTATTATTACTAGTATTATCATTAAAAATTTATTAGTATTATCATAACTAATATTATTATTATTAGTATTATTATCATTGTATTATCATTGCTAGTATTATATTATTATTATGATTTAAAGATATGAAACATGTTAATGACGTAATTGTATAATAAAAGATAATATGATAAAAATTATAGAAGTTGAATATAATTATACGAATACAAGTAAAATTATGATTTCAATTACGAATATGATTATTATTATTATTGTTATTACGAAAATAATACAAACTATTATTATTATCATTTATATTAGTATTAGTATCATGGTAGAATTATTATTATTAATATTAACAAAAGTATTATTATTCATATTATCATTAGTAATAAGATCATCATAATAGTTATTATTATTAAGTATTATGTATTATTATCAAAATTATTATTTTCATTATCATTACTATTAAACTTTTCATTTTATTAAAAACTACTGTTATTATCATTACTATAAGATTTCAAATTTAAAACTATCAGTAATATTACTAATAGATCAATAATATTATTATCATTATTATTAACACTAGTAGTATCATTATCATTATTTTAATCACTTCTAATATTATTTTAGTATTAATATAATTAGAATTTTAACAAATAAATGAAATATATACATATAAAATATTTGATACATGTAACATAACACAAGTTATATTTTTATATAATAATAATGAAATACATAAATTAATAATATAAAAATTATATCACTTATAATAATATATATATTAGTTCGATTACAAGTATATGTTTTAATATATATACGAATGATATAGGTTCGTGAATCCAAGGCCAACCTTGCATTGTTCAATGTCGTCATATGTATTTTTACTACAAAATACAGTATTGTGAGTTTCATTTGATCCCTTGTTAAATGCTTTTGCAATATATAGTTTTGGGACTGAAAATACATGCGCTTTTATAAATGTTTTACGAAATAGACACAAGTAACCGAAACTACATTATATGGTTGAATGATCGAAGCCGAATATGCCCCTTTTGCTTGGTAACCTAAGAATTAGTAAACCAGTCTACTAATTGACGTGAATCCTAAAGATAGATCTATTAGGCCTAACAAGCCCCATCCGTTGTAGCGGATGCTTTAGTACTTCGATGTTGTTTTATCACGTCCGATGGATGTCCTGGAATGATAGGGGATATTCTTATATGAATCTTGTTAATGTCGGTTTCCAGGTGTTCAATCCATATGAATGAATTTTATAGCAGTGAGCAGATCTGCACCTTGAAATGAAAATGAAATCTTGTGGTCTATTAAAATTATGAAAATGATTGATTATGATAAACTTATGAACTCACCAACCTTTTGGTTGACACTTTAAAGCATGTTTATTCTCAGGTATGAAAGAAATCTTCCGCTGTGCATTTGCTCATTTTAGAGATATTATTGGGAGTCATTCATGACATATGTCAAAAGACGTTCATTCGAGTCGTCAAGTTCATCAAGATTATCATTAAGTCAATTATAGTTGGATATATTATGAAATGGTATGCATGCCGTCAACTTTCGATGTAATGAAAGTTTGTCTTTTAAAAACGAATGCAATGTTTGTAAAATGTATCATATAGAGGTCAAGTACCTCGCGATGTAACCAAATGTAATGTATTCATCCAGATGGATTAGGACGGGTCCTTTCACATAAGGCCGGGGACGTGGAACCAAAAATAATAGCATCAACGTAAATTTAAACCAAGAGAATGTGACCATGGTTTTTACGGATGAAGAGCATTGTATCAATCTTTCCACGAGAGAAGCCATTTTCCAGCAAATACTTTGTCAAGGTCTCGTACCATGCACACGGTGCTTGCTTTAGATCGTACAAAGCTTTCTCCAAGTAGTAGAAGTGCTTTGGATGAATAGGATCGACAAAGCCTTCTGGTTGATCAACATAGACTTCCTCTTGAAGAGTATCATTCAAAAAAGTGGTTTTGACATTCATTTGAAACAAAGTGAACTTTATATGAGAAGCATAAGCAAGAAAAAGACGAATAGCCTCAATTCTTAAAACCGGAGCAAATGTCTCATCGTAATCAATACCCTCTTATTTTCGTTATCCCTTGGACACAAGACGTGCCTTATTTCGAACCACAACCCCATCAGAATATTTCTTATTCTTGAAAATCTACTTAACCTTGATTGGTCGTTGACCCGCTGGTCTTGGACTAATCACCATACTTTCAAACGTTCAAATTGACCTATCTTTTCTTGTATATCTATCACCCAGTTTGGATCAAGTAAGGCTTGAGTAACCGAAGTTGGTTCAATCTTACCAAGAAAGGCAGTATATAAACACATATTCCGAGTAGCCCTTCTAGTTGACACCGGAGCAGTAGCATCACCAATGATAAGATCAATCAGATGACTTTTATTCCATAAGTTGGTATGTGGAATTGGTCCTACATCAGTGGTATCCATTGAAACATCAACCGTTGTTGACGTCGAGCCATGATCCCGTTGTTCAGATGTAGCATTGTCTAATTGGTCTGTTTGAGTTTCTAGAGAAACAACTGGAATGGAATCGAGTGATGTATTGTAAATCGGTTTAAGAGTATCATCAGGAGGTGGGAGGGAGGATGAAGAAGCAACAGGTGAATCAGTTGGTGTTGTATCTTCATCATAGAGACTTGGTTGTGTCGCCACATAAATTGATTGTATTGGTGTTTTCAGTGCGGCATGAACGTCTGAGTTCCTTTGAGGAGAGTAAAGACTATCAAACAAGATATCCAGTTCCTCTGTTATAACCGTAGGAACACCCTTCTTAGAGAATATTGAGTTGTGTGCAAAAGAAGTAGTAGCCATGTTAGGATCGGGTTTTGAACTGACTTGTTCAAAATCCATCCCCCATAACTCATCAAAACGAACATTAATGCTCTCCTTAATTGTCTTTGTCCTTTTGTGATAAACACGATAAGAAACTTTGTTTGATGAGTAACCGAGAAATATGGCCTGATCGCCATGAGCATCAAACTTTCCAACGCTGTCAAAGTCGTTAAGAACATAACATATACAACCAAATATACGAAAATATTTAACGTTTATTTTATCAAAACGCTTGTTTGGGTATAAAAGGAAGTTGAAAAGTCCTCCCCCCACATTCTCGGAGGTAGTTTGGAGTAGGTGTACGATTACGTCATTCGACTACTCCATTCTGGTGGGGGGTTCTTGCAGAAGAGAACTGATGTTCAATGGCTTGGTCTTTCAAGTAACTATCAAGCAAGTCATTCTTAAATTCCGTCCCATTATCAGTTCGAATGCTCTTACATGTTTGTTAAAAGAGCGTTGAGTTTTCTTGATGAACTCAATGATAATGGCGGGGTTTCAGATTTGGTCCGCAAAATAAAAATCCATGAAAATTGTATATAGTCATCTACAATGACAAGCACATGTTTTCGGTCACCGAGGCTGGAAACCCTCATGGGTGCACATAAGTCCATATTCAATAATTGCAAAGACGTTGAAGTACTTGGGACTTGTTTACGAGGATGATTAGTCCGTTTAAGTTTACCCATTGCACATGAAGGACACACATGATGCTTATCATATTGAAAGCTAGGAATACCATCAACTAAGTCTTTAGAGACCAGTCGATTGATACCCTTGTAATTCAGGTGTGACATCTGGTAATGCCATAAACACGAATTTTCCTTTGTGGAACGAGTAACCAACACAAGTTTCCATGTGCTGGTGCATCATTTAAGTCAATAGTGTATAGTGAAGCACTACGTTTACCAAGAAGGAGATCATTTCCATAGGTGGATTGCACCGAGCATTGACGACGTTTGAACAAAACTTTGAGATCTCTATCACAGAATTAGGTGACACTAAACAGACTACAACCCAAACCCTCAACATATGAGACCCGTTTGATTGTTATGCTATTTTTCACATAGTCTCCATAACGGGTTATTGCTGCAATCTCATCATGTCCAAATGTAACCGTTCCTAGGAATTTGTCAACGAAATTAGCAAGCAAGGATTTATCGCCCGTCATGTGTCGAAAACAACCGGAGTCGATATACCACACAGATGACGAAACCCTATAAACGTTAAATTTCTTAGAGTTTAGGTACCCAAAGTTTCTTGGGTCCTCTATAGTTAGTACCAGCAACAAACTTTGGATCACAAATAAATGTATCACGTAATGCATCATGCAATTTAGATGTTAAAGCATCATTTAAAAGCAGATTACATGAAGCATCATAAGAAATCTCAAGTTTTATATAATCATCAAAAGTCTTAACACACAATTATTCCAAGTGGATGTGTTGTTCACAGAAGAAAATTGAAATACATGAGATGGTTCCCTAGGTCGACTAGTAGTTTTCTTGGTTTTGTTTGCTACTTTTTTAGTCGTTGACTTACGTACCCATACAGACTTGTAATTCAAGTTTGGATTATAACATGTGTCACGAAAAACACCTTTGTTACTTAGACGTCCAAACTTTTCAGTTGACATGTGAGATGATTGATTTTGCAAAATATCCATTTTGATTTTACATTCCTTTGCATCATACTCACTCAAATTAGGTTTTGGACTCATGTGTTTGTTAGACTTCACTGGTTTCTTTGAAAAACTTTCCTTTATATGATTAGACATTAACATCATAGGAAGTTGTTCTATAGAAAAAGAACCATCTAGATGATGAACCTTCTTTACAATAAATTTCTTTGAAGGTTCACCATTTGAAACATTTTTCTAAAATTGATAACGTAAAGGATTCTTAAGAATGGTAATAGGTTTAGTATCCTTAGAATTTGTTATCCCCATAACCTTCTTAGCAATCCCACAAGAACATTCAGATACATTGAGCACATTAGAAGATGTTATTTGTGTTATGTGTGCCAATGGAGTAACTTGCTTTTGTGTGTTAGCCTGTTTTAGTAAAACTATCTTACGATTTAAGCTTTGAATTTCAATACATAAATCTTCAGCAGAAACTAAAACTTCTCCTTCCTTAAAAGCATAACTACATTCTTTTTAGGAAGTGGAGGTAATTTATCACACAATTCGAACATTTGTTTTAAAGATTTGCATCTAAGTTCTAATTCTATATTTTCCTTTCTAAGTTTATCAACTAGATGATTCAAATCTAACACTTTAGGCTTTTCATCTATAGATTCTACCTTAGGTTCAACTTTTGGTTCTACCTGAGGTTCTACCTTCACATCTAAAGCCTTCTGACCTAGCAATACTAACTTAAATAAGACAGTAAGTTCATGTGCTAGGTCTTCATAGATTTTAGTATCAAAATAGAACATGCAAATAAGGCCGGTAAAATTGATTTCACTTTCAAAGCAGGTTGATCAAACACCTCATCTATCTTAATGATGCTAGAACTAGGTTTGTTAAACACTTCATTCTAAAGCATTAAAATATATTTCTCTAGCATGAGTGTGGGAATAAAAACCAATCTACGTTTAGGCACATGATCAACATTTTGCATATTTTGTTCATGTTCAACAAACTCTTGTAAGAAACTAGGATGTGATTTATCGAATTTAGCATTAACCTGTTCATACATTAAGTTGATTTGATAATATTTCTTAGAAGAAAGATTAGCAATCACATTATCAAAATCAGCATCAGGTGAATGCACAAAATGATATGGTAAACTAGCTTGAAAATAATCAGAATGATATAATCCTAGAATCTTCTTTGAAATATCATCCAATGTCTTGGGATCTTCATACCCAACCCCCCACTTATCACCATGAATTGTTTTCAGTCTATTCATAAATATTGTTTATTTTGAAAGTTCCATGTCAATGATAGCTTTTGATTGTTCAGTTTAATAGAGTTTTTCCTCATATCGTGCAAGTTGAGCTTTCATTTAAAGAGAATCTTTAGTGAATGGTGAAATTTCAGATTTCTTTTTAACAATGGTTTCTTCCAATTAAACAATTTTCTTATTTAACTTGGAAATCGTGGGTTCATGTTGTTCTTTAATGTCAGAAAGATCTTTTTCTAAGAATTGAACTTTCTCTGCAAGACGTTCGGATTTCAAACGATCATCCGTTCGATCAATCCTAATCGAAAGTATTGACTTTTTAAGTTCTTCCAATTCAGTGTCCATGGAACTGAGTTGGGTTCTCAATCAATTCACTTCAGATTGTGATTTGGATGATGAAGCTTTAGTCTCATTTTGTTAGATTTTATCTTTTAAAGTTCTGTTTTCAGTTTTTAAACCTTTTAGCTCTTTTGACATTGAGACTAAATTCTTCATCATGTCATTTTGTACTTTGATAAAATTAGGTGAGATTTCAGTTAATTGTACCTCATCATCATTAGATGTTGATTCAGAATTCTCCTTTGCTTCCTTAGCTTTGATAAGCTTGGTCACCTTGCAGACATTAGCATGTTCCTTCTCGAATTCTGAATCACCTGTCCAATTGAACGAAGTATCATCAACCAGTTTCAGCTCTCCCCCAGTTTCCATAACCTTTGCCATCAACATTTTCTTCTTATAGTAAGCTGCATCCTTCTTCTTTGGCATTTTGCAATCATGAGAGAAATGACAAGCTTTGCCACAATTGAAACAGGTGGAATCTTCCTTCTTGGAGTCATCAGATTGTTGTGGTTGAGGTTTCTTGTAATATGAGGAAGACGATGAATTCTTGCATTGGTTGTTTGATTTGCCTTTGAATTTGTACTTGTTCAAAGCTTTGGTGAACGTTGCTGCCATCTTGACTATCTCAGGATGAGAATCATCAACATCCAAAAGATCAATTTCTTCAGAATCAGGTGACTCTTCAACAAGCACTTTCTTTGATGAGCTTTTGGAAGTGGTGTAGGGTTTGCTTTTCTTCTTAGCAATGAGAGCAAGTGGATCACCAGGAGAAAACTCTTTCCTTTCAGCTTGAAGGGTAAATACAGCTGGTTGATAATAAATAAAAACCCCAACAAGCTCTTGAATATTAAGCTTATCAATCTCCTTGATAGGATGAATGATAGTTCCATAAGGAATCCAATCAGAATTGAGCTTTTTGAGAAACTTCATGTTAACCTCAGCATTCACCTTTATAATGTTTCACTTTTTCAACTCATTCAGAACACTATTGAAACGTCTGTAGGTATCCTTGAGTAGTTCATCGGGTTCCTGCTTGAAATCTTCAAAAAGTCCTAGGGCCTTATTTAGCTTAGTAACATTGGTCATGTCATATCCTTCTTGTTATCTCCTGATCTCATCCCATATGTCCTTAGCAGATGTGTTGCTATCAACATTCTCAAACAGTTCATATGGAATAGCTTGCATGATGATATTCTGGGCTTCCATATCACCCTGAGCACGCTCACGTCTCTCACCCGTAAGTTCATAGATTGGAATTGGTAAACCGATTTCTGGATGAAATTCAACAATTGGTCCATCTCTTAAAGAAGTCCAAATGTATTTTGCCTTCTCACCCTTGTAGTCTATATACTGAGTGATACGATGCAGCCATTGGTAAACCTTGCCATCAAACAAGACAGGAGGTCTAGTATCTGATCCGATAATCAAAGTATCTTGAGTAGACATTTTGATAAATACTAATGTAGATTCGGTAAGAATTCGGTATGCATTTGGTAGATCTCAAAAAATAAGATTCAGTATCAAAAATCTAATAAAGTGTCAGATTCAGTTTTGGTACTGTAGCAAACTGGCATTCGGTATCTAGTTAGGTACTGTAGCAGATTCGATTTCAGTATCTAACTCGCTATATCAGATTCTGTATCAGAAACTGATAAAAGTAACAAGTATCTCACACAGATTCGGTAAATACAGAAACTTGAACCCTTAGAGCACTTAAACCCCAAAATATATCAAGTATATTTGAGATTCTGGTTCGGTATCTGGCTCGGTAACCAGATTCTTTAAAATTTGAACACAAATGAATCCAATTTAATGCTAAACACTTTGAATCAAACTCGGTAACCTTACTACACAAGTAAACAAGTTAGTAACAGATAACATATCAAGTATACCGAATGTCAACTGTAGCAGTTGATAAACTGAGTCTAAGTATGAAAACTTAGAAAACGATCGAATCCCTGCTCAAACCACTCGAACTAGCTGCGTTTGATTAAACCGAATGTGATTGAATCACAAACATACCACATTCTACAACACTTAAAGTGAATTTCTAACTTGAAGCATACTCAGTATGGCAGTTAATATACTGAATGAAGATCAAATCACCAAAAATTGATGAATTGATGAAATTAAACCATCAAATTATTGTAAAATCATCTCACAAACTTAACTGAATCCACAAACCTTCACTTAAACATAGAATCAAGCTTGAATTGATCAAAATATAGAGTTTTAGCCACGAACTCTAAAAATTAGCTTGATTCTCCATATTTGTTGTTGTAAAGCTGTAATGATGATCGAAACACCTTCCAAAAAACCTAATTAACCATCGATGAACTTCTCACACTAATTTGAACGTCATATTATCACTTTCAATCATATCGAATTGTAAGACCCAAATATTTATGGTACATAATGTATTGATGGTGTACGATGCGTGTATGAGGTGTACGAAGCATGTACGTGTCACTTGCTCGAACGTCGAAGGAAACTGGACGTTGTCTGAAGTAACAAGGTGTGTGCGTATCTTTTCAACCCCAAATAAATTTTGTGTTGATGTTTCAAAGCCTTACCATTGGAAAGAAAATCATATTACGTTTCCAACGATATTTGATTCATCGAAAACTGAGCTACGGTCAAAAAGTTATGGCCAAAACAAGTTTCTAAAAACTGACCTGCAGTTTGGAGCGGCGCTCCACCATTTGGCGCGGCGCGCCGATTGCTGCTGATGCAATTTTCAGCCTTTTTAAAAGGTTCAAATGAGGGGTACTTTGGTCTTTTCATTTAGGGTCGGTTTAGGGTCACCAAAACTGATCTAGAACTCCATTGGAGCTCATTTCTCACCCACACAAACACTCTCATCCATATCTAGAGAGAGAGAGGAAGAGTTCTAGAGTGAGAGAGCTTGAATTGGAGAAGAAGGAGTTGGATTCTCACCAAAGCTCGGGTTTTAAAGTTCTTCATCTCGCTCCTAGCAATGTTTTGGCAGTATTGGTAAGTTCTAACTCCGAATTTCATTTGTTAGATTTGATATTCAAGTTAGGGTTTGAGATTGTTAGTTGTAAAACCCATTTGGTTGATGAAGAGGGCTTATGGAAACTTGCTATTTTGATATTTGGTGGGTTTTGGGTTGGTTAATGATTTAACCATGTTTAAGACTTGTAAATGGTGTATAATCACTAGTGTTAGTGATTATTGGTGTTTTGGAAACCATTAGGGTTCATATGGTTGACTAATTTTGACTAGAGTCAAAATTAGGGTTTGTTGATGATTATGACTCAATTGCCGATTTAATAAGGTTTATAAACTTAAAATGGATTAAGTTGAAGCATAGAACCGAGTTAAATATGTTTTGGTGTCAAAACTTGCTAATGGCGTGATATTGACTTCTTATGGGTCAAATTAGGGTTTAAGTGTCATTTTGGGCAAGATAGGTGTTTAACACCTATGATTGGGTTTGATTGGCATATTAGGACCATTCTCACTTGTGTTAGTGATTATTGGTTAGTTTGGGCGCGGTTTGTGCTTGAAAGTGCAAATGGGTCGAAATTGCACTTATTGGTGTTTTGGGCATAAGCTAGAGTGTTTAGCTTCTTTGTTTGTGAATTACTTAGGTAAATTGCATTTGGATGATTAGGAGCTCAAGCGGGATTGCTTTTCAAGTAATCAAGGTGAGTGGAATATTTATACGCTTATGTATATAATTTGGTTGCTTGTGTGCGATGTGGTAAGTGACATCCGTTAGGATTCACTTTTCGTTGACCACATTTGAGTTGGGAAAAATATATTGAGTGATATCCGTGTGGATAGCTCTTCGTTGGCTATAATCGTTTTGTGTATGTGGCGAGTGATAAACGTATGACTTATCACTCTTTGTCGGCCACGTGTGTTTATTTATATGGTGTTTGGAATGTGGTGAGTTATACCCGAAAGGAATGACTCTTTGTTGACCACGATTGGAGGTGAGCATGTGACGAGTGATTAATGTTTGACCTATCACTCTTCGTCGGTCACATGTGTGTGTTGGGCATGTAGCGAGTGATTAACGTTTGACCTATCACTCTTCGTCGGCTACATGTGTATGTTTAGATATGTGGTGAGTGATTAATGTTTGACCTATCACTCTTCGTCGGCCGCATATGTGTGTTGGGGTAAGTGGTGAGTGTATCCGTTTGGGGATCCGCTCTTCGTTGGCCACTTATCGTGGGATGGTAAGCGGTTTCGCTTTTCGTCGGCCATCCTTGTGATTGAGGTAAGTGTTAACGTTTCGGTTGCACTTTTCGTTGGCCTCATGGTGCGTAGTGGTGAGTAGTTAACGACTTTGACCTACTACTCTTCGTCGGCCACATACGCGTGCGATGGGTGGTGAGTAGTTAACGATTTTGACCTACTACTCTTCGTCGGCCACCATCGAGTCGAATGTCGACATTGGGTATATTGGGATGTGTAATTTTTTAGCATTGTACGTATTTGTATTTGGTGTTGAGATCTCTATGCTAATGATGTTGACTTGTTGTACGTACGATTATTCGTTTATTCGATATTTCCGTTTGCTAATGTTATTGTGTTGTTGTGTAGGTGTATGCAAGTAATTGGATTATGTATGTATGCGTATAAGTATTGCATTCACTAAGCATTAGCTTACCCTCTCGTTGTTTACATTTTTAGGTTCGGAGGCGGACGTGGCAAGGGTATGCTCGGGATTTAGATGATTTCCCTTTTTGGTTGCTTGCTTGGATTACTTGTGGATTCGGCCTAGGATTTGGGTAGTTTATCCCCAAACATCATGCTCGTAGTTTGTTTGGAAATTAAACTAATGTGGTCGAAACTCAAACTTTCGTATGAAACTCGTAAAACGGCCGATGTGGGCCCCACTTTGTAAAACTTATTTTATGTTTGAATCGTGTTAGTTATACATATTTGAAGATGTGGGTAAAAGCGTTTCATCTAAATATGTCGGGAAGTGGCCAATCTTTTTCACGTTTAAAGACTTTTGGACAGACCAGTTTGGCGCGCCGAGCGACCATATGGCCCGCCGCGCCATTTGCTGAACAAACAAAAATTTTTATTTTTGCATATTTCGGTTGCATAAGGGTTGGGTTGTTACACGAATGTGATTTAATCTAACCGAGTTTGTTCAGATTTGTAATCTTCAATCTCTGGATCGATATAGTGATGTAATTTCACTCCCTGAATGCTCTAATACCAAATGATATGTCAGATCATAGTGAGAATTGAAGATATGATTGTTAGAATGAGACTCGGTAAGGTAAAGAATAGATTCGGTATTAGAGAGTTTTAGTAAGTTTACATTCCACAGTTTCTTAAACTCAGTTACAATGTAATGGCTATCTAATTAGGACTACTAAGGTTCTTTATATAGCCCTATTCTAAGGAACCATCTAATAAGCATGTTTCACATTAACACTATACACATTTTGGGGTCCTAACAGTGTTGAGTGAACACAATCACAAACGGAAAGAGTCCGTCAGTCAAGTTGGAAAAATGTTTGGGTAAACTAACAACCTTATCACCATAGTACAGAGATCGTATTATTGTAATCATTACACTGCATTACAGTGTTAAGCTTATAGTCAAATAGACAAGAACCTTAAGATACCCACAAAATATAGTATGACTAATCCTAAGGCAACAATCAAACAAGAACATGCAATAGGCCTGAGTTATATAGTTGAGGCACTACATAAGTCATAACAAGTCCTAAGATGTCTCCTTGGAACATTTATTAGGTATACTAGGTCATTCATGTCTCAGTTCCTAAATTCCGTATCCTAAAAGCGCATTTGATGCCTCTCGGGAACACTGGCCATACCGAGTTCATAGATGCTTTAGGTATGATATAACCAAGGGTCTTAGTAATATGAAGTAGTTAGGTTCATATGGTGGACAAGTCCTGGTCACAACTTAGGTTGTTCAATCCTCAAGATTCTAGCATATAAACCTATCGGGGTTACAGATTCAGCATAATAGTAACTGTACTATATTAACATAATTACGCTATCCTAAACTGTCATACCCCATCCTAATCCATCTGGACGAAGTCACCAACATCTGGTCCCATTGCGATGATCGACTCCAAGTAATATCTTTAAAATGAGCAAATGCACAGCGGAAGATTTCTTTCATACCTGAGAATAAACATGCTTTCAAGTGTCAACCAAAAGGTTGGTGAGTTCATAGGTTTATCATAAAACAATAAAATTCATCATTTTGATAGACCACAAGATTTAAATGCTGCATGGTACAAATGGGCCCGAATCCTATACCCACCTGTAATGTACATGCGATATCTTTTAAATACAGTACACCTTTCTCGTGTACGAAATCATCTTTCATAAATCTTAGTAACTGTACACATATCTTTTGCACAAAAATAACATACACATAACCTGTGTATAAAATCATTCTCTCGATACATAACATTCACTTTTCATTGCTTTCATATCTTGGCTTGGTAACCGATCTTAACATATAATGATCATAATAATATCCCCAAAACAGAAAATCTCGTCTGTATAATAATCATATAAACTTCGAAGTACTAAACACCACGCCCACTAGCCCTTCCGTCTAGTGAACATTCTGGGTGGGGGTGTTAAACCCGGTAGCTACCTTTAGGATTCGCGTCAATTAGGCGTGTACTAATTCTCAAAATTAGTGATGTTCCCTAATTCTTAGGTTACCAAGCAATAATAATCAGAGGAAAAATATTCATATCAATTGTGGCAATTATCACGTCCACATAATTCAATGGTGGCAATTATCACCTCCACATAATTCATTCGAGGAATGTTTTGCTTGTGTCTATCTCGTCAAACATTTATAAAAGCATTTCATGTATTCGCAGTTCAAAATGTATTTCAAAAGAATTTAATAAAGCAGTTGTAAAAGTAGCGCAAGTATTCTCAGTCCCAAAAAATAAAGAGTAAAAGGGAATCAAATGAACTCACCATACTGTATTTTGTAGTAAAAATACATACGACGACATTGAACAAGTGTGGTTTGGCCTCGGATTCACGAACCTATATTAATTGCATTTCTATTAAAATATATGATGGTAATATCATAATTTCATTTATTACTGTATATTATTTATATATATTTTATAGTTTTACAAGATTTGTACTAGATTTTATTTAAAAACATATACTTTATGTTATATCTTAAATTATATATTTTATGTATTTACCTTGTATATATATATTTAAAGTGATTAATATAGTTATACAAATATCTATATATATTTAGGATTATATAAAAAATATATCTAATTTGTTGTAGGTAAGTTTTTATATAAGTAATGTTAATATGATTTATATATAGTTATATGGAATATTAATAATAATACTACTACTTATGATAATAATAATAATAATAATAATAATAATAATAATAATAATAATAATAATAATAATAATAATAATAATAATAATAATAATAATAATAATAATAATAATAATAATAATAATAATAATAATATTAATAATATTAATATTAATAATATTAATAAATAAATGAATAGATAAGTAACTACATCAAAGGAGTAGCCCTAAAAAAATGCTCAAGTCCGGGTTTGAACCCGCGACGTCCTGCTAACCCAATAACATCCTTAACCATTCTTTCTGTCTTACTTTTCTGATTTTACATGTATCCTAATTATTTTCAATCCACTTTAATTCAGTTTCAATTTCATTTTTAAACTTAAAACCTAATTGTCCTAACTACTATCTTATACCGAATCATCAAACATCATGCATCATAATCATCATCATCATCATCATCATCATCCTTGTGTCATCATCATTATATTACTTATCATCGTGCATCATCTCCTAATCACGTTATCATAATTCATTCATCATCATCTTCATGAAACCACATCTCATCGTCATCCTTCCTCTTCTTTAACAATAAACATCATCATCTTAACTATCTCATAATCGAAATCATTATAATCTTATCATTCATGTTTATCATCTCATCTCACTTGTATTATTATCGAAATTTTAACATTATAATTTCAAAGTTTTGTTGTTGGGTGTCAATGGCCAACGAAAACAGCCCAACATAAACAGATAATGGTTGGCCCAACAAAACAAATCTTATACGGCCATATCCCAATCTAAGTTTATTCGACACCAGCTAAACAGATTCAGTTCTCGTTTCTATCTCTCTAATAATTACTTATTGATCTTGTACCCCAGCTGTTTCCCATGATATATCCATATCTATACCTACTCCTTATATATATATATTTTATATGACCCAATCTCTTTCAAATAAAATATATTCGATCACCTTTTTTTTTTATCTTCTTTCAATTCAGATTTAATGAACTTCATAAACAGGTTCGAATGATAATGTTTATATGGGTTTAGTTGTAAAAAGAAATAGAAAACGAGTAGTAGCATCAACCGGTGCATTCATTCTGTAAATACACGGAACACGTTAAGCTTACCCGAAACACGTAATTATCTGGTCATTATTATTGTTACAGGTAGCTGATCAATAAGTGGGTGTTCAAAGTTAGGGTTTGTGGTGGTTCAAAACAGAAGCCAGTAGTAGCAGCAGCGACAATAAACAGTATAATCATCATTCTTGTTTCTATCGTGTTCACCATCTTCACCATCATTTTTTCATCGTCTCCATCATCTCTTCGTGCTTAGAAACCGTAACAATGTACCATCATCATTTTCATTCAATGATGTCACCATCTTCGATTGTCACTTTGGGTGGTGTTTATTCGAAGGAATGGAAAACAGAAATAAATAGTTGCAGTAGTAAATGGTATGATTGTGGTGGTAGTTTAGTCGTGGTGATGATGGTTGAAATAGTGGTGGTGATGATTCTTACGTCAACTGAGACCCAAAATAGAATTAGGAGAGAGATGGTGAGAGATAGATAGATGAGAGAGATAGGTGGTGATCGTTATTTCGATTTACTATAGAAACCTTAATAGTTCGATGATGGATGGTGGTTTCGGTGGTGGTAGACGATTGTAAACAGTAGTAAGAAACCTTTTATGATAAATTAGGTTTGTTGAAGGTGGTGTTCAAATAATGAGTCGAGTAGAAAAAAAATATAGAAATATAAGGTGTTTTGATGATTTATGGTATGAGCTGCAAAACGAACAAAAAAACGATACATAAAAGTGGATTCGAGTGATGGTTGGTGACGGCTTGTGGTGATAGTTTTGGGATTTAATTAGAAACAGAAAATGAAACTTAACTAAGATGATGGTGGTGATCATGGTAGAAGAAAGAGAGAGAAAAGAGATAAGGAGATGGAGGTTTTGGTCAGGAAACAGAAACATTAGTGAGTACTAGCTATAAGTTCAAAATGGGTGTGGTGGTTTCTGACTGTGATAGCAAAAGAAGCTCCAGTAGGTGGTTTTGCAGGTGGGTGTTGGAGGATGGTGGATGGTGAAGTTGTGTTCTTCCCTTCTCGTAGTACAAGTATATGAATGCTTATATAGACTTTAGAATATATAATTTAATTTAATTAATCATAATATATTATAAATAATTTAAGCATGTGGGAGAAAACAGTAAACACTAGCGGCCTCAATTTTGTTGTAATGTGCCAACACTTTATCACACACTATTATATCGTACTCCGTTGTTAATCATTGGAGGATAAAAGTCTCCAGAAAAATCCCATATTTTTAAATTAACTTTATTTATTTATTTTGGTCATTATGTTATAAAATTTGATCATAAATTTAATAAATAAAAATTACATCAACTGTCCCTCTCATTTATGGGTGAAATATAAAAAAGTGTTAAAACTTAACAAATAGTTCCTAAATACATTTTAATAAGCCTAAAATTTATAGAACTCATTTTCGGATCACCTTTTATTTTAAAATAATATAAGTTCGAATTAAACTTCTCTAAATAATAATCGAAACGTCCAACGAGTATTACAATCATTAAATATTTATTTTTAATATACTTTTATTTATATATATAGATATGTTTTAAATAATAATTATTATATTTTGTTTTATTTTACATAGATAAATTATGGGTAACAACAACATACACTATTTAAAATTATATTTCTAATTATTATTTATATATATATAAACATATCAAGTTACAATTAATTGTTCGTGAATCGTCAGAACTGGTCGAAGGTCAAATGATTTCATGGAACAGTTCAAAAATTTTGAGACTCGATTTAATAGACGTTGCTTATCGTGTCGAAACTATATAAAGATTAAGTTTAAATTTGGTCGGAAATTCCCGGGTCGTCACATTACCTTACCGTTAAAGAAATTTCGTCCCGAAATTTGATCGAGGTCGTCATGGCTAACAATAAAAATGTTTTCGTGACGATTATGAGTTGATAAATAGAGTTTTATCAACATTGAGTAATATTGATAAAATAATTTGATTACACGATGCGTACAAATGATGCTATCACAAAAGATTGAGATAGAGATTTAACTTTTGACGTAGTCATGGTGGGTTTGCGGAATTCAAGGAAATTAGAGATAATCTTCGTAATAAGATATGGTTCTTCGGTAATTTAGGAATTTAAGATCCTTTTTGACTAAATGCGAAAATCTGTTTTAATTGTTCTGTCGAATATTTCACTATAAATCCGCCCTCACCATTTTCTTTATATTTTGTAGTTTCATACTTTTTTTTTCTCTTCCCGTCTTTAAGTTAAGTGAATAATGGTCCAGAATTCATAAGTATGAAGTTTTGAATGAACATGACTAATGTTCTAAGAAAGAGAATGTAATAGCACGATCTTGATTTGTTAAATTACCAGAATTCAAGAGGAGAGATAGAACTATCAAGAAATTATGTTCTTGATATGTTTATATATTAGATAGAATGTAAGAGTCGTGTAACATGACACATGATGACGTTATGTGTAACATCCCGCATTTTTCCGTTAAATTATTTTAACGCCCGTCTTTTTATTTTAATAATATCCTCAGTATCTCAATTCGTATCCTCCATTAGCTTACATTCTTAAAATATTTTCGTCATTGGATTATAACATCTCTCGTTCTCTCGAGTAATTTAAAAATATTCGTTCGGTTAATTCCCACACCCGATTACAAACTTGAGGGACTAAACTTGCCAAAGTGTTAAAGATTTGACTAGGTCAAAGGAGTCAAACACCACCTCCTCCATTCATTATTTTCATTTTCATTTTCATTTTCTTCTCATACTTTCACATTTTCTCTAAATTCTCCAAACAAAGAATTCATCATCCATTCATGATCTAGCAAGTGTTTCACAAAACAAATTACATATTTGGAATCCTCTCTTCATCCTCTTCGACTTGATACCAATTTCATCTCATTTGGGTAACTTTCTAAAATCACTAGATTTTGTGTTCTTGATGTTTTTGAATTATAAAAGTGTTAATTAGTGTCTATGGCTCGTGTATAACATGAATATATGCTTTGTTTGTTCGATTTGTTGATTTGAGTAACTAGTTTGAACACTTGAAAATGGGTTTGCTTAATCTTTGATTTTGGAAGATTAAATGTTGTTAAATTGTTAAAGTTCATGTTTTAATTGTGTTACTAGTATCACTAGCTTCGTTTTGATGCGTAGGTTGATTAAGAAAACTTCAAATACATGATTTGTGATTTTTGTGAATTTTGATTAGGGTTTGATGAACTTGAAATGAACTTTTGATACTTTGGATGCCATGAAATGTTGTTAGTAAGTGTTTAGTTGTATTGCATGAGTAATTACCTTCAAAACGGCATATCATATGTGTGGTTGGATTCCCGAATCATGTAATGCATTTCAAGAACTTGAAACTTTGAAAATGGACCTTGAATGACCACTTGGCGAGAAATCGGTTATTGTAAATGATGTTTTCACTTGATGAAAAGTAGTTAGTTGTGTTCCTTGTCAAAATACCTTTCTGATGATATAAGATACAGGTTTTGGTTGTTGGCGGGTCATAAATGGTGATTGTTTGAAGTTAGGTTTGTGCATAAAACTTAAAAACTGCCAGATTTCTCTGCACAGGTAATGGCGCGGCGCGCCATATACCCGCGCGGCGCGCCAAAGTAGGCTGTCCAACTTTGTCCATTTTTGGAAAATGTTTGCTATGCTACGTGCCTCCGATTCACATGAGACTTTTTCTAACATGCTTATACATGAATAAAACCTCAGAAAAATAGTTCGGGACCCGACCCGAACGTGTTGACTTTTTCGTTGACTTTGACCGACCAAAGTTTGACTTTTTCTCAAACTTAAACAAATGATTATGAAATCTTTCTAACATGATTCTTTACTTGTATCTTGCAGGAAACTTGACAATTTGATTCACATGCTTTATAATCGAGTCGTAACGAGTCATAGGACTAATTGAACATCTTTGACCGATCGTGTTTACCGTTATTGATATAACCCTAATTGTTTAGGTCAAGACTAGCATTCGTACTTTGCACGTTACTTATTGAAGTACCTTTTTACTCTCGCACTCTAGGTGAGATCATAGTTCCACTTTTACTCTTTTGAACTTATATTTGGGATGAGAAAACATAAACGTTTCTTTTTAACTAAGTGAACACAAGTACCGGAAAACAAACATTCTACATACGAGTTTAGAACGAAATCCTCAATTCGATTATCATTAGTTACACTTGCAGGGTGTAAGTGTAGGCGTGAACTTATGTTGTATGGCCATATGGGTTTGACAAACCCTCATCTCGGACGGTTCGCTACCGTCCACGGATGAAATATATTTTCGAGAAACAGTGTTGTTCTAGCACTATTATGATGGGGTTCAACGGACGGAATGTTAAGCCTTGATAATTGGGTGCTCGTGAATATTAACTTTTGTAATGTACTATTATTTTATCAATGTTGCAAATCTTGTGGTTCGACTTACTTTTGCTCACTTACTTTTACTCACTTACTTACTTAAACCTATGATTTCACCAACGTTTTCGTTGACAGATTTCTATCTTTTTCTTAGGTCTTTGAACGATATGTGAAACATGCTTCCGCTCATTATTTGATACTTGCATTGGATGTCGAGTATACATGCATTTCATGGAGCGTCTTTTGACTTTCTTTAAAACTGTGTCGCATAGGTTTCACATGTAACTATAAATTTGTAACGTAACTTTTGGATGAACAATTCTTGTAAACTTTGAAACAATCTTTATTTTTGAAAGGAATGCGACATATCTTTGGTCAAACGTCACGTTAAAGACCTATGACCACGCAACGGGACCTAAGTAGTCGAAACCGTCAATTGACGATTTGTTGGGGTCGCTACAAGTGGTATCAGAGCTTTGGTTGTAGGGATTTTGAGTTCATTGGTGTCAACCCCGAGTCATAGGGTACATTAGTGAATCTAGACTACAACTGGCATATAGACTTGAAGTAGGAATTACTTGACTACTTTTGCATTTATACTCGAACTCTTCTATCATATCTAACTCATATTCGATCTTGATCTTACGTTGATAAATTTTGTTGACGCGCCACCTTGACCTTATGAAGTAATGTTAAATGCACATGTGAATCAGGGTAATATAATTTCCGGGATTATATTACGGTGATTCACATGGACGTTCAGACATTATGACATAAAGAATTTAAGGCGAGTCAAAGAAAAATTTTCTCTCTATCCTTATTCCATATCACGGTGAGTATTGTTGAGAATACTAATCAACGATATTCTTGTGTCATGAAGGAACAATGGCTCACCAAGGTCAACACAATACTCCTCTCGAAACTCTAGAACAAGCTCTTCAACGAATAATAACCACCGCCGTGGGTGCGGCCGTGGCCGATCACTTTTCCAACAACAACAATCGTGGGGCCGGTAATTCAAACGAAGGTTGCTCCTACAAAAACTTCATGAAGTACAATCCTCCCACTTTCGATGGAACCGGGGGACCGGTTGCTCTCACCCGATGGTTTGATCAAACGAAATCTGTTTTTAGCATAAGCAGTTGTCGAGACCGAGATAAGGTCAAATTCTCCACCCTCACTTTCACCGGTGTTGCTCTCTCATGGTGGAACACGCATGTACAATCGGTGGGTATCGATGAAGCCCACACACTCTCTTGGACCGAATTAAGAGAAATAATGATCACCGAATACTTCCCGCGCAACGAAACTCAAAGGCTCGAACAGGGGCTAAGGTATTTAAAAACGGTCAGGAATGACCTTGAAGCTTATAATCAACGGTTTGTCGAACTAGCCTTAAGTTGCCCGAACATCATGAATCCTGAATCCCTAAGAGTTGAACTTTACATGGAAGGCCTCCCAAAGAGCATTCACCACGAGGTAGTATCATCCAAACCCACCAACCTACAAGAGGCTTTGACGATGGCCCGCCAATCTTTAAAAACGGTGAATGAAATTGAAGCGCCTACACCAACGGCTGAGGACCAACCGGGTAACAACAAAAGAAAATGGGAAGTCTCTTCGTCGAGCAACTACAACAACAACTTCACCAAGAAGTCTTTCACCTCCGACGGCAAGAAAGGTTACGTCGGGTACCTGCCTTATTGTAACAAGTGCCACAAACATCATTTTGGAGAATGTAGCAAGCCTTTTTGCAACAGATGCTACAAATATCACTTTGGTGAATGTGGCAAGCTAATTTGCTACTGATGCCAAGGAAGGGGTCATATGGCCAAACATTGTGGAAGTGCCACCCCCATCACACAAAAGGGACCCAACACACAAAAGTCGGTCACTTGCTACGCATGTGGCCAAACGGGTCATTTTAGAAATGAATGCCCAAAGAAGAAAATCAACCCTAACGCACGCGACTTCAACATTAACACCGAGGAAGCCCGAGATGACAACTAGTCACGGGTATGTTTCTTCTCGAAATTCTCATGTTTCATGTTTATTCGATTCGGATGTCGATAAATGTTTTGTATCCAAGGCTAGGAGCCTACTCTTTGCACTCCACCATTTTTTCCTAGGTACTACTTACGCCATTTAAGTGACCAACGAAAAATTTTTGTGTATCGATAAATTTTATCGAATAATATACGTTAAACTTATTGGGTGGATAATTTGATTTGTGACTTGACACCTATAGAACTAAGGAGCTCAAAACCTATTCGTTAAGGAGAAATGTTTCCCTACAATTATGTATAGATCATTGGAACTAAGTAACTTTCGGTTGAAAACCGATACCCTCTTCCTCGTATCCATGACCTCATGATTATTTACATGAATCTCGCGTATATTCCAAACCAACCTCTGTTCCGATTATCATCAATTAAGGGATCAGGGAGAAGATGTCTCCTAACCCACTTTTAAAACTCGCTACGATAGTTGTAAATTTCTTTTAGTACCTTTCGATTATTTAGGCCTCCGCCCGTATTCCTAGGCCTCCTGAACCACGTTTATAAACTTATCTAGAAAAAAATCGTTACCAAACTTATAATTGATGTTCTAAACCTATTCTAGTAAAGAAGAAAACGAACAACGTCTCCGTCTTACGCTCGAACTCTTGAGAAAAGAGCAACTGTATACCGAATTCTCCAAGTGAGAATTTTGGATAAACGAAGTCAAATTTCTAGACCATGTTGTTAGTGGTCAAGGCATTACAACACATCTCGCAATTGGAACCACACGTAATCGAGAAACCCTCACGACTTTGACTTGTACTCGTAAAATCTTAGATCTCGCCGATTATTATCACAGATTCATTTTTGACTTTTTCTCGTGTTACTCGTCCTTTAACCCCGTTAACTCCCCCAGGAAAGGACTAAACCTCTTCGTGTCTGAAATTTTAACGCGATTATTCACACCAACCTTACTAGCTAAATTCATGTAACACAATGAAATTCAAATATGGAAATATTTCTACTTGAACGCCCGAAAGGCATACTCTCTCGACTCGAAATCAAGGAAACTGAAATTCGTTATTTTTGCACGAACGATTGGAATACTTAATTATGAATCCGATCAATCTTCTCATCACCACGTACCACGTTACATAACACTGTTATTTCACTATGACCGTCTGATATTACTGGGACTCAAGATAACACACAATCCAAGGATACTTCCTTTCTCTTTGACTTATCGTCCTCATGCTCCTGATACGGACAACTACTACTCGACCCCGAACTATACAACTACGTGTTCTATCTCGTTTTCCCACCAGGTCTCAATATTTGACCACTAGATGCGCGATATGGCTACCTCAGGATGTGAGCTCATCCTATTCTAAGTTCTCATTCCACTCCTGTCCTTTCGCTTGTACTTTTGTATAAGGAAACCTTTTATATACTTTCTCAATGGAGAGAGAGACTCATCATGTATTACTAGTATTCACCACGAGGGTGAATAGCCCTGGAAAATGTTCTCTATATCCGATAAGGAACTTGTTCCAACGAATGTTTTCAAACCCTAACTAACTTGTTCAAACATATCTTAATTCTATTCCAACACGGTGTACCATTGTCGATTATCTCGGATCACAATACTCGTTTCACTTCTAGTGTTACAAGAAGCCTTAGAGACACGTTTAAACACGAGTACCACGTATCATCCACAACCAATGGACCAAACAAACGTACATTTCACATCTTGGAAAGACATGTTACAAACTTGTATTGTTGCCTTTAGTTGTCTCCTCTCACACAGCAGTTACCATTCGTGTATTAACGCCGCACTTCCGAAACCCTATATGACCGCAAATGTCATACCCCTATTCGTTGGACCAAAGCATGTGGCAAGCAAATCACCGGATCCGAACTCATTCAAGAAATAACAATTGAGATTGTACAAGTCCGAGAAGGACTCAAGACGACCCGTAGTTGCCAAAAGGGCTATACCGATATTCGACGTAAACCTCTCGAATCCCAAGTCAGTAACCGTGTAATATTTAGAACTCGCACCTTGGGAAGGTGTAATCCGTTTCGGGAATCAGGGAAAGTTAAAACCGTGATATATTAATCCTTTTGAAACCTTGGGGCGTATTGGAACCGCTCCTACCGTTTAGAACTTCCGACTCAATTAAGTTTTCGTTTACCCTACGTTCCATGCAACAAACTTAGAGACGTGTCCTACGGAACAGGAACGTGATACTCTCCTAGATAAACTTACTGTTGATGGGAAACTCCCCTTCATGGGAAACTGGTTGAAATTGTGGATCGTAAAACCAAGTCTTAATACAAACTGAGATCTCGACTGTCAAAATTTGTAGGAATGCCCAAGGACGTATCTTCACTTATTCATAGCATTGACAACACTAGGTCTCGAGTAAGAAACAACGACTATTGCTTCCAACTAAATTTCGGGACGAAATTTCTTTTAAGGTGTGGGTAATGTAACATCCCGCATTTTTCCGTTAAATTATTTTAACGCCCGTCTTTTTATTTTAATAATATCCTCAGTATCTCGATTCGTATTCTTCATTAGCTTACATTCTTAAAATATTTTCGTCATTGGATTATAACATCCCTCGTTCTCTCTTGTAATTTAAAAATATTCGTTCGGTTAATTCCCGCACCCGATTACAAACTTGAGGGACTAAACTTGCCAAAGTGTCAAAGATTTGACTAGGTCAAAGGAGACAAACACCACCTCCTCCATTCATTATTTTCATTTTCATTTTCATTTTCTTCTCATACTTTCACATTTTCTCTAAATTCTCCAAACAAAGAATTCATCATCCATTCATGATCTAGCAAGTGTTTCACAAAACAAATTACATATTTGGAATCCTCTCTTCATCCTCTTCGACTTGATACCAATTTCATCTCATTTGGGTAACTTTCTAAAATCACTAGATTTTGTGTTCTTGATGTTTTTGAATTATAAAAGTGTTAATTAGTGTCTATGGCTCGTGTATAACATGAATATATGTTTTGTTTGTTCGATTTGTTGATTTGAGTAACTAGTTTGAACACTTGAAAATGGGTTTGCTTAATCTTTGATTTTGGAAGATTAAATGTTGTTAAATTTTTAAAGTTCATGTTTTAATTGTGTTACTAGTGTCACTAGCTTCGTTTTGATGCGTAGGTTGATTAAGAAAACTTCAAATACATGATTTGTGATTTTTGTGAATTTTGATTGGGGTTTGATGAACTTGAAATGAACTTTTGATACTTTGGATGCCATGAAATATTGTTAGTAAGTGTTTAGGTGTATTGCATGAGTAATCACCTTCGAAACGGCATATCATATGTGTGGATTGGATTCCCGAATCATGTAATGCATTTCAAGAACTTGAAACTTTGAAAATGGACCTTGAATAACCACTTGGCGAGAAATCGGTTATTGTAAATGATATTTTCGCTTGATGAAAAGTAGTTAGTTGTGTTCCTTGTCAAAATACCTTTCCGATGATATAAGATACAGGTTTTGGTTGTTTGCGGGTCATAAATGGTGATTGTTTGAAGTTAGGTTCGTGCATAAAACTTAAAAACTACCAGATTTCTCTGCATAGGTAATGGCGCGGCGCGACATATACCCGCGCGGCGCGCCAAAGTAGGCTGTCCAACTTTGTCCATTTTTGGAAAATGTTTGCTATGCTATGCGCCTCCGATTCACATGAGACTTGTTCTAACATGCTTATACATTAATAAAACCTCAGAAAAATAGTTCGGGACCCGACCCGAACGTGTTGACTTTTTCGTTGACTTTGACCGACCAAAGTTTGACTTTTTGTCAAACATAAACAAATGATTATGCAATCTTTCTAACATGATTCTTTACTTGTATCTTGCATGAAACTTGACAATTTGATTCACATGCTTTATAATCGAGTCGTAGCGAGCCATAGGACTAATTGAACATCTTTGACCGATCGTGTTTACCGTTATTGATACAACCCTAATTGTTTAGGTCAAAACTAGCGTTTGTACTTTGCACGTTACTTGTTGAAGTACCTTTTTACTCTCGCACTCCATGTGAGATCATAGTCCCACTTTTACTCTTTTGAACTTATATTTGGGATGAGAAAATATAAACGTTTCTTTTTAACTAAGTGAACACAAGTACCGGAAAACAAACATTCTACATACGAGTTTAGAACGAAATCCTCAATTCGACTATCATTAGTTACACTTGTAGGGTGTAAGTGTAGGCGTGAACTTATGTTGTATGGCCATATGGGTTTGACAAACCCTCATCTCGGACGGTTCGCTACCGTCCACAGATGAAATATATTTTCTAGAAACAGTGTTGTTCTAACACTATTATGATGGGGTTCAACGGACGGAATCTTATGCCTTGATAATTGGGTGCTCGTGAATATTAAATTTTAGAATGTACTATTATTTTATCAATGTTTCAAATCTTGTGGTTCGACTTACTTTTGCTCACTTACTTTTACTCACTTACTTACTTAAACCTATGATTTCACCAACGTTTTCGTTGACAGATTTCTATGTTTTTCTCAGGTCTTTGAACGATATGTGAAACATGCTTCCGCTCATTATTTGATACTTGCATTGGATGTCGAGTATACATGCATTTCATGGAGCGTCTTTTGACTTTCTTTAAAACTGTGTCGCATAGGTTTCACATGTAACTATAAATTTGTAACGTAACTTTTGGATGAACAATTCTTATAAACTTTGAAACAATCTTTATTTTTGAAAGGAATGCGACATATCTTTGGTCAAACGTCACGTTAAAGACCTATGACCACGCAACGGGACCTAAGTAGTCGACGCCGTCAATTGACGATTTGTTAGGGCCGCTACATTATGGCCTGTGAATCATCACGTTCCATTAGAAACTCAGCAAGACTTACTGTAATATAATCACGTTGATCAAGTGTCATTATATTATACTTACTCATGTTTCAGTTCCCAACATTACTTCAATAACATTCATATTTTAAATTCGAAGGTTTACAGAATATAGAAACTAAAACAGTTTCCTTTTATGATATAACACAGATAGCGCAAAGAGATAATTAATATCGGATGAAAATATTTATGAAGATATCTTCAGAAATATTGAGGATATTTATAATGAAAGATATGATAATATCTTATAGTTCTACAATCAAAATGTGATGAAGAAATTCATTCACTATGATTTAGAGCGATTAAGGAGCAAGGTATTCCCTAAAGATTTCATCAGAATCAGAATCATCATGATTCTTTGAAGGCAAGTTTAGACTTTGTGATTTATCCATAGCCTCCTTCATGGTTTGCTCAATTCGTTTTTCAGTATCAAAACTTTTAAGCTTTTTTTTTTCAACACTCCATTCTTTATCATCAAACTTTTGACTGTTAAGGCAGTCTTCAGTTTTCGCTGCTTCATCATCTTTTTCAGAATTCAGAGATCTGATTCATAAGCTAGAGTGCTTTTCAGGAATTCAGAGATTCCGAATTGAAATTCATCAGTCCATAAGATATACGTTATATATAGATGTATAACTATTGACGTAGGAACGCTGTAAAATTCGAGAATTAAGGATTAATGCTTCTCGGTATTTGGTATGACAACTATCATTACAAGATGCAGATGAGTAGGTGATAGGGTTTTAATGAATATATTAACTTATCAGAAAGTCAAAGATCAATGAAGTTGCTGGTAAGTTTACTGCTAATGTGGTGGAATATAAACGGTTCTTCGGTAACGATGATGAAGAGGTAATCTTTATAATAAGGTTTATTCAAATGAAAATTTGAAGCTGGTTTGCTGGAGCTGTGACAAAATTGGCTAATTTGAATAAGAATTGCAATGTTATTTTCGGTAATAACAATGTTAAAGGAGCTTGTACAGATACGTGTTAAATGTTTACTCAGGCTCCGAGTGTTTTTAGGTGCATAACTATATGCATCAATCTTTTCTTCCGTGGATGAAGTGCGGTTGGTTCATCCTCTCGATTGAGGTGTTGTCAATAATCATGAAAGGTTTGAACACAGATTGTAATTGTCAAGATACAAATGAGGTTTAAGATGAAATCAAGTGGCAAACTTGAAGAAATATTTAGTTTCATATGTTTTAATCAATATTATAATTCATTTTGATTGTCCAATGTTATTAGTCCACAGTCGATATTCCACAGTTTACAGTCCGATAATTCATATAGAGTTTAAAATATAATATTCGAATTAATTAATATGTATCGTGACCCGTGTACATGTCTCAGACTCGATCACAACTCAAAGTATATATATTATTTTAGAATCAACCTTAACCCAGTATAGCTAACTCAGTCATTACTGCATATGGAGTGTCTATGGTGATTCCAAATAATATATATAGATGCGTCGATATGATATGTCAAAACCTTGTATACGTGTCCCGATATTTAAAATGCGTAAAATAAATAACAGAATTTAAATAACGATAAATAAAATTGCGATAAATAAAATACGATAAATAAAATGTAATCTGTCAGCTAGGAACAGTTAGCTAGGATTTTGTTAGCGTGGATTCTTAACAAAATTTCTCATAGTTAATTTGTTTGTTTCTAACAAATTTTATTTTGTCCAATGTTTTCTTCATTATGCCACTTGTTGAATTCTGATAGGTCAAAATCCAAATATGAAATTGAATGAAAATGGTTATTCTATGATGAACGGATTCGTACTTCTGTGGTTGTAAGTAGGGTAGTAAATGACTATTGAATCAGATTCGAAGAATGTACAGTATAACTTATTAAAGTGAAATCTAAATATTCCTCGGGTATTACCTACCCGTTAAAATATTTTCACCATTACTAGTTTGTACAAAAGAATTTTTAATTACAATCTTTATGAAAACATATATACATATATATTTTCTTCAGATGTAATCATGGATTTAATGAGTTAATATGATATTAAGCTCATCTGATTTACGGCTAGAACTAGAGTACATAATCTCTAAAACATTTAGAGATTACATATTCATCATGTCGTACGAAGATAAATGTTGTAGAATGTCATATAGAACGATGATTATGCTCGAGGTACAGATTGTGATGTTGAGGCGTGTGTTGTTGTGGTTTGTGTTATTGCTGGTGGTACTGTTGATGTCGTTGATGTTGCTGAAGCTGGTACGTTTTGCACCTTATTTTCCAAGGTTACAAATCAGGCGCCAAGCTCATTGACTTTATTACTCCGGGATGATTGTCGGTAGGAGCGAGCGAATGAATAAGGTTTAGAATCTGACTTGTGATATTGTCGTGGCGGGATACTCTGGAAATGAGAGAGAAAATGGTATTACGAATAGGTTAGCAGGTAAGTGCTTCAGGTTCTTCGCCAATAGGTGATTTCGGTTGATGGAAAGGATCACCTTCTTCTTGTCTCCATTGATTAAGTCGACTACGAACCCATCAGATGAATTGGGGATGGCTGATTGGTTAATTCATTCTGATGACGTTGCTTTCGGAGCTTAGGTGAACATCCGTGTCAAAATAGCTGTCGGGTTCTGAAGAACTTGAACTAGTGACGAGTTCCATTTCGTACTATTGAGTAAAGGATTTTTCGATATGAAATGATTTCCGGCTATCAGATGTTATTCTAATTACATAGAATATCTATATATATGGAACAAAAGATTTCGTAGATTGCGGAGGAATATACTAGGAAAAGTTTATAGTAACAGATACGCTAAAATATAAATTAGCAGATACGCTAAGATATGAATTTTGTCTATACACTATTCATGCAATCAATGCAGTAAGATGTGTCTAGACTAAGAATGATAAGCAAGTGATTCCCTAAGAATGATAAGCAGGTAATTTTCGACACGAAATGATAAGCAAAATTTTTTACATGCAGACACGGTCGAAGTCCAGACTCACTAATGCATCTAATCAACTATCAGTTAGACACACTAATGCAAGACCTGGTTCACTAAGACCACTGCTCTGATACCACATGTCATACCCCGTCCTAATCCATCTGGACGAAGTCACCAACATCTGGTCCCATTGCGATGATCGAATCCAAGTAATGTCTTTAAAATGAGCAAATGCACAGCGGAAGATTTCTTTCATACCTTAGAATAAACATGCTTTCAAGTGTCAACCAAAAAGTTGGTGAGTTCATAGGTTTATCATAAAACAATAAAATTCATCATTTTGATAGACCACAAGATTTAAATGCTGCATGGTACAAATGGGCCCGAATCCTATACCCACCTCTAATGTACATGCGATATCTTTTAAATACAGTACACCTTTCTCGTGTACGAAATCATCTTTCATAAATCTTAGTAACCGTACACATATCTTGTGCACAAAAATAACATACACATAACCTATGTATAAAATCATTCTCTCGATACATAACATTCACTTTTCATTGCTTTCATAGCTTGGCTTGGTAACCGGCCTTAACATATAATGCGCATAATAATATCCCCAAAACAGAACATCTCGTCTTTATAATAATCATATAAACTTTGAAGTACTAAACACCACGCCCACTAGCCCTTCCGTCTAGTGAACATTCTGGGTGGGGGTGTTAAACCCGGTAGCTACCTTTAGGATTCGCGTCAATTAGGCGTACACTAATTCTCAAAATTAGTGATGTTACCTAATTCTTAGGTTACCAAGCAATAATAATCAGAGGAAAAATATTCATATCAATTGTGGCCATTATCACGTCCACATAATTCAATAGTGGCAATTATCACGTCCACATAATTCATTTGGGGAATGTTTTGCTTGTGTCTATCTCGTCAAACATTTATATAAGCATTTTATGTATTCGCAGTTCAAAATGTATTTCAAAAGCATTTAATAAAGCAGTTGTAAAAGTAGCGCATGTATTCTCAGTCCCAAAAAAATAAAGTGTAAAAGGGAATCAAATGAACTCACCATACTGTATTTTGTAGTAAAAATACATATGACGACATTGAACAAGTGTGGTTTGGCCTCGGATTCACGAACCTATATTAATTGCATTTCTATTAAAATATATAATGGTAATATCATAATTTCATTTATTACTGTATATTATTTATATATATTTTATAGTTATACAAGATTTATACTAGATTTTATTTAAAAGGGTTAAAGCCAAAAATAGGCTACAAACTTACACAAATGTACCGATGTCGCCCACAAACTCATTTCCGTCCTACTGTCGCCTACAAATTTTCAAAAAGTGTTCCAATGTAAACAAAAACTTTCAAAAAGTGTACCAATGTAAACAAAAATGACTTGCTACCGCCTAAACCGGTCAAAATTGACACGTGACATTCGTGGATTGGATCTTAATTCTTAAAAAAAAAAAATTCAGGTCAAAATTAGTATGTAACAGGTCAAAACGCCAAAATGTTGGTATTAGCACATTTTTTCAAAGTTTGTAGGCGACAGTAGGACGGAAATGAGTTTGTGGGCGACATCGGTACATTTGTGTAAGATTATAGCCTATTTTTGGCTTTAACCCTATTTAAAAACATATACTTTATGTTATATCTTAAATTATATATTTTATGTATTTATCTTGTATATATATATTTAAAGTGATTGATATAGTTATACAAATATCTATATATATTTAGGATTATATAAAAAATATATCTAATTTGTTGTAGGTAAGTTTTTATATAAGTAATGTTAATATGATTTATATATAGTTATATGGAATATTAATAATAATACTAATACTTATGATGGTAATAATAATAATAATAATAATAATAATAATAATAATAATAATAATAATAATAATAATAATGATAATAATAATAATAATAATAATAATAATAATAATAATAATAATAATAATAATAATAATAATAATAATAATAATAATAATAATAATAATAATAATAATAATAATAATAATAATAATAATAATAATAATAATAAATGCTCAAGTCCGGGTTTGAACCCGCGATGTCCCGTTAACCCAATAACATCCTTAACCATTCTTTCTGTCTTACTTTTCTGATTTTACATGTATCCTAATTATTTTCAACCCAGTTTAATTCAGTTTCAATTTCCTTTTGAAACTTAAAACCTAATTGTCCTAACTACTATCTTATACCGAATCATCAAACATCATGCATCATAATCATCATCATCATCCTTGTGTCATCATCATTATATTATTATCATCATGCATCATCTCCTAATCACGTTATCATAATTCATTCATCATCGTCTTCATGAAACCACATCTCATCGTCATCCTTCCTCTTCATTAACAATAAACATCATCATCTTAACTATCTCATAATCGAAATCATTATAATCGTATCATTCATGTTTATCATCTCATCTCACTTGTATTATTATCAAAATTTTAACATTATAATTTCAAAGTTTTGTTGTTAGGTGTCAATGGCCAACGAAAATAGCCCAACATAAACAGATAATGGTTTGCCCAACAAAACAAATCGTATACGGCCCTATCCCAATCTCAGTTTATTCGGCACCAGCTAAACAGATTCGGTTCTCGTTTCTATATCTCTAATAATTACTTATTGATCTTGTACCCCAGCTGTTTCCCATGATATATCCATATCTATACCTACTCCTTATATATATATATATATATATATATATTTTATATGACCCAATCTCTTTCAAATAAAATATATTCAATCACCTTTTTTTTTATCTTCTTTCAATTCAGATTTAATGAACATCATAAACAGGTTCGAATGATAATGTTTATATGGGTTCAGTTGTAAAAAGAAACAGAAAACGAGTAGTAGCATCAACCGGTGCATTCATTCTGATAATACACGGAACACGTTGAGCTTACCCGAAACACGTAATTATTTGGCCATTATTATTGTTGCAGGTAGCTGATCAATAAGTGGGTGTTCAAAGTTGGGGTTTGTGGTGGTTCGAAACAGAAGCCAGTCGTAGCAGCAGCGACAATAAACAGTATAATCATCATTCTTGTTTCTATCGTGTTCACCATCTTCACCATCAT
This sequence comes from Rutidosis leptorrhynchoides, assembly GCF_046630445.1. NCBI lineage: Eukaryota > Viridiplantae > Streptophyta > Magnoliopsida > Asterales > Asteraceae > Rutidosis > Rutidosis leptorrhynchoides. The sequence continues at coordinate 244,979,794 of NC_092334.1, read as the reverse complement.
TTTTTCATCGTCTCCATCATCTCTTCGTGCTTAGAAACAGTAACAGTGTACCATCATCGTTTTCATTCAATGATGTCAACATCTTCGATTGTCACTTTGGGTGGTTTTTATTCGAACTAATGGAAAACAGAAATAAATAGTTGCAGCAGTAAACGGTATGATTGTGGTGGTAGTTTAGTCGTGGTGATGATGGTTGAAATAGTGGTGGTGATGATTCTTACGTCGACTGAGACCCAAAATAGAATTAGGAGAGAGATGGTGAGAGAAAGATAGATGAGAGAGATAGGTGGTGATCTTTATTTCGATTTACTATAGAAACCTTAATAGTTCGATGATGGATGGTGGTTTCGGTGGTGGTAGACGATTGTAAACAGCAGTAAGCAACCTCTTATGATGAATTAGGTTTGTTGAAGGTGGTGTTCAAATAATGAGTCGAGTAGAAAAAAAATATAGAAATATAAGGTGTTTCGATGGTTTGTGGTATGAGCTGTAAAACAAAAAAAAAACGATACAGAAAATTGGTTTCGAGTGATGGTTGTTGACGGATTGTGGTGACAGTTTTGGGATTTAATTAGAAATAGAAAATGAAACTTAACTAAGATGATGGTGGTGATCATGGTAGAAGAAAGAGAGAGAAAAGAGATAAGGAGATGGAGGTTTTGGTCAGGAAACAGAAACATTAGTGAGTACTAGCTGTAAGTTCAAAATGGGTGTGGTGGTTTCCAACTGTGATAGCAAAAGAAGCTCGAGCAGGTGGTTTTGCAGGTGGGTGTTGGAGGATGGTGGATGGTGAAGTTGTGTTCTTCCCTTCTCGTAGTACAAGTATATGTATGCTTATATAGACTATAGAATATATAATTTAATTTAATTAATCATAATATATTATAAATGATTTAAGCATGTGGGAGAAAACAGTAAACACTAGCAGCCTCAATTTTGTTGTAATGTGCCGACACTTTATCACACACTATTATCTCGTACTCCGTTGTTAATCAGTGGCGGATAAAAGTCTTCAGAAAAATCCCATATTTTTAAATTAACTATATTTATTTATTTGGTCATTATGTTATAAAATTCGATCATAAATTTAATAAATATAAATTACATCAACTGTCCCTCTCATTTATGGGTGAAATATAAAAAAGTGTTAAAACTTAACAAATTGTTCCTAAATACATTTTAATAAGCCTAAAATTTATAGAACTCATTTTCGAATCACCTTTTATTTTAAAATAATATAAGTTCGAATTAAACATCTCTAAATAATAATCAAAACGTCCAACGAGTATTACAATCATTAAATTTTATTTTTAATATACTTTTATTTATATATATAGATATATTTTAAATAATAATTATTATATTTTGTTTTATTTTACATAAATTGTGGGTAACAACAACATACAATATTTAAAATTATATTTATAATTATTATATATATATATATATATATATATATATATATATATATATATACACACACACACACACATATCAAGTTACAATTAATTGTTCGTGAATCGTCAGAACTGGTCGAAGGTCAAATGATTTCATGAAACAGTTCAAAAATTTTGAGACTCGGTTTAATAGACGTTGCTTATCGTGTCGAAACTATATAAAGATTAAGTTTAAATTTGGTCGGAAATTCCCGGGTCGTCACATAAACTTCTATCTTGGAAACATACAGATTAATTTAAGCTAACATGGTAGTAACGGAGTACATATTTAAACATGGATAATAATAAAACATGTTTAAACAAAAAATGTTTCGCATAAATACCTGAGCGTTTACATAAATCTGCCAGAGATTGCAGTGACTCTGGAGTATTCTCCGTAATAAAATCTAGACTAACTACTAATTAAAAGCTAACTAAGATGTATTTTTGACGTAAAATTGAATGCGTTGAGATATGTTGAAAGGGGTGACAAAATGGCCTTTAAATAGGCAAGCCCAGACACTAGCAGGCCGTGTGCCATGCAATAGCAGGCCGTGTGCCATGGGCGTATGCCTAGCCCGTGTGGTGTTGGCAAGCTGTGTGACCAAGCCGTGTGCTTTGAACCCTGGCAAGCCGTATGGCTCATGGCAGGCCGTATGCCTAGGACATGTGCCATGGATGTATGGCTTGGCCAGTCTTGTTTGTTTTCGGGATCGTAACTTGGTTTTCGAGGTCGTAACTTGATTTTCACCGTTTTTGCTCTAGATTCTTCGTTTTTAAGTCCGTTTTCTTTGATTATTCTTGCATTGTCTTTGTAATCACTTAATCTACAAAATAAAGAAAATAATTGCTTATTTCTTCGATAACTTTTGAAACTTTATTGTTTTAGGGCATATTATTGGGGGTAAAAATACGACTTTTTCACCGATACCAGGTAGCAAACCCCGTAATGGTCAAAAAATTAGATGGCGGTTGGAGAATGTGCGTAAACATCACCAATATCAACAAAGCTTGTCCCAATGACTGTTACCCTTTGCCGAAGATTAATTAGAAGGTGGAATCTTTAAACGCGTACAAGCTCAAATGCTTCTTACATGCCTACAAAAGTTACCTCAAGATTCAAATGGAAAAAGAAGACGAAGATAAGACATTTTTCTTCACTAGCAAAGGTATCTTTTGTTACCCATAAATGCCTTTTGGACTAAAAAATTTCGGAGCAACGTATCAGAGGCTTGTGGACAAGGCTTTCCATAAGCAATTGGGAAGAAACTTATAAGCCTATATATGTTGATGATAGGGTCATCAAAAGCACCAAAGAAAGCAATCTATTGAAAGACATCCAAGAACCCTTTGACATGATATGATCAATCAGCATGAAACTAAATCCGAAGAAATATTCCTTCGGAGTTGAAGAAGGTAAGTTCCTTGGGTATTACATTACCAAGAAAAGGATTCAGGTGAAACTATAGAAAGTCGACAAAATCAAACAACACAAAGACCAAACCACCTTGAAAGAAATGCATAGCCTTAACGAAAAGCTGGCATCACTCAGTTGTTTCCTCTGATTTAACAAAAAGCTGGCATCACTCAGTTGTTTCCTCTGAAAGGGAGTAGAGAGACAACTACTGTAACGACCAGACTTTTCGACTTATATTCTTATATGTGTTTTTATGTATATATGCTCTATCACAAGTGACTTTCTGATGTTACGACTTATTTAGATATTATTCACTATACTTCAGAAAAGCTTTATTGCATGATTAGCCTACTTTGATTTATTTCCGAAAGCGTCACTAGCAGGAAGGGCTCATATTTGATGAGACATATTTTTCTTTCCTAGAGATTATTATTATTTTTAATAATAATATTGGATTTAAAAATACCTAAGTTAGTTTATTTAATTAAGTTATCTATAATGCATGGAAGCCATATTTATTCATATCTACATGAAAGCCTCCTAATTAATTCCATAACATTATACTAACTAGTTAGTGCTAGGTCACACTTAGTGCTTACATTTATTTATTTGTTTTCTATTTATTTAATTACCTTAAACCCATGTAAATGACCCTCTAAGCTAATCCAAGCCCACCCAAAAACCTAAGATTCCACCATATAAGCATCTTATCTCAACTTTAGGTCATTTAGCAACCAAAACTTCTTCTCACTCCAAACTTTCGGCCACCATCAGCACACCTAACCTCACCATTGTGACGACCCAGAAATTTTCGAGTAAATTTAAACTTTATTTTTATATGATTCGACACGATAAGCAAAGTCTGTTAAGTTGAATTTCAAATGTTTTGAACTATTATTATCAATTCAATTGTCCTTCAAGTATTTTCGATGATTCACGAACCATTGTATGTAAATAAATATAAATATATATGTATATAAATATAAACATAAGTGTAGATATAATATCTTGAATTAATAAAGTACATTTATTCAATTGAAATTAAAAATAATAGAATAATTAAAATTACTATTATATGAATATATATAAATATACATGTGATATTATTATGAATCTATATATATATATATATATATATATATATATATATATATATATATATATATATATATATATATATATATATATATATATATATATATATATATATGATTTCTATAAATAATTATTATTATATTATAAAGTATAAATATTAATATTCAATATATGTTATTATATAATTAGTTAATATTACATAATTATGAAATTGTAATATTTATATATATAGTGTAATTACAAGTTAAAAATATATTTGTTATAACTTCTTTATTATTACTAATAACAATATCAGTATTATTAATATTATTATATAAAAATGGAAACATATAACTTGTTATATCTTCATTATGATTAGGTATTATTATTTATTATATATTATATAGTTATAATACATAATCTATAAAATGTAATACGAATATATTAATTATGATTGTTATAACAATATTGTTATTACTATTAATAATAATATCGATACTAGTGTTATTAATATTTTTTTATATAATATATAGATATGAAATTTGATATGAATGATTATTATTACTAATAATATTATTTACATTAATATAATTGGTATTATTATTATAATTATCATTAATAATATTATTATTATAAATTTCACAAAAATTATTGTTATTGAGATTTATTAGTATTATTTTGAGAATATCATTATTAATATTATATTAAATTATATTATTGTTATTATTAGTATTTTTATTGTTTATATCTATTAATTAATAATACTAATACAGATAAAAATGAATTCAATTTCATTTAGCCACTTGCTCGTAATCTGATTGTGATTCTGTTTTCAATACAAAACAAAAGATGGTTAGACATAAACATCTATCGTACGAGTTTGTTAACTTTCACCATCTAGTTTTTATTTTTTTTCCTTTTGATTTTGATTCCCGTCGACTTCTTCACAATACAAACAAAACAATCCTATCATCTTTATTAGCTGTGATTATATGATTACTATCTATACATAATGCTAACCTTGTATACTATTCAAAGAAAATCAAAACGGAAAAACTCAGACTGTATAAGGCTCGATATCTCTGTATTATAATTTTTTTATCAAATGTCTAAATTCAAATCAATTTCAAAAGCTAAAATTGCAGGTGTGTTAGGAATCATCCATTTAAACTTTCTATAAGTTTTCAAGTCCCAATTCTGTCTCTTGCATTCGAATTTTGAAGTCAAACTTTCAAAATAAAAAGTCAAAAGAATTGTTCTTCGCGAAATTCGCTTTTGATTTGATGTTTCAGATTCAATTAAGGATACAGATAGTTTCCAAAAGGGTTTTGCTACCTATTTCGTGTAGAAAGTATGATCTAAAACGTTGTGAATTTTAAAATCAAGTTTCGGGTTCTTAAAATTCATATCGAGTCTGTTACTGCTGATGTTATTATTATTTTTTTTTCGATCAATGTATCCCACAATCAATTATTTCTATTTCAATTACAAGTCCTAATTCAAACTAATAACTCGCTGTTATGATTTTTCTTTTGTCCTCTGATCGATTAAGTTTTATTGGAGAAGAAAGGGAATAGGGGAAAATAGAAACGAGTTTATATAATTTTAAGGTGGGATGATTTCAGAAAAAAAATAAGGATAGCGGGATGGTTTGTGTGGGTGTCGGGGTAGCGAGAGGTCGGGGGTTCAAGCCTGGACCGGAACATTGTTTTTAAGTCATTTCATTGAGGTAGTTATTCATTTAATTATCTATTTATTTATTGTTATGATAATTATTATTATTGTTATATTTATTATTATTATTGTTATATAATAATTACTTATCAATTATTATTATTATTGTTGATTATTGTTTTTATTATGATAATTGTTATTATTTCCTAAAAATTAGAAGTATAATTATTATTATCACTTATCTAATTAATAGTATTATCATTATTGTTACTACTAATATTATTATTATTATTATTATTATTATTATTATTATTATTATTATTATTATTATTATTATTATTATTATTATTATTATTATTATTATTATTATTATTATTAATGTATTATTATGACTATCATCATTATATGATTATGAACATGTTAACAACATTCATGTTACGAAATTAATAATAAAAATGATATGATAAAATTATGGAAAATGGTTATAATTATATGAATACAGGTACAATTATGAATACGATTACGAATTTAAGTTATAGAAACTGTAGTCATAAGCTTAGAAATTAAACACGAAGCTTATGATAAATCTGATTATTATTATTAACACTATTATCATTATCATTATATTATTAATATAAACTATCATTTTTTTGGAATTATTATTATTACTATTATCATTATTATTATCATTTTTCTAAAAGTATCATTTTAATTAAAATTATCAAAACTATCATTTTTGTTTATTAAAACTATCATTTATATTAAAATAAACATTATTACTATTATTATTATTACTACTATTATTACTATCATTATTATTATTATTATTATTATCATTCTTATTATTATTAGTATTACAAATAGATATTTTTTTATACAAAAAAAATATGATACAATACTATTAATATTATATATCACTATATTGTTATTATTAGAAGGATAATTACTAAACTATATATATAAAATGTATCAGTTAATACCTACATAAATATTGTTATCATATATAAACCATAATATATATTTCTATTATTTAACATATTAAAAATAATGATAAATATTAGTTATATAAAATATATAAATTAAATATATTAAATTGATTTAAATAACCTATAATATAACAAGTATATTATTAATAATATATATATACACTTGATCGATTACGATTACATGTTTTAATAAATATACAAATGATATAGGTTCGTGAATCCGAGGCCAACCCTGCATTGTTCAGTTTCGTCGTATGAATATTTTTACTACTAAATATTGTAGAGTGAGTTTCATTTGCTCCCTTTTTAAATGCTTTTGCAATATATATTTTTGGGACTGAGAATACATGCGCTGCTTTTATAAATGTTTTACGAAATAGACAAACGTACTTGAAACTACATTGTATGGTTGGATTACTATATCGAATATCGTCCCTTCAAGTCTGGTAACCTAAGAATTAGGGAAATGGCCCCTAATTGATGCGAATCCTAAAGATAGATCTATGGGACTAACAAACCCCATTCTGAAATTTGGAATGCTTTAGTACTTCGATTTAAATGGTGATTGCGATTGCCAATATTATGGCATACTTGCGAGTATGCGGGGGATTTTCTATATGCATTATGTTAATGTCGGTTACCAGGTGTCTATCATACGAATGGATTTTATACACTTGCGAGTGTAATGATATTTATGAAAAATGAGAATCTTGTGGTCTATTAAAATGATGAAAATGATCGATTATGATAAACTAATGAACTCACCAACCTTTTGGTTGACACTTGAAAGCATGTTTATTCTCAGGTATGAAAGAAATCTTCCGCTGTGCATTTCCTCATTTTAGAGATATTACTTGGAGTCATTCATGACATATTTCAAAAGACGTTGCATTCGAGTCGTTGAGTTCATCAAGATTATTATTAAGTCAATTATAGTTGGATATATTATGAAATGGTATGCATGCCGTAAAATTTTGATGTAATGAAACTTTGTCTTTTAAAAACGAATGCAATATTTGTAAAACATATCATATAGAGGTCAAGTACCTCGCGATGTAACCAAATGTAATGTATTCGTCCAGATGGATTAGTATGGGTCCTTTCAACCATCATCATTTTTTAAACTCAAACTTCATTAAATATAGCTTAGATCATCATCCTTTATGCTTAGATTACAAGATCTAGTAAGTATTCTTCTCTATTTTCAATTTCCTTTCATTTAAGCTTAGTTTTATGTCATTTCAAGTCTTTTTTTAAAGATAAACTCACACACCCATCTAATACTAACACGAATATATACACCACGAAAAGTCCTAAGCAGGACTCGAACCCTCAACCTCAAGGTTTTAAGCGTGACCTCGATACAGCCAAGCCATTGACTCTTTGGTCATTTCATGGCATTTACTTTAGATCTATACATGTATGTTGTAGATCTAGACTTGTTGTTAATTGTTTGTTCATGTTATGTAAGAAAGTTGAGGTCTTTTGCATTTGTTTTGCAAAAGAAAGCAACTAAGCTTACTAATGACATTATTGTTGTGGTTTAAGATAAAGTTTCATGATTTATCATCTACATATGATTGATGTGTATTTTTGTGCTTAAATGTTGTAAAGGAAGGAACTTTATCATCTAAATGTGATAAAGGAACACCCTTTGTCTTCTTAAAAGCTTAAAGTTTGAGTCTTCATCCTCTAAATATGATAAAGGTGCAAATTTGAACATAAAGATTGGATTTTTATCACTTATTAATAATAAAGATGCTACCTTTGATGTCTTAGAAGCTTAAATCACTATAAGGTTGAAGCTTTACTACTTTCATGTAATAAAGATGCGATCTCTGATGACTAGGGATCTTTAGACACCAAAAAGGGTTAAGCTATATTGCCTACATGCAATAAAAGTGCCCTTTACTTGAGCCGGAAAGTGTCTAAACTATCATAGAAAATTGATCAAACCACTTCTAATCCGAGCATCAAACCTGGAGGTCTAAGAGTTTAAGATTTGAATTCTTCAGAATGTGCATATGATTTATCATGTAGGACTCATCGCAATCCATCATACGATTTGTGAGATACGCCTCCGGCAAATCACTATGTTTTATTTGAAAATAGCTGAAAGTTCTGACCCACTCACGGTTTGACCGACACCATGATCAAACGACATTGAGTTGGGGTCTGATTTTTGGATAGCGGCAAGGAGAATCACAAACAGATCCTTTGTAGTGACCCGTCCTAATCCGTCTGGACGAAGTCTTCAGCAGATGGTCCCATTGCGAGGTACTGACCTCTATATGCCATGAACGACTCCATGTAATATCTTTAAAATGAGCAAATGCACACCGGAAGATTTCTTTAATACCTGAGAATAAATATGTTTTAAAAGTGTCAACCAAAAGGTTGGTGAGTTCATAGGTTTATTATAAACAATAAAATTCATAATTTTGATAGACCACAAGATTTAAACACAGAACACCTATCTCGTGTACAAAACCATTTTTCATAGGGCTTGGCAGCGTAGGTTCGTATCCTTTTCACCCCCGTAGGTTTCCTTGCGATTTTTAAATAACCGTTCACATATCTCGTGCACAAAAATAATACACATAACATGTGTATAAAAATCATTCTCTCGATACATAACATTCAATTTGATTTCATTGCTCAACATGGTAACCGACCTTAACATATAATGCGCATCAATAATATCCCCAAAACAGAACATCTCGTCTGTATAATATATAAACTTCGAAGTACTAAACACCACGCTCACTAGCTCTTTCGTCTAGTGAACATTCTGGGTGAGGGTGTTAAACCCGGTAGCTACCTTTAGGATTCGCGTGAATTAGGGCCATACCCATTTCTAATTCTTAAGTTACCAAGCAATAATAATCAGGGGAAAATATTCACAACAATTAGTGGAAATAATCACGTCCAACTAATTTAATAATAATCCACAGAACTTCTGTCTGCATAATAATTCATTCGAGGAATGTTTTGCTTGTGTCTATCTCGTCAAACATTTATAAAAGCATTTCATGTATTCGCAGTTCAAAATATATTTCAAAAGCATTTAATAAAGCAGTTATAAAAACAACGCATGTATTCTCAGTCCCAAAAATATAAAGAGTAAAAGGGAATCAAATGAACTCACGATACAATATTTTGTAGTAAAAATATGCATACGACGGAACTGAACAATGCAGGGCTGGCCTCGGATTCACGAACCTATATCAAGTATATATATTAACACATATAATCACATAATTCCTTCTATATAATATATATACTTTTATTTATACTTTATATCTTTAGTTATATTTTGTAAATAGTTATTTTGTAAAATAATCAATATTCATACATATAGTTATATATATATATATATATATATATATATATATATATATATATATATATATATATATATATATATATATATATATATATATATATATATATATTTGTAGTTGGTATTATATAAAAAATCAGTGATTTGTTATAAAAATAATACTAATAATAATAATAATGATTCTAGTAATAATAAAAATGATAATAATAATAATAATAATAATAATAATAATAATAATAATAATAATAATAATAATAATGATAATGATAATACCAATTATAATAATGTTGATAATTTTAATAATAAGACTCATACTATCAGTTAATAATAATATAGTTATATGTTAATATTGAAAATAATGGTTTTAGTAACCTTTTTAATAATAATAATAATAATAATAATAATAATAATAATAATAATAATAATAATAATAATAATAATAATAATAATAATAATAATAATAATAATAATAATAATGTGTAATAAGTAAGCTACCTCAAGGAAGTAATCCTAAAAAAAAATGCCCAAGTCCGGGTTTGAATCCGCGACATCCCGCTAACCCGATAATATCCTTAACCATTGAGCTACTAGCCCAATCTTGGTTTAAACCCCATATTTATTTTATTTAACCCATCTTTCCAGCCTTAACTATATCTCTATCAAAAAAATGTCCCCCCTAAGTCTCGAACCTTTGACCTCTGATTCTTCAAATACACACCCAATTATCCCTCTATTTCTGCCTTTCTGTTTTAGTTTATAACCTATAACCTATATATATCTATCCTATATTGCATCCGATTCTTCTTCTTCTTCTTTTATTTTTTTTTTAAAAAAATGACAAAGTCTAGGTTCGAACCCAGGACCTCTCAATTAAACACCCACACCCCTAACTATTCCTCCGATTCCTCTCTTCTGTTCTATTACACGAGTTATATGTATATATTCTGTATTACTTTCTGTTCTTCTTCTTTAAAATTTTGATCGACTAGAGGACCATCATCAATCATCAATCGTCATCATACTAAACCCTAACGGATCACCACCATCAATATCATTATCATAAAATCATCACTGCATCGTCATCTCCATGTCATCATCGTTTATCATTCTATCATCATCTATATCATCGTAATCGAATCATAATCGAATCATAATCTTAATCATATCATAATCATTATCATGTTTTGATCATCATCATCATTGTGAGGTTATCACCACCATCATATACATCATCTTTTATCATGATCACAACATGATCATAATCATTATCATCTTCTTTTAAACACAGTATTATAAACTAACCCTAATTATTATTATAATCATCATCATCATCATCATTATTGTTAATTGTTTATCATCAACAACACTCATTAACAAACGACCATTATCAGTTATTCGTTTAGCAGAAGGTATCAATGGGGTGTCGGCCAAATTGGAAAGACCGAAGTATAAGCCCAACAAAATAAATCACGGCCCAAAGACATGCAACTAATACACCGTAACCCTTTATTAGAGTCCTGAGTGGGATTCATTATTTGTAATCGTCGGTTAGGGATACAATTATAATACTGCTTTTTCTTTTTAGAAGAAGTCAATAATATAAAAAGGAATGCAGATAGTGGTGTCGGCCACAAAGGAAAAGAAAAGGGGTGCCATTATCAACCTTATTTATTTAATCCCTTCTGTGTAGTTGATTTGATGAAAAGAGAAAAGAAAAAAAAATGCAGGCTTCATCAAATCTTCTTGTGGGTTTCACTCAACAGAAAAAAATAGAGATATAAAAGAAGTTACAGTTTGTAGTTCAAGATGAGAAAGAATATGAAGATGTTCTTGGTGGTTGTGGTGATAATCGGTGGTGAAGACTTCAGTTGTGGTTGTATCAAAAGAGGAAAAAAAATATAAAGAGGTGGTGATCGTGGTTCTCGGTCATAAATCAAGAAGGAAGTGAGGTGGCTCGATGGTAGTTCAAAAGCGATAGAACACTTACCTAGCAGCGGTTTAGTAATTTGATTTAAAATAGGAGATAACACATCAGTAGTGGTAAGAACCAACGATTAATGGAGATAGTTTTGTTGGTGTACACAATGGAGACAGTAAAAGAAAAGGATTGCAGCAGGTCGTCGTGAGTGGTGGTCGTATACAGTTGAAGGATGGGTTTGTTTCATAGAGCAAGAACACTAAAAGAAATTGGAGTGAGTTTGTTCATGGTAGGGTAGCGATGTTTAAATGGCGAATCATGGTGGTGATTTGGTGAAACATGATTATGATGAACGATGGTGTGATGATTAAACATGAAGTGAGATGGTGGTTTGAGCTTCGGTTGTTCAAGTTTTGGTTTTCGTAAATTTCTGTTTTTTTAATTCCCATTAACAGGAATTAATAGCAGTTATATAAATGAATCAAATGAGGTTAAACGTATAATTGTAGTAGTATACTTGTTTGTTATCTAGTAATGGTGGTCGACAACATCTTCTTGATCAAGAGGAACAAACCAAAAAAAATATAAAGCTGATAAAGACTTTAAACTGAATCTAGTTGTATCTGATTATTAAATATGTGATTTGAAATTGATTGGTATGAATTAGCATAAAGGAATCTTCCATCGGGAAGAAGAGAAAAAAATATATAAAAGTAGATTGTGACTTCAAACTGATTTTGTTTGAAACTGTTGATTGGATTCGATACAAAGATAAGAAACAAAAATCAGTAAAGTTGATGTTGCAGTAAAATGGATTCTGTATTTTTAATTGATATATTGATTAATATTAATAATTATTAAATATAAAAATATTAATAATAATACTTTCAATATTATTAATAATAAAAATCAGTAATAACTTAATAACAAATATAATGATAATTATTAATAACATTGTTAACAATGATATTAATAATAATAATAATAATAATAATATTGATAAGGGTAATAATAATATTAATAACTATGAGGATAATGATAATAATAATTTTTGTAACAATAATATTATACCAATTTAAATGTATAAACTTTCATATTTATATATTATATATAGTAATATTAATAATACTGATATTAATATTAATATTAATTATAATGAAGTAATAATAATATTAGTATAACAACTATATTTATAATTAAATTTAAATTTAATATATTAATATTACATATTATTAATTATGTAATATTTAATAATTATATAGTATATATTAAATAATAACAAATATTTAATATTTAATATTTTTACATATAATATATATTATAATATGCATACAGTCAATAATTATGTATATCAATCATATATATATATATATATATATATATATATATATATATATATATATATATATATGTATATATATATATATTCCAACTACTACATATTTATTCATGTTTTAAATATCAAGGTTAGGTTTTGTTTTTAAATCACATAGTAGTTTATTAATATATTTAATTCAATATATATAATTATTTACATGTATAATTATTTATGTGTGTATATATATATATATATATATATATATATATATACACATTTCTATTTACGATTAAAGATTCATGAATCGTCAAAACTGGTCGAAGGTAATTGAATACATGAACATAATTCCAAAATTTTCGAGTCTCAACTTTATAGACTTTGCTTATCGTGTCAAAAACATATAAAGATCAAGTTTAAATTTGGTCGAAAATTTCCAGGTCGTCACAGTACCTACCCGTTAAAGAAATTTCGTCCCGAAATTTGAGTGGTGACAGTTAGAATTGGAATCGAGAATGTTTTTGTACTAGATTTGAACTCAGATCTTTAATAGAAAGATTTTTAATCATCTAAGAATGTTTCATCGAAGAAGAAAATGATAAGATTAGAGATTTTCTTCGAGATTAATACGCAGATAGTTTTATGAATAACCTTCTCAGGTTAAGATTGGATTCATGATGAATTAGAATCAAGTAACATGGTCCATGATGAATACAAGTCAAGTAACACGGTTCATGGTGATGGTAATGTTGATCAAGTATTACCATCATCACGTTCCATTAGAACTTCCGCATGACTTACTGTAATATAATCACGTTGATCAAGTGTCATTATATTACATTAACTCATGCTTTCATTCCAATATTACTCAAGAATATCCAAGGATTTAAAACTTCAGCGTTTCACTGAAATTTAGAAGTCAAAGCAGTTTTCCGATATGAGGTACTTTGGATAAAACGGATGTGAAAATTAATTACGAATGAAAACGATATAAAGATACCTTCAGAAATGTCCAGGATATTCACAGTTAAGGATGATATAATGATATCCTAGAAATATTGAAGATATTATGATGAATAAAGAAGATTTCGATCTTTTTCTGAGCTTTTCCAACTTGTCATTCTTTTATTATCAAACTTCTGTCTTCTAAGACTTTTAGCCATTTATACTGCTTCATCAGTATTCTTGTATATGAATCATTAGTTATCAATCCGAGATGTTTTCAAGTTTGAAGGGTTTGAATGCAGATTGTAATCGTCAAGATATATGATTGTTCAAGATGAAACCAATTGGCAACTTGAGGAAATATTTAACTGTAGAAGATATAACTTATTAATGATACTTTAAATCAAAATGCGTTATAATTAATATTTCCTACTCTTTTAATACTTTTTAATTGTCCAAGGTTAGTAGTCCAATGTTAGTAGTCCAATAATCCAAGGTTAGTATAGGTCTAAAGTTTTACGTAATTAATTAATTGGTTACTAATCAATTTTATTTTGTCCATTATTTTCTTCATTATGCCACTTGTCAAATCTTGACATGGATTCTGATTGATCAAAATCCAAATATGAATTTGAATTGGAATGAAAATGGTTATTCTTTGGTGAACGAATACGTATATTTGTGGATTTGAGCAGTATTGTTAATGACTGCTGAATCTAAATTGAAGAATGTACAGTGTAACTTATTAATGTGAAATCTAAAAATTTCTCGGGTATTACCTACCCGTTAAAATATTTTCACGATTAACAGTTTGTACAAAAGAATTTTTAATTACAATCTTTATGAAAACATACTTACATATATATTTTCTTCAGATGTAATCTTGGATTTAATGAGTTAAAATGATATTAAATTCATATGATTTACGGTTAAAACTAGAGTACATAATCTCTAAAATATTAGAGATTACATAATCATCATGTCGAATGAAGATCAATGATGCAGAACATCATGTAAAACGAAAATAACTGGTGTAGAACAAGATGTAGAATGAAGATTATGCTCGAGGTATAGATTGCGATGTTGAGGCGTGTGATGTAAAGGCTTGTGTTGTTGATGGTACAGATGTTGTCGGTGCTGATGTTGGTGGTACTGTCGGTGCCGGTGATGTTGCTGAAGCTGGTAAGTTTTGCACCATATTTTCCAAAGCAATTACTCGAGCGCGAAGTTTGTAGACTTCTTCTATTATTCCGGGGTGATTGGGGGTTTGAACAAGGGGATGAATAAGGTTTAGAATTGTAGATATTATGTAATCGTTGTGAGATATCCTGGCAATGAGAGTGAAAATGGTGTTTCGGACTGGTTCGCCTGGTAAGTGCTTCAGGTTCTTTGTCAAGTAGGCAATTTGGTTGATGGAAGGGATCGCCTTTTCTCATTTCCATTGATTAAGTCGACTACGAACGCACCCCCAATTCATCCAGAATTGATGATGAATAATTGGTTATTCCATTTCGGTTACACTGCTTTCGGAGTTCAGGAGAATATCCATGTCGGAATGGCTCTCGTAAACAGAGGAGCTTGAACTGGTTGCAAAATTCATCTTACACGGTTGGATAAAGAATTTTTGCTATGAAATGAATTTCGGATATCGAATAATATTGTAATTACATAGAATACCTATATATAGTACAAAAGATCCGTAGATTACGGAGGGAATTAAGGAAATGTGTCAGACAAGGTCTAAGGTGATGGAATATGAATTCGTCTGTACATCATCTATGCAATAATTGCAATAAGACGTGTCGAGACTGAAAATGATAAGTAGATATTTTTCAACAAGGAATGATAAGCAAACTTTTGACATGCAGACCAGGTTCAAGTCCAGACTTATTAATGTATCCTAACAACTACTAGGTCGAAGTCCAGACTCATTAATGCATCCTAAAAACTACCAGTTAGACACACTAATTCAAGACCTGCTTCGCTAAGACTACCGCTCTAATACCACCTGTAGTGACCCGTCCTAATCCGTCTGGACGAAGTCTTCAGCAGATTGTCCCATTGTGAGGTACTGACCTCTATATTGCATGAACGACTCCATGTAATATCTTTAAAATGAGCAAATGCACAGCGGAAGATTTCTTTAATACCTGAGAATAAATATGTTTTAAAAGTGTCAACCAAAAGGTTGGTGAGTTCATAGGTTTATTATAAACAATAAAATTCATAATTTTGATAGACCACAAGATTTAAACACAGTACACCTATCTCGTGTACAAAACCATTTTTCATAAAGCTTGGTAGAGTAGGTTCGTATCCTTTTCTCCCTCGTAGGTTGCCTCGTGATTATTTAAATAACCGTACACATATCTCATGCACAAAAATAATACACTTAACCTGTGTATAAAAATCATTCTCTCGATACATAACATTCAATTTGATTTCATTGCTCAACATGGTAACCGACCTTAACATATAATGCGCATCAATAATATCACCAAAACAGAACATCTCGTCTGTATAATATATAAACTTCAAAGTACTAAAAACCACGCCCATTAGCTCTTCCATCTAGTGAACATTCTGGGTAGCGGTGTTAAACCCGGTAGCTACCTTTAGGATTTGCGTGAATTAGGGCCATACCCGTTTCTAATTCTTAGGTTACCAAGAAATAATTGTGACGACCCAGAAATTTCCGATCAAATTTAAACTTAATCACTATATGATTTCGACACGATAAGCAAAGTTTGTAAAGTTTAATCTCAAAAATTTTGAAATTTCATTCATGTAATCAATTACCCTTTGGCCGTGCTCGACGATTCACGAACATTTATGTGTATATGAATATTATCTGTAAATATATTATAATAATAATTTTATTGGTTTAAAAATATAATTTGTATTTAATATATATATATATATATATATATATATATATATATATATATATATATATATATATATATATACATATATATAAAGTATATTGAGTGTATATATATTTGGTCTCGGATTCATTTAGTAAACGATTGCAACACTCAATGGTTATGTAAACAAATCAAAAATATAGTTATTATACTAATATTAATTTGGTATACTTAGTATTAATCTTAATATCAGTATTATTAGTATAACTATATATAAATAGATATGAAAGGTTATACATTTAAATTGTTACTAAAAATTATTGTTATCATCATTAATATCATTATTAATATACTTAGTAATAAAATTATGAATTAGTCATTATCATAATTATTATCATTAATTTCAAAATTTTTATTACCAATATTATTAAAGATCATTATAGTTATCATTATTATTATAAATAGGATAAAATATTAATATTATCATAAATAATATTATTATTACCAATTTTATTTTCTATATTATTATATTTATTATTATTATTATTAATAGTATTATTACTATTATGGTAATATTTATTAAATGATAAAATTATTTACATATACAAATAATATACATACATATATGTGATTACAAGTACTGTTATATATAATTACAAATACATATACAACTATAATACAATTATATACCTATATACAATAAGTGTTCTGTTATATACCACCGACACATTTAAATTATTTATCTGATGATAAAATCTTTGAATCGTACGAACTGATTTACGGAATTATATTCGTTGTTATTTTCCTTCTTGTTCTGTTGCAAATTGGTACTAGTTGTTGATATAATATTGTCCTCAGTTGTTAGCTGTCCAACTCAACCACAATCCTCAAATAAAAGAAATTGAGTATTATGGGCAAACGAGAAGAAATTAAACAGATAAATCCAAATTCAGTTACCCATCGACTTCCTCTTTTATTTTTCTTTATTATTTCTATACCTGAACGAATCAAATCTTGTCGACCTTTAAAATACTACAAAACTCGATCACATTCAATGATATGTAATCCAGTCGACCCTACCTTATCAAATATCAAATAAAATTAACTACCACAGTGTACCTCCATCGAATCACCTTAAACTCACCAACACCTTCAATCACAACCCACCTTTGATCACCATCCTTATTAAACACAAAGTATGCCATCGTGAACCCATTTGTTATTGATAAACTCGAACAACATAGAAACACACAACACCATCACCTTGTGCTTCTCCATTACGATTTACTACTGCTGCAACCCAAATTTTTTTTTGTTTCGTTAACTGTCACCAAAACCCATATGATCATCCTAACCTTACTACTGCGTTTTGTTTTGTCTTCATTGAATCACTTCCACCATTAAAACCGGTCAATAACTCACGTCTTCACTTCCTTTAACTATCACCAACTTCACCTTCACACCATCACGTAATCATCAAGACCCTTTAAACCCGCTATTTTTTTTATTCTTTTCTTTCTCTTTCTCTACTGAAGCTGCGATATATATTGTAATATATATGTGAATGTAATGAAAAAGTGTGGTGGGTGTACAAAGTAATTATAGATGGCTTGAGAATGGAGAATGATGTAATACAGGATAAACCGAACATGGGGTTAGTGATATCCAGTTGTTATCATACAGCGAAATCTTGTTGTTAAAATAATGAAAGTGGGACGGGTTATACACTATCAAATTTGGATTATACAAGCCTATAATGGCCGACCATAATGGGAAGCAAGGGGTCGGATAGATTTAACCTTTCTTTAAGAAATCCTTTTTCTAATCTAGCAAAGTAGATTCCCACTGAGAATACACCCCATTCGTAAATTTCTAGGCCAAACAAAAGGGCTGAAGTTGTTACTTTATTGGAGAAGTATATATTTTCTTTTATTTTATTTGCCCCGTAAACTTACCTTAATTATTGGGCTGGAGAAATGGTTGTTGGGCCGAAATCCTTCTGGGCAATTAGTGGGCCGAATATTTATATAATGATGATCATGATTCGGTTGTGTTCATGGTGACGTTATGATGAAGATTAGAATATGTGATATTTTGGTTTAATGATAATGATGATGGCGACGATATGATATAGCTGATGAACATGGTTGATAATAGATTAGATATAATACATAATAGGATCAATGATGATATGGTTTATTAGTGATGATTTTATGAAGATGATGGTTAAATAAATCGGGTTAAATAAATATTGGGTTAGATTAACATCAGAAAAAAACATGGATGGTCGATTGGTTAGGAGTGTTGATGGTATCCAAGTGGTCACGGGTTCGAACCCGGTTCATGCCATTTTCTTTTTAAAACAAGATTTTGAGGTAGTTATTATACTTTTAATTATTATTACTTCCTTATTTTCATTATTATTAATTATTATTGTTATTATTGTTATTGTTATTGTTATTGTTATTGTTATTGTTATTGTTATTGTTATTGTTATTGTTATTATTATTAGTATTAAGTATTATAACTATTATTATTATTATTATTTATACAAGCATTAAGTATCATTTGTTATTATTATTATTATGATTAGGGTTACAGTTAGTATTATTATTATTATTATTATTATTATTATTATTATTATTATTATTATTATTATTATTATTATTAGTAAATCATTATTATTATCAAAACTATTATTTTAAACAGATAAATATTATATACATAAGATATACTTATTACATATACTATAATATTTCACATAACTATATATATCAAACCTATTAATTTTATTTACATAGATACTTACATATAACAAACTATTAATTTTTAAACATAACACTAAACGTTTATGTATATAAAAATGGATATAATAAAATAACTATATAAATATTAATTTCTTTGAATGTATACACAAATTAAGTATATAATATATAAATTAATACCTAATAAATAAATTGTCCAGTTACGATTATATGTTTTAATATATATATACAAATGATATAGGTTCGTGAATCCGAGGCCAACCCTGCATTGTTCAATGTCGTCATACATATTTTTACTACAAAATACATTAAGTGAGTTCATTTGATTCCCTTTTACTCTTTACATTTTTGGGACTGAGAATACATGCGCTACTTTTACAACTGCTTTATTTAATGCTTTTGAAATATATTTTGAACTACGAATACATGAAATACTTTTATAAATGTTTGACGAGATAGACACAAACAAAACATTCCTCGAATGAATTATGTAGACGTGATAATTACCACCATTGAATTATGTGGATGTGATAATTGCCACAACTGATATGAATATTTTTCCCCTGATTATTATTGCTTGGTAACCTAAGAATTAGGGAACATCACTAATTTTGAGAATTATTGCACGCCTAATTAACGCGAATCCTAAAGGTAGCTATCAGATTTAACACCCCCACCCAGAATGTTCACTAGACGGAAGGGCTAGTGGGTGTGGTGTTTAGTACTTCGAAGTTTATATGATTATTATACAGACGAGATGTTCTGTTTTGGGGATATTATTTATGCGCATTATATGTTAAGGTCAGTTACCAAGCCAAGCAATGAAAGTAAAGTGAATGTTATGTATCGAGAGAATGATTTTATACACAGGTTATGTGTATGTTATTTTGTGTACGAGATATGTGTATGGTTACTAAGATTTATGAAAAATGATTTCGTACACGAGAAAGTTGTACTGTATTTAAAAGATATTGCATGTACATTACAGGTGGGTATAGGATTCGGGCCCATTTGTACCATGCAGCATTTAAATTTTGTGGTCTATCAAAATGATAAATTTTATTATTTTATGATAAACCTATGAACTCACCAACCTTTTAGTTGACACTTGAAAGCATGTTTATTCTCAGGTATGAAAGAAATCTTTCGCTGTGCATTTGCTCATATTAGAGATATTACTTGGAGTCATTCCTGACATATTTCAAAAGACGTTGCATTCGAGTCGTCGAGTTCATCAAGATTATTATTAAGTCAATTATAGTTGGAGATATTATGAAATAGTATGCTTGCCATCAACTTTCGATGTAAAGAAAGTTTGTCTTTTAAAAAAAACCGAATGCAATGTTTGTAAAATGTATAATATAGAGGTCAATTACCTCGCGATGTAATCAACTATTGTGAATCGTTTATATTGTATATGAAGGGGGCATTTCAGTTGGCATCAGAGCAGTAGTCTTAGCGAACCAGGTCTTGCATTAGTGTGTCTAACTGATAGTTGTTTAGATACATTAGTGGGTCTGGACTTCGACCGTGTCTGCATGTCAAAAGTTTTGCTTATCATTTCATGTCAAAAATTACCTGCTTATCATTCTTAGGTAATCACTTGCTTATCATCCTTAAAGTCTAGACACGTCTTACTGCCTCTATTGCATAGACAGTGTATAGATAAATTCATATCTTATCGTATCTGTTATTGTTACCTTTGCCTGACAGCTTTCGTAGATTCCTCCGTAACTTATGGGATTTTAGTATTATATATGCATATGTAAATTATGTATTGCAGGGTACTAATCTATCTATAATCTATTTCTTATCAAAAAATCCTTTATTCAATTGTACAAAATGGAACTCACCACTAGTTCAAGTCCCTCAGATTCTGATATGGAGTTTCACCTAAGCTCCGGAAGCAGCGTCACTAGAATGAATCAACCAATCATCCATCCCCAATTCATCTGATGGGTTCGTAGCCTACTCAATCAATGGAGACGCGAGGAAGGCGATCCCTTCCACCAACCAAACTCACCTTTTGGTGAAGAACCTGAAGCACTCACCGGCGAACCTGTTCGAAACACCATTTTCACCCTCATTTCCTGAATACCTCGCGATGACTATATTCTATCAAAAATTCTAAACCTTATTCATCCGCTCGTTCCGACCGACAATCATCCCGGAATAATAGAAGAAGTCAACGAACTTCGCGCTAGAGTAATCAATTTGGAGAATATGGTGCAAAATTTACCAGCTTCAGCAACACCACAGGCACCAACAGTACCACCAACAACCCAAGTTTCAACATCACATGTCTCAACATCTCATTCTGTACCTCGAGTATAATCATCGTACTACGTATCGTTCTATCTATTTTATCTTCGTTCGACAAGGCGATTATGTAATCTCTAATGTTTTAGAGATTATATATTCTTGTTCTAATGGTAAATCAAATGATTTTAATATCATATTGACTCATTAAATCCATGATAACATCTGAATGAAGTATATATGTATATATATTTTCATAAAGATTGTAATTAAAAATTCTTTCGTACAAAACTGTTAATGATGGAAATATTTTAACGGGTAGGTAATACCCAAGGAATATTTAGATTTCACATTAATAAGTTACATTAAACATTCTTCGAATCTGATTCAACAGTCATTTACTATCCTACTTACATCCACAAGATATACGAATCCGTTCCCCACAAAATAACCATTTTCATTCAATTTTATATTTGAATTTTGACATATCAGAATCTAACAAGTGGCATAATGAAGAAAACATTGGACAAAATAAAATTTGTTAGAAACAAACAAATTAACTATGAGAAAAATTTTGTTAAGAATCCACGCAAACTGTTCCTAGCTAACTGATTACATTTTATTTATCGCAATTTATTTATCGTAATTTATATTCTCGCAATTTTATTTATCGTCATTTAATTCCTGTTATTTATTTTACGCACTTTAAATATCGGGACACGTATACAAGATTTTGACATATCATATCGACGCATCTACATATATTATTTGGAATAACCATAGACACTCTATATGCAGTAATGATCAAGTTAGCTATACAGGGTTGAGGTTGATTCTACAATAATATATATACTTTGAGTTGTGGACAAGTTTGCGACATGTACACGGGTCACGATACGTATTAATTAATTCGAATATTATATATTAAACTATATATGAATTATTGGACTGTTAACTGTGGACTATCGACTGTGGACTAATAATATTGGATAATTAAAATGAATTAAAATACTGATTATAACATATGAAACTAAACATTTCTTCAAGTTGCCACTTGATTTTATCTTAAACCTCATTTGTATCTTGACAATTACAATTTGCGTTTATATTTTTCATGATTCTTAAAAACACCTCAACCGAGAGGATGAACCAACCGCACTTTATCTATGAAAGAAGAGATTAATGCATATAGTTATGCACCTGAAAACATTCGGAACCTGAGTAAACGTTTAACACGTATCTGTGCTAACTCCTTTGGCGTTGTTATTACCACAAATAACTTTACAATTCCTATTCAAATTAGCCAATTTTGTCACAGCTCCAGCAAACCAACATCGAATTTTTGTTCGAATAAACTCTATTATAACCTTGATATATAAGTTTGCCTTTCGTCAATGTTACCGGAGAACCGTTTATAATCCACCACATTAGCATTAAACGTACCAGCAACCTCGTTGCTCCTTGGCTTAAATCTCTCTGACAAATCACTATATTTATCTATTGAAGTCCTATCATGAACTCATTGGCATCTTGTAACGAGAATTGCCATACCAAGTATCGAGAAATCAGCAATCAGTATTTTGAATCTCGCAGTGTTTCTACATCAAAAGTTATATATACATACGACATTTATCTCTTAGAATTATGAACTCTCATTCTGAAACTCTGGACAAATCACAAGGACAAAACTTGTACATAAAGAATCCTGATGATTCTGTTTCTGATGAAATCTTTAGCGAATACCTTGCTCCTTAATCGCTCTAAATCATCGTGAATGAATTTCTTCATCACAATTTGATTCTAAAATTCTAAGATATTGTCGTATCTTTCAATATTAATATCCTCAATATTTCTGAAGATATCTTCATAAATATTCTTATCCGAAATCATCTATTTTCTCGCGTTACCAATATTACATCATAAAGGAAACTGTATAGTTTCTATATTCTGTAAACCTTCGAGTTTAAATTATGAATGTTTTTGAAGAAGTGTTGAGAACTGAAGCATGAGTTAGTATAATATAATGACACTTGATCAACGTGATTATATTACAGTAAGTCATGCTGAGTTTTAATGGAATGTGATGATTCACAGAACATACCGTCATCATGTGTCATGTTACACGACTCTTACATTCTATCTAATCTCTAAACATATCAAGAACATATTTTCTTGATAGTTTTATCTTATCCCTTGAATTCCAGAAATCAACCATGACTACGTCACTGGTTAAGACAAACCGCATTTATTCATTTCACTCTTTTGTGACAGCTTCACTTGTACGCTTCACATAATCGAATCATTTTATCTATGTTATTCAATGATGATAAAACTCTATTTATCAACTCATATTCGTCATGAAAACATTTTTATTGTTAACCATGACCACCTCACTCAAATTTCGGGACGAAATTTCTTTAACAGGTAGGTACTGTGACCACCCGAAAATTTCTGATCAAATTTAAACTTAATCACTATATGATTTCGACACGATAAGCAATGTTTGTAAAGTTTAATCTCAAAAATTTTGAAATTTCATTCATGTAATCAATTACCCTTTGGCCGTGCTCGACGATTCACGAACATTTATGTGTATATGAATATTATCTGTAAATATATTATAATAATAATTTTATTGGTTTAAAAATATAATTTATATTTAATATATATATCTATATATATATATATATATATATATATATATATATATATATATATATATATATATATATATATATATATATATATATATATATATTTAAAGTATATTGAGTGTATATATAGTTGGTCTCGGATTCATTTAGTAAACTATTGCAACACTCGATGGTTATGTAAACAAATCAAAAATATAGTTATTATACTAATATTAATTTGGTATACTTAGTATTAATCTTAATATCAGTATTATTTGTATAACTATATATAAATAGATATGAAAGGTTATACATTTAAATTGTTACTAAAAATTATTGTTATCATCATTAATATCATTATTAATATACTTAGTAATAAAATTATGAATTAGTCATTATCATAATTATTATCATTAATTTCAAAATTTTTATTACCAATATTATTAAAGATCATTATAGTTATCATTATTATTATAAATAGGATAAAATATTAATATTATCATAAATAATATTATTATTATTATCAATTTTATTATCTATATTATTATATTTATTATTATTATTATTAATAGTATTATTACTATTATGGTAATATTTATTAAATGATAAAATTATTTACATATACAAATAATATACATACATATATATGATTACAAGTACTGTTATATATAAATACAAATACATATACAGTTATAATACAGTTATATACCTATATACAATAAGTGTTCTATTATATATCACCGACACATTTAAATTATTTATCTGATGATAAAATCTTTGAATCGTACGAACTGATATACAGAATTATATTCGTTGTTATTTTCCTTCTTGTTCTGTTGCAAATTGGTACTAGTTTTTGATATAATATTGTCCTTAGTATGTTAGCTGTCCAACTCAACCACGATCCTCAGACAAAAGAAATCGAGTATTATGGGTAAATGAGAAGAAATTAAACAGATAAATCCAAATTCAGTTACCCATCGACTTCCTCTTTTATTTTTCTTTATTATTTCTGTACCTGAACGAATCAAATCTTGTCGACCTTTAAAATACTACAAAACTCGATCACATTCAATGATATGTAATCTAGTCGACCTTACCTTATCAAATATCAAATACAATTAACTACCATAATGTACCCCCATCGAATCACCTTAAACTCGCCAACACCTTAAATCACAACCCACCTTTGATCACCATCCTTATTAAATACCAAGTATGCCATCGTGAACCCATTTGTTACTGATAAACTAGGACAACATAGAAACACACTACACCATCACTTTGTGCTTCTCCATTATGATTTACTACTGCTGCAACCCAATTTTTTTCTGTTTCGTTAACCGTCACCAAAACTCATATGATCATCCTAACCTTACTGCTGCTTTTTGTTTTGTCTCGATTAAATCACTTCCACCATTAAAACTGGTCAACACCTCACCTCTTCACTTCCTTTAACTATCACCAACTTCACCTTCACACCATCACGTAATCATCAAGACCCATTAAACCCGCTATTTTTTTCTTCTTTTCTTTCTCTTTCTCTACTGAAGCTGCGATATATATTGTAATATATCTGTGAATGTAACGAAAACGTGTGGTGGGTGTACAAAGTAATTATAGATGGCTTGAGAATGGAGAATGATGTAATACAGGATAAACCGAACATGGGGTTAGTGATATCCAGTTGTTATCATACAGCGAAATCTTGTTGTTAAAATAATGAAAGTGGGACGTGTTATACACTATCAAATTTGAATTATACAAGCCTATAATGGCCGACCATAATGGGAAGCAAGGGGTCGGATAGATTTAACCTTTCTTTAATAAATCCTTTTTCTAATCTAGAAAAGTAGATTCCCACTGAGAATACACCCCATTCGTAAAGTGCTTGGCCAAACAAAAGGGCTGAACTTGTTACTATATTGGAGCATTATATATTTTCTTTTATTTTATTTGCCCAGTAAACTTACCTTAATTATTGGGCTGGAGAAATGGTTGTTGGGCCGAAATCCTTCTGGGCAATTAGTGGGCCGAATATTTATATAATGATGATCATGATTCGGTTGTGTTCATGGTGACGTTATGATGAAGATTAGAATAGGTGATATTTTGGTTTAATGATAATGATGATGGTGACGATATGATATAGCTGATGAACATGGTTGATAATAGATTAGATATAATACATAATAGGATCAATGATGATATGGTTTATTAGTGATGATTTATGAAGATGATGGTTAAATAAATCGGGTTAAATAAATATTGGGTTAGATTAAAATCAGAAAAAAAACATGGATGGTCGATTGGTTAGGAGTGTTGATGGTATCCAAGTGGTCACGGGTTCGAACCCGGTTCATGCCATTTTCTTTTTAAAACAAGATTTTGAGGTAGTTATTATACTTTTAATTATTATTACTTCCTTATTTTCATTTTCATAATTATTATTATTATTATTATTATTATTATTATTATTATTATTATTATTATTATTATTATTATTATTCTTATTATTATTATTATTATTATTATTATTATTATTATTATTATTATTATTATTATTATTATTGTTATTGTTACTGTTATTGTTATTGTTATTATTATTAGTATTAAGTATTATAACTATTATTATTATTATTATTATTATTATTATTATTATTATTATTATTATTATTATTATTATTATTATTATTATTATTATTATTATTATTATTATTATTATTATTATTATTATTATTTATACAAGCATTAAGTATCATTTGTTATTATTATTATTATGATTAGGGTTACAGTTACTATTATTTTTATTATATTATTAGTAAATCATTATTATTATCAAAACTATTATTTTAAACAGATAAATATTTTATACATAAGATATACTTATTACATATACTATAATATTTCACATAACTATATATATCAAACCTATTAATTTTATTTACATAAATACTTACATATAACAAACTATTGATTTTTAAATATAACACTAAACGTTTATGTATATAAAAATGGATATAATAAAATAACTATATATATATATATATATATTAATCTCTTTGAATGTATACAAAAATTAAGTATATAATATATAAATTAATACCTAATAAATAAATTGTCCAGTTACGATTATATATTTTAATATATATATATATATACAAATGATATAGGTTCGTGAATCCGAGGTCAACCCTGCATTGTTCAATGTCGTCATATGTATTTTTACTACAAAATATATTAAGTGAGTTCATTTGATTCCCTTTTACTCTTTACATTTTTGGGACTGAGAATAATGCGCTACTTTTACAACTGCTTTATTTAATGCTTTTGAAATACATTTTGAACTGCGAATACATGAAATGCTTTTATAAATGTTTGACGAGATAGACACAAGCAAAACATTCCTTGAATGAATTATGTGGACGTGATAATTGCCAACATTGAATTATGTGGACGTGATAATTGCCATAATTGATATCAATATTTTTCCCCTGATTATTATTGCTTGGTAACCTAAGAATTAGGGAACATCACTAATTTTGAGAATATGTGCACGCCTAATTGACGCGAATCCTAAAGGTAGCTACCGGGTTTAACACCCCCACCCAGAATGTTCACTAGACGGAAGGGCTAGTGGGCGTGGTGTTTAGTACATCGAAGTTTATATGATTATTATACAGACGAGATGTTCTGTTTTGGGGATATTATTTATGTACATTATATGTTAAGGTCGGTTACCAAGCCAAGCAATGAAAGTAAAGTGAATGTTATGTATCAAGAGAATGATTTTATACACAGGTTATGTGTATGTTATTTTGTGCACGAGATATGTGTACGGTTACTAAGATTTATGAAAAATGATTTCGTACACGAGAAAGGTGTACTGTATTTAAAAGATATCGCATGTACATCATAGGTGGGTATATGATTCGGGCCCATTTGTACCATGCAGCATTTAAATCTTGTGGTCTATCAAAATAATGAATTTTATTGTTTTATGATAAACCTATGAACTCACCAACCCTTTGGTTGACACTTGAAAGCATGTTTATTCTCAGGTATGAAAGAAATCTTCCGCTGTGCATTTGCTCATATTAGAGATATTACTTGGAGTCATTCATGACATATTTCAAAAGACGTTGCATTCGAGTCGTCGAGTTCATCAAGATTATTATTAAGTCAATTATTGTTGGAGATATTATGAAATAGTATGCTTGCCGTCAACTTTCGATGTAAAGAAAGTTTGTCTTTTAAAAAAAATGAATGAAATGTTTGTAAAATGTATCATATAGAGGTCAATTACCTCGCGATGTAATCAACTATTGTGAATCGTTTATATTGTATATGAACGGGGCATTTCAATAATAATCAGGGGAAAATATTCACAACAATTAGTGGCAATTATCACGTCCAACTATTTCAATAATAATCCACAGAACTTCTGTCTGCATAATAATTCATGCGAGGAATGTTTTGCTTGTGTCTATCTCGTCAAACATTTATAAAGCATTTCATGTATTCGCAGTTCAAAATATATTTCAAAATCATTTAATAAAGCAGTTATAAAAACAACGCATGTATTCTCAGTCCCAAAAATATAAAGAGTAAAAGGGAATCAAATGAACTCACGATACGATATTTTGTAGTAAAAATATGCATACGACGGAACTAAACAATGCAGGGTTGACCTCGGATTCACGAACCTATATCAAGTATATATATTAACACATATAATCACATAATTCCTTCTATATAATATATATACTTTTATTTATACTTTATATCTTTAGTTATATTTTATATATAGTTATTTTTAAAATAATCAATATTCATACATATAGTTATATTACGATATATATATATATATATATATATATATATATATATATATATATATATATATATATATATATATATATATATATATATATATATATATATATATATATATATATATATATATATATATATATATATATATATATTTGTAGTTTGTATTATATCAAAAATTAGTGATTTGTTATAAAAATAATACTAATAATAATAATAAAAATAATGATTCTAGTAATAATAAAAATGATAATAATAATAATAATAATAATAATAATAATAATAATAATAATAATAATAATAATAATAATAATAATAATAATAATAATAATAATAATAATAATAATAATACCAATTATAATAATGTTGATAAATTTAATAATAAGACTCATACTATCAATTAATAATAATAATAATAATAGTTATATGTTAATATTGAAAATAATGGTTTTAGTAACCTTTTT
Organism: Rutidosis leptorrhynchoides; assembly: GCF_046630445.1. NCBI lineage: Eukaryota > Viridiplantae > Streptophyta > Magnoliopsida > Asterales > Asteraceae > Rutidosis > Rutidosis leptorrhynchoides. Next base: position 244,949,865 of record NC_092334.1, on the reverse strand, counting down.
AATAATAATAATAATAATAATAATAATAATAATAATAATAATAATAATAATAATAATAATAATAATAATAATAATAATAATAATAATAATAATAATAATAATGTGTAATAAGTAAGCTACCTCAATGAAGTAGTCCTAAAAAAAATGCCCAAGTCCGGGTTTGAATCCGCGACGTCCCGCTAACCCGATAATATCCTTAACCATTGAGCTACTAGCTCAATCTTGGTTTAAACCCCATATTTATTTTATTTAACCCATCTTTCCAGGCTTAATTATATCTCTATCAAAAAAATGTCGTCCCTAAGTCTCGAACCTTTAACCTCTGGTTCTTCAAATACACACCCAATCGTCCCTCTGTTCCTGCCTTTCTGTTTTAGTTTATAACCTATAACCTATATATATATCTATCCTATATTGCATCTGATTCTTCTTCTTCTCCTTTTTTTTAAAAAAATGACAAAGTCGAGGTTCGAACCCAGGACCTCTCAATTAAACACCCACACCCTAACCATTCCTCCGATTCCTCTCTTCTATTCTATTACACGAATTATATGTATATATTCCGTATTACTTTCTGTTCTTCTTCTTTAAAATTTTGATCGACCAGAGGACCATCATTAATCGTCATCATACTAAACCCTAACAGATCACCACCATCAATATCATTATCATAAAATCATCACTGCATCGTCATCTCCATGTCATCATCGTTTATCATTCTATCATCATCTATATCATCGTAATCGAATCATAATCTTAATCATATCATAATCATTATCATGTTTTGATCATCATCATCATTGTGAGGTTATCACCACCATCATATACATCATCTTTTATCATGATCACAACATGATCATAATCATTATCATCTTCTTTTAAACACATTATTATAAACTAACCCTAATTATTATTATAATCATCATCATCATCATTATTGTTAATTGTTTATCATCACCAACACTCATTAACAAACCACCATTATCAGTTAATCGTTTAGCAGAAGGTATCAATGGGGTCTTGGCCCAACTGGAACCGAAGTATAAGCCCAACAAAATAAATCACGGCCCAAAGACATGCAACTAATACCCTGTAACCCTTTATCAGAGTCCTAAGTGGGATTCATTATTTATAATCATCGGTTAGGGATACAATTATAATACTGCTTTTTCTTTTTAGAAGAAGTCAATAATATAAAAAGGAATGCAGATAGTGGTGTCGGCCACAAAGGAAAAGAAAAGGGGTGCGATCATCAACCTTATTTATTTAATCCCTTATGTTTAGTTGATTTGATGAAAAGAGAAAAGAAAAAAACGCAGGCTTCATCAAATCTTCTTGTGGGTTTCGCTCAACAGAAAAAAATAGAGATATAAAAGAAGTTGCAGTTTGTAGTTCAAGATGAAAAAGAATATGAAGATGTTCTTGATGGTTGTGGTGATAATCGGTGGTGAAGACTTCAGTTGTGGTTGTATCAAAAGAGGAAAAAAAAATATAAAGAGGTGGTGATCGTGGTTCTCGGTCATAAATCAAGAAGGAAGTGAGGTGGCTCGATGGTAGTTCAAAAGCGATAGAACACTCACCTAGCAGCGGTTTAGTAATTTGATTTGTAATAGAAGATAACGCAGCAGTAGTGATAAGAACCAATGATTAATGGAGATAGTTTTATTGGTGTACACAATGGAGATAGTAAAAGAAAAGGATTGCAGCAGGTCGACGTGAGTGGTGGTCGTATACGGCGAAAGGATGGGTTTGTTTCATCGAGCAAGAACACTAAAAGAAATTGAAGTGGGTTTGTTCATGGTAGGGTAGTGATGTTTAAATGGCGAGTCATGGCGGTGATTTGGTGAAACATGATTATGATGAACGATGGTGTGATGATTAAAGATGAAGTGAGATGGTGGTTTGAGCTTCGGTTGATCAAGTTTTGGTTTTTGTAAATTTCTGTTTTTTTAATTCCCTTTAGCAGGAGGTAATAGCAGTTATATAAATGAATTAAATGAGGTTAAATGTATAATTGTAGTAGTATACTTGTTTGTTATCTAGTAATGGTGGTCGACAGCATCTTCTTGATCAAGAGGAACAAACCAAAAAAATTTAAAGCTGATAAAGACTTTAAACTGAATCTGGTTGTATCTGATTATTAAATTTGTGATTTGAAATTGATTGGTACGAATTAGCAAAGAGGAATCTTCCATCGGGAAGAAGAGAAAAAAATATATAAAAGTAGATTGTGACTTCAAACTGATTTTGTTTGAAACTGTAGATTGGATTCGATACAAAGATAAGAAACAAAAATCAGTACAGTTGATGTTGCAGTAAAATGGATTCTATATTTTTATTTGATATATTGATTAATATTAAAAATTATTAAATATAAAAATATTAATAATAATACTTTCAATATTATTAATAATAAAAATCAATAATAACTTAATAACAAGTATAATGATAATTATTAATAACATTGTTACCAATGATATTATATTAATAATAATAATAATATTGATAAGGGTAATAATAACATTAATAACTATGAGGATAATGATAAAAGTAAATCAGATAATGATAATAATAATTTTTGTAACAATAATATTATACCAATTTAAATGTATAAACTTTCATATTTATATATTATATATAGTAATATTAATAATACTGATATTAATATTAATATTAATAATAATGAAGTAATAATAATAATATTAGTATAGCAACTATATTTATAATTAAATTTAAATTTAATATATTGATATTACATATTATTAATTATGTAATATTTAATAATTATATAGTATATATTAAATAATAACAAATATTTAATATTTAATATTCTTACATATAATATATATTATAATATACATACAGTCAATAATTATGTATATCAATTATATATATATATATATATATATATATATATATATATATATATATATATATATATATATATATATTTATATATTCCAACTACTACATATTTATTCATGTTTTAAATATCAAGCTTAGGTTTTCTTTCTAAATCACATAGTAGTTTATTAATATATTTAATTCATAATATATAATTATTTACATGTATAATTATTTATGTATATATATATATATACATTTCTATTTACGATTAAAGATTCGTGAATCGTCAAAACTGGTTGAAGGTAATTGAATACATGAACATATTTCCAAAATTTTCGAGTCTCAACTTTATAAACTTTGTTATCTTGTCAGAAACATATAAAGATCAAGTTTAAATTTGGTTGAAAATTTCCGGGTCGTCACCGCCTTGGCCACTGACCATGCATCATTTGGTTATGTATAAAGGGTACAAAAGTTGTCCGAAGTCGGGTATTAAAAACCGACTTCTTTTTGAAATATAGAACTTAGCTTAGAGCATGATAATGATGATGATGTGTATATGACTTGAACGAATTATAAACTCGTTAGATAAGATTATTGACTAAGGGACTATGACTTGGGTTGAGTATACATTGGACCGGTCACATACAATCAAGGTGATATAATGCTCCCTTTTTAAACTTTCTATAATATTTTGGGACTGAGAATACATGTGTTGTTTTATGTTTTACATACTAGACATGAGTACTTGAACATTTGTATGTGTGGGTTATAACATCAGAAATCCCTTTAGCTTGGAAATAGTTAATTGTTGGTTTTCTAACCGTTAAGCGCGAATCTTAGATATGAATCCATAGGGTTTGACAACCCCACTCAGGCTAGTAGTGCTAGCTGGAAGAATGGGTGTTTAATACTTCATAAATATTCACTCCCTGACAAGGTGCATATACGAGGGGTACTTTTAGTTGTTAAGTTTGGTTACCAAGTGCCCACTGTGCATATACTTTTTTTTGTTTTTGAACACTGAAATCTTGTGGTCTACTTTACTTTATTGTTAGCAATAAAACTTTATCTCACTAACATCCGTGTTGACTTTTAAGCATGTTTTATTAGCTGACACTTAGTTGTTTGCTTTTGTGGTGCTAGAGGTTTGCATGTTTGGAGTCGCAGGTTTTTAAACTTTTACTTGCATTCAATAAATTAAAATTGTACTTCTGTACTTTTTTTACGACTTGACGTTTGAGTCACGTACTACTTATGTTGCCTTCTATTTTTTGAAGCTAGCTAGTTTTGTAAAATTTCCATTTTGGAAACTCTTATGTTATGAATGCAAGGTTTTGGTCAAAAAGTCTCATATAGAGGGCGTAGACCATGTTTGGGACCTTATGTTAACGCCTCTGCCATAGTGGTTTTGGTCAGGACGTTACAGATGGTATCAGAGCATCGATTGTATGGAATTAGGCTGTATTAGGGCGTCTGAACTGATTCAACAAGGATGTATTAATAGGTCTAATCTACAACTTGGCCGTTTAACCGTTATCTACTATTGATATTACTACATGCTACTGTTATCTACTATTGATTCTACTACATGGTACCGTTATCTGCCATTGATACTACTGCATGCTACCGTAACTTGTAATTGATACTACTGTTAATACCACATCATACTATTGTTACATGCTATTGATTACGTGATACTGCTTCATGACACTATTATACCTTATAGATTTTATGTAGTGCTATAAGCTACCTAGGTTACTATTGATACTATTTCTCGTTGCATGCTTGCTATTGGCTATACTAACTTAGAAAAATTTATTTCTCCTAGTTCAGATGGCGGACGTACCCCCATCACACATCATATACTTGGATACCGACTCTGAGGAGACTATCAAATCACCACCCGGTGTGGGGTCACCGACCTCACCACCACGCTCAGACGATTCAGAAAGTTCATCGTTAATCCCAAGGAGTAGCCATTATGATGGTACCGTAATCCCCAGAGTAAATGGGGGCAGACCCTTTGTGAACGAACATGGTTACTTGGTCAGGATCACTGCCCGTAAGTGAATTGTGCCGATACTACCCGACCCACTTTTGGTTAACTTCACCCGTAAGGCATCGCCTTTTGCTGATGCTACCACTGTACCACCCAAGGCACCTCTCACCAGCGAGGAAGTGATGAGGGAAGTGTGAATCCTACAATCCCGAGTGACTGAGCTCGAGGACCAGGTGTCCCACCCATTATACATCATGTATCCTCCTTCTTCATAGGACTTATGTAGTAGATTCTACCTTGTACCTCCATTTGTTAGTTTCATGTTTTCGCCGATGTATTGTACGGAAACCTACGGATTTTGTATGTGACTTTTTATTATGTATGGAACCTAATGTTGTTTGAATAATTGCACAGTGTAGCATTTAGAATTTGTATGATTGCTACATGATATCTGTTTCTAGCTTGGCAGGCTTAGTTAACAAGTTCCTTGATGATTTAATAGTTGGTTACCATATTACTATGACATTATTCATAAATTAGATGATAATTTTGATGTGAATCAAAACTCTTATTTTAGAGATCGATGGCATCAAGGAGAGTTGCAAGCATAAACGCGAATATGAGAGGAACTCCTTCAGTGGCTAGATCAAGGAAATGGTGGTTGCCTGTGTGAACGTGGCTTTGGCTAACGCCAATCTTGTACCAGATCCTGTGGCTAACCAGAATGCTCGAACCAGGTGTTACTACAAGGAATTTCTTAGTTGCAAACCGCAGTCCTTCAGTGGAACGGAAGGCCCAGTTAGGTGGATGAGATGGTTCGAGAAGCTAGAATTAGTGTTCTGAGTTAGCAACTGCTTTGATGCGCACAGGGTTAAGTACGCATCTTTCACGTTAGCAGATGGTGCACTGACACGGTGGAACACATTCTCCCAAGCTCGGGGAGTTGACGAAGCATATGCGACACCATGGAAAGAGTTCTAGAGGGTAATGATAAATGAATACTGCCCTAGAACCGAGATTCGGAAAATGGAGACATAGTTTTGGGAACTGAAGGTCTTAGGAACTGACCTTGCTAGTTACTACACGACTCATTCATGATTTTTCCAGGATAGCTCGACCCCTGACAGCGCTAACGAATAAAGGTAAGAAGTATGCGTGGTTATCAGAGTAAAAGTTCACGTTTCAGCTGCTGAAGCAGAAATTAACCACGGCACAGATCTTATCACTACCCGAGGGAAATGAAGATTTCGTGATTTATTGTGATGCTTCGCGACAAGGCTTTGGATGTGTACTGATGCAACGCACGAAGGTTATTTCCTATAACTCGTGACAACTTAAGTAACACGAGCAGAACTATACGACACATGATTTAGAGCTTGGACATGTGGTTTTTGCAGTTAAGATGTGGAGACATTATCTATATGGAACAAGTGCACGGTGTACACCGACCATAAGAGCTGTCAGCATATCTTCGATCAGAAGCAACTGAACATGAGGCAAAGTCATTGGGTTGACTTATTGAACGATTATGAATGTGAAATTTGATATCACGCAGGGAAGGCGAATGTAGTAGCTGATGCCCTTAGCAGAAAGGAGAGAAGACCACCTGTTCGAGTTAGGGCACTAAATATAACCATTCACACAAATCTTACCAACCAAATCCGAGAGGCCTAATCAGAAGTTCTGAAGGAGGAGAATATTTCGAACGAGATGCTTAGAGGACTACAGAAGCCATTTGAAGTTAGTGAAAATGGAACTAGACAATTTTCTGGATGAATTTTGGTGCCATGATTTGGTGACCTAAGAAAGATAGTTCTCGATGAAGCTCACAAGTCAAATTCATTTCATCCGGGAGTAGGAAAGATGTATCATGATCTCAAGGAGAATTACTGGTGGCCTAACTTGAATGCTTATATCGCTACGTATGTTGGGAATTTCTTGACTTATTCTAAGGTTAAGGTTGAGGATTAGAAACCCTCAGGATTGCTGCAGCAGCCAGAGATTCCTGAGTGGAAATGAGAGAGTATTACTATGGACTTTATCATGAAATTTCCAAGGACAGTTGGCGGTTATGATGCAATTTGGGTCATTTTAGATCGACTCACAAAATCCACACACTTTCTGCTGATGAGGGAAACTGACAAGCTAGAGAAGTTAGCTTGAGTATTTTAGAATGAGATTGTATCTAGACACAGAGTTCCTGTATCTATCATCTCAGATCGGGATAGTTGCTTCACATCTAGATTCTGGCAATCTTTACAAGACTCGACTGGATGTGAGTACCACCTATCACCCAAAAACATATGGTTAGACTGAGAGGACTATTCAGATATGCTTCGTGCATGTGTGATTGACTTCGGAGATGGCTGGGATAAGTATTTACCGCTCGCATAATTTTTCTACAACAATAATTATCATTTGAGAATCGAAGCCGCACCATTTAGGCACTTTACGGAAGGAAATGAAGACCTACAATCTGTTGGAATGAGCTGGGAGATAGACAAATTACTGTACCATAAGTTATCCACGAGACTACCGAGAAAATTGTTTAGATCAAGAACAGGTTGACAACAGTCATCAGTCGGCAAAAGAGTTACGCAGATGTTAGAAGAAAACCGTTGGAGTTTGGAGTCGGAGACAAGGTCATGTTGAAGGTGTCACCTTGGAAAGGCGTAATACGGTTCGATAAGAAAGGGAAGCAAAACCTGAGAAATGTGGGTGCATTCGAGATAACAGAACAAATTGGATCGGTGGCCTATCGGTTGAACCTACCGCAACAGCGTAGCGGAGAACAAAACACTTTCCATGTGTCGAATTTGAAGAAGTGTTTAACTGAAAAAGATCTCACCATCCCTGTGGAGGAGATTTAGATCGACGACAAGCTGCACTTTATCGAAGAACCTGTAGAGGTTACGGACTACGAGATCAAACGGTTGAAGCAAAGCAACATTCCCATTGTTAAGATTCGCTGGAACACTCGTAGAGGACCGGAATTCACGTGGGAACGAGTAGATCAGATGAAGTAAAAATACCATCACCTTTTCACAACTCCACCATCGGCATTAGACTAAAATTTTGGGACGGAAGTTTCTTTAACGGGTAGGTGATGTAACGACCCGACTTTTCCGCTTATATTCTTATATGTGTTTTAATATATATCAACATATATATGCTTCTTTCACTAGAGAATTTCTTATGTAACAACTTATATAGATATTATTCACTATATTTTAAAAAAGCTTTATCGCATCATTAGCCTATTTGATTTATTTTCAAATAAATTCGACCGTTAACGTCACTAGCCTAAAGGGCTGTTATTTGAGGAGATGTATTTTTCTTTTCTGGTGATTATTATTATTTATAATAATAATATTGTATTTAATAATACTTAAGTTAGTTTATTTAATTAACTTATCTATAATGCACGAAATCCTTATTTATTCATATCTACATAAAAGCCTCCTAATCAATTTCATAAAATACCACTAACTAGTTAGTGGTAGATCCCACTTAGTGCTTTCATTTATTTATTTATAATCTATTTATTTAATTACCTTAAGCGCATGTAAATGACTCATTAAACCAATCTAAGCCCTCCCAAAAACCTAGGATTCCAATATATAAGCATCTTATCTCCACATTAAGTCATTTAGCAACCAAAACTTGTCCTCTCTCCAAACTTTCAGCCACCATCACCACACCTCACCATCACCAATTTTCAAACTCAAAACTACATTAAATATAGCTTAGATCATCAACCTTTGTGCTTAGATTACAAGATCTAGTAAGTATTCTTCTCTATTTCCAATTTCCTTTCATTTAAGCTTACTTTTATGTCATTTCATGTCATTTACTTTAGATCTATACTTGTATGTTGTAGATCTAGACTTGTTGTTAATTGTATGTTCATGGTATGTAAGAAAGTTGAGGTCTTTTGCATTTTTGTTGCAAAAGAAAGAAACTAAACTTACTTATGACATTATTCTTGTGGTTTAAGATAAAGATTCATGATTTATCATCTACATATGATAGATGTGGATTTTTGTGCTTAAATGTTGTAAATGAAGGAACTTATCATCTAAGTGTGATAAAGGAACAACATTTGTTGTCTTAAAATGTAACAACCCTACTTTTTTCATTACTATCGTTACTTGTCCGTTAATTATTTAACGGTGATTGCGCAGAACTTTATGTGTTTAACTTATTTAAATGCATACATGATCCCAGAGGATTACTTGAATTAATATGTTTATATTAGTTAATGAACTTATTTCAGATAAAGAAATACTTAGAATACGACACGATTACGATAATCGCATAGAAAGCCTTTCAGTTACGGAACTCGGAAAATCGAAAAAATAATTATTTTTAATAATTATTAGCTTTATGAAAAACTAAATTAATTTATTATTTATTTAATAATTTAAACCCAGTGGATTACGTTTCAAAGATCGGTTAACGTTCTAGGGACTTGGTACGGTTAACGACACTCGAAACGGACCACACGCCTACAAGTAATTAAGCAAAACCGAGCCCGAGACCACCCTAGTGGGCCATTTGGCCAAACCCCACCCCTCACCCCCTTATTGGACTTGTTTTGATTTATCGGTCACTAGTGGGTTGTGATTAAGGCCCTAACCTAGAATTTAAATAGCAAGGAAAACTACAGGAACCCTTATTCTTCCAATTTTTGATCGACACCTCTTCTCCCTCCCTCCTTTTAGCCGTCAACTTCCACGTACATAACACACACTCAAACTTCAAAATTAAAGCAAGCCTCGTGCATCAAAGTTGTTCTCTTGATCGTTCTCTACATACTAGTACCAATTAATTTGTGTTTACAGGTATAATCACTAACCCTAATCTTTCTAGATCTGATTTTTATGCAATTACATAGTGTACAAGAGTCTAGTGCTAAATTGGTTGTGATTAGAGTCGTTACTAGTCGTTGTTTTGCGCGATTGTTGTTTGTTGTTTGAATCACGAATACTTTTGTCATGAATCTGATTAAATAAGTTTATGTACTGATCATAAAATGTATCTAGATAGATAGATCTCGAAAAATTAATAAATTTGGACTTTGGATTTGCGTATTTTCGTTATCGTATGCGTAAGTTATGATCAATTGAAGTTTTGTTAGGGTTTTGCATGCTATACGATATTTCTGGTTTTATTACTTTATAAATGATTCATTGAAATGATAACCATTGAATTCCTTGTTAAAAATAACTCAATATAGACTTTAGAATCATGTTAAAAGATTACGTATAGCTCTCGATATGATTAAATGAATATTGGTGACTCGTATTGAGCTGAAACTATTTTCGTATGCACGCTAAATGACCTCACATGAAATAGAAATTGGTTGAGGCTTTGATCTTCTGAAATGATGTTATTTAGATGTTCCTAAGCATATTACATTTGTATTATAACTTCTGAAAACATTGTTTGCTATGTGTTATATGCATCACCAAATGACATGTCTGAATGTTGTCCAAACCAGAAGGTCTGACTTTGATGAATAAACTGTACAAAATGGCTAATGAAATGCTTTAATTATTTTATCATTGGAAATTTGGAATGTCTAGAGTCATCTCCAATTAGACATTCATTAATAGCTATCTTCTAAATTAAATGAGAATTTTTCTAAAACTGTTGCGCGAGCAGAAACTGATTTGGTAAACCTTAACTAGACCCATTCTGAATCCCGACTTGTAGACATCGTATGAGTCCCTGGGTAGGCTTTTTGTAAACTTTTATGATTCTAGTTGTGATCTGGAGTTTTCAATATTACCATGCTTTATGTTCGATGAATTATGTGCGTTGTTTGCAACATGTGCATTAATTTGATGCTATACGATAAACTGTGAACGCGTACTTGACAAATTGTGAACTAAAGCATGTTAGTTGACTTAGGATTGACATGTTGACCAAGATTGCATGACCTACTGAGATTGTTGACTTTAGTTGACCACTTTGACTAAGTTTGACTTTTGGTTTCACTTTGGTTGACTTTTGTTGACTTGCTTGGACTAGTTGACTTTTTCTTGCATTTTGAGTCAGTCAAAGCACTAGGACTATGCGCACACTATAGGTTAACATAGTGTGACTTATGTATTTACTTAAGGTAACCTATTTGGCTAGGCTGCATTTTACGGTCGTGATCGTCCGACTACTATACCGTTTTACTAAGAGTTTACTGTGCATTTTCAAAGGTGATTCTACAGTCCCTACTACTTTTTACATGGGATGAGATAACATGCTATTTCAAATGTTTTACATATTAGGCACGAGTAACTTAAATGATATACATATGAGTTCAGATCAAAATTCTCTTAGCTTGAATATATTAATTACTTTACGTAATCTCGACTTATAGGGACGGTACCGTTAGGTTTGACAAACCTCGCCTCAACGCACAGGGTGCTTATTTAGTTGTAACTTGTACTTTATCGGTGTATGCTTAGAAAGGGTAAAAGGAAGAAGTGTAGCGAATGAGCTATCCGCGGGTTAAAGTCTTATAATTAAGTGCTCATGATAAATGTATAATTTTTACGATGCTTTCAAAGAAATCTCGTGGCCTAACTTACGATAAATGCTTTACTAAACCTGTAGATTCACTCAACATTTGTGTTGACCTTTTGCATGTTTTTATCTAAGGTTCTTAGAGGTATTGCTTCAACTTGCTGAAGTTGTTTTGATTCCTTGTTGCTAATACTGGAGTTAAGTCCAACATGCTTTATCATTTCTTATTTCAAGAACTTACATTCGGATTGAAAACTATTTACTTCAAATAATGTTTTGAGATTATTTAAGTTGGTCATTTATGTCAAACTGCTTTCGAAATTATTTTACATTTAATGACTTTGCCATTTGAAAATTAATGCGAATGCTTTTTGGAAACGTCTCATATAGAGGGCGTGACCGTTAACTGTAGGACCAGAGTTAATATGCCGTTAGTCGATTCTGACGGGGTATTATGTATGGTATCAAAACTAAATGATTACCTAGGATTAGGCTGCATTAGATGTCGGACTTTAGGACACCTTTTGAGTCTAAACTGTAACCGTAGACTAGTTAAGCTACATAAACCATAGTTACACTACTTGCTTACTTTACTTGATTTATATCTAGCTTAAATGATATAATTGCTAGTGCTAACTTTATGTTTTTCTTGAGTGCTAGATGACTTCTTCCAATCCCATTATTCTTACCGTCTCTGACACGGAATCCGAGAAAACAGTGTAGACACAGGGGAACCCTGTACCTGAGATCGAGGATGATGTTATGTCCGAAACTGAAATAGAGGAGAAACCAGAAGAGGAACCGGAGGAGGAACTCGAGGAGGATCTAGAGGAGGAACCCGAGGAGGACCCGGAACCCGAATCCAAATCCGAACCTAAAATACCTGATTCACCTACTGGTACCAAATCACCTTTCAGAGACCCAGATTATGATAACCCCTACGGACCTAGAGGCCACCGTAGGATACCGAAGGGACTCGCCCGAGGCAATAATCCATTTTAGAAAAGCTTTTTATATGACAACCAAACACTTCAGATGTGCCGTTATTTCCATCCCTATTATGCTTCTACTTCCAAACCTAACACCTCCACTGCTGCTACCAGTAACAATGACACCGATGACCTTAAACTGAGAGTTGATAACCTAGAAAATATCGCCGAGTACCTGTTGAAGGAACTTCAGAAACCTAATTAGAAATGCTTTGTTGAACTTTTTACACTTTACTAGATACTATTTCATGTTATTACTTAGTTTTTACTTGGTTTTTACACATACATTGCTTGATGTGGTTTTTCTACTATTCATGGTTTTTACATTATAACCTTTGGGATATTCAATTCGTTATTAATGCATGATTAATAAATGAGTAGTTTTACTATTTAAGTGGTTGGGTTACTATTATCCTGTGATGCGTGATGATTTGTTAATAACTGTTGTGAGTTGTTTATTATCACTACTATCACTACTAAGCACTACGTACCACTGCTACTACTAGAATCTTAACGATTTGATATTATTTACTATGCATCACTACCCGTTGCTGGTATATTTTTACGTACTGATTTCATTGACGCTAACCTTGTGTGTATCTTGACCAGAAAGATAATGCCGCCCAAGAAGGTTACCCAAGCTGATGTCACTCGTTGGATCAACGAAGGTCTAACCGAACCAGGACAACAGGATACCACCAACAGAACCAGGACCACAGGATACCACCAACACTACCAACACCGACAACCAGCAGCCCAACAATGTCAACACCAACACTAATCAAGGAAGATGCACGTACAAGACCTTCACGAGCTGCGAACCACACTCATTCACTGGTACTGATGTGTCAAAAGTGTGTGCAATAGTGCTTAACTTATCTTTCAACTTTTAAATTTATAAAACCTTTATTTAATACACTTTAACACCCTAACAAGCAACAAGACCCGAGATCACATGTAGTATTTTAGGTTATCGTCCCAAAAGAGCGTAGAGGTGTTATAAGTTGTTTTAGTCTAATTCTTATTAAAAAATTAGAAATATATATTTATATTTTTGGTTATCGTTTAGATTTTGAGTATTATCTCTTAGGAAAGAGATAATTGAAGGTACGTTCTTAATGAATTGAATAACAAAATAAGTAATAGAGATTTAAAATAAACAATTATAAATAAAAGTAGTTACATGGACAAATAACTTGTATGGGAATCATATTAGGCAAGTTTCATAACTTATATTAACACATGGCAAAATAATAATCATAGACCAATTATTATCCTTAATCAGGTTAAGACAGGCATTGCATATTATTTAATAGGTAGGACTTAAAGCATATGCTAAATATGTGATGTGCATAACTAACATCTTAATTCTTCATGTTCAATTCAATTACATGATACATATTAATCTTGTGATGAGGATCAACATGCAAATAGACTGACAAATTATATAAGCTATTAAACACCAAGTAGATCAACTCAAGTTACTAGCTGAAAGTCAATTACTACTAAGTTTTCATGCAATCAATAATTAAACAAATCCAAACAAATAATCTTCGATTAAGCCTAACCAATATGAACGTTTAGTTCATAATGGTAGACGAACAGAAACGATTAAAGTAATAAAATTGAATAAACAATAAAATAAGGATAGAATCATACCTTAAAAAGGTAGATGAAAGAAACTTGAATTAAAACTTGAATAATCTTGATTACAATAAAAGTAAATCTAATCTAAGGTTTTTAGAGAAAAGCTTAAAAGAAAAATGAAACTATATTGAAAAGTTGTATTGTATATATAAAATTGGAACAGGAGCCCTCTATTTATATTGTTTAGAAAAGGTGGCCAAGCCGGCGGCTTCAGTGGGAAGTCGGCGGCTTCCTTGGGTCGGTGACTCCTCCTGCAAGTTTAACTTGATCCGCAAGCACAAAATGCGTAATCGTCCTAGCCAAGTCGGCGGCTTCGGGGACAGGACGGCGGCTTCAAAGATCCTGTAATCTTTTTGATTTTGTTTCCATTTTTACTTGAACTTGGTCGACAAGTTGAGAAACTGTGTAATCTTAGGCCGGCGGCTTTAGTGTGAAATCGGCGGCTTTAACTAAATTTTTCTTGGTAAACAAGTTCATTACATTCTGCGATCAATTCTGGAACATTCTGGCATTTTCACCTCTAAGCCGACGGCTTTATGGTACCCATGCCGACGGCTTCATGGCTTTTTCTTCAATTTTTCCTGTTTTTGATCCTGTTTGATACATAACTTCGATAAAATCATTAGAATTACATTTTTCCCCTTTTTAGCCATTTTAGTGTGTTTTAGGATTAAAATGACTTTAAAATGAGAAGATAACTCCTTAAAGTGTTCTAAAAAAACTGTATAATTAAGGAGTTATTAAATTCCCCACACTTAAACCTTTACTTGTCCTCAAGTAAACCTTAGAAATCATATTACTTTAAATGGGTATAAAGCTTTGAAATAAAATGAAAAGTCAAAAATATGTCATAATAAAAAGTTAGTTTTTATTATTTGTAAGAACTAGTCTGAACTAGAGCAAGGATTTCAAGTAGTCGTAATGTTTATTAGGTCAGATTTATACAGTTTTGTCATCATTGGACTCTTTTATTTTCTAACTAAAACATTTTATAAGTGTGTGGTTTGTGACAACCCAAAAATTTCAGACCAAATTTAAACTTTAATCATTATATGTTTCCGACACGATAAGCAAAGTTTGTTAAGTTAAATCTCAAGGATTTTAAACTATGTTCATACATTCATTTAACCTTGACCGGATTCCGACGATTCACGAACCATTATATAAATAGATATAATTATATAGATATGTATATATTATAACTTGAAAATATTAACAAATAATTAAACGTATAATACTTTACATGAATGTATTTGTTTCAATATGTTCATCGATGGAATTAGAAGATAATATCAAATGATTGATTTATCAAATACATTGAATTATGATTATGAGTCTCTGTTGAGAGGTCCACATTGATTTGAGAAATCTTTTCATTTTAACAATATCCGAAAAAATGGTAAAGTGATTTACAAATAAGAACAAATAGGTCAATTAACGATAACTGGACAAATGTTAGTAGAGATTAACTTTCAACACAATGATTGCCTCGAGTCTTTTGATAAAATAATTATTATTTTTCATAATATTGAAAACGTTTTATGACATAGTTGAAATCATTTAAGGAATGCATTTGAATATATACAATAGGTCGAAACGTTAATTGTTAGAACTAATTATATATAAATAACTTGCAACGTGTATTTAAAACGTGTTCATTAAATATATATGTTTTCAAATTAGTTAAGTACACGATAGTATCACTCACTTAGTGATGCGATGGATATTAAAACGTTAGTACATAAATAAATTGTATCTATTTAAGTTTTAAAATGAAAACGTTACGTGTTATAATATTTTTCTAAACTATTTTAAAACAAACTTTAAAATATAATTAGTTTGAAAAACTAAATATTATATTATTAAATAAATATTTCAAATACATACAATACGTACAAATTTATATTTTTAATGAATATATATATTTTACAAAGTGATAGATATAATATTAACTTGGTCATAAAACGGTAATATAAAATATACATTTTGACAAACAACGAAACATTGATTTATAGAAGCAAATGACCACAACACTCAAATGAAAAGATTATACTTTAGATAATATAATCTATCGAGGTTTAAGTCTATTTATTTTTAAAGGTACACGTCGCGAAACATAAAGTACTAGTTTTCTAAGCGTACGAAAATGCGTTCGAGAAACCGGAACCAGGACATAAGTCGAGCATAAACGTACGAGTTAGTGGAACTAAAATTACAAGTTAACAATGCACTTAAATATAATATAATATATAATTAATTATATAAATTAAATATATTATATATATTATTATATAAATCGTCGTCAGCCTTGAAATCATTGGGAATGATCTGGACAGGGGAGCTCCGTGATCGCGGAGCATATAGGCATTAAACCTCCGCAATCGCGGAGGTGTCGGTGACTGAATTGGTTATAAAACTCGATCATTCTCTGCTCCACTTTTCAATCTCTCTATCGAGAGATATATACTCCGTATTTATTTATTTTTATTTATATTATTATTATTATTAATTCAAATGTATTATTAGTAGTATAAGTATTTTTGTTATTAGTATTATACCTAAAATACTATGACGAGGTTATGAGAGAGTTATTTCAAGACGGGTTTTTCCGAGTAGGATAGAGCTAAGGAAATTATGGGTTATAGCTATGGAGGTTATAGTTAATGTTCGTGGGTATGCTCTTGAGGTCAATCTAGTGTTTATCCTCTCCATCGCGTCTAAGTACTTTCCTGCAATATTGAATCTCAATATTGATATGTGAGCACTCATAACTTAACTTTTATATATGAATAGTGTATCCCTGACTAGTGCTCGAGTATATAGGATTATGCATACTTGTACGTTTGATATTATCGTTAGATAGGTTATGTTGAATCCTGAATTAGATATACATGCTACTGAGATAAGGTATATGATATGCATGTCGTTGGAAAGCTAGCGAAAAATTAAGAACTTTTCATTTAGATATCGAATGGTTTTGATGAACGGATTAAAAGATATAGTCAATTGAATTATTATTACTTTTAGTATAGTTATTGTTAAAATGATTATTATTACTATCGTCGTTATTATCGTCGTTATAATTATCTAATTATTATTATTATTATTATTATTATTATTATTATTATTATTATTATTATTATTATTATCATTATCGTTATTAATAAAAGGTATTATCATTAAAAATTGTTATTTTTATTATTATTACTATCGTTATTATCATTAAGGTTATAATTAGTATTATTATTATTATTATTATTATTATTATCATTAAAATAGTTATTAGTATTATCATTAATATTATCATAATATTTATTATTATTATTAGTATTATTATAATTAAAACTAATATTAGTAATATCTAATTATTATGATTACTATTATTATCATTATTATGAACGCGATATAAAAGACGAGTAAAAGCTATTAACAAATTGATTAGAAAATAATGAGTATAAGTATCATGATGAAATAAAAATATTGTAAGTTATTGATTTAGATAAAAATATCGTTTTCATTATTTTTATCATTATTTTTATTATTAAAAGTATTATTAATATTAAAACTAACATTTTTACAAAAATTATTATATAGGAATATCATTGTTAATATAAAATATCATTATTATTATCATTTTAGTATTATTATTATTAATAAAATTATCATTTTATCATAATAGTATTTTTAGTAAATATAAATATTGTTATTATTATTAGTAGAATAATAATAATTATTATTATAAAATAATACGACTTTTTACTTACTATTGTTATTATCGATATTATTTTATCAAATAAATATGTGATACAAAGATATTTTACTATGTGTAATATAATTACATTAATAATACCTATCATATTATTTTTATGACATTAAATGAACTTTATAAATATTATTACTTAAGATATATAAAAGTATATTTTTATTATATAAATTTTAATATAAAATTTTGTTTATTAATAAATGAATTATATTATTTACTCTAATAAAACCTGTTAAAAATATTTAAATATATAAAACGACTATATTTAAACTATATAATAATCATGTATAGATTTTGGAAGTCATTTTGGTCAAGTTGACTTTTATTGACTTTTGCATATTAGTCTCGAGCATTAGGATTGTGGTACACTATGACTTGACCTAAATTGTTAGACAAATATTGACCAACATATAAATATATATAATTAATATAGGTTCGTAAATCCGAGGCCAACTTTGCACTTGTTCAATGCCATCATATGCTTAATTACTATGAAATACAATATTGTGAGTTTTATTTGCTCCCTTTTTAAATGCTTTTGCAATATATATTTTTGGGACTGAGAATACATGCGCTGCTTTTATAAATGTTTTACAAAATAGACACAAGTAATCGAAACTACATTCTATGGTTGGATTATCAAATCGAATATGCCCCTTTTTAGCTTGTGATAATGCTAAAAACGAACATATATTTAATAGCATTATCCCTCAAGAAAGACAAGCTTTTAGTTGCAATTGTTCTATTTACAAGTAATATTCGTTTAAATAATAAAAGGTGAAGATAAAAGACAGATTCGACGAATTGAAGACGCAAAAGACCAAAAAGCTCAAAAGTACAAAGTACAATCAAAGTGGTTCCAATTATTGATGAGAAATGTCTCAAAATTACAAGAGTACAAGACGCGAAACGCAAAATACAAGATATTAAATTGTACGCAAGGACGTTCGAAAATCCGGAACTGAGACCAAAGTCAACTCTCAACGCTCGACGCAACGGACTAAAAAATACAAGTCAACTGAAAGGACCCGTTCATATACATTATAAACGATTCACAATAGTTGATTACATTGCGAGGTATTTGACCTCTATATGATATATTTTACAAACATTGCCTTCGTTTTTAAAAGACAATATTTCTTTACATCAAAAATTGACAGGCATGCATACCATTTCATAATATCCACTATCCAACTATAAATTGATTTAATAATAATCTTTGATGAACTCAATGACTCGAATGCAACGTTCTTCGAAGTATGCTATGAAAGACTCCAAGTAATATCTTTAAAATGAGCAAATGCACAGCGGAAGATTTCTTTAACACCTGAGAATAAACATGTTTTAAAGTGTCAACCAAAAGGTTGGTGAGTTCATTAGTTTATCATAATCATTTATTTCCATCATTTTAATAGACCACAAGAATTTCATTTCCAGTTCTCATAAATATACGTCCCATGCATAGAGACAAAAAATAATCATTCATATGGTGAACACCTGGTAACCGACATTAACTAGATACATATAAGAATATCCCCTATCATTCCGGGATCCTCCTTCGGACATGATATAATTTCGAAGTACTAAAGCATCCGGTACTTTGGATGGGGTTTATTAGGCCCAATAGATCTATCTTTAGGATTCGCGTCAATTAGGGTGTCTGTTCCCTAATTCTTAGATTACCAGACTTTAATAAAAAGGGGCATATTCGATTTCGATAATTCAACCATAGAATGTAGTTTCAATTACTTGTGTCTATTTCTTCAAACATTTATAAAAGCGCATGTATTCTCAGTCCCAAAAATATAAAGGATAAAAAGGCAAATGAAACTCACCATACTGTATTTCGTAGTAAAAATACATATAACGTCATTGAACAAATGCAAGGTTGGCCTCGGATTCACGAACCTAAATTAATTATATATAATTATGTATTGGTCAATATTTGTCTAACAAATTAGGCCAAGTCATAGTGTACCACAATCCTAATGCTCGAGACTAATATGCAAAAGTCAACAAAAGTAAATTTGACTCAAAATAATTTCCAAAATCTATACATGATTAATATATAGTTTAAATATCATCGTTTTATATTGTTAAATATTTTTAAAAGATTTATTAGAGTAAATAATATAATTTATTTATTAATAAATAAAATTTTATATTAAATTTATATAATATAATATACTTTTATATATATTAAGTAATAAAATTTATAGGGTTCATTTAATATCATAAAGATAATATGATAGGTATTATTAAAGTAAGTTATTACACGTAGTAAAATATGTTTGTATCACATATTTATTTGATAAAATAATATCTATAATGATAGTAAGTAAAAGTTGTATTATTTTGTAATAATAATAATTATTATAAAAATATTAATATTTATAATTACTAAGATGACATTATGATAAAACGATAATTCTAATTATGATAACTTTAATATTTACGATAATTTTTAATATTATCTTTAAAATAATAATTCTATTTAAAAAAATAATAATAATGATATTTTATAGTAACAATGACATTTCTATTAAAATGATATTTTTTGTTAAAATGATAGTTTTAATACTAACGATATTTTTAATAATAATAGTAATGATAAAAATAATAAGAACGATAATTTTATCTAAATCAATATCTTATAATATTTTAATTTCATCATGATACTCTTACTCATTATTTCCTAATCGTTTCGTTTAATAGCTTTTAATCGTCTTTTATATCGTGTTCATAATAATGATAATAATAGTAATCAAAATAATTAGGTGTTACAAATATTTGTTTTAATTACACTAATATTAATAATGATAGTTACTATAACATTTTTAACGATAATACTAATAATTATCTTAATGATAATATAGTAATAATAATAATAACAATGACAATATCCATTTTTAAATAATGATATATATATTAATAATGATAATAATAATAATAATAATAATAATAATAATAATAATAATAATAATAATAATAATAATAATAATTGGATAATAATAATAATAATACTAATTATAACTTTAACAATAATAACGATAGTAATAATAAAAAAAAATAACAATTTTTAATGATAAATCCATTTTATTGATAAAGATAATAATAATGATAATAATAAGATAAAACTAGAACGACGATAAAAACGACGATAATAATCATTTTTAATAAAAATATAGAAAATTCAATTGATTATAACTTCTAATCCGTTCATCGAAACCATTCGATATCTAAAGGAAAAGTCCTTAATTTTTCGCTAGCTTTCCAAGGACATGCATATCGTATACCTTATCTCAACCGCAAGTGTAACTAATTAAATATTCAACCTAACCTGTCTAAGGGCAATATCAAAAGTACAAGCATGCATAATCCTAAATACTCGAGCACTAGTCACGGATACACTATTAGTATGTAAAAGTTAAATTATGAGTACTCACGTATCAATATTGAGATTCAATATTGCAGGAAAGGTACGTAGATGCAACGGAAATGATAAACACTATATTGACCTCACGAGCATACCCATGAACCATACTCAATCACCTCCATAGCTATAACCCATAATTTCCTTAATCATATCCTACTCGAAAAACAATTTCGAAATCACTCGGACAGCACTCCGTCGTAATATTTTATGTATACTAATAATATCTTGAAATAATACGGAGTAAATATATATATGTAAATCGATTGAGAGAGTTTAGAGAAAAATATTTTCAAGTTTCTATGAAATAATGAAACCTATTGAATTCTATTTATAATAGATTTTTGAATTATTAAAGTGAATTATTAAAATATGAATTATTAAAGTGAATTATTAAAGTATGAATTATTAAAGTATGAATTATTAAAGTGAATTATTAAAGTATGAATTATTAAAGTGAATTATTAAAGTATGAATTATTAAAGTGAATTATTAAAGTTAAAGTAAAGTAAAAATAAAGTAAAGGTAAAGTTTAAGTATAGTAAAAGTATAAAACTATGTACGTATAATACGCGTATAAATATATATAATATTAATTTAAAACGTTATATATATTTAATAAAATAAAATATAAATATCGTTATCTTTATCATACTAGTTAAGTAATGAGTTGTCAAAAGTGGTTCTAGATATTTATAAAAGTTATATACATTTTAATAATAAAGTTCTTTTTAAACTGAAAACGTTTTTGTACGTTTGAAACTAAATAGATCAATCGAGTCTTTATGAGATTCAATCTTCCACTATCCTTTGTCTAGTTCTCAATGATTGATAATTTATTCTTATTTATAAATCACTTTACCATTTTTCGAATATTGTTAAAACGGAAAGATTTCTCAAATCAACGTGGGCCTTTCAATAGAGACTTGTAATCATAATTCAATATATCTGATAATTCAATCATTTGATCTTATCTTCTAATTCCATTGATAAATATTTTGAAACAGATACAATCATATAAAGTATTTAATCTAATATTTTGTTTACGTTTCAAGTTATAATATATATACACATATACATATATAATCATATTCGTTTAATGGTTCGTGAATCGTTGGAACATGGTCGAGGTTGAATGAATGTATGAACGTAGTTTAAAATTCTTGCAATTTAACTTAACAAATATTGCTTATCGTGTCGGAAACATATAAAGATTAAAGTTTAAATTTGGTTGGAAATTTCCGGGTTGTCACAGTACCTACCCGTTAAAGAAATTTCGTCCCGAAATTTGAGTGGAAAGGTCGTGAATGATAATAAGTATGTTTTCATGATGCATACGGGCTGAAAATTAGAGTTTTATCATCAGCGAATAATTTGGATAAACAATCCATTTATATGAAGAGTACGAATGAAGCTAACATAGAAGAGTGAAATGAGTAAGTGTAGATTCATCTTATCATTTGACGTAGATATGATTGATTCCCAGATTTCAAGGGATTTGAAGAAAATCTTCTTAATAAGATTTGACTCTCCGGTAATCAAGGGAATTAGGATCCGCTTTAAATGCGATCGTCCATTTTAATTGTTCTGTAGGAGATTTTCTTATAAATTCACCTCCTTCGTTTCCTTACAATTCACACCTTCTGTTGATGCATTTTATGCAGTTCCTAGACATCTACCCACGTCCATTGCAGGTACAACAGTTTACAGGCCACCATGATCGTTCGTTATTATCCTATCCATGTTTGTATGTGGTTACAGCAACTGCAGGAACGAGATGTGGATGTTTGACTATGTTAGAATTAGTCAGACATCCGAGTGAAGCCTCACTCGTACGGCTGACAGGCTCATACGCACAGTTGATGCTGAGCTAAGTCACAATTACAACCTAAATGAGAAGACACGAGTGAGTGATCACCCGTACGGCTGATGAAGCCAACTCGTATGTGTGATGGATGAATCGTACGGGTGAGTCAACAGCAGGGGTATATAAAGTCTTATGTTCTTCAATTTTAGGTTAAGCCTCTCATTTGTTACACACACTCAGATCTGGTGAGCTCCTCCGATTCTCTCTCAACCCAAATCACCCAGGTGGTGAATAATAGCTCTAGGTGTTGATCTAATCACACTTGATTTAGTTGTGGTATGACTAAATTAATCACAAAAAGCTTAACCTATTCACTAGAGGGTTTGATTCACTTATTCCGTCATTGTGTGAGTTAAATCTGTTGATTTCTAAGTTCCTAGTCATGTTTCATCACCTTCTATTCTTTCCCCCTCAACTCATATTTTAAAGTATTCATCAATATGCTCCATCCAGTTCTGATTCTCGATATACTTATAACTTTCATATCGGTCATTCTTCTTTTTCATCTACCGCCGGAAGAATCTATTTACTTCTACTATACTCTTGGGTTTATAGTGTTTCTAGTTCTCCCGTGTCTTTATATTGCTATATGCATCGATATATATGGTTTATAATTTTTGGTTTGTCGTTGGGCTTTATATCTTCCCTTATATTTCAAAGTCTCTGTTTCTATCTTCTATAATCATTGTCATCCATAGTTAATGCTCTCTTTTATTTGCTGCAATTTATACCCCAATTTCTATTTCGGAATTTTGTCCTTTCGTTTCTTCTTCTTGCGATTAAGCACCGCTTGTAATGGTCCAGAATTCACAAATATGATTTTCGAAATGAACATTGTTAATGTTCTAGGAAGGAAATTGTGATGGCACGATCTTGACTTGTCAAATTACTAGAATACCTTGGAAAAGGCCGAATCATCAAGAAATATTTTCTTGATATTTTAGAGGTTAAATAGAATACAAGAGTCGTATAACATGGCACATGATGATGTTATGATCTGTGAATCATCACGTTCCATTTAGAAACTCAGCATGAATTACTGTAATATAATCACGTTGATCAAGTGTCATTATATTATACTAACTCATGCTTCAGTTTCCAACACTACTTCAAAAACATTCATATTTTAAACTCAAAGGTTTACAGAGTATAGGAACTAAACAGTTTCCTTTTTGATGTAATACAGATAGCGCAAAGAGATAAATGATTCCAGATAAGAATAGTTATGAAAATATCTTCAGAAATATGGAGGATATTTATAATGAAAGATACGATGATATCTTAGAATTTCTAATATCAGAGGATGATGAAGAATATTGTCTGTAAGGGTTTAGTGTCAGGAGCAAGGTATTCGTTAATGACTTCAGCAAACACTGAATCATTTGGATTCTTTGAAGGCAGGTTCAGTCTTTGTGATTTGTCCACAGCCTCCTTCATACTTTGCTCAATCCGTTTTCCAGTTCCAAAACTTCTCTATTTCTGAGCTTTGTTAATACACTAGTCTTTATCATCAAAATTTTTACTGCTAAGGTCGTTTACAGTTTTTTTTTGTTGCTTCATCAGCATTTCGAGAACTAGTTCGCGGTTCAGAGTGTTTTTCAGAAACTTCACATTCGAAGTATGTAAGCCTTGGAAATAGACGTTATGTATAACTGTTGGCGTCAACATGCTGTGAGATTTCAAAATACTGATTGCTAACTCCCAATGATTCGTATGACAATTCTCGTTACAAGAGGCAGATGAGTAAATGATGAGGTTTCGATAAATATAAAGATTCTTCAGAATGCCCAAGATCAGTGAAGTTGTTGGTAAGCTTATTGCTAATGTGGTGGAATATGAAAGGTTCTCCGGTAACAAAAGGGTAATCACATATATCAAAATTATGATAAGGCTACTCCGAATGAAAAAATCGAAGTTGTCTTGCTGGAGCTGTGATATAATTTGCTACTTTGCAAAGGAATTGCAAGGTTATTTTTGCTAATAAATGCCAAAAGATCTGACACAGATATGTGTTGAATTATGACTTTGGTTTCGAGAGCTTTTTAAGTACATAACTGTGGGTAATATGTGGTTGGATCATCATCTCGATTGCTCATTATTTGAAGTGTCTTCAGCGATTTTCGAAGGGTTTGAACATAGATTGTAATCGTTTGTATACATTTGATGTTCTAACACACTTTTGAAGTCAAAGTATAGCTTTGAAAGATGTAGGAATCTAAAAGTAATGGTACCGGTTATATCTCGAATTGAATTCTGAGATTTTAAAATCAGAATACGTAATTGGGTTTGAATGAGTATGGTTGTTTTGATTTCTATGAAAGAATGTATATTATTGTGAAAGTAGGAAGTATAATTGATAATTTGCTTAATCTGATTCGAAGAATGTAACATATTAATTGTGAATTTATATATATCTCTCGGGTATTACCTACCCGTTAAAAAATTTTCACAATTAATATTTTTTACATAAGAATTTTATTACAGTCTTTATGAAAATATATATGTATATATTCTCCTCAGATGTAACATAGATTTTAATGAGTTAATACTAAATTAAACTCATTCGATTTACGGTTGGAACTAGAATTGAATAATTCCATGAAGGTTTAGAGGTTACATAAGTATTTCTTCAATAATATTGAAATTATGAATCAATACTTCGTTATTTGTTGAGATGTGATGTTGGTTTTCGTTAAATTCTTGTGAACTTCGCAAAGTACGAATGATGTTATCTGAAAAGTTTCGGTTACATCAATGATGAAGTGTAAAATCAAATATATACTTGATTTATTAGGAATTGGAATTTGTTGAATTGAGACAGAGATTGTAGTTAACGATGGTTAAGTCGAGGGTGAGGGACGTACATTATTGCATATTTGTAATATGAATTAACTGAGTAGTTAAGATTCACACACAATAGCTTAGCACGGAAAGATTTATTTTTTTATTTCAAAAATATATATATATATATATATATATATATATATATATATATATATATATATATATATATATATATATATATATATATATATATATATAATATATATATAATTTCTTCAGAGGGAATGAGTTAATTCTTCATAACCTGTTGATACAATATACACGTTATTGATTCGTAATGATGTCCACAGTGATTCTTGAACTGACGGAGTTTGTGATGTTATAGGTGTTGTTGATTCTGATGTTGACTGTACTGACGATGCTGGTGACGTTGACGGTACTGTTGATGCTGTTGGTAAAACAAGTTTAACTTGTTAATCACACACCATTTTTGTCAGGGTTTCTACTCTTCCTTCTATCATTTTGGTTTGCTTAACTGATTTATGGTTAGGGCTAGATTAGATAATCTCTAAGACTTTAGAGATTATATAATCGCCGCGGAATGTTTCTCCAATGAAGTTATGAATTAATACTTCGTCAGTTATTGTTGTTGGTACTCCTTGGTATCTATGGTGCGTATGACGTTGATGCTCGTGGGACAGATTGTGAAGTTGAGGTTTACAACGCGGTTGTGGTTGGAGGTGGTAATGGTACTGTTGGCGTTGATGATGGTGGTACTGGTTATGCTGCTGGTGCTGCTGCTGGTGTTTGTAATCTCTGCACCATATTCTCCAAAGCCACTACCCGAGCGCGAAGTTCGTTGACTTCTTCTATTATTCCAGGATGATTGTCGGTCGGAACGAACGGATAAATAAAATATAGAATTTGATGTAGTATATAATCGTGACGAGATACCCTGGAAATGAGAGAGAAAATGGTGTCTCGAACAGGTTCGCCGGTAAGTGCTTCAGGTTCTTCGCCAATAGGGCAATGTGGTGGATGGAAAGGATCGCCTTCTTCTTGTTTCCAATGATTGAGGAGGCTACGAACCCATCCCCAATTCATCCAGAATAGGTGATGACTGATTGGTTGATCCATTCCGGTCACACTGCTTTCGGAGCTTGAGTGAGATTCCATTTCGGAATCCGAGTGACTTGAACTGATGACAAATTCCATTTCGTACGATTGGATAAAGGATTTTCGATATAAAAATGATTTTTCGGCTATCGGGTGGTATTCTATTTACATAGGATATATATATATAGAGATCAAAAGATTTCATAGATTACGGAGGAATTTGCGGGGTATGTCAGGTAAAATTTAAAGTAACAGATACGATAAGATATGATTTAGCAGATACGCTAAGATATGAAGTTTGTCTATACACTACTCATGCAATTAATGTAGCAAGACGTGTCTAGACTAATAATGATAAGCAGGTAATTTCCTATGGATGATAAGCAGATGATTTCCGACTAGAAAAGATAAGCAAAACTTTTGACATGCAGACACGGTCGAAGTCCAGACTCACTAATGCATCCTAACGACTTATCAGTTAGACACACTAATGCAGACCTGGTTCGCTAAGACCACCGCTCTGATACCAACTGAAAGGACCCGTTCATATACATTATAAACGATTCACAATAGTTGATTACATTGCGAGGTATTTGACCTCTATATGATATATTTTACAAACATTGCATTCGTTTTTAAAAGACAATATTTCTTTACATCAAAAATTGACAGGCATGCATACCATTTCATAATATCCACTATCCAACTATAAATTGATTTAATAATAATCTTTGATGAACTCAATGACTCGAATGCAACGTTCTTCGAAGTATGCTATGAAAGACTCCAAGTAATATCTTTAAAATGAGCAAATGCACAGCGGAAGATTTCTTTAACACCTGAGAATAAACATGTTTTAAAGTGTCAACCAAAAGGTTGGTGAGTTCATTAGTTTATCATAATCATTTATTTCCATCATTTTAATAGACCACAAGAATTTCATTTCCAGTTCTCATAAATATACGTCCCATGCATAGAGACAAAAAATAATCATTCATATGGTGAACACCTGGTAACCGACATTAACTAGATACATATAAGAATATCCCCTATCATTCTGAGATCCTCCTTCGGACATGATATAATTTCGAAGTACTAAAGCATCCGGTACTTTGGATGGGGTTTGTTAGGCCCAATAGATCTATCTTTAGGATTCGCGTCAATTAGGGTGTCTGTTCCCTAATTCTTAGATTACCAGACTTTAATAAAAAGGGGCATATTCGATTTCGATAATTCAACCATAGAATGTAGTTTCAATTACTTGTGTCTATTTCGTCAAACATTTATAAAAGCGCATGTATTCTCAGTCCCAAAAATATAAAGGATAAAAAGGCAAATGAAACTCACCATACTGTATTTCGTAGTAAAAATACATATAACGTCATTGAACAAGTGCAAGGTTGGCCTCGGATTCACGAACCTAAATTAATTATATATAATTATGTGTTGGTCAATATTTGTCTAACAAATTAGGCCAAGTCATAGTGTACCACAATCCTAATGCTCGAGACTAATATGCAAAAGTCAACAAAAGTAAATTTGACTCAAAATAATTTCCAAAATCTATACATGATTAATATATAGTTTAAATATCATCGTTTTATATTGTTAAATATTTTTAAAAGATTTATTAGAGTAAATAATATAATTTATTTATTAATAAATAAAATTTTATATTAAATTTATATAATATAATATACTTTTATATATATTAAGTAATAAAATTTATAGGGTTCATTTAATATCATAAAGATAATATGATAGGTATTATTAAAGTAAGTTATTACACGTAGTAAAATATGTTTGTATCACATATTTATTTGATAAAATAATATCTATAATGATAGTAAGTAAAAGTTGTATTATTTTGTAATAATAATAATTATTATAAAAATATCAATATTTATAATTACTAAGATGACATTATGATAAAACGATAATTCTAATTATGATAACTTTAATATTTACGATAATTTTTAATATTATCTTTAAAATAATAATTCTATTTAAAATAATAATAATAATGATATTTTATAGTAACAATGACATTTCTATTAAAATGATATTTTTTGTTAAAATGATAGTTTTAATACTAACGATATTTTTAATAATAATAGTAATGATAAAAATAATAAGAACGATAATTTTATCTAAATCAATATCTTATAATATTTTAATTTCATCATGATACTCTTACTCATTATTTCCTAATCGTTTCGTTTAATAGCTTTTAATCGTCTTTTATATCGTGTTCATAATAATGATAATAATAGTAATCAAAATAATTAGGTGTTACAAATATTTGTTTTAATTACACTAATATTAATAATGATAGTTACTATAACATTTTTAACGATAATACTAATAATTATCTTAATGATAATATAGTAAAAATAATAATAACAATGACAATATCCATTTTTAAATAATGATATATATATTAATAATGATAATAATAATAATAATAATAATAATAATAATAATAATAATAATAATAATAATAATAATAATTGGATAATAATAATAATAATACTAATTATAACTTTAACAATAATAACGATAGTAATAATAAAAAAAAATAACAATTTTTAATGATAAATCCATTTTATTGATAAAGATAATAATAATGATAATAATAAGATAAAACTAGAACGACGATAAAAACGACGATAATAATCATTTTTAATAAAAATATAGAAAATTCAATTGATTATAACTTCTAATCCGTTCATCGAAACCATTCGATATCTAAAGGAAAAGTCCTTAATTTTTCGCTATCTTTCCAAGGACATGCATATCTTATACCTTATCTCAACCGCAAGTGTAACTAATTCAATATTCAACCTAACCTGTCTAAGGGCAATATCAAAAGTACAAGCATGCATAATCCTAAATACTCGAGCACTAGTCAGGGATACACTATTAGTATGTAAAAGTTAAATTATGAGTACTCACGTATCAATATTGAGATTCAATATTGCAGGAAAGGTACGTAGATGCAACGGAAATGATAAACACTATATTGACCTCACGAGCATACCCATGAACCATACTCAATCACCTCCATAGCTATAACCCATAATTTCCTTAATCCTATCCTACTCGAACAACAATTTCGAAATCACTCGGACAGCACTCCGTCGTAATATTTTATGTATACTAATAATATCATGAAATAATACGGAGTAAATATATATATGTAAATCGATTGAGAGAGTTTAGAGAAAAATATTTTCAAGTTTCTATGAAATAATGAAACCTATTGAATTCTATTTATAATATATTTTTGAATTATTAAAGTGAATTATTAAAGTATGAATTATTAAAGTGAATTATTAAAGTATGAATTATTA
Organism: Rutidosis leptorrhynchoides; assembly: GCF_046630445.1. NCBI lineage: Eukaryota > Viridiplantae > Streptophyta > Magnoliopsida > Asterales > Asteraceae > Rutidosis > Rutidosis leptorrhynchoides. Next base: position 244,919,539 of record NC_092334.1, on the reverse strand, counting down.
AAGTGAATTATTAAAGTATGAATTATTAAAGTGAATTATTAAAGTATGAATTATTAAAGTGAATTATTAAAGTTAAAGTAAAGTAAAAATAAAGTAAAGGTAAAGTTTAAGTATAGTAAAAGTATAAAACTATGTATGTATAATACGCGTATAAATATATATAATATTAATTTAAATCGTTATATATATTTAATAAAATAAAATATAAATATCGTTATCTTTATCATACTAGTTAAGTAATGAGTTGTCAAAAGTGGTTCTAGATATTTATAAAAGTTATATACATTTTAATAATAAAGTTCTTTTTAAACTGAAAACGTTTTTGTACGTTTGAAACTAAATAGATCAATCGAGTCTTTATGAGATTCAATCTTCCACTATCCTTTGTCTAGTTCTCAATGATTGATAATTTATTCTTATTTATAAATCACTTTACCATTTTTCGAATATTGTTAAAACGGAAAGATTTCTCAAATCAACGTGGGCCTTTCAACAGAGACTTGTAATCATAATTCAATATATCTGATAATTCAATCATTTGATCTTATCTTCTAATTCCATTGATAAATATTTTGAAACAGATACAATCATATAAAGTATTTAATCTAATATTTTGTTTACGTTTCAAGTTATAATATATATACACATATACATATATAATCATATTCGTTTAATGGTTCGTGAATCGTTGGAACATGGTCGAGGTTGAATGAATGTATGAACGTAGTTTAAAATTCTTGCAATTTAACTTAACAAATATTGCTTATCGTGTCGGAAACATATAAAGATTAAAGTTTAAATTTGGTTGGAAATTTCTGGGTTGTCACATCAACTATGCACATAAATATAATATAATATTTAAATAATTCTTAAAATTATTTATATATTATATTTATTTATTAAACCGTCGACAAAGCTAGGAAACAAATCATGTGAGCTGGAAAAAGTGGCCATGCGATCGCATGGCCTGGAAGGAAAAAATCCATGCGATCGCATGGTAGTAGGTAGCAGGCCACATCTATAAATTTCGTGTGTTTTGGCTCAGTTTTAATCATCTTTTTCCTTATATATATATATATATATATATATATATATATATATATATATATATATATATATATATATGTATATATATATATGTATGTATATATGTATATATATATATATGTATATATGTATATATATATATATATATATATATATATATATGTATATATGTATATATATATATGTATATATGTATATATATATATATGTATATATATTATATTTTAATTTTAATTTTAATTTTAATTCTAATAATAAGGGTATGTTAGCGAATGTTGTAAGGGTGTAAGTCGAAATTATGTCCGTGTAACGCTACGCTATTTTTAATCACTGCAAGTTATGGTTAATGTTATTTTTAAATTAATGTCTCGTAGCTAAGGTATTATTATGCTTATTTAATGCCGATGTAATCATGATGTTGGGCTAAATATAAAAATTGGGTAATTGGGCTTTGTACCATAATTGAGCTTTGGACCATAATTGGGATTTGGACAAAAGAACGACACTTGTGGAAATTAGACTATGGGCTATTAATGGGTTTTATATTAACTAAATGATACCTCGTTGATTTAATATATAGACTTATAATTTGACGTATTTATATATAACCACATACGCTTGACTGGGTACGGTGGGCGGGATATCTATAAATACCAATAATTGATCATTTTACCGGACACGGGATTGGATTAATAGTTAATAGACTTGTTGAAACAGGGGTGGATTACATTCAAGGGTAATTGGTGTAATTATTAACAAAGTAGTAAAACCTTGGTTTACACGCAGTCGATAACCTGGTGTATTCATTAAACAAAGTATTAAGACCTTGTTACAATTCGAATCCCCAATTAGTTGGAATATTTGACTTCGGGAATAAGAATAATTTGACGAAGACTTTCGCACTTTATGATTATGACTGATGGACTATTATGGACAAATCCGTATGGACATATCGAATAATCCAGGACAAAGGACAATTAACCCATGAAAATAAACTAAAAACAACACGTCGAACATCATGATTACGGAAGTTTAAATAAGCATAATTTATATATTTCATATTTAATTACACTTTTAATTATCGCACTTTTATTTATTGTCATTTTATTTAATTGCATTTTTAATTATCGTACTCTTTAATTATCGCAATTTTATTTTATCGCACTTTTATTTATCGCAATTTCATTATCGTTATTTACTTTACGCTTTAAATTAAGTCTTTTATATATTTAATATTTACATTAGGTTTTAACTGCGACTAAAGTTTTAAAATCGACAAACCGATCATTAAACGGTAAAAACCCCCTTTATAATAATAATACTACTTTTATATTTTTGTATTTTTACAAATATAAGTTAAAAAATATAGCGTTAAGCTTGTTTTAAAGATCCCTGTGGAACAAACCGGACTTACTAAAAAACTACACTACTGTACGATTAGGTACACTGCCTATAAGTGTTGTAGCAAGGTTTAGGTATATCCACTCTATAAATAAATAAATCACTTGTGTAAAATTGTAATGTATTTAATAGTATTTCGTTGTAAAAATTAATACTATTTCATATACCCCTCGCATCACATCAAGTATTTTTGGCGCCGCTGCCGGGGACACGAAAACGCCGGAAGCGCAACGCTATAAAAAAGAGATTTTTATGAATTTTTAGTTTACTTTTATAAAAATACGCTTTTGTAAAATACGTTTTAAATATACAAAAATAAAAAAATAAAAATAACAAAATATATATATATATTTAAGAGTTTGTTACATATATATATAAAATTATAAAGTTTCTTTATCTTTATTTTTAGTTTTTAAGAATTAAGTTTTTATTTAATTTATATAAATATTTATTTATTTTAAAAATAGAAAAAAAAAAATTTTAAGTTATTTGTATAAAAAAAATATACGTTTTAAATATTAAAAACTAAGAATATAAAAAGAAAATATAAAAAATCTATATATTTGTTTTTAAGAGTTGTTAAATATATATAAAGTTAAAAAGTATTTTTATTTTAGTTTTTAAAATTAAATTTGTATTTAAGTTATATATATACATATATATATATATATATATATATATATATATATATATATATATATATATATATATATATATATATATATATATATATATTATATAATCTTAAAATAGAAAAAAAAATAATAAAACATTCGGGCCAGAACACTGTAGCAGCCCAATACAAGGCCTGGAATTCGAAGCCATGCGATCACATGGCTGGATAGCCTAAACCCCATGCAATCGCATGAGGGGTTCTGACACGCCCTAATTGATTCTCGTACAACATTAATTACGGAGTAATAATTATTATAATTTTTATTAAACCCTAATTAGGGTATAATTATTATATTATTTAGTTTTAATTTTATTATTTTGTATTACTTAGTTTTAATTTAGTTTTATTAGTTTTAAAATTAATACTTTTATAAAAAATAATATAAAAATAATATTTTTATAAAAATTGTATTTTTAAAACTTTAAGTTTTATTTATATAAATTGTATATTTTTAGTCATTTTAGCGTAATTTTTGTATTTTTCGCTCGTATTTAGTTTTAAAACATAGTATTTGCCATAGTTATTTTTATTTCTAGATTTTTAGACTTTGCCGTAAAATCCCTTAAGTGCTTTTTTCGTTAGACTAAGATTTAGGTGCCTTAGAATTTTGCGACGTCGTTTTTAATATTTTAGTATTTTTAAGTTATTGCCGTTTTGGGATATAGTTTTTGTTTTAAGCTTTAATATTTTTAGACGCAACTTTTAATTCTTAGTTTTTAGTTCATTTTTAAGTTTCGACGCGCCACTTTCTTATTTTTATTTTTCGACCTTTTATTTTTCGACGTTTTTCGACGCAATCTTTTTCTTTCTTATTTCTCGACGCTCTAGTTTATAGGACATAGAATTTTTTTTTCTATTTCTTCTCTAAAATTTCAAAACAAAAAATTATTTTAAGTGGTTAAATTGATAGACATCCATTTTCTGGTTCGTAGTAATAGTTGGATTTGTACGTGGACCGGGTTATTGGAGCCAAACAGTACTCAATTATATTGAGACCAAACGAATCCTGCCCCTATGCTGCATCTTTTGGCTATTCAAAACGTGGGCAAAATCAGAAAAGTTTATTAATTTGATAACTTATATAATTTTTCTTATTTTTATAACTAATAGGATATTCAGTGAATGCACCGAGCAAAACGTTCACCACCTTTTGTACGTTCACCACCTGTAACTCGATCAAAACATCTAGCAAATATTGTCGCCGTTGATTTTTCTTTAGAATCTTCATCCAGTCAACCAAGTACTTCAATTCAAATTTCTGATAATCCATTTTTTGAACCCGACCTCACAATTGAGAATCCGGAGAATATTCAGGGATAATTCAGAGATCCTAAACCATTAATCTTTCCTCCAGAACCACCAATCATTCAAACGGAGATTGTAGAGGAACCAACCATTAAATCAGAATCCTCTAGTGATTCAGATTCAACAAATTCAATCATGGAAAATCTGGAACCTCTAAGTATCGAAGACCGAATGAGAGCTAAACGCACTGGCCAAGGTCACACAATTACTCAACCTGACATTAATGTGCCAGATTATGAAATCAAAGGACAAATTCTACACATGGTAACTAATCAATGCCAATTTAGTGGTGCGCCGAAGGAAGATCCAAATGAACATCTTCGAACCTTTAATAGGATCTGTATACTATTTAAAATCCGAGAAGTGGAGGATGAACAGATATATCTCATGTTATTTCCCTGGACTTTAAAGGGAGAAGCCAAAGATTGGTTAGAATCGTTACCTGAATGGGCGATTGATACATGGGACGTTTTAGTTGAAAAATTTCTTAAAAAATTCTTTCCGGCATCTAAAGCCGTGAGACTTCAAGGAGAAATTGTTAAGTTCACGCAAAAGCCAAATGAAACTCTATATGAAGCATGGACAAGATTTGGAAAATTATTGAGAGGATGTCCGCAACATGGTTTAGACACCTGTCAAATAGTACAAATATTCTACCAAGGATGCGACATCACTACAAGGAAAGACATAGATATAGCAGCTGGTGGTTCTATTATGAAGAAAACCGCAACTGACGCTTACAAAATTATTGATAACACTGCTTCCCACTCACATGAGTGGTATCAAGAAAAAGATATCGTTAGATCATCTAAAGCAGCTAGAGCCGATTCTAGCCATGACTTAGATTCCATTTCCGCAAAGATAGATGCTGTCGAGAGACGAATGGAAAAGATGACTAAAGATATCCACTCAATACCAATTAGTTGTGAGCAGTGTGGAGGACCACATTTGACAAAAGATTGTCTCAGTATTGAACTAACAATGGAACAAAGAGAGAATGTTTCATACATAAACCAAAGGCCTAGAAATAATTATCAGAATAATTATCAACCGCCAAGACCGATCTACAATCAAAACCAGAATTATAACCGAAATGTTCCATACAACAACCAACAAGGTCCAAGCAATCAACAAGTATCCAACAATACTTACAATCAGCAAAGACCTATTTTTCAAAATAAACTACCACAAAAAGACGATAAAAAGCCAAATTTAGAAGACATGATGACAAAGCTAGTTGAATCTCAAACTCAGTTTTTCACATCTCAGAATCAAACCAATGAACAAAATGCTCAAGCATTTAGAAATCAACAAGCTTCTATTCAAAATCTGGAACAATAAGTAAGTAACCTAGCAAGGTTAATAGGTGAAAGAAAACCGAGAATTCTACCTAGTGATACAAATGCTAACCCCCGGAATGAAACAGCTAAAGCCATTACCACAAGAAGTGGTATTACACTTAAACCACCTGAAATGCCTGTAATTTCTGATGAAGGTATTCCTACTCCACAAGAACCACAGTCTGAGCAAGATAAGGAAACAGAACCGGTAGTTGAAAAGGTTAATGAAGATAACAAAATTAAGGCTAAACCTTATGTTAAACCATACCAACCACCACTTCCTTAGCCGAGTAAAATGAGAAAAGAGAGACTTGAAGCCGAGCAATCCAAATTCTTGGATATGTTTAAACAGATAAATGTCAATCTTTCTTTCATTGATGTGATTTCAGGAATGCCTAGATATGCTAAATTTCTGAAAGATCTAATCACGAATAGAAAGAAAATGGAAGAACTCTCGGCTGTTACTATGAATTCTAATTGTTCTGCGGTGCTTTTGAATAAGATACCAGAAAAATTATCAGATCCAGGAAGTTTCACAATTTCATGTTTTCTGGGTAGTCTTAATTCAATAGAAGCATCGGCAGAATTAGGTGCTAGTATAAATTTAATGCCGTATTCACTATACGCTAAACTAGACCTTGGAGAATTGAAACCAACATGAATAAGTATACAACTAGCCGATCGATCAGTAAAATATCCTAGAGGGATAATGGAAAACATGCTAGTTAAAGTTGGTACTTTAGTATTTCCAGTAGATTTTGTTATTCTGGACATGGAAGAAGATTCTCGAGTTCCTCTCATATTAGGAAGACTATTCTTAAACACGGCTAAAGCAATAATAGACGTGTTCGGTAAGAAATTGACCCTAAGTATAGAGGACGAGAGTGTTAGCTTTTCTGTTGATAGAGCAATGCAACAACCGCAATCTGCAGATGATACATGTTATTATATTCAAACTATAGATTCACATGCAGAATTGTTAGAAGAATTTCCAAAATTACAAGGAACAGGAGAATGTTCTTTGGGAGAAGGAACTGAACCAATTGATGAAACTGAAATGTTAGCTACACTTATGGCTAATGGATATGAACCAACAACAGAAGAAATTCAAATGCTAAAAGAGGAAGACAGATATCAATACAAATCATCGATAGAAGAACCACCGACATTAGAGTTAAAGCCACTTCCAAACCATTTGGAATATGCTTATTTACATGGTGAATCTGAATTACCTGTAATAATATCGTCTTCTCTTACTGAAAATGAAAAATCTCAACTCATTTCTGTGCTAAAAGCTCATAAACCAGCTATTGCATGGAAGATTCATGATATTAAAGGAATAATCCTTCGTATTGCACACATAAAATCCTTATGGAAGAAGGTCATAAAACGTATGTGCAACGCCAGCGAAGACTAAATCCTAATATGCAAGATGTTGTTAAGAAAGAAATTATTAAACTGCTAGATGCAGGTTTAATTTATCCAATCTCTGATAGTCCATGGGTAAGCCCAGTTCAATGCGTACCTAAGAAAGGTGGCATGACTGTCATCACAAATGAGAAAAATGAGCTTATTCCTACTAGGACTGTAACAGGATGGCGTGTTTGTATTGATTATAGAAAATTAAATGATGCCACCAGAAAAGATTACTTTCCCTTACCTTTTATTGATCAAATGTTGGAAAGATTAGCCGAAAATAGTTACTATTATTTTCTTGATGGTTTTTCCAGATATTTTCAAATTCCAATAGCTCCCGAGGACCAAGAGAAAACCACGTTCACGTGCCCTTATGGTACTTTTGCTTACAAACGCATGCCATTTGGACTTTGCAACGCCCCTGCAACCTTTCAAAGGTGCATGATGGCGATTTTTCACGACATGATAGAAGAATGCATGGAAGTTTTCATGGATGACTTTTCAGTCTTCGGTGATACATTTGAAACATGTCTAGTTAATCTTGAACGAATGCTTATTAGATGCAAACAATCAAATCTAGTACTTAATTGGGAGAAATGCCATTTCATGGTTAAAGAAGGCATCGTTCTTGGTCATAAAATTTCAAAGGAAGGAATCGAAGTGGATAGAGCTAAAGTAGATGTAATTGCTAAACTTCCACATCCCACCAATGTTAGAGGAGTTAGGAGTTTTCTAGGGCATGCTGGTTTTTACCGACGTTTCATAAAAGATTTTTCTAAAATTGCCACTCCTATGAATAAACTCCTAGAAAAGGATGCTCCATTTATCTTTTCAGATGAATGCATCAAATCTTTTAATATTCTTAAAGAAAAACTCACTAATGCGCCGATCATGATAACTCCAAATTGGAATCTACCGTTTGAACTAATGTGCGATGCAAGTGATTTTGCAATGGGAGCCGTTTTAGGACAAAGGATTGAAAAACGATTTCAACCTATATATTATGCTAGTAAGACATTACAAGGAGCACAAACGAACTATACAACTACTGAAAAAGAACTCCTTGCTATTGCCTTTGCTTTTGACAAATTTCGTTCATATCTCGTTCTAGCTAAAACGGTGGTCTATACCGATCATTCTGCTCTTAGATACCTATTTTCGAAACAAGATGCCAAACCACTATTAATCCATTGGATCTTACTCTTAAAAGAGTTCGGTATGGAAATCTGAGATAAAAAGGGAGCAGAAAATCTCGCCGCTGATCATCTTTCTCGTCTTGAAAATCCCGAATTAGAAGTTCTGAATGAATCGGCCATACAAGACAACTTTCATGATGAATATCTATTGAAGATAGATTATAATGAAATTCCATGGTTTGCAGACTATGCAAACTGCTTAGTATGTGGATTCCTTGAAAAAGGGTTGTCGTACCAAAAATGAAAGAAATTCTTTAGTGATATAAAACACTATTTCTGGGAAGATCCACATTTGTTTAAAAGTTGTCCCGATGGAATAATACGCTGATGTGTATTCGGAGATGAATCTAGTCAAATCTTAAACCATTGTCACACATGACCAACAGGAGGGCATTATGGGCCTCAGCTCACAGCAAGAAAAGTTTACGATGCTGGTTTCTATTGGCCTACAATTTTCAAAGACGCACACCTTCTTTGCAAATCCTGTGATGCTTGTCAAAGGGCCGGAAAAATAAGTCAACGTGATGAAATGCCATAAAATGTCATTAAAGTATGTGAAGTATTGGAAATTTGGGGTATTGACTTTATGGGTCCATTTCCAAAATCTCATAATAATCTCTACATTCTCGTTGCCATTGATTATGTATCTAAATGGGCAGAAGCACAAGCTCTCCCGACTAACGATGCACGAGTTGTAGTCAACTTTGTAAAACGTCTTTTTGCTAGATTCGGAACACCGAAAGCTTTAATAAGTGATCGGGGTACTCATTTTTGTAATAATCAACTTGAGAAAGTTCTCAAAAGATATGAAGTAACTCATAAAATCTCCATCGCTTATCATCCACAAACAAGTGGACAAGTTGAAAATACCAACCGAGCTTTAAAACGTATTCTAGAGAAAACCGTAGGATCAAATCCGAAGGAATGGTCCATGAAATTGGAGGATGCACTCTGGGCTTTTAGAACAGCCTACAAAACTCCAATTGGAACCACACCTTTTAAACTCATTTACGGAAAAGCATGTCATCTTCCAGTAGAAATTGAACACAAAGCATTTTGGGCTTTGAAGACATGTAATCTTGATTTACATGAAGCTGGACGTCTACGGTTAAGTCAAATAAACGAATTAGAAGAATTAAGACATGAAGCATACAAAAATTCGTTAATCTATAAGGAAAGAACGAAGAAATGGCATGATAAAAGAATCAGAAGTTCAAAAGAATTTAAGGAAGGAGACAGAGTTCTTCTTTTCAATTCACGATTCAAACTATTTCCTGAAAAATTGAAATCAAGATGGTCTGGACCATTTATAGTCAAAAGATTTTTTCCCGTACGGAACAGTAAAATTAATAAATTCAAATGGGATTGAATTTAAAGTTAATGGTCACAGAGTTAAACATTACATACATGGTCCGATAGAAGTTGACAACGAAGTTAATCACAATTTCAACACCACGGCTAACTAAGTGTGGGGAGAATCAAGTCTTTAAAGGATAATATGTATTTCTGTTAGAGTTAGATATTCTGTTTTCGTGTAGTTCTCGAGAATGGAATCCGAATGGTCTTTCCCTAGCAGACCCTAAAGAACAAGTCTTTTCCCCCCATTCTGAATGTTTTTTTTTTTAGGTTTTACGAGATGAAGACTTCCTGATCAAAACGTAATAATGACACCCTTCCAAGTGAATTGGTATCACTAATCAGAGGCAAATTGGACGGAGTAAGAAAAGAATCCAGGAACGAAAACAATAAGTTACATTTTGGTAAAGGAAAATCAAAATCCGCAGCGAAAAGAAGAGTACGACACCTTGAAAGATGTCACAAATGCGGAAAATGGTCACACGAAGGTAAATGTTCAAATAATCAAACATATTCAAATACTGAATTTGTTACTTTATGCAGAGATGGACCGTTCATATGTTTCGAAGAAAAAACGTTGAATGCTCGAGGTCACGCCTATGTAGCTATGGAAAACCAATTAGTCCGACTATCTTATGAATGGGCTAAAACAGGTCACTGAGAATTCTATTTCACAGGTAAGTATGTACAGTTTTTATTTTTATTTTATTGTTCTTAACCTTTTGATAATAAACGCTAAATTGTTCGCTATAAAGTATTAAATTGATACTCAATAAAATTAGGTTTTGCGACCGAAATTATTGATATCATACAAAAATTTATTACATCACTGCGAAATTTACCGTTTATTCTTAAGGTATAAATATCTTTAATCGATCAAACTAAAATATTTCAAAAATTTGTTATGACTTAAACTAGGTTATGGAACCGAAATTACTTTACCGAAAAGAGGGGCGTATATTTTTGATAATATTTGATTGATTAAAGTGGGATAAAAAAACCAAAAAGATTTTTAATTTTATTTTTACTTTATTTTTTAAAATTAATAAATTAATATTAAATTATTATTGTAAACTTTTTAAATCAATATATTTAAATTTGTAAATATTTGAAAAATTAATATTTTTAATATAAGTTTGTATGTATAAAAAAATATATAATATAAATTTGGTGTGAATTTTTAAAATTTTAATAATATGAATTTTTAATTTTATGCATTTTAAATTTAAGTTTGGTGTGAATTTAAAAACAAAATTTACTTTATCACATTAAGTTAAAAATATGATTTCTAAAATTCATCGTGAGTTGAAGACTAGGTCGTTGAACCGAAATTGCTCTACCCAAGGTAGGGACGAGAACTTTTATTATCATTATTTTTAATCTTACTGAATTAAAGTATGCCAAAAACATTAAAAAAACCCAAAAACCTTTGCTTTTAAAACTGCACTTAAAATTTTCAAATTTTAAACTTTTGTCGAGGGATGGACTAGGACATCGTTCCGAAATGCCCTCATCCTAAAAAGAAACAAATTTTTAAAATTTTATTAATATATGTTTTAAAAGTTATAAGTTTTTTATATAAAAAAAATGTACTGTACCCGAACCCCATGCGATCGTATGGGGTTTGGCCTTCCAATCCATGCGATCGCATGGATCTGGAAATCAGGCCAGGATCAAAAGTCCCAGCGACCTGTTCTGTCTCACACTTCACACATACACAAACATACAAAAACACACACACATATCACCCAAAAATCACCATTTTAACACCAAAATCAACCAAATTTCATCCTACAATCAGCTATAATTATGCCTAGGTTCGGATTCTTCAACAAAAAGGTAAAAATTACACCCCTAAACTCATAAATTTTCTAGTTTTTGTGATAATTACCAATATTTTACCTAATTTGATTTTGTTAATTTCTAGTGTAATTATTGTTAAATTGTTAGTATTTTATGCATGTATAACCTAGATTGATGCTATTTAACATGATTTGAAACCAAAAACTTCAAAAAAATTTTAAGAATCTAGGGTTTGTGTTCTTGAGCAATTTGGGGCTTTTTGATATAAACAGGTTATGGCCGATTTTTGTCATGAATTATTACTAAATTAAGTAGTGTAACATGTTTAGGTAGTTAAATGATCCAAACTTCGATCCTAAACATGATTTTTGAGAATTAAAGTGGACTTTTTAGGTACAAAATTCATGAACTTGATTAATTTGATATAATTGCCATTTGAGACTTGTTTAATTGTTAGTAATGACTATTTTGAAATGTTATTTGAGTTAAATGCTTATGAACTTTGTATACATTTTCATATAGGCTTATTTGAAAAAGTGTAGAATTAATAAAATTGTGAAAATGTGTATAAGTTTAATTTTGATTTAACATGTTATTGTAATTGTTTCAAGTTGTTATTTTGCTAACACTAATGCATATTTGGATGCACAAATTTTGTGTTTAATGTGTTTTGCAGAAAACCGATACTGCTGGTGCTTCATCATCATCTAGACAACCACAACAAGAACCTGAACCAGAATATGAGCCGAAATACGAGCCAAAACCCGAACAAGAACCACAACAGGAACAACAACATCAACCTGATCAACATGTACCTTATTATGATCCGCTACAATTTGTTGATGCCTTCACAGTATTTCCGATACATCCGCCAGTAGAATACCCAACGATTCCTGAACATACATTGCATCCTAATCTGAGATTCGATAGAAGCTGGGGAGATTACCCGGCATATCAAAGTAATAAATTCAAATTAGTAATGAAAGATGTAGAGGTGCCTAGGGTAATTGATTGGAATCCTTTGGAAACGGTACATCTAGCTGACCGTGTTAGACTGCTACTGATTCAAAGGTATGGCAGTTCTTTTTTACCGATTGGGAACGTCTATTTACCATTCGTAGGCCTGTATATAAGGAATGGTGTGTCGAGCTTATGAGTACTATATCATTAAATGCAGATGTAGATAGGTTATATGATAGAAGTTTTCTTAGATTTATACTTGGCCGTAGGATGTACAGGTTGTCCATGCTGGACATGGCCAGGGCTTTGCAGATATATACGCCCGCTGAATTACTGCTACCCAATTGAATTAATTTGATTTATCGTGGTGAAAGGGTAGATAGGAATTTTGATGCGAACGCCGTCTGGAGGCGTATGTCAGATTATAATGTTTTCGGGCAGGCAGGAACACATACCTACTTACATATTAACAGAGCCGAGCTTCGTATAATTCATAGATTTTTGGTTAACTCGATTACACAGACAGGTTACAACAAGGAAAAATTGACTTTACATGATTTATTTTACCTAAAGTGTATTCGAGACCCAAGAGGCTTTGTTAATATCCCTTACTGTGTTGGTTTTTATTTGTCTAAGATGGTGGAAGGAATGCAGGAAGGGGGGATAATTGGAGGAGGTATTTTTGTTACTCTCATTGGAGAGTATTTAGGTGTAGATAGGGATCAAGGGGGTCCACTTTTGGTATGTAGATAACAGGTTGAGCCTTTAGGATTGAGGATTTATGCGGGTGCTAAGGTATTAAAGAGTAGACGCAATCAGGCAGTACCCTATGAAGGTAGTCATCCTCAGGTAGAGAGAGGTTCAGACGAGGAAATGGAGGAAGCAGATGACATTAGGAATGTCATTAGGGAGGCTATGACTGACGTCTACCAGCGTGTAGATGAGGTAGATATGACAAACACGGAGAGATTTCGTCAGATGGAGCAGTGGCAAGCCCGGAATGATTACGAGCATTTCAGGCAACGACAGCATGATAGATGGGACTATCATCACCTCAGGATCACTATGTTCTGACCCGACCCGCTTACTATCCTCCACACCAGCCCGAGATGAGACCACCATATACTCTCTACGACCCTAACCAGGCCTACCAGTACACCTATCACCAATCATGGAACCCGGACGACGACATGAACTGGAACCCCTATCCAGATTGATATAATTCCGTTGGTGATTTCAATGATTTTTATCTTTTTATTATTTTTATTTATTTATGTTTAAACATATGATATTGTGATACATTAATGTATTGTTTAATATTTTTATTATTTGGACTAATATTTCATATTTGATTTAAAAGTGGGATTTTAAGTCCCATTTCAAATTACCATGCATGTTTATATTTGTATTGTATGTATTTTATTTCATGTACACAACAGGGTAAAACATCGCATTTTCAAAGACTGGCATTAAGTTCAGCAAAAGCTAGTACTTTTGACGATAAAACGAAAAACAAATGAGATATAACAACAAGACGGAATGAACAAATGATGTGCACCATTTATCATTCAACAAACAAACACCAATATGTTTGGAAACTTTGGTAAAATTTAATCATTTTTCTACGCTAATAACCCTCAATAATTTAAATTGTTACTGATTTCTTGCAAATGAGGGCATTGCAAGATCTTAAAGTGTGGGAAGGGGTTAAATTCTTTCGGATTTTTAAAATTTTTTGATTTAAACACTTGGCTACCATTAAAAATACTAGTAACGCAGTAGTTGTATTAGAATCTAGTACTCTCTGATAATAAAGAACAGCCCTAGTCTTATATACTGACTACCAATTCTAGTAAAAATTTTCAAAATTTTCAATTAAATAAATTCAAAATCATATTTATACATATTTATGAATGATAAAACTAGGTGTTAACACAGAAATTATTGTTACCTCGGAAAGGACATAAATTGAGAAACAAACCAAAATGTTAGAATTCATTTAAAATGGAATAGAGGACAATAAAAAGGAAAATAAAAGCCAAGTGTGAGAAAAATTTACCAAGTTATTTAAAAACATATATCACATATTTTTGTACAAATAATTGAAGATACTTTTGTTTTGGACAAAATTAACCGTTTACCCGGTAAATTGTAAGATATTTGAAAGAAAGATGGATCTACACGATGAATCAATTCCATCATTAAAAGAAAGTAAAGTCTTCCGAAAAAGACACGCGCTTCTTGATTTAGGTCAGGAAGTTGTCGTCCAGACCAGCTGTAGGTTGACGAAAAATCTAGAAAATCATCACTAAAATCAGCAGGAAATCCACGGACCTCAGCATCAAACAGAGTCGCCAAGTGGTTAGACTTATCCTAACCATTGAGGGTCTGTCTCGTAAAATGGGGAGGACGCCGTGCAAATTAGCTTGATAAGACTAATGAATCAGACCCCCAGAAAAGGATAATCTCCTTAAAAGATTAAAAATCAGCTTTTAAGCCTGATATTACTCAATCCTAGAGATTGACCTTAAAAATTGAGAATTACAAACTCATGGAATTCGATGATATCTAAATTCGAGCTTGAACGAGAAAATATTTTGATCAAAATTACAAACCTATTTGTTTTCTGAAAAACCCATTTTTAATGCGTTCATTACCATTGAACTAAAATCATAGGAATTCACCTGGAATTCATTAGGTCACCTGAACCAAATTGGGTGTCAACCGTAAGAACGGTGGTTGCATAGCATGGTCGAAGACATGACCTTGTGCCAGATAGAAAAACTATAGGGTGAGCTTTACTATTGCTCCTACCAAGGATAGTAATTGCATCCGACACGTTATAGACCATAATTAAAAGCATGTCAGGGGACATTGCCTTAACAGTTGCTTGTTCAACGCTTTCCTTTACAACCGGACGGTAGTTTACCGAAAGTTAATATACGGAGCAAGTATACTGGACTTGTTGCTTTCCCAATTCAAGGTTAGCAAGTGGGTGACATAAAACCGCAAGTTTTGAGCTAAAATTTTCAAATCTGAAACCCACCAAACCTACAAAAACAATTTGCAAAATCGGTGAAGGGTTATTCCGGAAAACTTATCTAGGGTAAAAAACTAGATTTAATTTTCAAAAGATTAAATGTTTTCATAAACATCCAATTTCCTTAAAGATCTAAATTTTATAGTCATGTGGAACTGTAAACCACATCGTTACTACTATTGTTTATACCGCCGTATAGAATTCACTGATGTACAAAGTGTGAAGAATAAAGAAGTGATTCTAGTATTTTTTTTTTCAAGACTATATTGCTTGAGGACAAGCAACGCTCAAGTGTGAGAATATTTGATAATGCTAAAAACGAACATATATTTAATAGCATTATCCCTCAAGAAAGACAAGCTTTTAGTTGTGATGTTATGCGAGGTGCATATAAAATAGCTTTATTTTTACAACGAAAAACTATAAAATACGATACAATTTTACACAAGATATTTATTTATTTATAGAATGGATATACTTAAACCTTGCTACAACAATTATAGGCAGTGTACCTAATCGTACAGTAGTGTAGTTTTTAGTAAGTTCGGTTCGTTCCACAGGGAAAATCTTTTAAACAAAGCTTAACGCTATATTAGTTTTAATTTATAAAAATACAAAAATATATAAGTAATATTATTATTATAAAGGGGGGTTTTTACCGTTTAATGACCGGTTTGTCGATTTTTAAAACTTTAGTCGCAGTTAAAACCTAATGTAAAATATTAAATAAATAAAAGACTTAATTTAAAGCGTAAAGTAAATAACGATAATGAAATTCCCATAAATAAAAGTGCGATAAAATAAAATTGCAATAATTAAAAAGTACGATAATTAAAAGTGCAATTAAATACAATAACAATAAATAAAATTGCGATAATTAAAAGTGCAATTAAATATAAAATAAAGGAAATTAAATATGAAATAAAAGAATTATGCTTATTTAAACTTCCGTAATCATGATTTTTGATGTGTTGATTTTAGTTTTATGCCCATGGGTTAATTGTCCTTTGTCCTGAATTATTTAATATGTCCGTCTGGTTTTTGTCCATAACAGTCCATCAGTCATAAATATAAAGTGCGAGTACCCTCGTCAAATTATCCTTATACCCGAAGTCAAATATTTCAATTAATTGGGGACTTAAACTGTAACAAGGTTTTAATACTTTGTTTAATAATTACACCAGGTTATCGACTGCGTGTAACCCAAGGTTTTAATACTTTGTTATCAATTATGCCAAGTGTCCTTGTACATAATTTCACCCCTGTTTTAATAATTCCATAGACTATTAATCCATTCCCGTGTCTGGTTAAATGAACGATTATTCGTACATATAAATATCCCGCCCATCGTGTCCGATCCAGTGTATATGGTTATTTATAGGTATGTCCAATTGTATATCTTTATATTAAAATTAACAAACTATCATTTAGTTAAACAAATATAAAGCCCATTAATAGCCCATAGTCTAATTTTCACAAGTGTTCTTTTGTCCAAACCCCAATTATGGTACAAAGCCCAATTACCCAATTTTAATATTTAGCCCAACATCATGATTACTTCGTTTTAAATAAGCATAATAATAACTTAGCTACGAGACATTAATGTAAAAAGGTTGAACATAACTTACAATGATTAAAAATAGCATAGCGTTACCCGGACAGAATTTCGACTTACACCCTTACAACATTCGCTAACATACCCTTATTATTAGGATTTAAAATTAAAATTAAAATTAAAATATATATATATATATATATATATATATATATATATATATATATATATACGTTTTTGAGAGATAGATAGAATTAGGATATATAAAACGTTCAGAATGCGCGAGCTTTTATAGGTATTTTTGTCCAGGACAGCTCCGCGAGTTGCGGCATTTTTGCATTACAAACTCCGCGAGTCACGGAGTTCGTAAATCCAGCTCACACAAGTTTGGATCCTAGTCTGCCGACGGTTTTAATATATAAATATAATATATATATAATTTATATAATTAATTATATATTATATTATATTTATATACATAGTTAACTTGTAATTTTTAGTCCGTTGCGTTGAGCGTTGAGAGTTGACTCTGGTCCTGGTTCCGGATTTTCGAACGTCCTTGCGTACAATTTAATATCTTGTACTTTGCGTTTTGAATCTTGTACTCTTGTAATTCTGAGACGTTTCTTATCAATAATTGGAACCTCTTTGATTGTATTTTGTACTTTTGAGCTTTTTGATCGTTTGCGTCTTCAATTCGTCGAATCTATCTTTTGTCTTCACCTTTTAATATTTAAACGAATATCACTTGTAAATAGAACAATTGGAACTAAAAGATTGTCTTTCTTGAGGAATAATGCTATGAAATATATGTTCGTTTTTAGCATTATCAAATATTCCCACACTTGAGCATTGCTTGTCCTCAAGCAATATAGTCTTGAAATATACTAGAATCACTTCTTTATTCTTCACACTTTGTACATCAGTGATTTCTATACGGCGGTATAAACAATGGTAGTAACGATGTGGTTTACAGTCCCACATGACTATAAAAATTTAGATCCATTAAGGAAATTGGATCTTT
Organism: Rutidosis leptorrhynchoides; assembly: GCF_046630445.1. Taxonomy (NCBI): domain Eukaryota; kingdom Viridiplantae; phylum Streptophyta; class Magnoliopsida; order Asterales; family Asteraceae; genus Rutidosis; species Rutidosis leptorrhynchoides. Next base: position 244,901,420 of record NC_092334.1, on the reverse strand, counting down.
ATGAAAACATTAGATCTTTTGAAAATTAAATCTAGTTTTTACCCTAGATAAGTTTTCCGGAATAACCCTTCACCGGTGTTTGCAAATTATTTTTGTGGGTTTGGTGGGTTTTAGATTTGAAAATTTTAGCTCAAAACTTGCGGTTTTATGTCACCCACTTGCTAACCTTGTATTGGGAAAGCAACACATCCAATATACTTGTTCCGTATATTACCTTTCGATAAACTACCGTCCGGTTGTAAAGGGAAGCGTTGAACAAGCAACTGTTAAGGCAATGTCCCCTGACATGCTTTTAATTATGGTCTATAACGTGTCGGATGCAATTACTATCCTTGGTAGGAGCAATAGTAAAGCTCACCCTTATAATTTGTCAGTTTGACACAAGGTCCTGTCTTTGACCATGCTATGCAACCACCGTTCTTATGGTTGACACCCGATTTGGTTCAGGTGACCTAATGAATTCCAGGTGAATTCCTAGGATTTTACGTTCAATGGGAATGAACGCATTGAAAATGGGTTTTCAGAAAACAAATCGGTTTGTAATTTTGATCAAAATATTTTCTCGTTCAAGCTCGAGTTTAGATATCATCGAATTCCATGAGTTTGTAATTCTCAATCTTTAAGGTCAATCTCTAGGATTGAGTAATATCAGTCTTAAAAGCTGATTTTTGATCTTTAAGGAGATTATCCTTTCTGGGGATCTGATTCATTAGTCTTATCAAGCTAATTTGCACGGTGCCCCCCATTGTACGAGATAAATCCTTCTCATGGTTAGGATAAATCTGACCACTTGGCGACCCTGTTTGATGCTGAGGTCCGTGGATTTTCTGCTGATTTTAGAGATGACTTTTCTAGGTTTTTCGTCAACCTACAGCTGGTCTGGACGACAACTTCATGACCTAAATCAAGAAGCGCGTGTCTTTTTCGGAAGACTTTACTTCCTTTTAATGATGGAATTGATTCATCATGTAGATCCATCTCTTCTTTTCTTTTATCGGGTAAAACAGTTAATTATCGTCCAAAACAAAAGTATTTTCAATTATTTGTACAAAAATATGTGATATATATTTTGAATAACTTGGTAAAAATTTCCCACATTTGGCTTTTATTTTCCTTTCTTTGCCTTTTTATTTTCCTCTATTCCATTCTTAAATGAATTCTAACATTTTTGGGTTGTTTCTCAATTTATGTCCTTTTCGAGGTAACAATAATTTCGGTGTTAACACCTAATTTTATCGTTCATAAATATGTATAAACATGATTTTGAGTTCATTTAATTGAAAATTTTGAAAATTTTTACTAGAAGTGGGTAGTCAGTATATAAGAGTAGGGCTATTCTTTGTTATCAGAGAGCACTAGATTCTAATACAACTACTGTGTTAATAGTATTTTTAATGGTAACCAAGTGTTTAAGTTAAAAAATTTTAAAAATCCGAAAGAATTTAACCCCTTCCAACACTTAAGATCTTGCAATGCCCTCATTTGCAAGAAATCAGTAACAATTTAAATTATTGAGGGTGATTAGCGTAGAAAAATGATTAAATTTTACCAAAGTTTTCAAACATATTGGATTTTTTTTCTTTTTTTTTTATCTTTAACTTATAAAACAAATAATTAATTAATTTTAAAATTTTGTTTCTTTTGTTATTTAGAACAAGGTCGTTTCGGATCGATGTCCTAGTCCGTCCCTCGACAAAATTTTAAAATTTGTCTTTTTGTAGCGATTGTTTTAAAAGCTAAGATTTTTGGGTTTTTTTTTTTTTTTTTTGGCATACTTTGAGTCAATAAGATTAAAAATAATGATAATAAAAATTCTCGTCCCGCCCTCGGGTAAAGCAATTTCAGTTCAACGACCTAGTCTTCAACTTACGACGAATTTTAAAAATCATATTTTTAACTTAGCAAAATAAAGTAAATTTTTTTGTTTTTAAATTCACACCAAACTTAAATTTAAAATGCATAAAATTAAAAATTCATATTTTTTTAAAAAAATTAAAAATTCACACCAAACTTATATTATATTTTTGTTTTTATACATACAAACTTATATTAATTTTTCAAATATTTACAATTTTAAATAAGTTTACAATATTAAATTAATATTTATATATTAATTTTAAAAAAAACGTGGTAAAAATAAAATTAAAAATCTTTTTGGTCTTTTTTCCCACTTTAATCAATCAAATATTATCAAAAATATACGCCCCTCTTTTCGGTAAAGTAATTTCGGTTCCATGACCTAATTTTAACTCATGACGAATTTTTGAAATATTTTGGGTTAAATGATTAAAGATATTTATACCTTAAGAATAAACGGTAAATTTCGCAGTGATGTAATAAATTTTTGTATGATATCAATAATTTCGGTCGCAAGACCTAATTTCATCGAATACTAATTTAATACTTTATAGCGAACAAATTAGCGTTTATTATCAAAAGGTTAAAAATAAAAATAAAAATAAAAACTGTACAAACTTACCTGTGAATTAGTATTCTTAGTGATATGCTCTAGCCCACTCATAAGATAGTCGGACTAATTGATTTTCCATGGCTACATAGGCGTAACCTCGAGCATTCAATGTTTTTTCTTCTAAACATATGAAAGGTCCATCTCTGCATAAAGTAACAAATTCGGTGTTTGAATAGGTTTGATTATTTGAACATTTACCTTCGTGTGACCATTTTCCGCATTTGTGACATCTTTCAAGGTGCCGTGCTCTTCTTTTCGCTGCGGATTTTGATTTTCCTTTACCAAATTGTAACTTATTATCTTCGCATCTGGATTCTTTTCTTACTCCGTCCAATTTTTCTCTGATTACCGATACCAGTTCACTCGGAAGTGTGTCATTATTACGTTTAGTGATCAAAGCATGTAGCATTAGACCATGGTTTAGTTCACAGGAAGTCTTCATTTCATAAAAACCTAAAAAAAATAAAAATTCAGAATGGGGGGAGAAGACTAGTTCTTTAGGGTCTGCTAGGAAAAGACCATTCGGGTTCTATTTTCGAGAAATACAAGAAAACAGAAAATCTAACTCTAACAGAAATACATATTATCCTCTAAAGACTTGATTCTCCCCACACTTAGTTAGCTATGGTATTGAAATTGTGATTAACTTCGTTGTCAACTTCCATTGGACTATCTATGTAACCTTAAATTCAATTCCATTTAAATTTATCAATTCTACTGTTCCGTATGGGAAAACTCTTTTGACTATGAATGGTCCAGACCATCTTGATTTCAATTTTCCAGGAAATAGCTTGAATCGTGAATTGAAAAGAAGAACTCTGTCTCCTTCTTTAAATTCTTTTGAAATTCTGATTCTTTTATCATGCCATTTCTTTGTTCTTTCTTTATAGATTAACGAATTTTCATATGCTTCATGTCTTAATTCTTCTAATTCGTTTAGTTGACTTAATCGTAGACATCCAGCTTCTTGTAAATCAAGATTACATGTCTTCAAAGCCCAAAATGCTTTGTGTTCAATTTCTACTGGAAGATGACATGCTTTTCCATAAACGAGTCTAAAAGGTGTGGTTCCAATTGGAGTTTTGTAGGCTGTTCTAAAAGCCCAGAGTGCATCCTCCAATTTAATGGACCATTCCTTCGGATTTGTTCCTACGGTTTTCTCTAGAATACGTTTTAAAGCTCGGTTGGTATTTTCAACTTGTCCACTTGTTTGTGGATGATATGCGGTGGAGATTTTATGAGTTACTCCATATCTTTTAAGAACTTTCTCAAGTTGATTATTACAGAAATGAGTACCCCGATCACTTATTAAAGCTTTCGGTGTTCCAAACCTTGCAAAAAGACGTTTTAAAAAGTTGACTACAACTCATGCATCGTTAGTTGGGATAGCTTGTGCTTCCGCCCATTTAGATACATAATCAATGGCAACGAGAATATAGAGATTATTATGAGATTTTGGAAATGGACCCATAAAGTCAATACCCCAAATGTCAAATACTTCACATACTTGAATGACATTTTGTGGCATTTCATCACGTTGACTTATTTTTCCGGCCCTTTGACATGCATCACAGGATTTGCAAAGAAGGTTTGCGTCTTTGTAAATTGCAGGCCAATAGAATCCAGCATCACAAACTTTTCTTGCTGTTAGTTGAGGCCCATAATGCCCTCCTGTTGGTCCTGTGTGACAATGGTTTAAGATTTTACTAGCTTCATCTCCGAATACACATCGGCGTATTATTCCATCGGGACAACTTTTAAACAAATGTGGATCTTCCCTGAAATAGTGTTTTATATCACTAAAGAATTTCTTTCGTTTTTAGTACGACAATCCTTTTTCAAGGAATCCACAAACTAAGTAGTTTGCATAGTCTGCAAACCATGGAATTTCATTATAATCTATCTTCAATAGATATTCATCAGAAAAGTTGTCTTGTATGGCCGATTCATTTAGAACTTCTAATTCGGGATTTTCAAGACGAGAAAGATGATCAGCTGCGAGATTTTCTGCTCCTCTTTTATCCCGGATTTCAATATCGAACTCTTGTAAGAGTAAGATCCAACGGATTAATCTTGGTTTGGCATCTTGTTTCGAAAATAGGTATCTAAGAGCAGAATGGTCGGTATAGACCACCGTTTTAGCTAGAACGAGATATGATCGAAATTTGTCAAAAGCAAAGACAATAGCAAGGAGTTCTTTTTCAGTAGTTTTGTAATTTGTTTCTGCTCCTTGTAACGTCTTACTAGCATAATATATAGGTTGAAATCGTTTTTCAATCCTTTGACCTAAAACGGCTCCAATTGCAAAATCACTTGCATCACACATTAGTTCAAACGGTAGATTCCAATTTGGTGTTATCATGATCGGCGCATTAGTGAGTTCCTCTTTAAGAATATTAAAAGATTTGATACATTCATCTGAAAAGATGAATGGAGCATCCTTTTCTAGGAGTTTATTCATAGGAGTGGCAATTTTAGAAAAATCTTTTATGAAACGTCGGTAAAAACCGGTATGCCCTAGAAAACTCCTAACTCCTCTAACATTGGTGGGATGTAGAAGTTTAGAAATTACATCTACTTTAGCTCTATCCACTTCAATTCCTTCCTTTGAAATTTTATGTCCAAGAATGATGCCTTCTTTAACCATGAAATGACATTTCTCCCAATTAAGAACTAGATTTGATTGTTCGCATCTAATAAGCATTCGTTCAAGATTAACTAGACATGATTCAAATTTATCACCGAAGACTGAAAAGTCATCCATGAAAACTTCCATGCATTCTTCTATCAAGTCGTGAAAAATTGCCATCATGCACATTTGAAAGGTTGCAGGGGCGTTGTAAAGTCTAAATGGCATACGTTTGTAAGCAAAAGTACCATAAGGGCACGTGAATGTGGTTTTCTCTTGGTCTTCGGGTGCTATTGGAATTTGAAAATATCCGGAAAAACCATCCAGAAAACAATAGTAACTGTTTCCGGCTAATCTTTCCAACATTTGATCAATAAAAGGTAAGGAAAAGTGATCTTTTCTGGTGGTGTCATTTAATTTTCTATAATAATACAAACATGCCATCCTGTTACAGTCCTAGTAGGAATAAGCTTATTTTTCTCATTTGTAATGACAGTCATGCCACCCTTCTTAGGCATGCATTAAACTGGGCTTAACCATGGACTATCAAAGATTGGATAAATTAAACCTGCATCAAGCAGTTTAATAATTTCTTTCTTAACTACATCTTGCATATTAGGGTTTAGTCTTCGTTGGTGTTGCACATACGTTTTATGACCTTCTTCCATAAGGATTTTATGTGTGCAATACGAAGGACTTATTCCTTTAATATCATGAATCTTCCATGCAATGGCTGGTTTATGAGCTTTCAACACAGAAATGAGTTGATATTTTTCATTTTCAGTAAGAGAAGACGATATTATTACAGGTAATTCAGATTTACCATGTAAATAAGCGTATTCAAAATGGTTTGGAAGTGGCTTTAACTCTAATGTCGGAGGTTCTTCTATCGATGATTTATATCGATATCTGTCTTCTTCTTTTAGCACTTGAATTTCTTCTGTTGTTGGTTCATATCCATTAGCTATTAGTGTAGCTAACATTTCAGTTTCATCAATTGGTTTAGTTCCTTCTCCTAAAGAACATTCTCCTGTTCCTTGTAATTCTGGAAATTCTTCTAACAATTCTGCATGTGAATCTATAGTTTGAATATAATATCATGTATCATCTGCAGATTGCGGTTGTTGCATTGCTCTATCAATTGAAAAGGTAACACTCTCATCCTCTATACTTAGGGTCAGTTTCTTACCGAACACGTCTATCATTGCTTTAGCCGTGTTTAAGAATGGTCTTCCTAATATGAGAGGAACTTGAGAATCTTCTTCCATGTCCAGAACAACAAAATCTACTAAAAATACTAAAGTACCAACTTTAACTAGCATGTTCTCCATTATCCCTCTAGGATATTTTATTGATCGATCGGCTAGTTGTATACTTATTCTTGTTGGTTTCAATTCTCCAAGGTCTAGTTTATCGTATAGTGAATACGGCATTAAATTTATAATAGCACCTAAGTCTGCCAATGCTTCTATTAAACTAAGACTACCCAGAAAATATGGAATTGTGAAACTTCCTGGATCTGATAGTTTTTCTGGTATCTTATTCAACAGTACTGCAGAACAATTAACATTCATAGTAACGGCCGAGAGTTCTTCCATTTTCTTTCTATTTGTGATTAAATCTTTCAGAAATTTAGCATATCTAGGCATTCCTGAAATTACATCAATGAAAGGAAGATTTACATTTATCTGTTTAAACATATCCAAGAATTTGGATTGCTCGGCTTCAAGTTTCTCTTTTTTCATTTTACTCGGGTAAGGAAGTGGTGGTTGGTATGGTTTAACATAAAGTTTAGCCTTAACTGTGTTATCTTCATTAACCTTTTCAACTACCAGTTCTTTTTCCTTATCTTGATCAGGTTGTGGTTCTTGTGGAGTAGGAATAGCTTCATCAGAAATTACAGGTATTTCAGGTGGTTTAAGTGTTGTACCACTTCTTGTGGTAATGGCTTTAGCTGTTTCATTCCGGGGGTTAGCATTTGTATCACTAGGTAAACTTCCCGGTTTTCTTTCACCTATTAACCTTGCTAGGTTACTTACTTCTTATTCCAAGCTTTGAATAGAAGCTTGTTGATTTCTAAATGCTTGAGCATTTTGTTCATTGGTTTGTTTCTGAGATGTAAAAAACTTCGTTTGAGTTTCAACTAGCTTCGTCATCATATCTTCTAAATTTGGCTTTTTATCATCGGTTTGTGGTGGTTTGTTTTGAAAATTAGGTCTTTGCTGGTTGTAAGTATTACTGGATACTTGTTGATTGCTAGGACCTTGTTGGTTGTTGTATGGAACATTGCGATTATAATTCTGGTTTTGATTGTAAATCGATCTTGGCGGTTGATAATTATTCTGATAATTATTTTCAGGCCTTTGGTTTAGATATGAAACATTCTCTCTTTGTTCCATTGTTAATTCAATACTGAGATAATCTTTTGTCAAATGTGGTCCTCCACACTGCTCACAACTAATTCGTATTGAGTGTATATCCTTAGTCATCTTTTCCATTCGTCTCTCGACAGCATCTATCTTTGCGGAAGTGGAATCTAAGTCATGGCTAGAATCGGCTCTAGCTGCTTTAGATGATCTAACGATATCTTTTTCTTGGTGCCACTTATGTGAGTGGGAAGCAATGTTATCAATAATTTTGTAAGCATCAGTTTCAGTTTTCTTCATAATAGAACCACCAGCTGCTATATCTATGTCTTTTCTTGTAGTGATGTTGCATCCTTGGTAGAATATTTGTACTATTTGACAGGTGTCTAAACCATGTTGCGGACATCCTCTCAATAACTTTCCAAATCTGGTCCATGCCTCATATAGAGTTTCATTCGGTTTCTATGTGAACGTAACAATTTCTCCTTGAAGTCTTACGGCTTTAGATGCCGGAAAGAATTGTTTAAGAAATTTTTCAACTAAAACGTCCCATATATCAATCGCCCCTTCAGGTAACGATTCCAACCAATCTTTGGCTTCTCCCTTTAAAGTCCATGGAAATAACATGAGATATATCTGTTCATCCTCCACTTCTCTTATTTTAAATAGTGTGCAGATCCTATTAAAGGTACGAAGATGTTCATTTGGATCTTCCTTCGGCGCACCACTAAATTGGCATTGATTAGTCTCCATGTGTAGAATTTGTCCTTTGATTTCATAATCTGGCGCATTAATGTCAGGATGAGTAATTGCGTGACCTTGGCCAGTGCGTTTAGCTCGCATTCGGTCTTCCATACTTAAAGGTTCCAGATTCTCCATGATTGAATTTGTTGAATCTGAATCACTAGAGGATTCTGATTTAATGGTTCGTTCCTCAACAATCTCTGTTTGAATGATTGGTGGTTTCGGAGGAAAAATTAATGGTTCAGGATCTATGAATTGTCCCTGAATATTCTCCGGATTCTCAATTGTGAGGTTGGGTTCAAAAAATGGATTATCGGAAATTTGAATTGGAATACTTGGTTGACTGGATGACGTTCTAAAGAAAAATCAACGGCGACAATATTAGCTAGATGTCTTGATCGAGTTACAGGTGGTGAACGTACAAAAGGTGGTGAACGTCTTGCTCGGTGCATTCACTGAATATCCTATTAGTTTTTAAAAGGAAAGAAAAATTATATAAGTTATCCAATTAATAGACTTTTCTGATTTTGCCCACGTTTCGAATAGCCAAAAGATGCAGCAGAGGGGCAGGATTCGTTTGGTCTCAATATAATTGAGTACTGTTTGGCTCCAATAACCCGGTCCACGTACAAATCCAACTATTACTACGAACCAGAAAATTTTGATGTCTATCAATTTAACCACTTAAAATAAATTTTCGTAATTTAAAGAAATTTAGAGAAGAAGTAGAAAAAAAATTCTATGTCCTAAAAACTAGGATGACGAGAAATAAGAAAGAAAAAGAGCGCGTCGGAAAATGTAGAAAAATAAAAGGGTTGAAAAATAGGCGTCGAAAAATAAAAATAAGAAAGTAGCGCAAAGAACGGCGTCGCAAAATTCTAAAGCACCTAAATCTTAGTCTAAAGAAAAAGCACTTAAGGGATTTTACGGCAAAGCCTAAAAATCTAGAAATAAAAATAAGCTACGGCAAAATACTAGAACTTAAAACTAGCTACGAACGATAAAAATACAAATATTACGCTAAAACAATTAAAAAGGTACAAAATATAAAAATATACTAAAAGTTGCAAAAAGTACAATTTTTATAAAAATATTATTTTTATATTATTTATTTTATAAAACTATTAATTTTAAAATTTAATTAAACTAATTAAACTAAATATATAAAATAATTAAAACAAAACTAAATTAATTAATTAACAAAACCTAATTAGGGTTTTTAATTAAATAATAATAATAATTACACGTAATTAATGCAGAATTAGGGCTTATGTGTGACCTGTCTGGGCGGCTCCGCGAGTCGCGGTGAACCCAGTTCAAAACCTCCGCAAGTCGCGGAGATTGCAGGTTCAAAAGAGATAGGTCAAGTTTCGACAGGTATCGGTTTTTTATTTATTTTTTTTATATTTTTCTGTTTTATATTTCTGTTTTAATAATTAAATATAATATTTATATAAACTAAATAAAAGTTATATTTTAAAAACTAAAATAGAAATAAAATACTTTATAATTTAAAAAATCTTAAAAATAAATTTATATATATTTTTTTGGTTTTTAATTTTTTATATATATATTTTTTTAATATTTAAAAAGTATATATTTTATAAAAACTAATTAAAACTTAATAAATTTTTTTTTTATGTGTGTGGCGTTTCGCTTCGGCATTCCCCGGCAGCGGCGCCAAAAATTACTTGATGTTATGCGAGGTGTATATAAAATAGCTTTATTTTCACAACGAAAAAACTATTAAATACGATACAATTTTACACAAGATATTTATTTATTTATAGAATGGATATACTTAAACCTTGCTACAACACTTATAGGCAGTGTACCTAATCGTACAGTAGTGTAGTTTTTAGTAAGTCCGGTTCGTTCCACAGAGAAAATCTTTTAAACAAAGCTTAACGCTATATTAGTTTTAATTTATAAAAATACAAAAATATATAAGTAATATTATTATTATAAAGTGGGGTTTTTACCGTTTAATGACCAGTTTGTCGATTTTTAAAACTTTAGTCGCAGTTAAAACCTAATGTAAAATATTAAATAAATAAAAGACTTAATTTAAAGCGTAAAGTAAATAACGATAATGAAATTGCGATAAATAAAAGTGCGATAAAATAAAATTGCAATAATTAAAAAGTACGATAATTAAAAGTGCAATTAAATACAATAACAATAAATAAAAGTGCGATAATTAAAAGTGCAATTAAATATAAAATAAAGGAAATTAAATATGAAATAAAAGAATTACGCTTATTTAAAATTCCGTAATCATGATGTTTGACGTGTTGATTTTAGTTTTATGCCCATGGGTTAATTGTCCTTTGTCATGGATTATTTAATATGTCCGTCTGGTTTTTGTCCATAACAGTCCATCAGTCATAAATATAAAGTGCGAGTATCCTCGTTAAATTATCCTTATACCCGAAGTCAAATATTCTAATTAATTGGGGACTTAAACTGTAACAAGGTTTTAATACTTTGTTTAATAATTACACTAGCTTATCGACTACGTGTAACCCAAGGTTTTAATACTTTGTTATCAATTATGCCAAGTGTACTTGTACATAATTTCACCCCTGTTTTAATAATTCCATAGACTATTAATCCATTCCCGTGTCCGGTTAAATGAACGATTATTCGTACATATAAATATCCCGCCCATCGTGTCCGATCGAGTGTATATGGTTATTTATAGGTATGTCCAATTGTAAATCTTTATATTAAAATTAACAAACTATCATTTAGTTAAACAAATATAAAGCCCATTAATAGCCCATAGTCTAATTTCCACAAGTGTCGTTCTTTTGTCCAAACCCCAATTATGGTACAAAGCCCAATTACCCAATTTTAATATTTAGCCCAACATCATGATTACTTCGTTTTAAATAAGCATAATAATAATTAGCTACGAGACATTAATGTAAAAAGGTTGAACATAACTTACAATGATTAAAAATAGCGTAGCGTTACACGGACAGAATTTCGACTTACACCCTTACAACATTCGCTAACATACCCTTATTATTAGGATTTAAAATTAAAATTAAAATTAAAATATAATATATATATATATATATATATATATATATATATATATATATATATATATATATATATATATATATACGTTTTTGAGAGATAGATAGAATTAGGATATATAAAACGTTCAGAATGCGGGAGCTTTTATAGGCATTTTTGTCCAGGACATCTCCGCGAGTTACGGTATTTTTGCATTACAAACTCCGCGAGTCACGGAGTTCGTAAATCCAGCTCACACAAGTTTGGATCCTAGTCTGCCGACGATTTTAATATATAAATATAATATATATATAATTTATATAATTAATTATATATTATATTATATTTATATACATAGTTGACTTGTAATTTTTAGTCCGTTGCGTCGAGCTTTGAGAGTTGACTTTGGTCCCGGTTCCGGATTTTCGAACGTCCTTGCGTACAATTTAATATCTTGTATTTTGCGTTTCGCGTCTTGTACTCTTGTAATTTTGAGACGTTTCTCATCAATAATTGGAACCACTTTGATTGTACTTTGTACTTTTGAGCTTTTTGGTCGTTTGCGTCTTCAATTCGTCGAATCTGTCTTTTGTCTTCACCTTTTAAAAGACAAGTAATATTCGTTTAAATAATAAAAGGTGAAGACAAAAGACAGATTCGACGAATTGAAGACGCAAACGACCAAAAAGCTCAAAAGTACAAAGTACAATCAAAGTGGTTCCAATTATTGATGAGAAACGTCTCAAAATTACAAGAGTACAAGACGCGAAACGCAAAATACAAGATATTAAATTGTACGCAAGGACGTTCGAAAATCCGGAACCGGGACCAAAGTCAACTCTCAAAGCACGACGCAACGGACTAAAAATTACAAGGCAACTATGCACATAAATATAATATAATATTTAAATAATTCTTAAAATTATTTATATATTATATTTATTTATTAAACCGTCGGCAAAGCTAGGAAACAAATCATGTGAGCTGGAAAAAGTGGCCATGCGATCGCATGGCCTGAAAGGCAAAAATCCATGCGATCGCATGGCAGTAGGTAGCAGGCCACATCTATAAATTTCACGTGTTTTGGCTCAGTTTTAATCATCTTTTTCCTTCTTCTCACTCATAAATATATATATATATATATATATATATATATATATATATATATATATATATATATATATATATATATATATATATATATATATATATATATATATATATATCCGTGTAACGCTACGCTATTTTTAATCACTATAAGTTATGGTTAATGTTATTTTTAAATTAATGTCTCGTAGCTAAGTTATTATTATGCTTATTTAATGCCAAAGTAATCGTGATGTTGGGAAAAATATTAAAATTGGGTAATTGGGCTTTGTACCATAATTGGGCTTTGGACCATAATTATGGTTTGGACAAAAGAACGACACTTGTGGAAATTAGACTATGGGCTATTAATGGGTTTTATATTAACTAAATGATACCTCGTTGATTTAATATATAGACATATAATTTGACGTATTTATATATAACCACATACGCTTGACTGGGTACGGTGGGCAGGATATCTATAAATACCAATAATTGTTCATTTTACCGGACACGGGATTGGATTAATAGTTAATAGAATTGTTGAAACAGGGGTGAATTACATTCAAGGGTAATTGGTGTAATTGTTAACAAAGTAGTAAAACCTTGGTTTACACGCAGTCGATAACCTGGTGTATTCATTAAACAAAGTATTAAGACCTTGTTACAATTTGAATCCCCAATTAGTTGGAATATTTGACTTCGGGAATAAGAATAATTTGATGAAGACTTTCGCACTTTATGATTATGATTGATGGACTATTATGGACAAATCCGTATGGACATATCGAGTAATCCATGACAAAGGACAATTAACCCATTGGAATAAACTAAAAACAACACGTCGAACATCATAATTACGGAAGTTTAAATAAGCATAATTTATATATTTCATATTTAATTGCACTTTTAATTATCGCACTTTTATTTATTGTCATTTTATTTAATTGCATTTTTAATTATCGTACTCTTTAATTATTGCACTTTTATTTATCGCAATTTCATTATCGTTATTTACTTTACCCTTTAAATTAAGTCTTTTATATATTTAATATTTTACATTAGGTTTTAACCGCGACTAAAGTTTTAAAATCGACAAACCGGTCATTAAACGGTAAAAACCCCCTTTATAATAATAATACTACTTATATATTTTTGTATTTTTACAAATATAAGTTAAAAAATATAGCGTTAAGCTTGTTTTAAAGATCCCTGTGGAACGAACCGGACTTACTAAAAAACTACACTACTGTATGATTAGGTACACTGCCTATCAGTGTTGTAGCAAGGTTTAGGTATATCCACTCTATAAATAAATAAATCACTTGTGTAAAATTGTAATGTATTTAATAGTATTTTGTTGTAAAAATTAATACTATTTCCTAGTATACCTCGCACACATTAGCTTGGTAGCCTAAGAATTGGTGTTTATGATAATTGCCACCAATTGACGCGAATCCTAAAGATAGATCTATTTGGCCCAACAAGCCTCATCCGAGTTACGGATGCTTTAGTACTTCGATTTATCATGTCCGATGAGAGTCTCAGAATGATGGGGATATTCTATATGCATCCTGTTAAGGTCGGTTACCAGGTGTTCAATCCATATGAATGATTTTTATGCAGACGCATGATATTTATGAGAAATGAAATGAAAATCTTGTGGTCTATTAAATTAATGGAAATGATTGTTTATGATAAACTAATAAACTCACCAACCCTTTGGTTGACACTTGAAAGCATATTTATTCTCAGGTATTAAAGAAACTTTCCGCTGTGCATTTACTCATTTTAAAGATATTACTTGGAGTCATTCATGGCATATTTTAAAAGATCATTCAAGTCGTTGAGTTCAATAAAGATTATTATTAAGTAAATGACAGATTAGGTCATTTATAGTTTGGATATTATGAAATGGTATGCATGCCTGTCATCTTTCGATGTAATGAAAGTTGTCTTTTAAAAGCAAATGCAATTTTTGTAAAATATATCATATAGAGGTCAAATACCTCGCAATGTATCCATATGTTATTGTATTCGTCCTTATGGATTAGGACGGATCGTTTCATGTGGTATCAGAGCGGTGGTCTTAGTGAACCAGGTCTGCATTAGTGTGTCTAACTGATAGTCGTTAAGACGCATTAGTGAGTCTGGATTTCGACCGTGTCTACATGTCAAAAGTTTTGCTTATCATTTTTGTCGGAAATTACCTGCTTATCATTCTTAGTCTAGACATATCTTATTGCATTGATTGCATGAATAGTGTATAGACAAAATTTATATCTTAGTGTATCTGCTAATTCATATCTTAGCGCATCTGTTACTGTAAACTTTGCCTAGTATATTCCGTAAATTCCTCCGTAATCTACGAAATCTTCTGTTCTATATAATATATATATATATATATATATATATATATATATATATATATATATATATATATATATATATATATTTTATATAATTAGTATACCACCAAATAGCCGGAAATCATTTCATATCAAAAAATTCTTTATTTAATCGTACGAAATGGAATTCGTCATTAGTTCAAGTCCCTCGGATTCAATGGAATCCCACTCAAGCTCCAAAAGCAGTGTGACTGGAATGGATCAACCAATCAGCCATCATCTATTTTGGATGAATTGGGGATGGGTTCGTAGTCTCCTTAATCATTAGAGACAAGAAGAAGGCGATCCTTTCCATCCACCACATTGCCCTCTTGGCGAAGAACCTGAAGCACTTACCGGCGAACCTGTCCGAAACACCATTTTCTCTCTTTTTCCAGAGTATCCCGTCAAGATTATATACTACATCAAATTCTAGATCTTATTTATCTGCTCGTCTGAATCGACAATCATCCCAGTGTAATAAAAGAAGTCAACGAGCTTCGCACTCGGGTAGTGGATTTAGAGAATATGGTGCAAAGGTTACAAGCACCAGTAGCAGCACCATCAGCATAACCAGTACCACCACCCACAACATCCGCATCCCACACCTTAACATCACAATCTGTACCTTGAGCACCAATGTCATACACTCTGTAGATACCAAGGAATACCAACAACAACAAACGATGAAGTATTGATTCATAACTTTATGGAAGAGATATTTTTGCAGCGATTATGTAATCTCCAAAGTCTTAGAGATTATTTAATTCTGACCGTAAATCAGATGAGTGAACGGAGACGGTAGAGTAGAAACTTTGATCGGAAATGGTGCACGATTTACAAGCTAGACTTGTTTTACCAACAGCATCAGCAGTACCGTTAGCATCATCAGCACAATCAGTACCGTCAGCATCGTCAGAAGCAGCAGCATCTATAACATCATAAGCTCTGCCAGTTCAAGAGTCATTGTGGACATTATTACAAATCAACAACAATGATGTCATATCAACGAGTTATGAAGTATTAACACATTTCCGTTGAAGAATTTATATGCATATCTTATATATATAAATTGTAAACCATAATAAATCTTTCCGTACTAAGCTATTATATGTGAATCTTAACTACTCGATTAATTCATATTACTAATATGCTATGATGTACATTCTTCTTCAGCAACTTAACCATCGATAACTACAATCTCTATTTCAATTCAATGAATTCTATTTCAGAATAAATCAAGTGTATTATTCAAATATATGTTTGATTTTATACTTTCATTATCGATGTACTCGAAACTTTTCAAACATCATAATTCGTACATTGCGAAGTTCACAAGAATTCCACGAATACCAAATTATGCATCAACAAATAACGAAGTATTGATTCATAATTTCAATCACATTGAAGAAATACTCTGTAAAAGTTATGTAATTTCTAAAGTTTAGGGATTATTCAATTCTAGTTTCAACCGTAAATCAAATGAGTTTAATTTAATATTAACTCATTAAATCTATGTTACATATGAAAAAAATATCCACATATATATTTTCATAAAGACTGTAATAAAATTCTTTTGTACAAAATATTAATTGTGAAATTTTTTTAACGGGTAGGTAATACCGAGAGATATATAAATTCACAATTAATATGTTACATTTTTTGAATCTGATTCAATAATCATCAACTATATACTCACTATTTTCACAACAATATATATTCTTTTATAAGAAATCAAAACAACTATACTCATTCAAAATCTAATTACATATTCTGATTTTGAAATCTCAGAATTCAACTCGAGATATAACCAAAATCATCACTCTTAAATCCTTACATCTTTCAAAGCTATACTTTGACTTAAAAATTGTGTTAGAACATCATATATATATTAACGATTACCATCTGTGTTCAAACCCTCCGAAATTCATGAAGACACTTCAAATAATGAACAATCAAGATGATGATCCAATCACATGTTACTCACAGTTATGCACCTGAAAAACTCTCGAAACCAAAGTCATAGTTTAACACGTATCCGTATCAGATCCTTTGGCATTTATTAGCTAAAATAACTTTTCAATACTTTTCTAAAGTAGTCAGTTTTGTCACAGCTTCAGCAAGTCAACCTCGACTTTTCAGTTGAAACAGTCTTATTATAACCTCGATATATACGTTGCCCTTTTGCCATCATTACTGGGGAACCGTTATTTTCCACCACATTAGCAATAAACTTACCAACAACTTCACTGATCTTTGACGTTCCAAAAAATCATTATATTTATCAAAACCCCATCATTTACTCATCTGAATCTTGTAAAGAGAATTGCCATACGAATCAACGGGAATTAGCAATCAGTATTTTGAAATCCCGCAGCATGTCTACGCCAACAGTTATATGTGTACATATAAAGTCTATCTCCTGGACTTACATATTTCGAATGTGAAGTCTCTGAAAAATACCCTAAACTGCGAACTAGATCTTTAAATTTCGAAAATGTTGATGAAGCAACAAAAACTGTAAACAACCTTAACAGTAAAAAGTTTGATGATAAAGAATAGTGTGTTGGCAAAGCTCAGAAAAAGAAAAGATGTAGTACTAAAAAATGGATTGAGCAAAGTATGAAGGAGGCTTTGGACAAATCACAAAGATTAAACCTGCCCTCAAAGAATCCAAATGATCCAGTGTCTGCTAAAGTCATTAACGAATACCTTGCTCCTGACTCTAAACCCTTGTGGACAATATCTTTCATTATCCTCTGATATTAGAAATTCTAAGATATCATCGTATCTTTCGTTATAAATATCCTCCATAGTTCTGAAGATATTTCCATAAGTATTCTTATCAAAAATCAATTACCTCTTCACGCTATCTGTATTACATCATAAAAGAAACTATTTTAGTTTATAAATTCTGAAAACTTTCGAGTTTAAAATAAGAATGTTTTTCAAGTAGTGTTGGGAACTGAAGCATGAATTAGTATAATATAATGACACTTGATCAACGTGATTATATTACAGTAAGTCATGCTGAGTTTCTAAATGGAACGTGATGATTCACAGATCATAACGTCATCATGTGCAATGTTACACGACTCTTATATTCTACTTAACCTCTAAACATGACAAGAAAATATTTTTCCTTGATGATTCAGTCTTGTCCGAGGTATTCCGATAATTTGATAAATCAAGATCGTGCCATTACAAGTTCTTCTTAGAACATTAACAATGATCATTCCGAAATTCATATCTGCGAATTCTGGACCATTACAAGCGGTGCTTAATCGCAAGAAGAGGAAACGAAAGAATGAAACTCCGAAATAGAAATGGGAGTATAAATCACAGCAAATAGAAGAGAGCATTAACTGAGGACGACAATTATTATAGAAGGCAGAAGCAGGAACTTTGAAATAAAATGGAAGATATAAAACCTAACAACAACCCAGAAATTACAAACCGTATATATTGATGCATATAGCAATATAAAGACACGGGAGAACTAAAAATACTATAAAACCAAGAGTATAGTAGAAGTAAATAGATTCTTCCGGTGATAGATGAAAAAGAAGAATGACAGATATGAAAGTTAGGAATATATCAAGAAGCAGAACTGGATGGAGCATATTGACGAATACTTTAAAATATGAGTTGAG
Organism: Rutidosis leptorrhynchoides; assembly: GCF_046630445.1. Taxonomy (NCBI): domain Eukaryota; kingdom Viridiplantae; phylum Streptophyta; class Magnoliopsida; order Asterales; family Asteraceae; genus Rutidosis; species Rutidosis leptorrhynchoides. The sequence goes on along the minus strand of NC_092334.1, from coordinate 244,883,055 downwards.
GGAGAAGGAATAGGAGATGTGAGTTATAAGGAAACGAAGGGGGTGGATTTATAGTAAAATATCCGACAGATCAATCAAAACGGATGATCGCATTTAAAGCGGATCCTAATTTCCTCAATTACCGAAGAACCAAATCTTACTATGAAGATTTTCTCTAAATTCCTTGATTTTCGAAAAACAACCGTGACTACATTACCGATTGAGACAAATCTGCATTTATTCATTTCGCTCTTTAATGATAGCTTCACTTGTACTCTTCACAAAAATAAAATTGTTTTATCCATATTACTCGCTGATGATAAAACTCTAATTCTCAGCTCGTTTGCGTCATGAAAACATACTTATTCTCAGCCATGACCATCCCAATCAAATTTCGGGACGAAATTTCTTTAACGGGTAGGTACTGTGACAACCCGGAAATTTCCGACCAAATTTAAACTTTAATCTTTATATGTTTCCGATACGATAAGCAAAGTTTGTTAAGTTAAATCTCAAGGATTTTAAACTATGTTCATACATTCATTTAACCTTGATAGGATTCCAACGATTCATGAACCATTATATAAATAAATATAATTATATAGATATGTATATATTATAACTTGAGAATATTAACAAAGAATTAAACGTATAATACTTTACATGAACGTATTTGATAATGCTAAAAACGAACATATATTTCATAGCATTATTCCTCAAGAAAGACAAGCTTTTAGTTACAATTGTTCTATTTACAAGTGATATTCGTTTAAATAATAAAAGGTGAAGACAAAAGACAGATTCGACGAATTGAAGACGCAAACGACCAAAAAGCTCAAAAGTACAAAAGACAATCAAAGAGGTTCCAATTATTGATAAGAAACGTCTCGAAATTACAAGAGTACAAGATTCTAAACGCAAAGTACAAAATATAAAATTGTACGCAAGGACGTTCGAAAATCCGGAACCGGGACCAGAGTCAACTCTCAACGCTCGACGCAATGGACTAAAAATTACAAGTCAACTATGCACATAAATATAATATAATATTTAAATAATTCTTATAATTATTTATATATTATAATAAATAATAAAAACCGTCGGCAAGAAAGACTCCAAACCAGAGTGAGCTGTAATTGCAAACTCCGCGACTCGCGGAGTTTGAAGGCCAAAAATACCGCGAGTCACGGAGCCCCAAATTCAGAAACCCCCTATAAAGCTCGCGCATTCTGATCGTAAAATATCATCTTTTTCTTCTTCTCCTCATACGTAAAATATATATATATATATATATATATATATATATATATATATATATATATATATATATATATATATATATATATATATATATATATTTATAATTTATATTTTAATTTTAATTATAATAATAAGGGTATGTTAGCGAATGTTGTAAGGGTGTAAGTCGAAATTCTGTCCGTGTAATGCTACGCTATTTTTAATCATTGTAAGTTATGTTCAACCTTTTTACATTAATGTCTCGTAGCTAAGTTATTATTATGCTTATTTAAAACGAAGTAATCATGATGTTGGGCTAATTACTAAAATTGGGTAATTGGGCTTTGTACCATAATTGGGGTTTGGACAAAAGAACGACACTTGTGGAAATTAGACTATGAGCTATTAATGGGCTTTATATTTGTTTAACTAAATGATAGTTTGTTAATGTTAATATAAAGATTTACAATTGGGAGTCCCTATAAATTACCATATACACTCAATCGGACACGATGGGCGGGGTATTTATATGTACGAATAATCGTTCATTTAACCGGACACGGGAATGGATTAATAGCCACTAGAATAATTAAAACAGAGGTGAAATTATGTACAAAGGACACTTGGTATAATTGATAACAAAATATTAAAACCTTGGGTTACACTCAGTCGACATCCTGGTGTAATTATTAAACAAAGTATTAAAATCTTGTTACAGTTTAAATCCCCAATTAGTTGGAATATTTAACTTCGGGTATAAGGATAATTTGACGAGGATACTCGGACTTTATATTTATGACTGATGGACTGTTATGGACAAAAACCAGAAGGACATATTAAATAATCCAGGACAAAGGACAATTAACCCATGGGCATAAAACTAAAATCAACACGTCAAACATCATGATTACGGAAGTTTAAATAAGCATAATTCTTTTATTTCATATTTAATCTCCTTTATTTTATATTTAATTGCACTTCTAATTATCGCATTTTTATTTATTGTTATTGTATTTAATTGCACTTTTAATTATCGTACTTTTTAATTATCGCAAGTTTATTTTATCGCACTTTTATTATTCGTAATTTCATTATCGTTATTTACTTTATGCTTTAATTTAAGTCTTGTATTCATTTTTAATATTTTACATTTGGTTTTAACTGCGACTAAAGTTTTAAAATCGACAAACCGGTCATTAAACGGTAAAAACCCCCCTTTATAATAATAATATTACTTATATATATATATATATATATATATATATATATATATATATATATATATATATTTGTATTTTTATAAAAGTAAACTAATATAGCGTTAAGCTTTGTTTAAAGATTTTCCCTGTGGAACGAACCGGACTTACTAAAAACTACACTACTGTACGATTAGGTACACTGCTTATAAGTGTTGTAGCAAGGTTTAAGTATATCCATTCTATAAATAAATAAATATCTTGTGTAAAATTGTATCGTATTTAATAGAATTTCCTTGTAAAAATTAATAGTATTTTATACCCCTCTGCTTTGACATCAAGTATTTTTGGCGCCGCTGCCGGGGACACTCTTAAACGCCGGAAGATTTTTATTTTTAGTACGCTTTTGTAAAAATACGTTTTAAATATTCGAAAATATAAAAAGAAAAACAAAAATATAAATATTTTTAGGAGTTTGATAAATATTTAAGTTTTATAAAGTTTATTTATTTCTATTTTATTTTAGTTTATAAAAATATAAGTTTTATTTAAATATCTTTTATTTATATAAAAACAGAAAAGAAAAAAAAATAAAGAAAAAAGCGTCGAATTTAAATAACCTGTCAGCTGAATTTTGGAACCCCGCGAGTCGCGGGGTTTGAAGCTTTGAATACCGCAAGTCGCAGAGCTGCTCTGACACGCTGACAGAACCCTAATTTCACATTAATTACGGATTATATTATAATTATTAATATAAAACCCTAATTAGGTTTTAATTAATTATTAATTTTAGTTTTTATTATTATTTTGTTTAATTAGTTTAATTAAAATATTAAATTAATAGTTTTAATAAATAAATAATATAAAAATAATATTTTTATAAAAATTGTAATTTTTACAACTCTTTGTATATTTTTATATTTTGTCCCTTTTCAATCGTTTTAGAGTAATATTTGTATTTTTAGCTCATATTTAGTTTTAAACTTAGTTTTTGCTATAGTTATTTTTACTCCTAGATTTTTAGTCTTTACCGTAGAATTCCTTAAGTGCTTTTTCTTTAGACTAAAATTTAGGTACTTTAGAATTTTGCGACGCCTTTTTAAGTTTTAGTTTCTTTTTAAGTTATTTCCATTTGGGATATAGTTTTACTTGTAAGCTTTAATATTTTTAGACGACTTTTACCTATGTATCAATTATCATTCCAATTAGTAATCTCAATTTGCGATTATAATTTTAAGTTAGTTGTAGTAATAAGGTTAGGTTAGTCAAGTATTTTTAAGTTTTTATAAGTTTCTTTTATTTTTCCGTCACCTTTTATTTTTCAACCATTTTTCTTTTTCAACCTTTTTTCGACGAACTCTTTTTCTTTCTTATTTCTCGCTATTCTAGTTTTAGGATAAGATTTTTATTCTACTTCTTATCTAAATTTCTTAAAATTACGAAAATTTATTTTAAGTGGTTAAATTGATAGACATCAAAATTTTCTGGTTCGTAGTAATAGTTGGATTTGTACGTGGACCGGGTTATTGGAGCCAAACAGTCCTCAATTATATTGAGACCAAACGAATCCTGCCCCTCTGCTGCATCTTTTGGCTATTCGAAACGTGGGCAAAATCAGAAAAGTCTATTAATTGGATAACTTATTATAATTTTTCTTTCCTTTTTAAAACTAATAGGATATTCAGTGAATGCACCGAGCAAGACGTTCACCACCTTTTATACGTTCACCACCTGTAACTCGATCAAGACATTTAGCAAATATAACCTCCGTTGATTTTTCTTTAGAATCGTCATCCAGTCGACCAAGTACTTCAGTTCAAAATTCCGATAATCCATTTTTTGAACCCAACCTCACAATTGAGAATCCAGAGAATATTCAGGAACGATTCGTAAATCCTGAACCATTAAACTTTCCTCCGGAACCACCAATCATTCAAACAGAGATTGTTGAGGAACGAACCATTAAATCAGAATCCTCTAGTGATTCCGATTCAACAAATTCAATTATGGAGAATCTGGAACCTTTAAGTATGGAAGACCGAATGAGAGCTAAACGCACTGGCCAAGGTCACGCAATTACTCATCCAGACATTAATGCGCCAGATTATGAAATCAAAGGACAAATTCTACACATGGTGACTAATCAATGCCAATTTAGTGGTGCACCGAAGGAAGATCCAAATGAACATCTACGTACCTTTAACAGGATCTGCACGCTATTTAAAATCCGAGAAGTGGAGGATGAACAGATATATCTCATGTTATTTCCCTGGACTTTAAAGGGAGAAGCCAAAGATTGGTTGGAATCGTTACCTGAAGGGGCGATTGATACATGGGATGTTTTAATTGACATATTTCTTAAACAATTCTTTCCTGCATCTAAAGCCGTAAGACTTCAAGCAGAAATTGTTACGTTCACACAAAAACCGAATGAAACTCTATATGAGGCATGGACAAGATATGGAAAGTTATTAAGAGGATGTCCGCAACATGGTTTAGACACCTGTCAAATAGTACAAATATTCTACCAAGGATGTGACATCACTACAAGAAAAGACATAGATATAGCAGCTGGTGGTTCTATTATGAAGAAAACCGAAACTGATGCTTACAAAATTATTGATAACACTGCTTCCCACTCACATGAGTGGCACCAAGAAAAAGATATCGTTAGATCATCTAAAGCAGCTAGAGCCGATTCTAGCCATGACTTAGATTCCATTTCCGCAAAGATAGATGCTGTGGAGAGACGAATGGAAAAGATGACTAAAGATATTCACTCAATACGAATTAGCTGTGAGCAGTGTGGAGGACCACATTTGACAAAAGATTGTCTCAGTATTGAATTAACAATGGAACAAAGAGAGAATATTTCATACATAAACCAAAGGCCTGGAAATAATTATCAGAATAATTATCAACCTCCAAGACTGATTTACAATCAAAACCAGAATTATAACCGAAATATTCCATACAACAACCAACAAGGTCCTAGCAATCAACAAGTATCCAATAATAATTACAATCAACAAAGACCTAATTTTCAAAACAAACCACCACAACAAACAGATGATAAAAAGCCGAATTTAGAAGATATGATGACAAAGCTAGTTGAAACTCAAACGCAGTTTTTCACATCTCAGAAACAAACCAATGAACAAAATGCTCAAGCATTTAGAAATCAACAAGCTTCTATTCAAAATCTGGAACAAGAAGTAAGTAATCTAGCAAGGTTAATAGGTGAAAGAAAACCGGGAAGTCTACCTAGTGATACAAATGCTAACCCCCGGAATGAAACAGCTAAAGCCATTACCACAAGAAGTGGTACAACACTTAAATCACCGGAAATACCTGTAACTTCTGATGAAACTATTCCTACTCCACAAGAACCACAACCTGATCAAGATAAGGAAAAAGAACCGGTAGTTGAAAAGGTTAATGAAGATAACACAGTTAAGGCTAAACCTTATGTTAAACCATACCAACCACCACTTCCTTACCCGAGTAAAATGAAGAAAGAGAAACTTGAAGCCGAGCAATCCAAATTCTTGGATATGTTTAAACAGATAAATGTAAATCTTCCTTTCATTGATGTGATTTCAGGAATGCCTAGATATGCTAAATTCTTGAAAGATCTAATCTCAAATAGAAAGAAAATGGAAGAACTCTCGACTGTTACCATGAATGCTAATTGTTCAGCAGTGCTGTTGAATAAGATACCAGAGAAATTATCTGATCCAGGAAGTTTCACAATTCCATGTTTTCTGGGTAGTCTTAGTTCAATAGAAGCATTGGCAGACTTAGGTGCTAGTATAAATTTAATGCCGTATTCACTATACGCTAAACTAGACCTTGGAGAATTGAAACCAACCAGAATAAGCATACAACTAGCCGATAGATCAATAAAATATCCTAGAGGGATAATGGAGAACATGCTAGTTAAAGTTGGTACTTTAGTATTTCCAGTAGATTTTGTTGTTTTGGACATGGAAGAAGATTCTCAAGTTCCTCTCATATTAGGAAGACCATTCTTAAACACGGCTAAAGCAATGATAGACGTGTTCGGTAAGAAACTGACCCTAAGTATAGAGGATGAGAGTGTTACCTTTTCAGTTGATAGAGCAATGCAACAACCATAATCTGCAGATGATACATGTTATTATATTCAAACTATAGATGCACATGCAGAATTATTAGAAGAATTTCCAGAATTACAAGGAACAGGAGAATGTTCTTTAGGAGAAGGTAATGAACCAATTGATGAAGCTGAAATGTTAGCTACACTTATAGCTAATGGATATGAACCAACAACAGAAGAAATTCAAATGCTAAAAGAAGAAGACAGATATCGATACAAATCATCGATAGAAGAACCTCCGAAATTAGAGTTAAAGCCACTTCCAAACCATTTGGAATACGCTTATTTACATGGTGAATCTGAATTACCTGTAATAATATCGTCTTCTATTACTGAAAATGAGAAATCACAACTCATTTCTATATTGAAAGCTCATAAACCAGCCATTGCATGGAAGATTCATGATATTAAAGGAATAAGTCCTTCGTATTGCACACATAAAATCCTTATGGAAGAAGGTCATAAAACGTATGTGCAACGCCAACGAAGACTAAATCCTAATATGCAAGATGTAGTTAAGAAAGAGATTATTAAACTGCTAGATGCAGGTCTAATTTATCCAATCTCTGATAGTCCATGGGTAAGCCCAGTTCAATGCGTGCCTAAGAAGGGTGGCATGACTGTCATTACAAATGAGAAAAATGAGCTTATTCCTACTAGAACTGTAACAGGATGGCGTGTGTGTATTGATTATAGAAAATTAAATGACGCCACCAGAAAAGATCACTTTCCCTTACCTTTCATAGATCAAATGTTAGAAAGATTAGCCGGAAATAGTTACTATTGTTTTCTAGATGGATTTTCCGGATATTTTCAAATTCCAATAGCACCCGAGGACCAAGAGAAAACCACATTCACGTGCCCTTATGGTACTTTTGCTTACAAACGCATGCCATTTGGACTTTGTAACGCCCCTGCAACCTTTCAAAGGTGTATGATGGCGATTTTTCATGACATGATAGAAGAATGCATGGAAGTTTTCATGGATGACTTTTCAGTCTTCGGTGATACATTTGAATCATGTCTAGTTAATCTGGAACGAATGCTTCTTAGATGCGAACAATCAAATCTAGTACTTAATTGGGAGAAATGCCATTTCATGGTTAAAGAAGGCATCGTTCTTGGACATAAAATTTCAAAAGAAGGAATTGAAGTGGATAGAGCTAAAGTAGATGTCATTGCTAAACTTCCAAATCCCACCAATGTTAAAGGAGTTAGGAGTTTTCTAGGGCATGCCGGTTTTTACCGACGTTTCATAAAAGATTTTTCTAAAATTGCCAATCCTATGAATAAACTCCTAGAAAAAGATGCTCCATTCATCTTTTCAGATGAGTGTATCAAATCTTTAAAATTCTTAAAGAAAAACTCACTAATGCGCCGATCATGATAACACCAAATTGGAATCTACCATTTGAACTAATGTGCGATGCAAGTGATTTTGCAATGGGAGCCGTTTTAGGACAAAGGATTGAAAAACGATTTCAACCTATATATTATGCTAGTAAGACGTTACAAGGAGCACAAACGAACTATACAACTACTGAAAAAGAACTCCTTGCTATTGTCTTTGCTTTTGACAAATTTCGATCATATCTCGTTCTAGCAAAAACGGTGGTCTATACCGACCATTCTGCTCTTAGATACTTATTTTCAAAACAAGATGCTAAACCAAGATTAATCCGTTGGATCTTACTCTTACAAGAGTTTGATATTGAAATCCGAGATAAAAGAGGAGCAGAAAATCTCGCCGCTGATCATCTTTCTCGTCTTGAAAATCCTGAGTTAGAAGTTCTAAATGAATCGGCCATACAAGACAACTTTCCTGATGAATATCTATTGAAGATAGATTATAAAGAAATTCCATGGTTTGTAGACTATGCAAACTACTTAGTTTGTGGATTCCTTGAAAAAGGATTATCATACCAAAAACGAAAGAAATTCTTCAGTGATATAAAACACTATTTCTGGGAAGATCCACATCTGTTTAAAAGTTGTCCCGATGGAATAATACGCCGATGTGTATTTGGAGATGAAGCTAGTAAAATTTTAAACCATTGTCACACAGGACCAACAGGAGGGCATTATGGGCCTCAACTAACAGCAAGAAAAGTTTATGAAGCTGGATTCTATTGGCCTACAATTTACAAAGTGCACACCTTCTTTGCAAATCCTGTGATGCATGTCAAAGGGCCGGAAAAATAAGTCAACGTGATGAAATGCCACAAAATGTCATCCAAGTATGTGAAGTATTTGACATTTGGGGTATTGACTTTATGGGTCCATTTCCAAAATCTCATAATAATCTATATATACTCGTAGCCATTGATTATGTATCTAAATGGGCGGAAGCACAAGCTCTCCCAACTAACGATGCACGAGTTGTAGTCAACTTTTTAAAACGTCTTTTTGCAAGGTTTGGAACACCGAAAGCTTTAATAAGTGATCGGGGTACTCATTTCTGTAATAATCAACTTGAGAAAGTTCTTAAAAGATATGGAGTAACTCATAAAATCTCCACCGCATATCATCCACAAACAAGTGGACAAGTTGAAAACACCAACCGAGCTTTAAAACGTATTCTAGAGAAAACCGTAGGATCAAATCCTAAGGAATGGTCCATTAAATTGGAGGATGCACTCTGGGCTTTTAGAACAGCCTACAAAACTCCAATTGGAACCACACCTTTTAGACTTGTTTATGGAAAAGCATGTCATCTTCTAGTAGAAATTGAACACAAAGCATTTTGGGCTTTGAAGCCATGTAATCTTGATTTACATGAAGCCGGACGTTTACGATTAAGTCAACTAAACGAATTAGAAGAATTAAGACATGAAGCATACGAAAATTCGTTAATCTATAAAGAAAGAACGAAGAAATGGCATGATAAAAGAATCAGAAGTTCAAAAGAATTTAAAGAAGGAGACATAGTTCTTCTTTTCAATTCACGATTCAAGCTATTTCCTGGAAAATTGAAATCAAGATGGTCTGGACCATTCATAGTCAAAAGAGTTTTCCCATACGGAACGATAGAATTAATAAATTCAAATGGGATTGAATTTAAAGTTAATGGTCACAGAGTTAAACATTACATACATGGTCCGATGGAAGTCGACAACGAAGTTAATCATAATTTCGACACCACAGCTAACTAAGTGTGGGGAGAATCAAGTCTTTAAAGGATAATATGTATTTCTGATAGAGTTAGATTGTCTGTTTTCGTGTAGTTCTCGAAAATGGAACCCGAATGGTCTTTCCCTAGCAGACCCTAAAGAACTAGTCTTCTCCCCCCATTCTGAATTTTTATTTTTTTAGGTTTTTACAAAATGAAGACTGCCTGTGAACTAAACCATGGTCTAATGCTACACGCTTTGATCACTAAAAGAAATAATGACATACTACCAAGTGAAATAGTATCAGTAATCAGAGAAAGAATGGACGGAGTTAGAAAAGAATCCAGATGCGAAGATAATAAGTTACAATTTGGTAAAGGAAAATCAAAATCCGCAGCGAAAAGAAGAGCACGACACCTAGAAAGATGTCACAAATGCGGAAAATGGTCACATGGAGGTAAATGTTCAAATAATCAAACCTATTCAAATACCGAATTTGTTACTTTATGCAGAGACGGACCGTTCATATGTTTAGAAGAAAAGACACTGAATGCTCGAGGTTACGCCTATGTAGCTATGGAAAACCAATTAAACCGACTATCTTATGAATGGGATAGATCATATAACTAAGAAATCTATTTCACAGGTATGTCTGTACAGTTTTTATTTTATTTTATTTTATTTTTTTTTTTTTTAACCTTTTGATAATAAACGCTAATTTGTTCGCTAAAAAGTATTAAATTGGTATTGAATAAAATTAGGTTTGGCGACCGAAATTATTGATATCATTCAAAAATTTATTACATCACTGCGAAATTTAACGTTTATTCTTAAGGTATAAATATCTTTAAACAATCAACCCAAAATATTTCAAAAATTCATCATGAGTTAAACTAGGTTTTGGAACCGAAATTACTTTACCGAAAAGAGGGGCGCATATTTTTGATAATATTTGATTGATTAAAGTGGGATAAAAAGACAAAAAGATTTTTAATTTTATTTTTACCATGTTTTTAAAATTAATATTTAAATCATAAATTAATATTGTAAACTTTGTAAAAACAATATATTTAAAATTGTAAATATTTGAAAAATTAATATAAGTTTGGTGTGAATTTATAATATAAATTTTTAAATTAAGTTTGGTGTGAATTTTTAAAATATAAATTTTTAATTTTATGCATTTCAAATTTTAAGTTTGGTGTGAATTTTTAATATAAATTTTGAATTTTATATTTAAGTTGTGTGAATTTAAAAACAAAAATTTACTTTATCTCATTAAGTTAAAAATATGATTTTTAAAATTCGTCGTAAGTTGAAGACTAGGTCTTTGAACCGAAATTGCTTTACCCGAGAGAGGGACGAGAACTTTTATTATCATTATTTTTAATCTCATTGAATTAAAGTATGCCAAAAACATTAAAAAACCCCAAAAATCTTAGCTTTTAAAACAATCGCTACAAAAAGACAAATTTTAAAATTTTGTCGAGGGACGGACTAGGACATCGATCCGAAACGACCTCGTCCTAAATAACAAGGGACACAAAATTTTAAAATTAAGTACTTAATTGTTTCATAAGTTAATGATCATAAAAAAAAAAAAAAAATTAGCAAACTCCGCGACTCGCGGAGTTTGAAGTATCCAAACACCGCGAGTCGCGGAGGGGTCGGATTACAGAAAAAAAAATAAGAGCTGAACCAGCTCATTCCACACCAAACCCACAGAAAAAACTGCGAACATACTGCCGCAAAAATACCCAAAAACACCCCCAAAATCACAATTTTTAACCGTTAATCACCAAATTTTTTACTAAAATCATGTTGAGAAGGACGCTATCTAGGAATTACTCAAGAAAAACGGTAAATTTCTACACCTAAACACCATTTAATCCGAAATTTGGTGTTCTTGAGCAATTTTTTCCCCAATTTAATTTTGATGCTTTTTAGTGTAATTAGGCTTAAATTGTTTATGTATTATGCTTGTATAACCTAGATTGATGCTGTTTAACATGATTAGAAGCCTTAAACTTCAAATTTTGAGTAATCTAGGGTTTGTGTTCTTGAGCAAATTTGGGGCTTTTTGATATAAACAGGTTATGGCCGATTTTTGTCATGAATTGTTGCTAAATTAAGTAGTGTAACATGTCTAGGTAGTTAAATGATTCAAACTTTGAGCCTAAACATGATTTTGAGAATTAAAGTAGACTTTTTCAAGTCTAAAATTCATGAACTTGATTTTTGAAAGATAATGCCATTTGAGACTTGTTTAATTGCTAGTAATGATTATTTTGACATGTTATTTGAGTTGAATGCTTATGAACTTGGCGAACATTTTCGTATATGCTTATTTGAAAAAATGTAGATTTGATGAAAATATGAAAATGAGCTTAAGTTTGATATAAATTGATCATGTCATTGTGATTATTTTGATTGATGATTTTGCTGACACTAATGCATATTTGGATGCACAAAATTTGTGTTTGATGTGTTTTGCAGACTGAAAGGGGTGAATCTTCATCACAAGCCCGCAATGCTCCTGCTGAGAATGCGGAACAACAGGAGGTTGATAACTACTACAAGCAGGATATACCTCATCCAGTCATGACCTTTTCTGATATGCACTTGGAAGAGTTGCACCCGAACCTGAGATTTGACAGACTTTGGATAGATTATCCAAAATACCAAAGGGGTTTGCATACTCTTCATTCTAAGGTTGTTGAGGTACCGAGGGTCATAGAATGGGGACCCTTAGAAGCTGTAGAATTGGCCGGGCCAATTAGGGAATTACTTGTACAGAGGTATGGTAATTCTTCTTTTAATGAATGGGTACGTTTATTCACCATGCGTAGACCTGTATATAAAGTATGGTGTGAAGAATTGTTATGTAGTATAGAGTTGAATGATCGGGTAGATAGTTTAACCGATCGTTCTTTTATTAGATTTTTGTTAGGCGGTTCGATGCGCCACATGTCTTTACTGGACATGGCTCAGGCTTTACGTATATATACGCCTGAGGAGTTAGCATCTGCCGATTGTAGAGGGTTGATACTAAACGGTAGAAAGATAGATGAAAATTTTGATACACACGGTGTGTGGAGTCAAATGACAAGCCATCACCGTTTCAAAGGGGGAAATTACTCTTATTTAGATATAGATAGAGCCGAATTAAGAGTGATTCATAGGTTTTTAGCTAATTCGATTACACAAAGGGGTAAGAACAAGGAAAAAGTAAATGAACAAGATTTGTTTTACCATATGTGTATTCGAGACCCACAAAGCGCTGTAAGTATACCATATTGTGTGGGTTATTATTTATCAGCTATGGTTCGGGGGATGCGACCGCATAGCATAATAGGAGGTGGTATTTTTATTACTTTGATTGGTGAATATCTCGGTGTGGATATAAGTCGGGGGGGATTATTAGTAGAAGAACCGGAACCCCGCGATACTATAGGTTTAAATGTATACCATGGTGCGAAAGTTTTGAAGAGGCGAAATAACGCCGCAGTACAATACCATGGTAGACATCCACAGGTGGAGAGAAACCAACAGCAAGGTAATGTAGGAGGGGGGAATGAGATGCAAGAAATGCAAAGGTTTATAGCTTCTCAGGAATACGAAAATGCTAGACAGAGAGCATTTGAAGATTGGCAAGTTCATCTGAACCAAATCATAGCTCATTGCCAACATATAGGTAGAAACTATATTCCTACACCGAAACCCATCTTCCCTCCCTGGTCTATAGAGATGCAGCCACCATATCCTACGTATAACCCTGCCGAAGCATTCTATAGCACCTATGGTTATGCCTGGAACCCCTATTGGTACCAGTATCATCCCTAGTATAATTATTTTTTTTTTTTGTAATTTGTAATTATTGATACGTTTAATACTTTTGTTAATATTGTAATCATTTTTATAATTATCTAACTTTTATTCTTAGATTTTAATAATTTTTGAATGTGGGGTAATATACCAAACTTCAAAAATATGTATATATGTTTTCAGTTTATCTTATTTACACAACAGGGTAAAACAACGCATTTTCAAAGACTGGCATTAAGTTCAGCAAAAGCAACTAATTTTGACGACAAGATGCAAAATATATGTGAAATAACAACAAGACGGAATGAACAAATGATGTGCACCATTTATCATTCAGCAAACAAACGCCAATATATTTGGAAACTTTGGTAAAAATTTAATCATTTTCACACTAATCACCCTCAATAATTTAAATTGTTACTGATTTCTTGCAAATGAGGGCATTGCAAGATCTTAAGTGTGGGAAGGGGTTAAATTCTTTCGGATTTTAAAATTTTTTACTTTATACACTTGGTTACCATTAAAAATACTAGTAAAGCAGTAGTTGTATTAGAATCTAGTGCTCTCTGATAATAAAGAACAGCCCTAGTCTTATATACTGACTACCCAATTCTAGTAAAAAATTTTAAAATTTTCAATTAAATGAACTCAAAATCATGTTTATACATATTTATGAACGATAAAACTAGGTTTTAACACCGAAATTATTGTTACTTCGGAAAGGACATAAATTGAGAAACAAACCAAAATGTTAAAATTCATTTAAAATGGAATAGAGGACGATAAAAAGGAAAATAAAAGCCAAGTGTGGGAAAATTTACCAAGTTATCTTAAACATATATCACATATTTTTGTACAAATAACTGAAAATACTTTTGCTTTGGACTAAACTAAACTGTTTTACCCGATAAAAGAAAAGAAGAGATGGATCTATACGATGAATCAATTCCATCATTAAAAGGAAGTAAAGTCTTCCGAAAAAGAAACGCACTTCTTGATTTAGGTCATGAAGTTGTCGTCCAGACCAGCTGTAGGTTGACGAAAAATCGAGAAAAGTCATCACTAAAATCAGCAGGAAATCCACGGACCTCAGCATTAAACAGGGTCGCCAAGTGGTCAGATTTATCCTAACCATGAGAAGGATTTATCTTGTACAATGGGGGGGCACCATGCAAATTAGCTGGATAAGACTAATGAATCAGATCCCCAGAAAGGATAATCTCCTTAAAAATTAAAAATCAGCTTTTAAAACTGATATCACTCAATCCTTGAGATTGACCTTAAAGATTGAGAATTACAAACTCATGGAATTCAATGATATCTAAACTCGAGCTTGAACGAGAAAATATTTTGATCAAAATTACAAACCGATTTGTTTTCTGAAAACCCTATTTTCAATGTGTTCATTACCATTGAACGTAAAATCCTAGGAATTCACCTGGAATTCATTAGGTCACCTGAACCAAATCGGGTGTCAACCGTAAGAACGGTGGTTGCATAGTGGTCAAAGACAGGACCTTGTGCCATACCGAAAAATCATAAGGGTGAGCTTTACTATTGCTCCTACCAAGGATAGTAATTGCGTCCGACACGTTATAGACCATAATTAAAAGCATGTCAGGGGACATTGCCTTAACAGTTGCTTGTTCAACGCTTTCCTTTACAATCGGACGGTAGTTTACCGAAAGGTAATATACGGGACAAGTAAACTGGACGTGTTGCTTTCCAAATACAAGGTTAGCAAGTGGGTGACACAAAACCGCAAGTTTTGAGCTAAAATTTTCAAATCTGAAACCCACCAAACCCACAAAAATATTTTGCAAACACCGGTAAAGGGTTATTCCGGAAAACTTATCTAGGGTAAAAACTAGATTTAATTTTCAAAAGATCAAATGTTTTCATAAAGATCCAATTTCCTTAATGGATCTAAATTTTTATAGTCATGTGGAACTGTAAACCATATCGTTACTACCATTGTTTATACCGCCGTATAGAAATCACTGATGTACAAAGTGTGAAGAATAAAGAAGTGATTCTAGTATTTCAAGACGATATTGCTTGAGGACAAGTAACGCTCAAGTGTGGGAATATTTGATAATGCTAAAAACGAACATATATTTCATAGCATTATTCCTCAAGAAAGACAAGCTTTTAGTTGCAATTGTTCTATTTACAAGTGATATTCGTTTAAATAATAAAAGGTGAAGACAAAAGACAGATTCGACGAATTGAAGACGCAAACGACCAAAAAGCTCAAAAGTACAAAAGACAATCAAAGAGGTTCCAATTATTGATAAGAAACGTCTCGAAAATCCGGAACCGGGACCAGAGTCAACTCTCAACGCTCGACGCAACGGACTAAAAATTACAAGTCAACTATGCACATAAATATAATATAATATTTAAATAATTCTTATAATTATTTATATATTATAATAAATAATAAAAACCGTCGGCAAGAAAGACTCCAAACCAGAGTGAGCTGTAATTGCAAACTCCGCGACTCGCGGAGTTTGAAGGCCAAAAATACCGCGAGTCGCGGAGCCCCAAATTCAGAAACCCCCTATAAAGCTCGCGCATTCTGATCGTAAAATATCATCTTTTTCTTCTTCTCCTCATACGTAAAATATATATATATATATATTTATAATTCATATTTTAATTTTAATTATAATAATAAGGGTATGTTAGCGAATGTTGTAAGGGTGTAAGTCGAAATTCTGTCCGTGTAACGCTACGCTATTTTTAATCATTGTAAGTTATGTTCAACCTTTTTACATTAATGTCTCGTAGCTAAGTTATTATTATGCTTATTTAAAATGAAGTAATCATGATGTTGGGCTAATTACTAAAATTGGGTAATTGGGCTTTGTACCATAATTGGGGTTTGGACAAAAGAACGACACTTGTGGAAATTAGACTATGAGCTATTAATGGGCTTTATATTTGTTTAACTAAATGATAGTTTGTTAATGTTAATATAAAGATTTACAATTGGGAGTCCCTATAAATTACCATATACACTCAATCGGACACGATGGGTGTAGTGACCCGAACTTTTCCATGTTTATATATATTAATTGAGATTGATATTTACATGATTAAATGTTTCCAACATGTTAAGCAATCAAACTTGTTAAGACTTGATTAATTGAAATATGTTTCATATAGACAATTGACCACCCAAGTTGACCGGTGATTCACGAACGTTAAAACTTGTAAAAACTATATGATGAAATATATATGGATATATATATATAGTTAACATGATACTATGATAAGTAAACATATCATTAAGTATATTAACAATGAACTACATATGTAAAAACAAGACTACTAACTTAATGATTTTAAACGAGACATATATGTAACGATTATCGTTGTAAAGACATTTAATGTATATATATCATATTAAGAGATATTCATACATGATAATATCATGATAATATAATAATTTAAAATCTCATTTGATATTATAAACATTGGGTTAACAACATTTAACAAGATCGTTAACCTAAAGGTTTCAAAACAACACTTACATGTAACGACTAACGATGACTTAACGACTCAGTTAAAATGTATATACATGTAGTGTTTTAATATGTATTTATACACTTTTGAAAGACTTCAATACACTTATCAAAATACTTCTACTTTACAAAAATGCTTACAATTACATCCTCGTTCAGTTTCATCAACAATTCTACTCGTATGCACTCGTATTCGTACTCGTACAATACACAGCTTTTAGATGTATGTACTATTGGTATATACACTCCAATGATCAGCTCTTAGCAGACCATGTGAGTCACCTAACACATGTAGGAACCATCATTTGGCAACTAGCATGAAATATCTCATAAAATTACAAAAATATGAGTAATCATTCATGACTTATTTACATGAAAACAAAATTACATATCCTTTATATCTAATCCATACACCAACGACCAAAAACACCTACAAACACTTTCATTCTTCAATTTTCTTCATCTAATTGATCTCTCTCAAGTTCTATCTTCAAGTTCTAAGTGTTCTTCATAAATTCCAAAAGTTCTAGTTTCATAAAATCAAGAATACTTTCAAGTTTGCTAGCTCACTTCCAATCTTGTAAGGTGATCATCCAACCTCAAGAAATCTTTGTTTCTTACAGTAGGTTATCATTCTAATACAAGGTAATAATCATATTCAAACTTTGGTTCAATTTCTATAACTATAACAATCTTATTTCAAGTGATGATCTTACTTGAACTTGTTTTCGTGTCATGATTCTGCTTCAAGAACTTCGAGCCATCCAAGGATCCGTTGAAGCTAAATCCATTTTTCTCTTTTCCAGTAGGTTTATCCAAGGAACTTAAGGTAGTAATGATGTTCATAACATCATTCGATTCATACATATAAAGCTATCTTATTCGAAGGTTTAAACTTGTAATCACTAGAACATAGTTTAGTTAATTCTAAACTTGTTCACAAACAAAAGTTAATCCTTCTAACTTGACTTTTAAAATCAACTAAACACATGTTCTATATCTATATGATATGCTAACTTAATGATTTAAAACCTGGAAACACGAAAAACACCGTAAAACCGGATTTACGACGTAGTAGTAACACCGCGGGCTGTTTTGGGTTAGTTAATTAAAAACTATGATAAACTTTGATTTAAAAGTTGTTATTCTGAGAAAATGATTTTTATTATGAACATGATACTATATCCAAAAATTATGGTTAAACTCAAAGTGGAAGTATGTTTTCTAAAATGGCCATCTAGACGTCGTTCTTTCGACTTAAATGACTACCTTTACAAAAACGACTTGTAACTTATTTTTCCGACTATAAACCTATACTTTTTCTATTTAGATTCATAAAATAGAGTTCAATATGAAACCATAGCAATTTGATTCACTCAAAACGGATTTAAAATGAAGAAGTTATGGGTAAAACAAGATTGGATAATTTTTCTCATTTTAGCAACGTGAAAATTGGTAACAAATCTATTCCAACCATAACTTAATCAACTTGTATTGTATATTATGTAATCTTGAGATACCATAGACACGTATACAATGTTTCGACCTATCATGTCGACACATCTATATATATTTCGGAACAACCATAGACACTCTATATGTGAATGTTGGAGTTAGCTATACAGGGTTGAGGTTGATTCCAAAATATATATAGTTTGAGTTGTGATCAATACTGAGATACGTATACACTGGGTAGTGAATTGACTCAAGATAATATTTATCGATTTATTTCTGTACATCTAACTGTGGACAACTAGTTGTAGGTTACTAACGAGGACAGCTGACTTAATAAACTTAAAACATCAAAATATATTAAAAGTGTTGTAAATATATTTTGAACATACTTTGATATATATGTATATATTGTTATAGGTTCATGAATCAACCAGTGGCCAAGTCTTACTTCCCGACGAAGTAAAAATCTGTGAAAGTGAGTTATAGTCCCACTTTTAAAATCTAATATTTTTGGGATGAGAATACATGCAGGTTTTATAAATGATTTACAAAATAGACACAAGTACGTGAAACTACATTCTATGGTTGAATTATCGAAATCGAATATGCCCCTTTTTATTAAGTCTGGTAATCTAAGAATTAGGGAACAGACACCCTAATTGACGCGAATCCTAAAGATAGATCTATTGGGCCTAACAAACCCCATCCAAAGTACCGGATGCTTTAGTACTTCGAAATTTATATCATATCCGAAGGGTGTCCCGGAATGATGGGGATATTCTTATATATGCATCTTGTTAATGTCGGTTACCAGGTGTTCACCATATGAATGATTTTTATCTCTATGTATGGGATGTGTATTGAAATATGAAATCTTGTGGTCTATTATTATGATTTGATATATATAGGTTAAACCTATAACTCACCAACATTTTTGTTGACGTTTTAAGCATGTTTATTCTCAGGTGATTATTAAGAGCTTCCGCTGTCGCATACTTAAATAAGGACGAGATTTGGAGTCCATGCTTGTATGATATTGTGTAAAAACTGCATTCAAGAAACTTATTTTGTTGTAACATATTTGTATTGTAAACCATTATGTAATGGTCATGTGTAAACAGGATATTTTAGATTATCATTATTTGATAATCTACGTAAAGCTTTTTAAAACCTTTATCTATGAAATAAAGGTTATGGTTTGTTTTAAAAATGAATGCAGTCTTTGAAAAACGTCTCATATAGAGGTCAAAACCTCGCAACGAAATCAATTAATATGGAACGTTTTTAATCAATAAGAACGGGACATTTCAGTTGGTATCAGAGCGTTGGTCTTAGAGAACCAGAATTTTGCATTAGTGTGTCTTATCGGGTTTGTTAGGATGCATTAGTGAGTCTGGACTTCGACCGTGTTTACTTGAAAAATGATTGCTTAACAAATTTTGTTGGAAACTATATATTTTTAACATGTGAATATTATGTGATATATTAATCTCTTAACGCGTTTGATATTATGTGATAGATGTCTACCTCTAGAACAAGTCCCATTGACTCACCTAATAATAATGAAGAGTCAAATGTAAATTGGAATGATTCGTGGACTGATTCACAAGTTCCCGAAGAGGAACCGGAAGAAGAGTCGGAACCGGAAGAAGAATCGGAACCGGAAGAAGAATCGGAACAGGATGAAGAAATAGAACCGGTGGGGGAAATAATAAAACGGTTAAGTAAAAAAAAATCCTCAACCAACCGACCAAGGTTAATTATGGTCAATGGTGTTTCCGCCAAGGAAGCAAAATATTGGGAGGATTACCAATTCTCCGATGAATCGGATTCCGACGAGAATTCCGATGATGTTATAGAAATTACCCCAACTGAATTTAAAAAGGCAAAAGAAAATAATAAGGGAAAGGGCATAAAAATAGAGAAATCTAATTCCAACCCCGATGAACTTTATATGTATCGTCAACCCCCGAAGTCCTTAAGTTGTAACAATGACCCGGGAACCTCTAAACCACCAGGTTTTTCTAAACCAATGTGGATAACGACGGCTCGTATTAGGGGAACATCATATATCCCTAGAAACTTGGCAAAACGAACCAAAACCGAAGAAGAAGAAACAAGCGAGTCTGAATAAGATAGTTGTATTCGTGTGGTGTAATATATGTAATATAGTGTGCTTATGCTTTATGATATATGTAAAAATTGCTTGTATTAATAAGTATTTTTTTTATGAATCTAACTCTTGTCTATTTTACAGTATAAAAACACAAAATGGATAGACAACCCAATACTTTAAGAGACCAACCCGGAGACATGATTGATGAAATCTTGTCTAGAGTCGGCCAGAATTCCTCGGCACAACTATTTAAGGCGAGATCAGTTTGTAAGACATTCGAAGAACGTTCCAAGAATGTCTTGGTTTATAAGAGACTTTCGTTTGAAAGATGGGGGATATCACATTGGGAAACCCATAAGTTACGATGTGTTTACTTTGACGCATATATTGCGGGGAACCCAAATGCTATTTTACGCAACGGGTTAAGAAATTATTTTGACTCAATATATCCGAATATTGGACTTCGTGATTTAGAAAAAGCGGCTAACATGCAACATAAAGAAGCATGTTATGCTTACGGATTAGTAATGTTCGCTTCTCACCAAAGTGAGAACAAGAACATCGGGCTACAACTATTAAACAAAACGTTTCCACAAGTGTCGGAGTCGATAATTGGGGTAAGAAATGAGGTTTTTAGATTATTACGGGACTGTTGGACATTACGTAACCCTCGTCCCTTTGACGACGTTACAACACGCTGTCTTATCAACGGCCATAACGGTTATGTTCCACAAGACCAAGGATGGGAAGTAGTCCTAGTAAAACCAGAATGCATTACTTGTTTCTGGACGTATGAATTACGTGTCTTTATTGCCTTTGCTGAACGACTTGTGTACTAGCTAGAATTATCTTCACAACTATCTTGTATCAAAGTTATTGTGTGCTATATTTCATGCTTTATGTAAAATAAGCGGTATTGTAAGTTTGTAAAATATTGTATAAAAGTTTGAACGCGAAATATTATTATAATCAGTTTTTCATATAGAATTGTAGTAGTTGAATTGTATATTAGCTACTAAGTATGAACTTAACGGGTAGGTACTACCCGAATTTAAACTTATAAAACGCTAATATGAAGAAAAAGCTTTTATAAATGAGTTCATATTATGCTACGAAATACTATTAACTACTCTTAATATTCTGTATGATTAACTTGTTCCCTTTGACTATTTTGAAGGAAATGGCACCGACTACTCGACACACCGTGAATATGAATGAAGAGGAATTTCGTACTTTTCTAGCTTCAAACATAGCCGCAGTACAGGCTGCGCTACATACCAACAATAACCTTGGATCTAGCAGTACAGGAAATCGTGTAGGATGCACCTACAAAGAATTCACTGCCTGCAAACCTTTGGAATTTGATGGAACCGAAGGACCGATCGGATTGAAACGGTGGACCGAGAAGGTCGAATCGGTGTTTGCCATAAGTAAGTGTACTGAAGAGGATAAAGTAAAGTACGCTACGCATACCTTCACAGGTTCTGCGTTAACATGGTGGAATACCTATCTAGAGCAAGTGGGACAAGACGATGCGTACGCACTACCGTGGTCAGCATTCAAGCACTTGATGAACGAGAAGTACCGTCCCAGAACCGAGGTCAATAAGCTCAAGACAGAACTTAGAGGGTTACGAACCCAAGGATTTGATATTACCACGTACGAAAGACGATTCACAGAATTGTGCCTATTGTGTCCGGGAGCATTCGAAGATGAGGAAGAGAAGATCGACGCGTTTGTGAAAGGATTACCGGAAAGAATCCAAGAAGATATAAGTTCACACGAGCCCGCCTCCATACAACAGGCATGTAGAATGGCTCACAAACTCGTGAACCAGATTGAAGAAAGAATTAAAGAACAGACTGCTGAAGAGGCCAATGTGAAGCAAGTCAAAAGAAAGTGGGAGGAAAACGGTGATAAGAATCACCAATACAACAACAACAGCAATTACAATAATAATCGCAACAATTATCCCAACAATCGCAACATCAATCGTAACTACAACAAACGGCCTAACAACAACAACAACAACAACAACAACAACAACAACAACAGCAACTACAACAATCATCCCAACAACAATAATAACCGCAACAACAACAACAATCAGAAGCAGCTATGCCAAAGGTGTGAAAAGAATCACTCGGGGTTCTGCACCAAATTTTGCAACAAGTGTAAAAGAAATGGTCATAGCGCGGCGAAGTGTGAGGTTTACGGACCAGGGGTTAATAGAACGAAAGGAACAAATGGTGTCGGAACGAGTAATGGCGGAGCAAGTAGTGTCGGAGCAAGTTATGCCAATGTAGTTTGTTATAAATGTGGAAAACCGGGCCACATTATTAGAAATTGCCCGAACCAGGAGAACACGAATGGACAAGGCCGCGGAAGAGTTTTCAATATTAATGCGGCAGAGGCACAAGAAGACCCGGAGCTTGTTACGGATACGTTTCTTATTGACAATAAATCTGCTTACGTTTTATTTGATTCGGGTGCGGATAGAAGCTATATGAGTAGAGATTTTTTTGCTAAATTAAGTTGTCCATTGACGCCTTTGGATAGTAAATTTTTACTCGAATTAGCAAATGGTAAATTAATTTCAGCAGATAATATATGTCGGAATCGAGAAATTAAACTGGTTAGCGAAACATTTAAGATTGATTTGATACCAGTTGAGTTAGGGAGTTTTGATGTGATAATCGGTATGGACTGGTTGAAAGAAGTGAAAGCAGAGATCGTCTATTACAAAAATGCAATTCGCATTATACGAAAAAAAGGAAAACCCTTAATGGTGTACGGAGAAAAGGGCAACACGAAGCTACATCTTATTAGTAATTTGAAGGCACAAAAACTAATAAGAAAAGGTTGCTATGTTGTTCTAGCACACGTCGAGAAAGTACAAACTGAAGAAAAGAGCATCAATGATGTTCCCATTGCAAAAGAATTTCCCGATGTATTTCCGAAAGAATTACCGGGATTACCCCCACATCGATCCGTTGAATTTCAAATAGATCTTGTACCAGGAGCTGCACCAATAGCTCGTGCTCCTTACAGACTCGCACCCAGCGAGATGAAAGAACTGCAAAGCCAATTACAAGAACTTTTAGAGCGTGGTTTCATTCGACCAAGCACATCACCGTGGGGAGCTCCTGTTTTGTTTGTCAAGAAGAAAGATGGTACATTCAGGTTGTGTATCGACTACCGAGAGTTGAACAAACTTACCATCAAGAACCGCTACCCACTACCGAGAATCGACGACTTATTTGATCAACTACAAGGCTCGTCTGTTTATTCAAAGATTGACTTACGTTCCGGGTATCATCAAATGCGGGTGAAAGAAGATGATATTCCAAAGACTGCTTTCAGAACACGTTACGGTCATTACGAGTTTATGGTCATGCCATTTGGTTTAACTAATGCACCAGCTGTGTTCATGGACCTTATGAACCGAGTGTGTGGACCATACCTTGACAAGTTTGTCATTGTTTTCATTGATGACATACTTATTTACTCAAAGAATGACCAAGAACACGGTGAACATTTGAGAAAGGTGTTAGAAGTATTGAGGAAGGAAGAATTGTACGCTAAATTTTCAAAGTGTGCATTTTGGTTGGAAGAAGTTCAATTCCTCGGTCACATAGTGAACAAAGAAGGTATTAAGGTGGATCCGGCAAAGATAGAAACTGTTGAAAAGTGGGAAACCCCGAAAACTCCGAAACACATACGCCAGTTTTTAGGACTAGCTGGTTACTACAGAAGATTCATCCAAGACGTTTCCAGAATAGCAAAACCCTTGACTGCATTAACGCATAAAGGAAAGAAATTTGAATGGAATGATGAACAAGAGAAAGCGTTTCAGTTATTGAAGAAAAAGCTAACTACGGCACCTATATTGTCATTGCCTGAAGGGAATGATGATTTTGTGATTTATTGTGACGCATCAAAGCAAGGTCTCGGTTGTGTATTAATGCAACGAACGAAGGTGATTGCTTATGCGTCTAGACAATTGAAGATTCACGAACAAAATTATACGACGCATGATTTGGAATTAGGCGCGGTTGTTTTTGCATTAAAGACTTGGAGGCACTACTTATATGGGGTCAAAAGTATTATATATACCGACCACAAAAGTCTTCAACACGTATTTAATCAGAAACAACTGAATATGAGGCAGCGTAGGTGGATTGAATTATTGAATGATTACGACTTTGAGATTCGTTACCACCAGGGGAAGGCAAATGTGGTAGCCGATGCCTTGAGCAGGAAGGACAGAGAACCCATTCGAGTAAAATCTATGAATATAATGATTCATAATAACCTTACTACTCAAATAAAGGAGGCGCAACAAGGAGTTTTAAAAGTGGGAAATTTAAAGGATGAAATACCCAAAGGATCGGAGAAGCATCTTAATATTCGGGAAGACGGAACCCGGTATAGGGCTGAAAGGATTTGGGTACTAAAATTTGGAGATATGAGAGAAATGGTACTTAGAGAAGCTCATAAAACCAGATACTCAATACATCCTGGAACGGGGAAGATGTACAAAGATCTCAAGAAACATTTTTGGTGGCCGGGTATGAAAGCCGATGTTGCTAAATACGTAGGAGAATGTTTGACGTGTTCTAAGGTCAAAGCTGAGCATCAGAAACCATCAGGTCTACTTCAACAACCCGAAATCCCGTAATGGAAATGGGAAAACATTACCATGGATTTCATCACTAAATTGCCAAGGACTGCAAGTGGTTTTGATACTATTTGGGTAATAGTTGATCGTCTCACCAAATCAGCACACTTCCTGCCAATAAGAGAAGATGACAAGATGGAGAAGTTAGCACGACTGTATTTGAAGGAAGTCATCTCCAGACATGGAATACCAATCTCTATTATCTCTGATAGGGATGGCAGATTTATTTCAAGATTCTGGCAGACATTACAGCAAGCATTAGGAACTCGTCTAGACATGAGTACTACCTATCATCCACAAACTGATGGGCAGAGCGAAAGGACGATACAAACGCTTGAAGACATGCTACGAGCATGTGTTATTGATTTCGGAAACAGTTGGGATCGACATCTACCATTAGCAGAATTTTCCTACAACAACAGCTACCATTCAAGCATTGAGATGGCGCCGTTTGAAGCACTTTATGGTAGAAAGTGCAGGTCTCCGATTTGTTGGAGTGAAGTGGGGGATAGACAGATTACGGGTCCGGAGATTATACAAGAAACTACCGAGAAGATCATCCAAATTCAACAACGGTTGAAAACCGCCCAAAGTCGACAAAAGAGCTACGCTGACATTAAAAGAAAAGATATAGAATTTGAAATTGGAGAGATGGTCATGCTTAAAGTTGCACCTTGGAAAGGCGTTGTTCGATTTGGTAAATGAGGGAAATTAAATCCAAGGTATATTGGACCATTCAAGATTATTGATCGTGTCGGACCAGTAGCTTACCGACTTGAGTTACCTCAACAACTCGCGGCTGTACATAACACTTTCCATGTCTCGAATTTGAAGAAATGTTTTGCTAAAGAAGATCTCACTATTTCGTTAGATGAAATCCAAATCAACGAAAAACTTCAATTCATCGAAGAACCCGTCGAAATAATGGATCGTGAGGTTAAAAGACTTAAGCAAAACAAGATACCAATTGTTAAGGTTCGATGGAATGCTCGTAGAGGACCCGAGTTCACCTGGGAGCGTGAAGATCAGATGAAGAAGAAATACCCGCATCTATTTCCAGAAGATTCGTCAAGACCTTCAACAGCTTAAAATTTCGGGACGAAATTTATTTAACGGGTAGGTACTGTAGTGACCCGAACTTTTCCATGTTTATATATATTAATTGAGATTGATATTTACATGATTAAATGTTTCCAACATGTTAAGCAATCAAACTTGTTAAGACTTGATTAATTGAAATATGTTTCATATAGACAATTGACCACCCAAGTTGACCGGTGATTCACGAACGTTAAAACTTGTAAAAACTATATGATGAAATATATATGGATATATATATAGTTAACATGATACTATGATAAGTAAACATATCATTAAGTATATTAACAATGAACTACATATGTAAAAATAAGACTACTAACTTAATGATTTTTAAACGAGAGATATATGTAACGATTATCGTTGTAAAGACATTTAATGTATATATATCATATTAAGAGATATTCATACATGATAATATCATGATAATATAATAATTTAAAATCTCATTTGATATTATAAACATTGGGTTAACAACATTTAACAAGATCGTTAACCTAAAGGTTTCAAAACAACACTTACATGTAACGACTAACGATGACTTAACGACTCAGTTAAAATGTATATACATGTAGTGTTTTAATATGTATTTATACACTTTTGAAAGACTTCAATACACTTATCAAAATACTTCTACTTAACAAAAATGCTTACAATTACATCCTCGTTCAGTTTCATCAACAATTCTACTCGTATGCACCCGTATTCGTACTCGTACAATACACAGCTTTTAGATGTATGTACTATTGGTATATATACTCCAATAATCAGCTCTTAGCAGCCCATGTGAGTCACCTAACACATGTGGGAACCATCATTTGGCAACTAGCATGAAATATCTCATAAAATTACAAAAATATGAGTAATCATTCATGACTTATTTACATGAAAACAAAATTACATATCCTTTATATCTAATTCATACACCAACGACCAAAAACACCTACAAACACTTTCATTCTTCAATTTTCTTCATCTAATTGATCTCTCTCAAGTTCTATCTTCAAGTTCTAAGTGTTCTTCATAAATTCCAAAAGTTCTAGTTTCATAAAATCAAGAATACTTTCAAGTTTGCTAGCTCACTTCCAATCTTGTAAGGTGATCATCCAACCTCAAGAAATATTTATTTCTTACAGTAGGTTATCATTCTAATACAAGGTAATAATCATATTCAAACTTTGGTTCAATTTCTATAACTATAACAATCTTATTTCAAGTGATGATCTTACTTGAACTTGTTTTCATGTCATGATTCTGCTTCAAGAACTTCGAGCCATCCAAGGATCCGTTGAAGCTAAATCCATTTTTCTCTTTTCCAGTAGGTTTATCCAAGGAACTTAAGGTAGTAATTATGTTCATAACATCATTCAATTCATACATATAAAGCTATCTTATTCGAAGGTTTAAACTTGTAATCACTAGAACATAGTTTAGTTAATTCTAAACTTGTTCGCAAACAAAAGTTAATCCTTCTAACTTGACTTTTAAAATCAACTAAACACATGTTCTATATCTATATGATATGCTAACTTAATGATTTAAAACCTGGAAACACGAAAAACACCGTAAAACCGGATTTACGCCGTAGTAGTAATACCGCGGGCTGTTTTGGGTTAGTTAATTAAAAACTATGATAAACTTTGATTTAAAAGTTGTTATTCTGAGAAAATGATTTTTATTATGAACATGAAACTATATCCAAAAATTATGGTTAAACTCAAAGTGGAAGTATGTTTTCTAAAATGGTCATCTAGACGTCGTTCTTTCGACTGAAATGACTACCTTTACAAAAACGACTTGTAACTTATTTTTCCGACTATAAACCTATACTTTTTCTGTTTAGATTCATAAAATAGAGTTCAATATGAAACCATAGCAATTTCATTCACTCAAAACGGATTTAAAATGAAGAAGTTATGGGTAAAACAAGATTGGATAATTTTTCTCATTTTAGCTACGTGAAAATTGGTAACAAATCTATTCCAACCATAACTTAATCAACTTGTATTGTATATTATGTAATCTTGAGATACCATAGACACGTATACAATGTTTCGACCTATCATGTCGACACATCTATATATATTTCGGAACAACCATAGACACTCTATATGTGAATGTTGGAGTTAGCTATACAGGGTTGAGGTTGATTCCAAAATATATATAGTTTGAGTTGTGATCAATACTGAGATACGTATACACTGGGTCGTGGATTGATTCAAGATAATATTTATCGATTTATTTCTGTACATCTAACTGTGGACAACTAGTTGTAGGTTACTAACGAGGACAGCTGACTTAATAAACTTAAAACATCAAAATATATTAAAAGTGTTGTAAATATATTTTGAACATACTTTGATATATATGTATATATTGTTATAGGTTCGTGAATCAACCAGTGGCCAAGTCTTACTTCCCGAAGAAGTAAAAATCTGTGAAAGTGAGTTATAGTCCCACTTTTAAAATCTAATATTTTTGGGATGAGAATACATGCAGGTTTTATAAATGATTTACAAAATAGACACAAGTACGTGAAACTACATTCTATGGTTGAATTATCGAAATCGAATATGCCCCTTTTTATTAAGTCTGGTAATCTAAGAATTAGGGAACAGACACCCTAATTGACGCGAATCCTAAAGATAGATCTATTGGGCCTAACAAACCCCATCCAAAGTACCGGATGCTTTAGTACTTCGAAATTTATATCATATCCGAAGGGTGTCCCGGAATGATGGGGATATTCTTATATATGCATCTTGTTAATGTCGGGGACCAGGTGTTCACCATATGAATGATTTTTATCTCTATGTATGGGATGTGTATTGAAATATGAAATCTTGTGGTCTATTATTATGATTTGATATATATAGGTTAAACCTATAACTCACCAACATTTTTGTTGACGTTTTAAGCATGTTTATTCTCAGGTGATTATTAAGAGCTTCCGTTGTCGCATACTTAAATAAGGACGAGATTTGGAGTCCATGCTTGTATGATATTGTGTAAAAACTGCATTCAAGAAACTTATTTTGTTGTAACATATTTGTATTGTAAACCATTATGTAATGGTCGTGTGTAAACAGGATATTTTAGATTATCATTATTTGATAATCTACGTAAAGCTTTTTAAAACCTTTATCTATGAAATAATGGTTATGGTTTGTTTTAAAAATGAATGCAGTCTTTGAAAAACGTCTCATATAGAGGTCAAAACCTCGCAACGAAATCAATTAATATGGAACGTTTTTAATCAATAAGAACGGGACATTTCAATGGGCGGGGTATTTATATGTACGAATAATCGTTCATTTAACCGGACACGGGAATGGATTAATAGCCACTAGAATAATTAAAACAGGGGTGAAATTATGTACAAAGGACACTTGGTATAATTGATAACAAAATATTAAAACCTTGGGTTACACTCAGTCGACATCCTGGTGTAATTATTAAACAAAGTATTAAAATCTTGTTACAGTTTAAATCCCCAATTAGTTGGAATATTTAACTTCGAGTATAAGGATAATTTGACGATGACACTCGCACTTTATATTTATGACTGATGGACTGTTATGGACAAAAACCAGACGGACATATTAAATAATCCAGGACAAAGGAAAATTAACCCATGGGCATAAAACTAAAATCAACACGTCAAACATCATGATTACGGAAGTTTAAATAAGCATAATTCTTTGATTTCATATTTAATTTCCTTTATTTTATATTTAATTGCACTTCTAATTATCGCATTTTTATTTATTGTTATTGTATTTAATTGCACTTTTAATTATCGTACTTTTTAATTATCGTAAGTTTATTTTATCGCACTTTTATTATTCGCAATTTCATTATCGTTATTTACTTTATGCTTTAATTTAAGTCTTGTATTCATTTTTAATATTTTACATTTGGTTTTAACTGCGACTAAAGTTTTAAAATTGACAAACCGGTCATTAAACGGTAAAAAACCTCCTTTATAATAATAATATTACTTATATATATATATATATATATATATATATATATATATATATATATATATATATATATTTGTATTTTTATAAAAGTAAACTAATATAGCGTTAAGCTTTGTTTAAAGATTTTCCCTGTGGAACGAACCGAACTTACTAAAAACTACACTACTGTACGATTAGGTACACTGCCTATAAGTGTTGTAGCAAGGTTTAAGTATATCCATTCTATAAATAAATAAATATCTTGTGTAAAATTGTATCGTATTTAATAGTGTTTCCTTGTAAAAATTAATAGTATTTTATACCCCTCTGCTTTGACATCAGTATTTATTTCAATATGTTCATCGATGGAATTAGAAGATAATATCAAATGATTGATTTATCAGAAACATTGAATTACGATTATGAGTCTCTGTTGAGAGGTCCACATTGATTTGAGAAATCTTTCCATTTTAACAATATCTGAAAAAATGGTAAAGTGATTTACAAATAAGAACAAATAGGTCAATTAACGATAACTGGACAAAGGTTAGTTGAGATTAACTTTCAACACAATGATTGCCTCGAGTCTTTTGATAAAATAATTATTAGTTTTCATAATATTAAAAATGTTTTATGACATAGTTGAAATCATTTAAGGAATGAATTTGAATTTATACAATAGGTCGAAACGTTAATTGTTATAACTAATTATATATAAATAACTTGCAACGTGTATTTAAAATGTGTTCATTAAATATATATATTTTCAAATTAGTTAAGTACACGATAGTAACACTCGCTTAGTGATGCGATGGATATTTAAAACGTTAGTACATAAATAAATTGTATCTATTTAAGTTTTAAAATGAAAACGTTACGTGTTATAATATTTTTCTAAATGATTTTAAAACAAACTTTAAAATATAATTAGGTTGACAAACTAAATATTATATTATTAAATAAATATCTCAAATACATACAATACGTACAAATTTATATTTTTAATGAATATATATATTTTACAAAGTGATAGATATAATATTAACTTGGTCATAAAATGTTAATATAAAATATACATTTTGACAAACAACGAAACATTGATTATAGAAGCAAATGACCACAACACTCAAATGAAAAGATTATACTTTATATAATATAATCTATCGA
Organism: Rutidosis leptorrhynchoides; assembly: GCF_046630445.1. Taxonomy (NCBI): domain Eukaryota; kingdom Viridiplantae; phylum Streptophyta; class Magnoliopsida; order Asterales; family Asteraceae; genus Rutidosis; species Rutidosis leptorrhynchoides. Next base: position 244,851,556 of record NC_092334.1, on the reverse strand, counting down.
GGTTTAAGTCTATTTATTTTTAAAGGTACACGTCGCGAAACATAAAGTACTAGTTTTCTAAGCGTACAAAAATGCGTTCGAGGAACCAGAACCAGAACATAAGTCGAGCATAAACGTACGAGTTAGTGGAACTAAAATTACAAGTTAACAATGCACTTAAATATAATATAATATAATATATAATTAATTATATAAATTAAATATATTATATATATTATTATATAAATCATCGGCAGCCTTGAAATCATTGGGAATGAGCTGGACAGGGGAGCTCCGCGATCGCGAAGTGAAGCGTCCCGTTCATATCAAATATAAACGTCACGTACTCATTGGTGTAATTGCGAGGTATTGACCTCTATATGTGACATTTTTAAAATCTGCATACGTTTTTATGATACAAACCATAATATTTATTATAACCAAAGACTTAAAAAACATAATAATGATTATCGTTTAGCGATAATCTTAGTCTTACAAACTTTACATTTGATAATAACAATACGATTTCCAATATATTTCACATTACAAATCTTCCGATATGCAGTTTTATTTTTGACACAAATATGCATACTCCAAATCTTGCTTAAATTCAGCATAATGCAGCGGAAGCTTTTATTTATCCCCTGAGAATAAAAATGCTTAAAACGTCAACATAAAGTTGGTGAGATATAGGTTTAATGCTAGCAGCGTTATAAATATAGACCACAAGATTTCATATACATAAACGTTTTAATAAAAATATTCTAAGTGGTTGAGCACTTGATAACCATACTTAACATTTAATCAACGTCGCATATTCCCTTTATTATTAAATCTCACTACACCGTACCAAGTGTAGTCACCGAAACGAAGTACTGTGCAACCGTTGAATACTGGTCGTCCAGTCCAGTTGGGGTTGTCAGGCCCGATAGATCTATCAACAGCATTTGCGTTTACAATACCGCATGTAAATAATAGTTACTAAGTTACAGGGAAGTATGCCAGTGGTACAACTAAACGTAGAATATATATTTTTAATCACTTGTGTCCATAACGTAAATCATAAAATGCATGTATTCTCATCCCGAAATATTTAGAGTTTAAAAGTGGGACTATATACTCACTTTTGCCTTGAAGATATTTAACACGACTTAGTCTCTGATAGATATCACGAACCTAACCATATATAATATATCAACATATTTTCTTTTCAAATAATCGTTACATGTATACTTATAATACTTTCAATATCTAATAGTCCATAGTTAGCATTCCGATGTTAGTAGTCCACAATTAGTTGTTTAATAAAATAAATAAAGACCCCATCGCATTCGTATTGATCGGAATTAATCTCGACCCATGGTACCATGTTGTCAAATGACGTGTTGCGTACAATCATGAGGTCTTATAATTAATCTTCTCGTGTTGTTTACGGGTGGTCCTGAAATATGTAAAATCAAATCATGATTAAATATATATAAAATATCATATTAATTAGCAAAGATATGATTAGTTTAGTTTTACTCAAAATATTTTCGTAGCTAAACTAGCTTCGGATACCCGATTTTGTTTTAGCCGTAGTTTCTTCAATACAACTCCGTTTTTGTTGGTTCAACTTGCCACTTCCTTGGATCGAGCCATTATTTATGAATATGAACTGTAAATACCTTAGTTTGCATTCAAAATCACAAGTTATAGGTCAAACTTGGGTGAATCTTATGAAAGTGATCATTTCCGTCATAAAAACAACATCTAGATGATCATTTTTATAAAAATACTTACACTTTGAATTATACCATGAGATTTTTATATTAACATATTCATAAGAAATATCATTTTTTCCAGAATATAAACTTCCAATTCAAAGTTTAAGATGGTTTTTAATTATCCAACCCAAAACAGCCCCCGATTGCACTCCAATGATGTAGATTCAATTTTAAGGTGTTCTTTGTAAAATCAAGTTGTATCTTGTTAAGTTAGCATATCAATATGATATATTAAAGGTCTTGAAGTGTTTTAAAAGTCAAGTTAGAAGGATCTATTTAGTTTGCAAACAAGTTTGAAATCATTCAAACTATGTTCTTGTTGTTATGATTTGTATATTCTTAATAAGATAGTTATAATTGAACAAGATGATGAACAAAGGTTATACCTCAAGTATGATGAAGAAAGTTACTGAATAAACAAGATATGAACTTGTTCTTGATGACTTGGAAGATTAAGAAGTGAAATCATGAAAGAAACAAATGTTGTAAGTAAGTTTATATCTTGATTATGAAGCTAGAAACTTATGAAGACCTTGAAGAACACTTGAAGGTTGAATATGAGAGAGTTTAGAAGATCATCTAACTTAAAAGAAAGTTGATATGAAAGTGTATGTATGTGTATATAGGCGTGAATGTATATGTATATATAAGGATTTTATGTTTTGATTTCTAGCTCATAATTCTTCCTAGATGTTAACACTTGATCCCACATGTTCTTGAGTAACAAAGGCTGTTATGAGCAGATAATTGAGGTCTAATAATTGGTATTTATCAATAGTAAATAAATATAGAAGCTGCGTATAATACGGGTACATATACCCTAGGTATACGTGTAGAAATCTTGAGGAAACGGAACGAGAACTCAAATATAACTATCTTTTGTGAATATACTTATATTATTTTATGTATTTAAGCCCTTTAAAAGTGATTAAATACGTATTTATACGATACTTGTATAAGCATTATAGGTTATAGGTATATATGTCAAAAAACGTTATGTATAGTAACCGTTTTGAAAACTTAAGTTAGTAGTCTCAAAGTATACTTATAACTCATTGTTATTAGTACACAATGATATGTTAAACCATCCTTAGATCATGTTAAATATGTATAAATATGTATATGTACACAATCGTATAATTATCGTATGTTATATATTTTGTGATATCATTGGTCAAATTGGACGGTCAAACGTTGTGTAAAACTCTTTTCAAAAACACAAGACTCAACAACTTGGATTGCTTATCATGTTGGTAATGTTTAATTTATGTAAATATTAATCTCATATGTATAAAACGATCGGATAAATTCGGGTCGTTACAGTACCTACCCGTTAAATAAATTTCGTCCCGAAATTTTAAAGTTGTACATATTTTGCGTTCTCAGGAAACAAATGTGGGTACTTTTGTTTCATCTGATCCTCTAGTTCCCAAGTAAACTCGAGACCCCTTTGAGCATTCCAACAAACCTTAACGATTGGTATGTTGCTCTGCTTGAGCTGTTTAACTTCACGGTCCATGATTTCGACTAGTTCTTCTATGAATTGTAGTTTCTCGTCGACTTGGATTTCTTCAAAAGGAACGATGAGGTCTTCCTTTGCAAGACACTTCTTATGGTTTGAGACGTGGAATGTATTATGTACTCCGGCAAGTTGATGTGGTAACTCAAGTCGATAAGCTACCAGTCCAATGCGTTCGATGATCTTGAACGGGCCTACATACCTTGGGCTCAGTTTACCCCCTTTGCCGAAATGTATTACACCTTTCCAAGGTGACACCTTTAGCATAACCATGTCATCGATATGAAACTCTAATGGTTTCCTTCGGACATCGGCGTAGCTCTTTTGACAACTACGGGCTGTTTCCAATCTCTCCTTGATTTGTACTATCTTCTCAGTAGTTTCGTGTATGATCTCGGGACCAGTTAATTGTCGATCTCCTAATTCATTCCAACAGATAGGGGATCTACACTTCCTTCCATACAGTGCTTCAAATGGTGCAGCTTTAATGCTCGCATGATAACTATTATTATACGAGAATTCTGCTAATGGTAAATATTTATCCCATCCGTTTCCAAAATCGATCACACATGCCCTGAGCATATTTTCAAGAGTCTGAATTGTTCTTTCACTCTGCCCGTCAGTTTGCGGATGATATGCGATGCTCATATCCAATCGAGTTCCTAGGGCCTCCTGTAGTGATTACCAGAACTTTGATGTAAATCTACTATCACGATCAGATATAATGGAAATAGGTATTTCGTGCCTTGAAACAATTTCCTTTATGTATAATCGTAATAGTTTCTCCATTCTATCTGTTTCCTTTATTAGCAAGAAATGTGCAGATTTGGTGAGACGATCAATTATTACCCAAATGGTGTCATAACCCCATGCAGTCTTGGGTAAATTCGTGATAAAATCCATGGTAATACCGTCCCACTTCCATTCTGGGATTTCTGGTTGTTGAAGTAACCCTGACGGCTTCTGGTGTTCTGCTTTGACTTTGGAACAAGTTAAACATTCCCCAACATATGTTGCAACGTCTATCTTTAAATTAGGCTACCAATAATGCGTCTTAAGATCTTGATACATCTTACCAACTCCAGAATGTATAGAGTATCTTGTCTTATGTGCCTCGTTCAATATCAACTTCCTTAATCCACCCAACTTTGGTACCCAAATACGTTTTGCAAAATATCGAATTCCGTCTTCTTGCATAACGATTTGCTTCTCATACTTTTTCATTATTTCATTTCCTATGTTTTCTTTAGTAAGGGCTTCTCGTTGAGCCTATTTGATTTGTGAGTTGAGATTCATGCGAATTTTTATGTTCATTGCTCGTACTCGAATTGGCTCTCGTTCCTTTCTGCTTAGAGCGTCGGCCACCACATTTGCTTTGACTGGATGATAGCGAATTTCACAATCATAGTCGTTTATCAGCTCGACCCACCTACGTCGCCTCATGTTCAGCTATTTTTGATCGAAAATATGTTGAAGGCTTTTATGATCGGTAAACACAGTGCATTTAACCCCATATAAGTAGTGTCTCCATATCTTCAATGCAAACACTACTGCTCCTAGTTCTAGATCATGCATCGTATAATTTCGCTCATGAATCTTCAATTGTCGGGATGCGTACGCAATAACTTTCTTTCGTTGCATAAGGACACAACCAAAACCTTGTCGCAAAGCGTCACAATATATCTCAAAATCACCGTTCCCTTCAGGTAACGATAAAATAGGCGCCGTAGTCAACTTCTTCTTCAGTAATTGAAATGCGCTCTCCTGCTCAGAGGTCCATTCGTACTTCTTCCCTTTTTGCGTTAACGTCGTCAGTGGTTTAGCTATTCGGGAAAAATCTTGAATAAACCTTCTATAATAACCGGCTAAGCCCAAAAATTGACGTATTTGTGTTGGTGTCTTAGGAGTCTCCCATTTTTCAATGGCCTCAATTTTAGCTGGATCAACCTGAATTCCTTTGCTACTAACAACGTGGCCAAGAAATTGCACTTCTTTCAACCAGAACGCACACTTAGAAAACTTGGCATATAACTGTTCTTTTCTTAACAATTCTAATACCAACCTTAAATGCTGCCCATGCTCTTGCTCATTCTTGGAATATATGAGAATATCGTTAATGAAAACGATAACAAACTTATCTAAATACGGACTACAAACTCGATTCATGAGGTCCATGAATACAGCTGGCGCATTCGTCAACCCAAACGGCATGACCAAAAATTCGTAATGACCGTAGCGTGTCCGGAAAGCAGTTTTTGGAATATCTTCTTCTTTGACACGTAGTTGATGATAGCCCGATCTTAGGTAGATTTTTGAGTAAACACATGATCCTTGCAGTTGATCAAATAAGTCGTTAATTCTCGGTAGTGGATACCGATTCTTGATAGTTAACTTATTTAATTAACGGTAATCTATACACATTCAGAAGGATCTATCTTTCTTCTTGACGAATAAAATCGGAGCTCCCCACAGTGAAGTGCTTGGTCGAATAAAACCACGGTCCAATTGTGACGACCCGGAAATTTTTGACCAAATTTAAACTTAATCTTCATATGATTTCGACACGATAAGTAAAGTCTGTAATATTGAGTCTCAAAATCTTTGAACTGTTTTATGAAATCATTTGACTTTGACAACTCCCGATGATTCACGAACAATTGTGTATACAGAAACATGTAAAATATATATAATTATGAATATAACTATAGGTGTATATATAATATTTTGAAACAATAAAATACAAATTAATTATTTGATTTGAATATGTAAAGTAGTTTACAAAATAAATAAAGTTGCTATTAAAATAAATATCTATATATATATGAACCTATACATAATTAATAATATATATATATTATAATATGTAAAAAATGTATAAGTTAAGGATACCATATATGTTAGATAATTATAATTATTAATCATTACATAATTAATAATATGTAATATCTATATATTAAAGATATCTACAAATTAAAATGTAGTTGCTATATTATTAGAACAAATTTTAATATTAATATTAATATCAGTATTATTATTAATAGTAGTAAAAATTATGATTTTTGTTAATATTATCATTTTTTTCTTTCTTTTCATTATTTCCATTATTATTAAAATCATTATTAATATTATAAATACTATTATAAGGATAATACAAATTATCATTATTAGCATCAATAATGTTGTATTTAAAAGTATTGTTAATAATTATTATCAGTATTGTTAAGATTATATTTAACTATTATTGTTATTATTATGATTTATATAATTATTATTATTATTAGAATTATTATTAGTAATATATTTACTTATTTATTTGTTAATACTAATATCAGAGAGGAGATTTGATTCTGTTGTATATCGATCCGAATAAATATTCTGTCTCTAAATTTACTACCCATCAATATCACTACACAATTACATATGTAAATCAGTTAAGTGTTCCTATCACTTTTAATTTATTTTGTCTTCAAGAATATTTTGCTATCTACTCCATTCACTAGAAAACAACCTAATCCCTTAATGATATGGAGGAGGAGTCAATCAATTTTTGCCACCATCATTCTCTCCATGTTTGATTAAACTTCAAATACCACCACTCATCTCCATCCCCGGACGCCACACCATCATCATCGTTAGTTATTATTGTTGTTGTTTAAACCACCACCTTGCAAACCTTCGTTCACCTTAATCCGTCACCCACAACCATTGATCACCTCTAACTACTGTTACGATATATTTTTCTTTTTCTCCATCGACCACCACAACCTTACAAATTAAACACAACCCTACATAAATCACCAACCCGTCGTGCCTTCTGTTATTTATTTTTGTTTCGTTTGATCAAACAAAACCCAACTCTAACAATCACCACAATCAAACTTGATCCTAGCAAAACCAACCTACAACTTCTCTCGTTAATATTTCTTCTGTTTTCCTTATTATTATTTTTTCCTTCTTTCTTTTCTTCTTCTAACGAGCACCATTAACACCAACCTGAAACTGCTGTACACATCCTACTGCTGCTACAGCGTATATCTTTTCATGTTTCTGTTTCAAATCCCTAACCAAACCGCATGGACTGCTGCTGTAACTTCTATTTTTTTGTTTCTAAATTAACACCACGACCACCACTGTAAATCACCATGAACAAACCCCATCCTTCTCCTTCCATCGACTTCCAAGACACCACCTTTATTCCTTCTGGTCTGTTTCTGTTTACAGGTCAAGAACACCCCAAACTACTTCAATCCCATTCCGTTTTCCTTTCTTTCTTCTACGAGTTAAAAATGATAATCATTCGAATATTTTAAGAATTGTTTATTTTGTTTCTCGTTAATACTAGTGGTCTTCCGCAAATATATATACAAAGAAGACAAGCATTCTTTTTATATTGTCACCTTATTGATAATGATTTGCATGTGGAATACTAAGTCATTGTGGCAGACAAAAGAAAATGGGGAAATAGGCCACTTACATTTTTTTTCTTTTAATTATGGGAAGTATATCATTATGATCATGGGTTGAGATTATAATAAAGATAGGGTGATGTTATAGTTGTTGCAACTTGCTTGTGTCTATTATGGATTGTTAAGCCATGTGGGAGACAAGTATAGAAAGTTTAAATGGATATTGGAGGGGGTGGATATAAGCGGCTCAAGTGGGCACCGAATGATAATTAATAATAATGATGAAGGCGATGGTGATAATTAAAGATGATGAAGTACTATGTTGCTACATAAAATGATAGAAAGATGATGAAAATGGAAACGATTAGGATAACGTTAGTGATTAGGATAACGTTAGTGTAAGATGATAATGATATAATACATATAATGATGGCGAGTAGATTATGATATTGATGATGGAAAGATGATTTGGGTTCTTGGTTTAAAAAGAAAAGGAAACAGAAACGAGATTAAATAAATTAAGATATGGTTTTAATCAGAAAAGCAGGGACAGAGGAATGGTTAGAGGGTGTTGTAGGTGAGCGAGAGGTTTCGGGTTCGAGCCCGGTCTCTGGCAAACTTTTTTCGAAAACTCTTTTAGGTAGTCTCTATTATTATTATTATTATTATTATTATTATTATTATTATTATTATTATTATTATTATTATTATTATTATTATTATTATTATTATTATTATTATTATTATTATTATCATTTTATTATTAAAAGTATCATTGTTAATACCTGTAAATTATTAAATATAATAATTATATCACTAAAGAATAATACATAAATTTATTCGATTTCAATTATATGTGTTAATATATATATAAATGATATAGGTTCGTGAATCCGAGACCAATCTTGCATTGTTCAGTGCAGTCGTATGAATATTTTTACTACAAAATATCGTATTGTGAGTTCATTTGATTCCCTTTTACTCTTTACATTTTTGGGCTGAGAATACATGCAAATGCTTTATTAACTGTTTTACAATATTTATATGCGTGAGTTTCATTATTCCCTTTTTATATACATTTTGGGCTGAGAATACATGCAAATGTTTTATTAACTATTTTACAATATTTATATGCGTGAGTTTCATTTGCTCCCTTTTTAAATGCTTTTTGCAATATATATTTTTGGGACTGAGAATACATGCACTGTTTTTATAACTGTTTTACGAAATAGACACAAGTAATGGAAACTACATTTTATGGTTGAATTATTAAATCGAATATGCCCCTTTTTATTAAGTCTGGTAATCTAAGAATTAGGGAACAGACACCCTAATTGACGCGAACTCTAAAGATAGATCTATCGGGCCGAACAAGCCCCATCCAAAGTACCGGATGCTTTAGTACTTCGAAATTTATATCATGTCCGAAGGAGGATCCCGGAATGATGGGGATATTCTTATATGCATATTGTGAATGTCGGTTACCAGGTGTTCAGTCCATAAGAATGATATTTTGTCTCTATGCATGGGACGTATATTTATGAGAACTGAAAATGAAAATCTTGTGGTCTATTAAAATGATGCAAATGATTATTTATGGTAAACTAATGAACTCACCAACCTTTTGGTTGACACTATAAAGCATGTTTATTCTCAGGTATGAAAGAAATCTTCCGCTGTGCATTAACTCATATTAGAGACATTACTTGGAGTCATTCATGGCATATTTCAAAAGACGTTGCATTCAAGTCGTTGAGTTCATTAATATTATTATTAAGTCAATTATAGTTGGATATATTATGAAATGGTATGCCTGCTGTCAATTTTCGATGTAATGAAAGTTTGTCTTTTCAAAAATGAATGCAATGTTTGTAAAATGTTTCATATAGGGGTCAAGTACCTCGCGATGTAATCAACTGTTGTGAATCATTTATAATCGATATGGACTTCGTTCGGATGGATTAGGACGGGTCTTCACAGTTGGTATCAGAGCGGTGGTCTTAGCGAACCATGTCTGCATTAGTGTGTCTAACTGATAAGTCGTTAGGATGCATTAGTGAGTCTGGACTTCGACCGTGTCTGCATGTCAAAAGTTTTGCATATCATTTTGTGTCAAAAATTACCTGCTTATCATTCTTAGAGAATCACTTGCTTATCATTCTTAGTCTACACACGTTTTACTACATTGACTACATGAATAGTGTATAGACAAAATTCATATCTTAGCGTATCTGCTACTTCATATCTTAGCGTATCTGTTACTGTAACTTTGCCTGACAACTTCCGTAGATTCCTCCGTAACTTATGGGATTTTAGTATTATATATGCATATGTAAATTATGTATTGCAGGGAACTAATCTACATCCTATAATCTATTTCTTATCGAAAATCCTTCATCTGATCGTACGAGATGAATCCTGCAACCAGTTCGAGTCCCTCAGATTCCGATAGCTATTCCGATAGTTATTCCGACAGCTATTTCGACATAGATATTCACCTAAGCTCCGAAAACAGCGTCATCGGCATGAATCAACCAATCAGCCATTATCAATTCATCTGATGGGTTTGTAGTCGAGTTAATTAATGAAAACGCGTAGAAGGCAATCCCTTTTACCAATCGAATTCACCTCTTGACAATGAACCTGAAGCGTTTACCGGCGAACCTGTTCGAGACACCATTTTCAGTCTCATTTCTAGGGTAACTCGACAAGATTATGATCTATCCACAATTCTGAACCTTATTCATCCGCTCATTCCGACCGACAATCATCCTGGAGTAATAAGTTAACGAACTTCGCGCTCGAATAATCAATTCAGAGAATATGGTGCAAAATGTACCAGCTTCAGCAACATCACCGGCACCAACAGTACAATCAATAATAGCACCAGTACCATCAACAATCCATGCTTCAATATCATCATCTGTACTTTGAGTATGATCTTCGTTCTACGTATCGTTCTACCTCATTTATCTTCGTTCAACATGGTGAATATGTAAACTCTAAAGTTTTAGAGATTATTTATTCTAGTTCCAATCGAAAACTAAATGAGTTTAATATTATATTAACTCATTAAATCCATGATTACATCTGAAGAAAATATATATGTATATATGTTTTCATAAAGATTGTAATTAAAAATTCTTTTGTACAAACTGTTGATAATGCTAAAAACGAACATATATTTCATAGCATTATTCCTCAAGAAAGACAAGGTTTTAGTTGCAATTGTTCTATTTACAAGTGATATTCGTTTAAATAATAAAAGGTGAAGACAAAAGACATATTCGACGAATTGAAGACGCAAACGACCAAAAAGCTCAAAAGTACAAAAGACAATCAAAAAAGTTCCAATTATTGATAAGAAACGTCTCGAAATTACAAGAGTACAAGATTCAAAACGCAAAGTACAAAATATAAAATTGTACACAAGGACGTTCGAAAATCCGGAACCGGGACCAGAGTCAACTCTTAACGCTCGACGCAACGGACTAAAAATTACAAGTTAACTATGTATATAAATATAATATAATATATAATTAATTATATTAATTATATATATATTATATATATAATAAAAACCGTCGGCAGAGAAAGACTCCAAGATGTGAGCTGGAATTTCAAACTCCGCGACTCGCTGAGTTTGAAGGCAAAATTCACCGCGAGTCGCGGAGCCCCAAAAATCAAAAATCCCTATAAAGCAAACCGAATTCTGATCAAAATTTCATATTCTATTTCTCTCTTCTCTCATATATACGATATATATATATATATATATATATATATATATATATAATTTATATTTTAATTTTAATTTTAATTATAATTCTAATAATAAGGGTATGTTAGCAAATGTTGTAAGGGTGTAAGTCGAAATTCTGTCCGTGTAACGCTACGCTATTTTTAATCATTGTAAGTTATGTTCAACCTTTTTATATTAATGTCTCGTAGCTAAGTTATTATTATGCTTATTTAAAACGAAGTAATCATGATGTTGAGCTAATTATTAAAATTGGGTAATTGGGCTTTGTACCATAATTGGGGTTTGGACAAAAGAACGACACTTGTGGAAATTAGACTATGGGCTATTAATGGCCTTTATATTTGTTTAACTAAATGATAGTTTGTTAATGTTAATATAAAGATTTACAATTGGGCGTCCCTATAAATTACCATATACACTCGATCGGACACGATGGGCGGGGTATTTATATGTACGAATAATCGTTCATTTAACCGGACACGGGAATGGATTAATAGCCACTAGAATAATTAAAACAGGGGTGAAATTACATTTAAGGGTAATTGGTGTAATTGTTAACAAAGTAGTAAAACCTTGGTTTACACGCAGTCGATAACCTGGTGTATTCATTAAACAAAGTATTAAAACCTTGTTACAATTCGAATCCCCAATTAGTTGGAATATTTAACTTCGGGTATAAGAATAATTTGATGAGGACACTCGCACTTTATATTTATGACTGATGGACTGTTATGGACAAAAACCAGACGGACATATTAAATAATCCAGGACAAAGGACAATTAACCCATGGGCATAAAACTAAAATCAACACGTCAAACATCATGATTACGGAAGTTTAAATAAGCATAATTCTTTTATTTCATATTTAATTTCCTTTATTTTATATTTAATTACACTTCTAATTATCACACTTTTATTTATTGTTATTTAATCGCACTTTTAATTATCGTACTTTTTAATTATCGCAATTTTATTTTCGTTATTTACTTTACGCTTTAATTTAAGTCTTGTATTTATTTTATATTTTACATTAGGTTTTAACTGCGACTAAAGTCTTAAAATCGACAAACCGGTCATTAAACGGTAAAAACCCCCCTTTATAATAATAATATTACTTATATATATATTTGTATTTTTATAAAAGTAAACTAATATAGCGTTGAGCTTTGTTTAAAGATTTCCCTGTGGAACGAACCGGACTTACTAAAAACTACACTACTTTACGATTAGGTACACTGCCTATAAGTGTTGTAGCAAGGTTTAAGTATATCCATTCTATAAATAAATAAATATCTTGTGTAAAATTGTATCGTATTTAATAGTGTTTTCTGCTAAAATTAATAACTATTTTATATACACCTCGCATAACATCAAGTATTTTTGGCGCCGCTACCGGGGACTATCTTAAAAGCCGGAAGCGCAACGCTAATATAAAAAAAAAAAAAAGATTTTTATTTTACTTTTATTAAAAGTCGCTTTTGTAAAAATACGTTTTAATTATTCAAAAATATAAAAAGAAAAACAAAAATATAAGCATTTTTAAGATTTTGTTAAATATTTAAGTTTTATAAGTTTCTTTATCTTTATTTTAGTTTATAATAATATAAATTTTATTAAACATCTTTTATTTATATAAAAATAGAAAACAGAAAAAAAAAAATAAAAAAAAAATATAAAAACGCGTAAAATTTCAAACCTGTCAGCTGAATTCTGGAACCCCGCGACTCGCGGGGTTTGATGCTTTAATTGCCGCGACTCGCGGAGCCTTTCTGACAGGCGACAAAAAACCCTAAACCAGCATTAATTACGGGTTTTAATTAATTATTATTATTTAAACCTAATTATTATTATTATTATTATTAGTTTTATTTTAAGATTTACTTTTTATTTAATTTGTTTTATTTAGTATTAATTAGTTTTAATTAAATTGTAAAATTAGTAGTTTTATTAAATAAATAATATAAAAATAATATTTTTATAAAAATTGTACTTTTTACAACTTTTTGTATATTTTTATATTTTGTCCCTTTTTAATCGTTGTAGCATAACTTTTGTATTTTTAGCTCATATTTAATTTTAAACTTAGTTTTTGCTATAGTTATTTTTACTCCTAGATTTTTAGGCTTTGCCGTAGAATTCCTTAAGTGCTTTTTCTTTAGACTAAGATTTAGGTGCTTTAGAATTTTGCGACGCCTTTTTAAGTTTTAGTTTCTTTTTAAGTTATTTCCATTTGGGATTTAGTTTTTCCTGTAAGCTTTAATATTTTTAGACCTTTTACTATGTATCAATTATCATTCCAATTAGTAATTTCAATTTGCGATTATAATTTTAAGTTAGTTGTAGTAATAAGGTTAGGTTAGTCAAGTATTTTTAAGTTTTTATAAGTTTCTTTTATTTTTCCGTCACCTTTTATTTTTCAACCATTTTTTCTTTTTCGACCTTTTGCGACGAACTCTTTTTCTCTCTTATTTCTCGCCATTCTAGTTTTTAGGACTTAGAATTTTTTCTACTTCTTATCTAAATTTCTTAAAATTACGAAAAGTATTTTAAGTGGTTAAATTAATAGACATCAAAATTTTCTGGTTCGTAGTAATAGTTGGATTTGTACGTGGACCGGGTTATTGGAGCCAAACAGTACTCAATTATATTGAGACCAAACGAATCCTGCCCCTCTGCTGCATCTTTTGGCTATTCGAAACGTGGGCAAAATCAGAAAAGTCTATTGATTGGATAACTTATTATAATTTTTCTTTCCTTTTTAAAAACTAATAGGATATTCAGTGAATGCACCGAGCAAGACGTTCACCACATTTTGTACGTTCACCACCTGTAACTAGATCAAGACATTTAGCAAATATAACCGCCGTTGATTTTTCTTTAGAATCGTCATCTAGTCGAACAAGAACTCCAACTCAAATTTCCGATAATCCATCTTTTGAACCCGACTTCACAATTAAGAACCCGGAGCATATTCAAGGACAATTCCAAGATCTTGAACCACTAATTATTCCTCCTGAGCCACAAACCATTAAATCAGAATCCTCTAGTGATTCGTATTCAACAAATTCAATTATGGAAGTAACGGAACCTCTAAGTATGGAAGATCGAATGAGAGCCACACGCACGGGCCAAGGTCACGCCATTATTAAGCCAGAAGTTAATGCGCCAGATTATGAAATCAAAGGACAAATTCTACACATGGTAACTAACCAATTCCAATTCAGTGGTGCACCGAATGAAGATCCTAACGAACACCTTCGTATGTTTAAAAGAATTTGTACACTATTCCAAATCCGAGAAGTGGAAGATGAGCAGATCTATCTCATGTTGTTTCCTTGGACTTTAAAAGGAGAAGCCAAAGATTGGTTAGAATCGTTACCTGAAGGGGCGATTGACACATGGGATGTCTTAGTTGAAAAATTTCTTCAAAGATTCTTTCCGGCATCTAAAGCCGTGAGACTTCAAGGAGAAATTGTTACGTTCACACAAAAGCCAAATGAAACATTATATGAGGCGTGGACAAGATTCGGAAGGATGTTGAGAGGATGTCCTCAACACGGTTTAGACACTTATCAAATAGTACAAATATTCTACCAAGGTGTCAACGTTGCTACACGAAAAGACATCGACATAACAGCTGGTGGTTCCATTATGAAGAAAACCGCAACTGAAGCTTACAAAATTATTGATAACACAGCCTCCCACTCGCATGAGTGGCACCAAGAAAAAGATATTTTTCGCTCATCTAAAGTGGCTAGAGCCGATTCTAGCCATGACTTTGATTCCGTTTCAGCAAAAATAGATGCTTTCGAAAGACGAATGGAAAAGATGAATAAAGATATTCACGTAATACAAATCAGTTGTGAGCTATGCGGTGGACCACACTTATTGAAAGATTGTCACATTGAACCAACATTGGAACAACGAGAGAATGTTTCCTATATGAACCAAAGGCCTGGAAATAATTATCAAAATAGTTATCAACCGCCAAAGCTAAACTTCAATCGAAATCAAAACATTCTTTACAATCCAAAAGGACCCGAAAATAACTGGTATAACCAACAAGGTCCGAATAACCAACCAACTCAAAACAACACTTTCAATCAACAAAGACCTGGCTTATATAAACCACAACAACAAACCGAAGAGAAAAAGTCAAATATGGAAGACGTGGTATTCAAGCTAGTTGAATCTCAAACACAATTTATTGAAACTCAAACCCAAACGAACGAGAGATTTGATCAGTCATTAAGAACTCAACAAGCTTCCATTTTGAATCTAGAAAAACACGTAGGTACTCTTGCTAGCATGATGAGTGAGAGGGAACAAGGAAAGCTACCGAGTAATACTGAAGTAAATCCTCGGAATGAGAATGTTAATATGGTTTCAACGAATTCTGAAAAACCAGCACCAGAAGATGGGAAGGTTTTAGATGAGAGTAACAATGAAGAAGTTACACCACCACCACCCGAGTATGTAAAGCCAGTGGTGGCACCATACAAACCACCCATCCCGTTTCCAAGAAAAGGAGTTGAGTATGAGCAAGTAATAAGTAATAAAGATTGTGATACTTCTGGAAAAAAGAAGAAGAAAAAGAATAAGAAAGTACAAGAAACAAAAGCCGTAGAAGTAAACCCGGTGAAGACAGTTCCACCAAAACCTCCACCTAGGGTAGGTGATCCGGGTGAATTTATTGTTCCCTGTCTACTTAGTGATTGTGTCATGTATGATGCACTAGCAGATTTAGGTGCAAGTGTAAGTGTTATGCCTCTTTCATTATATAAGAGATTAGGAGTAGGTAAGTTAAGTCCAACGGATATGAGTGTTCGACTCTTTGATCAAACCATTAAGCACCCAGTTGGAATTGCTGACAACCTACCCGTTCAAGTAGGCAATTTAACCTTTCTAGTCGAATTTATTGTCATTGACATAGAAGAGGACCCAAACATTCCTCTAATTTTAGGTCGGCCATTCTTAGCGTCCACCAAGGCGTTATTTGATGTAGGAAATGGAAGAATGACACTTAAAAGTGGTGACAAATCGATCACCTTTATGATTCGAAAGTCTAAATCTCCACCAGCCAAAACCGTTGAACCAGTAAAAACAATTGGTAAGAACCATGTGTTTTTACCAACTCCAACGGTAATACTTAGCAATAATGAAACGCCTAAGTGTGGGGAAAATGAAGTAACACCTAATGATGACATGATAACAAAGAACCCCGTTGTTGATACGAAATTAAATGATCCTGTTATTAATAGTTCAATGAAGAAACTTATTAAACGGATTCGCGATGCTAGAACCAAGGGGAACTTTAAGTTATGTAACCGGTTAGTATCCAATCTATCACCTAAAGAAAAGGAGAAACTAGTTGAAATTGTGGAAATTACACAGGAATCCGACCAATGGCTTAAAGAAAAAGTCACGGATATGCAAGTTGATTATGGACCAAGAGAAATTAACGATGAAGTTAATCACAATTTTGACACCACGGCTACCTAAGTGTGGGGAGATTCAAATGTTCTAAAAAGAAAATGCTATCTAGAGTTAGTTGTTCTGTTCTCGTGTAGTTCCGAGAATGGAACCCGATTGGTCTTTCCCTAGCAGACCCTAAAGAACTAGTCTTCTCCCCCCATTCTGAATTTTTATTTTTTTTTAGGTTTTTACAAAATGAAGACTGCCTGTGAACTAAACCATGGTCTAATGCTACACGCTTTGATCACTAAACGTAATAATGACATACTACCGAGTGAAATAATATCAGTAATCAGAGAAAGAATGGACGGAGTTAGAAAAGAATCCAGATGCGAAGATAATAAGTTACAATTTGGTAAAGGAAAATCAAAATCCGCAGCGAAAAGAAGAGCACAACACTTAGAACGATGTCACAAATGCGGAAAATGGTCACATGGAGGTAAATGTTCAAATAATCAAACCTATTCAAATACCGAATTTGTTACTTTATGCAGAGACGGACCGTTCATATGTTTAGAAGAAAAGACACTGAATGCTCGAGGTTACGCCTATGTAGCCATGGAAAATCAATTAAACCGACTATCTTATGAATGGGATAGATCATATAACTAAGAAATCTATTCCACAGGTATGTCTGTACAGTTTTTATTTTTATTTTTATTTTTAACCTTTTGATAATAAACGCTAATTTGTTCGCTAAAAAGTATTAAATTGGTATTAAGTAAAATTAGGTTTGGCGACCGAAATTATTGATATCATTCAAAAATTTATTACATCACTGCGAAATTTAACGTTTATTCTTAAGGTATAAATATCTTTAAACAATCAACCCAAAATATTTCAAAAATTCGTCATGAGTTAAATTAGGTTTTGGAACCGAAATTACTTTACCGAAAAGAGGGGCGCATATTTTTGATAATATTTGATTGATTAAAGTGGGATAAAAAGCCAAAAAGATTTTTAATTTTATTTTTACCATGTTTTTAAAATTAATATTTAAATCTTAAATTAATATTGTAAACTTTATAAAAACAATATATTTAAAATTGTAAATATTTGAAAAATTAATATAAGTTTGGTGTGAATTTATAATATGAATTTTTAAATTAAGATTGGTGTAAATTTTTTTTTATTTTTAAAATATGAATTTTTAATTTTATGCATTTCAAATTTTAAGTATGGTGTGAATTTTTAATATTAATTTTGAATTTTATATTTAAGTTGTGTGAATTTAAAAACAAAAATTTACTTTATCTCATTAAGTTAAAAATATGATTTTTAAAATTCGTCGTAAGTTGAAGACTAGGTCTTTGAACCGAAATTGCTTTACCCGAGGGAGGGACGAGAACTTTTATTATCATTATTTTTAATCTTATTGAATTACAGTATGCCAAAAACATTAAAAAACCCAAAAAAATCTTAGCTTTTAAAACAATCGCTACAAAAAGACAAATTTTAAAATTTTGTCGAAGGACGGACTAGGACATCGATCCGAAACGACCTCGTCCTAAATAACAAGGGAAACAAAATTTTAAAATTAATTACTTAATTGTTTCAATAAGTTAATGATTATAATAAATAAAAAAAAAAAAAAAAAACAAACTCCGCGAGTCGCGGAGTTTGAAGGGTATTTCACCGCGACTCGCGGAGGTACCGAAAATCAGGAAAAAAAAATAAAAAGAGCTGAACGATCAGTACACTACACAACTCAAAAACACAGCGAATTTCACAGCGAAAAAACCCCGAAAAACCACCCAAAAACACCTCAAAAATCACGATTTTTAACCGTTAATCATCAAATCTTTTGCTAAAATCATGTTGAGAAGGATGCTATCTAAGAATTACTCAAGAAAAACGGTAAATTTCTACACCTAAACACCATTTAATTCTAAATTAAGTGTTCTTGAGCTATTTTTTCCCCAATTTGATTTTGATGCTTTTTAGTGTAATTAGGCTTAAATTGTTTATGTATTATGCTTGTATAACCTAGATTGATGCTATTTAACATGATTAGAAGCCTTAAACTTCAAATTTTGAGTAATCTAGGGTTTGTGTTCTTGAGCAAATTTGGGGCTTTTTGATATAAACAGGTTATGGCCGATTTTTGTCATGAATTGTTGCTAAATTGAGTAGTGTAACATGTCTAGGTAGTTAAATGATCCAAACTTTGAGCCTAAACATGATTTTGAGAATTAAAGTGGACTTTTTCAAGTCTAAAATTCATGAACTTGATTTTTGAAAGATAATGCCATTTGAGACTTGTTTGATTGCTAGTAATGATTATTTTGACATGTTATTTGAGTTGAATGCTTATGAACTTGACGAACATTTTCGTATATACTTATTTGAAAAAGTGTAGATTTGATAAAAATGTGAAAATGAGCTTAAGTTTGATATAAATTGATAATGTCATTGTAATTATTTTGATTGATGATTTTGATGACACTAATGCATATTTGGATGCACAAAAATTGTGTTTGATGTGTTTTGCAGAATGAAAGGGGTGAATCTTCATCCCAAGCCCGCAATGCTCCTGCTGAGAATTTGGAACAACAGGAGGTGGATAACTACTACAAGCAGGATATACCTCATCCAGTCATGACCTTTTCTGATATGCACTTGGAAGAGTTGCACCCGAACCTGAGATTTGACAGACTTTGGATAGATTATCCAAAATATCAACGGGGTTTGCATACTCTTCATTCTAAGGTTGTTGAGGTACCGAGGGTCATAGAATGGGGACCCTTAGAAGCTGTAGAATTGGCCGGGCCAATTAGGGAATTACTTGTACAGAGGTATGGTAATTCTTCTTTTAATGACTGGATATGTTTATTCACCATACGTAGACCTGTATATAAAGTATGGTGTGAAGAATTGTTATGTAGTATAGAGTTGAATGATCGGGTAGCTAGTTTAACCGATCGTTCTTTTATTAGATTTTTGTTAGGCGGTTCGATGCGCCACATGTCTTTACTGGACATGGCTCAGGCTTTACGTATATATACGCCTGAGGAGTTAGCGTCTGCCGATTGTAGAGGATTGAGACTAAACGGTAGAAAGATAGATGAGAATTTTGATACACACGGTGTGTGGAGTCAAATGACAAGCCATCACCGTTTCAAAGGGGGAAATTACTCTTATTTGGATATAGATAGAGCCGAATTAAGAGTGATACATAGGTTTTTAGCTAATTCGATTACACAAAGGGGTAAAAACAAGGAAAAAGTAAATGAACAGGATTTGTTTTACCATATGTGTATTCGAGACCCACAAAGCGCTGTAAGTATACCGTATTGTGTGGGTTATTATTTATCAGCTATGGTTCGGGGGATGCGACCACATAGCATAATAGGAGGTGGTATTTTTATTACTTTGATTGGTGAATATCTCGGTGTGGATATAAGTCGGGGGGGATTATTACTAGAAGAGCCGGAACCCCGCGATACTATAGGTTTAAATGTATACCATGGTGCGAAAGTTTTGAAGAGGCGAAATAACGCCGCAGTACGATACCATGGTAGACATCCACAGGTGGAGAGAAACCAGCAGCAAGGTAATGTAGGAGGGGGGAATGAGATGCAAGAAATGCATAGGTTTATAGCTTCTCAGGAATACGAAAATGCTAGACAGAGAGCATTTGAAGATTGGCAAGTTCATCAGAACCAGATCATAGCTCATTGCCAACATATAGGTAGAAACTATATTCCTACACCGAAACCCATCTTCCCTCCTTGGTCTATAGAGATGCAGCCACCATATCCTACGTATGACCCTGCCGAAGCATTCTATAGCACTTATGGTTATGCCTGGAACCCCTATTGGTACCAATATCATCCTTAGTTTACTTATTATTTTTTTTATTTTGTAATTTGTAATTATTGATACGTTTAATACTTTTGTTAATATTGTAATCATTTTTATAATTATCTAACTTTTATTCTTAGATTTTAATAATTTTTGAATGTGGGGTAATATACCAAACTTCAAAAATATGTTTATATGTTTGCAGTTTATCTTATGTACATAACAGGGTAAAACAACGCATTTTCAAAGACTGGCATTAAGTTCAGCAAAAGCAACTAATTTTGACGACAAGATGCAAAATATATGTGAAATAACAACAAGACGGAATGAACAAATGATGTGCACCATTTATCATTCAGCAAACAAACGCCAATATATTTGGAAACTTTGGTAAAAATTTAATCATTTTCACACAAATCACCCTCAATAATTTAAATTGTTACTGATTTCTTGCAAATGAGGGCATTGCAAGATCTTAAGTGTGGGAAGGGGTTAAATTCTTTCGGATTTTAAAAATTTTTACTTTATACACTTGGTTACCATTAAAAATACTAGTAAAGCAGTAGTTGTATTAGAATCTAGTGCTCTCTGATAAAAAAAAGAACAGCCCTAGTCTTATATACTGACTACCCAATTCTAGTAAAAAATTTTAAAATTTTCAATTAAATGAATTCAAATCATGTTTATACATATTTATGAACAATAAAACTAGGTTTTAACACCGAAATTATTGTTACCTCGGAAAGGACATAAATTAAGAAACAAACTAAAATGTTAAAATTCATTTAAAATGGAATAGAGGACGATAAAAAGGAAAATAAAAGCCAAGTGTGGGAAAATTTACCAAGTTATCTTAAACATATGTCACATATATCTGTAACAAATAACTGAAAATACTTTTGCTTTGGACTAAACTAAACTGTTTTACCCGATGAAAGAAAATAAGAGATGGATCTACACGATGAATCAATTCCATCATTAAAAGGAAGTAAAGTCTTCCGAAAAAGACACGCGCTTCTTGATTTAGGTCATGAAGTTGTCGTCCAGACCAGCTGTAGGTTGACGAAAAATCTAGAAAAGTCATCACTAAAATCAGCAGGAAATTCACGGACCTCAGCATTAAACAGGGTCGCCAAGTGGTCAGATTTATCCTAACCATGAGAAGGATTTATCTCGTACAAAGGGGGGGCACCGTGCAAATTAGCTTGATAAGACTAATGAATCAGATCCCCAGAAAGGATAATCTCCTTAAAGATTAAAAATCAGCATTTAAGCCTGATATTACTCAATCCTAGAGATTGACCTTAAAGATTGAGAATTACAAACTCATGGAATTCAATGATATCTAAACTCGAGCTTAAACGAGAAAATATTTTGATAAAAATTACAAACCGATTTGTTTCCTGAAAACCCTATTTTCAATGCGTTCATTACCATTGAACGTAAAATCCTAGGAATTCACCTGGAATTCATTAGGTCACCTGAACCAAATCGGGTGTCAACCGTAAGAACGGTGGTTGCATAGCATGGTCAAAGACAGGACCTTGTGCCATACCGAAAAATTATAAGGGTGAGCTTTACTATTGCTCCTACCAAGGATAGTAATTGCGTCCGACACGTTATAGACCATAATCAAAAGCATGTCACCGGACATTGCCTTAACAGTTGCTTGTTCAACGCTTTCCTTTACAACCGGACGGTAGTTTGCCGAAAGGTAATATACGGAACAAGTAAACTGGACGTGTTGCTTTCCAAATACAAGGTTAGCAAGTGGGTGACACAAAACAACAAGTTTTGAGCTAAAATTTTCAAATCTAAAACCCACCAAACCCACAAAAATATTTTGCAAACACCGGTAAAGGGTTATTCCGGACTCGCGGAGAAAGACTCCAAGATGTGAGCTGGAATTTCAAACTCCGCGACTCGCGGAGTTTGAAGGCAAAATTCACCGCGAGTCGCGGAGCCCCAAAAATCAAAAATCCCTATAAAGCAAACCGAATTCTGATCAAAATTTCATATTCTATTTCTCTCTTCTCTCATATATACGATATATATATATATATATATAATTTATATTTTAATTTTAATTTTAATTATAATTCTAATAATAAGGGTATGTTAGCAAATGTTGTAAGGGTGTAAGTCGAAATTCTGTCCGTGTAACGCTACGCTATTTTTAATCATTGTAAGTTATGTTCAACCTTTTTATATTAATGTCTCGTAGCTAAGTTATTATTATGCTTATTTAAAACGAAGTAATCATGATGTTGAGCTAATTATTAAAATTGGGTAATTGGGCTTTGTACCATAATTGGGGTTTGGACAAAAGAACGACACTTGTGGAAATTAGACTATGGGCTATTAATGGGCTTTATATTTGTTTAACTAAATGATAGTTTGTTAATGTTAATATAAAGATTTACAATTGGGCGTCCCTATAAATTACCATATACACTCGATCGGACACGATGGGCGGGGTATTTATATGTACGAATAATCGTTCATTTAACCGGACACGGGAATGGATTAATAGCCACTAGAATAATTAAAACAGGGGTGAAATTACATTCAAGGGTAATTGGTGTAATTGTTAACAAAGTAGTAAAACCTTGGTTTACACGCAGTCGATAACCTGGTGTATTCATTAAACAAAGTATTAAAACCTTGTTACAATTCGAATCCCCAATTAGTTGGAATATTTAACTTCGGGTATAAGAATAATTCGATGAGGACACTCGCACTTTATATTTATGACTGATGGACTGTTATGGACAAAAACCAGACGGACATATTAAATAATCCAGGACAAAGGACAATTAACCCATGGGCATAAAACTAAAATCAACACGTCAAACATCATGATTACGGAAGTTTAAATAAGCATAATTCTTTTATTTCATATTTAATTTCCTTTATTTTATATTTAATTGCACTTCTAATTATCACACTTTTATTTATTGTTATTTAATCGCACTTTTAATTATCGTACTTTTTAATTATCGCAATTTTATTTTCGTTATTTACTTTACGCTTTAATTTAAGTCTTGTATTTATTTTATATTTTACATTAGGTTTTAACTGCGACTAAAGTCTTAAAATCGACAAACCGGTCATTAAACGGTAAAAACCCCCCTTTATAATAATAATATTACTTATATATGAAATGTCCCGTTCTTATTGATTAAAAACGTTCCATATTAATTGATTTCGTTGCGAGGTTTTGACCTCTATATGAGACGTTTTTCAAAGACTGCATTCATTTTTAAACAAACCATAACCTTTATTTCATCAATAAAGGTTTAAAAAGCTTTACGTAGATTATCAAATAATGATAATCTAAAATATCCTGTTTACACACGACCATTACATAATGGTTTACAATACAAATATGTTACAACAAAATAAGTTTCTTGAATGCAGTTTTTACACAATATCATACAAGCATGGACTCCAAATCTTGTCCTTATTTAAGTATGCGACAGCGGAAGCTCTTAATAATCACCTGAGAATAAACATGCTTAAAACGTCAACAAAAATGTTGGTGAGTTATAGGTTTAACCTATATATATCAAATCGTAACAATAGACCACAAGATTTCATATTTCAATACACATCCCATACATAGAGATAAAAATCATTCATATGGTGAACACCTGGTAACCGACAATAACAAGATGCATATATAAGAATATCCCCATCATTCCGGGACACCCTTCGGATATGATATAAATTTCGAAGTACTAAAGCATCCGGTACTTTGGATGGGGTTTGTTAGGCCCAATAGATCTATCTTTAGGATTCGCGTCAATTAGGGTGTCTGTTCCCTAATTCTTAGATTACCAGACTTAATAAAAAGGGGCATATTCGATTTCGATAATTCAACCATAGAATGTAGTTTCACGTACTTGTGTCTATTTTGTAAATCATTTATAAAACCTGCATGTATTCTCATCCCAAAAATATTAGATTTTAAAAGTGGGACTATAACTCACTTTCACAGATTTTTACTTCGTCGGGAAGTAAGACTTGGCCACTGGTTGATTCACGAACCTATAACAATATATACATATATATCAAAGTATGTTCAAAATATATTTACAACACTTTTAATATATTTTGATGTTTTAAGTTTATTAAGTCAGCTGTCCTTGTTAGTAACCTACAACTAGTTGTCCACAGTTAGATGTACAGAAATAAATCGATAAATATTATCTTGAATCAATCCACGACCCAGTGTATACGTATCTCAGTATTGATCACAACTCAAACTATATATATTTTGGAATCAACCTCAACCCTGTATAGCTAACTCCAACATTCACATATAGAGTGTCTATGGTTGTTCCGAAATATATATAGATGTGTCGACATGATAGGTCGAAACATTGTATACGTGTCTATGGTATCTCAAGATTACATAATATACAATACAAGTTGATTAAGTTATGGTTGGAATATATTTGTTACCAATTTTCACGTAGTTAAAATGAGAAAAATTATCCAATCTTGTTTTACCCATAACTTCTTCATTTTAAATCCGTTTTGAGTGAATCAAATTGCTATGGTTTCATATTGAACTCTATTTTATGAATCTAAACAGAAAAAGTATAGGTTTATAGTCGGAAAAATAATTTACAAGTCGTTTTTGTAAAGGTAGTCATTTCAGTCGAAAGAACGACGTCTAGATGACCATTTTAGAAAACATACTTCCACTTTGAGTTTAACCATAATTTTTGGATATAGTTTCATGTTCATAATAAAAATCATTTTCTCAGAATAACAACTTTTAAATCAAAGTTTATCATAGTTTTTAATTAACTAACCCAAAACAGCCCGCGGTGTTACTACGACGGCGTAAATCCGGTTTTACGGTGTTTTTCGTGTTTCCAGGTTTTAAATCATTAAGTTAGCATATCATATAGATATAGAACATGTGTTTAGTTGATTTTAAAAGTCAAGTTAGAAGGATTAACTTTTGTTTGCGAACAAGTTTAGAATTAACTAAACTATGTTCTAGTGATTACAAGTTTAAACCTTCGAATAAGATAGCTTTATATGTATGAATCGAATGATGTTATGAACATCATTACTACCTTAATTTCCTTGGATAAACCTACTGGAAAAGTGAAAAATGGATCTAGCTTCAATGGATCCTTGGATGGCTCGAAGTTCTTGAAGCAGAATCATGACACGAAAACAAGTTCAAGTAAGATCATCACTTGAAATAAGATTGTTATAGTTATAGAAATTGAACCAAAGTTTGAATATGATTATTACCTTGTATTAGAATGATAACCTACTGTAAGAAACAAAGATTTCTTGAGGTTGGATGATCACCTTACAAGATTGGAAGTGAGCTAGCAAACTTGAAAGTATTCTTGATTTTATGAAACTAGAACTTTTGGAATTTATGAAGAACACTTAGAACTTGAAGATAGAACTTGAGAGAGATCAATTAGATGAAGAAAATTGAAGAATGAAAGTGTTTGTAGGTGTTTTTGGTCGTTGGTGTATGGATTAGATATAAAGGATATGTAATTTTGTTTTCATGTAAATAAGTCATGAATGATTACTCATATTTTTGTAATTTTATGAGATATTTCATGCTAGTTGCCAAATGATGGTTCCCACATGTGTTAGGTGACTCACATGGGCTGCTAAGAGCTGATCATTGGAGTGTATATACCAATAGTACATACATCTAAAAGCTGTGTATTGTACGAGTACGAATACGGGTGCATACGAGTAGAATTGTTGATGAAACTGAACGAGGATGTAATTGTAAGCATTTTTGTTAAGTAGAAGTATTTTGATAAGTGTATTGAAGTCTTTCAAAAGTTTATAAATACATATTAAAACACTACATGTATATACATTTTAACTGAGTCGTTAAGTCATCGTTAGTCGTTACATGTAAGTGTTGTTTTGAAACCTTTAGGTTAACGATCTTGTTAAATGTTGTTAACCCAATGTTTATAATATCAAATGAGATTTTAAATTATTATATTATCATGATATTATCATGTATGAATATCTCTTAATATGATATATATATACATTAAATGTCTTTACAACGATAATCGTTACATATATGTCTCGTTTAAAAATCATTAAGTTAGTAGTCTTGTTTTTACATATGTAGTTCATTGTTAATATACTTTATGATATGTTTTCTTATCATAGTATCATGTTAACTATATATATATATCCATATATATGTCATCATATAGTTTTTACAAGTTTTAACGTTCGTGAATCACCGATCAACTTGGGTGGTCAATTGTCTATATGAAACATATTTCAATTAATCAAGTCTTAACAAGTTTGATTGCTTAACATGTTGGAAACATTTAATCATGTAAATATCAATCTCAATTAATATATATAAACATGGAAAAGTTCGGGTCACTACAGTACCTACCCGTTAAATAAATTTCGTCCCGAAATTTTAAGCTGTTGAAGGTGTTGACGAATCTTCTGGAAATAGATGTGGGTATTTCTTCTTCATCTGATCTTCACGCTCCCAGGTGAACTCGGGTCCTCTACGAGCATTCCATCGAACCTTAACAATTGGTATCTTGCTTTGCTTAAGTCTTTTAACTTCACGATCCATTATTTCGACGGGTTCTTCGATGAATTGAAGTTTTTCGTTGATTTGGATTTCATCTAACGGAATAGTGAGATCTTCTTTAGCAAAACATTTCTTCAAATTCGAGACATGGAAAGTGTTATGTACAGCCGCGAGTTGTTGAGGTAACTCAAGTCGGTAAGCTACTGGTCCGACACGATCAATAATCTTGAATGGTCCAATATACCTTGGATTTAATTTCCCTCGTTTACCAAATCGAACAACGCCTTTCCAAGGTGCAACTTTAAGCATGACCATCTCTCCAATTTCAAATTCTATATCTTTTCTTTTAATGTC
The DNA here is from genome assembly GCF_046630445.1 of Rutidosis leptorrhynchoides. Lineage (NCBI taxonomy): Eukaryota > Viridiplantae > Streptophyta > Magnoliopsida > Asterales > Asteraceae > Rutidosis > Rutidosis leptorrhynchoides. The sequence goes on along the minus strand of NC_092334.1, from coordinate 244,823,918 downwards.
AGCGTAGCTCTTTTGTCGACTTTGGGCGGTTTTCAACCGTTGTTGAATTTGGATGATCTTCTCGGTAGTTTCTTGTATAATCTCCGGACCCGTAATCTGTCTATCCCCCACTTCACTCCAACAAATCGGAGACTTGCACTTTCTACCATAAAGTGCTTCAAACGGCGCCATCTCAATGCTTGAATGATAGCTGTTGTTGTAGGAAAATTCTGCTAACGGTAGATGTCGATCCCAACTGTTTCCGAAATCAATAACACATGCTCGTAGCATGTCTTCAAGCGTTTGTATCGTCCTTTCGCTCTGCCCATCAGTTTGTGGATGATAGGCAGTACTCATGTCTAGACGAGTTCCTAATGCTTGCTGTAATGTCTGCCAGAATCTTGAAATAAATCTGCCATCCCTATCAGAGATAATAGAGATTGGTATTCCATGTCTGGAGACGACTTCCTTCAAATACAGTCGTGCTAACTTCTCCATCTTGTCATCTTCTCTTATTGGTAGGAAGTGTGCTGATTTGGTGAGACGATCAACTATTACCCAAATAGTATCAAAACCACTTGCAGTCCTTGGCAATTTAGTGATGAAATCCATGGTAATGTTTTCCCATTTCCATTCCGGGATTTCGGGTTGTTGAAGTAGACCTGATGGTTTTTGATGCTCAGCTTTGACCTTAGAACACGTCAAACATTCTCCTACGTATTTAGCAACATCGGCTTTCATACCCGGCCACCAAAAATGTTTCTTGAGATCCTTGTACATCTTCCCCGTTCCAGGATGTATTGAGTATCTGGTTTTATGAGCTTCTCTAAGTACCATTTCTCTCATATCTCCAAATTTTGGTACCCAAATCCTTTCAGCCCTATACCGGGTTCCGTCTTCCCGAATATTAAGATGCTTCTCCGATCCTTTGGGTATTTCATCCTTTAAATTTCCCTCTTTTAAAACTCCTTGTTGCGCCTCCTTTATTTGAGTAGTAATGTTATTATGAATCATTATATTCATAGATTTTACTCGAATGGGTTCTCTGTCCTTCCTGCTCAAGGCATCGGCTACCACATTTGCCTTCCCCGGGTGGTAACGAATCTCAAAGTCGTAATCATTCAATAATTCAATCCACCTACGCTGCCTCATATTCAGTTGTTTCTGATTAAATATGTGTTGAAGACTTTTGTGGTCGGTATATATAATACTTTTGACCCCATATAAGTAGTGCCTCCAAGTCTTTAATGCAAAAACAACCGCGCCTAATTCCAAATCATGCGTCGTATAATTTTGTTCGTGAATCTTCAATTGTCTAGACGCATAAGCAATCACCTTCGTTCGTTGCATTAATACACAACCGAGACCTTGCTTTGATGCATCACAATAAATCACAAAATCATCATTCCCTTCAGGCAATGACAATATAGGTGCCGTAGTTAGCTTTTTCTTCAATAACTGAAACGCTTTCTCTTGTTCATCATTCCATTCAAATTTCTTCACTTTATGCATTAATGCAGTCAAGGGTTTTGCTATTCTGGAAAAGTCTTGGATGAACCTTCTGTAGTAACCAGCTAGTCCTAAAAACTGGCGTATGTGTTTCGGAGTTTTCGGGGTTTCCCACTTTTCAACAGTTTCTATCTTTGCCGGATCTACCTTAATACCTTCTTTGTTCACTATGTGACCGAGGAATTGAACTTCTTCCAACCAAAATGCACACTTTGAAAACTTAGCGTACAATTCTTCCTTCCTCAATACTTCTAACACCTTTCTCAAATGTTCACCGTGTTCTTGGTCATTCTTTGAGTAAATAAGTATGTCATCAATGAAAACAATGACAAACTTGTCAAGGTATGGTCCACACACTCGGTTCATAAGGTCCATGAACACAGCTGGTGCATTAGTTAAACCAAACGGCATGACCATAAACTCGTAATGACCGTAACGTGTTCTGAAAGCAGTCTTTGGAATATCATCTTCTTTCACCCGCATTTGATGATACCCGGAACGTAAGTCAATCTTTGAATAAACAGACGAGCCTTGTAGTTGATCAAATAAGTCGTCGATTCTCGGTAGTGGGTAGCGGTTCTTGATGGTAAGTTTGTTCAACTCTCGGTAGTCGATACACAACCTGAATGTACCATCTTTCTTCTTGACAAACAAAACAGGAGCTCCCCACGGTGATGTGCTTGGTCGAATGAAACCACGCTCTAAAAGTTCTTGTAATTGGCTTTGCAGTTCTTTCATCTCGCTGGGTGCGAGTCTGTAAGGAGCACGAGCTATTGGTGCAGCTCCTGGTACAAGATCTATTTGAAATTCAACGGATCGATGTGGGGGTAATCCCGGTAATTCTTTCGGAAATACATCGGGAAATTCTTTTGCAATGGGAACATCATTGATGCTCTTTTCTTCAGTTTGTACTTTCTCGACGTGTGCTAGAACAGCATAGCAACCTTTTCTTATTAGTTTTTGTGCCTTCAAATTACTAATAAGATGTAGCTTCGTGTTGCCCTTTTCTCCGTACACCATTAAGGGTTTTCCTTTTTCTCGTATAATGCGAATTGCATTTTTGTAACAAACGATCTCCGCTTTCACTTCTTTCAACCAGTCCATACCGATTATCACATCAAAACTCCCTAACTCTACTGGTATCAAATCAATCTTAAATGTTTCGCTAACCAGTTTAATTTCTCGATTCCGACATATATTATCTGCTGAAATTAATTTACCATTTGCTAATTCGAGTAAAAATTTACTATCCAAAGGCGTCAATGGACAACTTAATTTAGCACAAAAATCTCTACTCATATAGCTTCTATCCGCACCCGAATCAAATAAAACGTAAGCAGATTTATTGTCAATAAGAAACGTACCCGTAACAAGCTCCGGGTCTTCCTGTGCCTCTACCGTATTAATATTGAAAACTCTTCCACGGCCTTGTCCATTCGTGTTCTCCTGGTTCGGGCAATTTCTAATAATGTGGCCTGGTTTTCCACATTTATAACAAACTACATTGGCATAACTTGCTCCGACACTACTTGCTCCGCCCTTACTCGTTCCGACACCATTTGTTCCTTTCGTTCTATTAACCCCTGGTCCGTAGACCTCACACTTCGCCGCGCTATGACCATTTCTTTTACACTTGTTGCAAAATTTGGTGCAGAACCCCGAGTGATTCTTTTCACACCTTTGGCATAGTTGCTTCTGATTGTTGTTGTTGTTGCGGTTATTATTGTTGTTGGGATGATTGTTGTAGTTGCTGTTGTTGTTGTTGTTGTTGTTGTTGTTGGGCCGTTTGTTGTAGTTGCGATTGATGTTGCGATTGTTGGGATAATTGTTGCGATTATTGTTGTAAGTGCTGTTGTTGTTGTATTGGTGATTCTTATCACCGTTTTCCTCCCACTTTCTTTTGACTTGCTTCACATTGGCCTCTTCAGCAGTCTGTTCTTTAATTCTTTCTTCAATCTGGTTCACTAGTTTGTGAGCCATTCTACATGCCTGTTGTATGGAGGCGGGCTCGTGTGAACTTATATCTTCTTGGATTCTTTCCGGTAATCCTTTCACAAACGCGTCGATCTTCTCTTCCTCATCTTCGAATGCTCCCGGACACAATAGGCACAATTCTGTGAATCGTCTTTCGTACGTGGTAATATCAAATCCTTGGGTTCGTAACCCTCTAAGTTCTGTCTTGAGCTTATTGACCTCGGTTCTGGGACGGTACTTTTCGTTCATCAAGTGCTTGAATGCTGACCACGGTAGTGCGTACGCATCGTCTTGTCCCACTTGCTCTAGATAGGTATTCCACCATGTTAACGCAGAACCTGTGAAGGTATGCGTAGCGTACTTCACTTTGTCCTCTTCAGTACACTTACTTATGGCAAACACCGATTCTACCTTCTCGGTCCACCGTTTCAATCCGATCGGTCCTTCGGTTCCATCAAATTCTAAAGGTTTGCAGGCAGTGAATTCTTTGTAGGTGCATCCTACACGATTTCCTGTACTGCTAGATCCAAGGTTATTGTTGGTATGTAGCGCAGCCTGTACTGCGGCTATGTTTGAAGCTAGAAAAGTACGGAATTCCTCTTCATTCATATTCACGGTGTGTCGAGTAGTCGGTGCCATTTCCTTCAAAATAGTCAAATGGAACAAGTTAATCATACAGAATATTAAGAGTAGTTAATAGTATTTCGTAGCATAATATGAACTCATTTATAAAAGCTTTTTCTTCATATTAGCGTTTTATAAGTTTAAATTCGGGTAGTACCTACCCGTTAAGTTCATACTTAGTAGCTAATATACAATTCAACTACTACAATTCTATATGAAAAACTGATTATAATAATATTTCGCGTTCAAACTTTTATACAATATTTTACAAACTTACAATACCGCTTATTTTACATAAAGCATGAAATATAGCACACAATAACTTTGATACAAGATAGTTGTGAAGATAATTCTAGCTAGTACACAAGTCGTTCAACAAAGGCAATAAAGACACGTAATTCATACGTCCAGAAACAAGTCATGCATTCTGGTTTTACTAGGACTACTTCCCATCCTTGGTCTTGTGCAACATAATCGTTATGGCCGTTGATAAGACAGCGTGTTGTAACGTCGTCAAAGGGACGAGGGTTACGTAATGTCCAACAGTCCCGTAATAATCTAAAAACCTCATTTCTTACCCCAATTACCGACTCCGTCACTTGTGGAAACGTTTTGTTTAATAGTTGTAGCCCGATGTTCTTGTTCTCACTTTGGTGAGAAGCGAACATTACTAATCCGTAAGCATAACATGCTTCTTTATGTTGCATGTTAGCCGCTTTTTCTAAATCACGAAGTCCAATATTCGGATATATTGAGTCAAAATAATTTCTTAACCCGTTGCGTAAAATAGCATTTGGGTTCCCCGCAATATATGCGTCAAAGTATACACATCGTAACTTATGGGTTTCCCAATGTGATATCCCCCATCTTTCAAACGAAAGTCTCTTATAAACCAAGACATTCTTGGAACGTTCTTCGAATGTCTTACAAACTGATCTCGCCTTAAATAGTTGTGCCGAAGAATTCTGGCCGACTCTAGACAAGATTTCATCAATCATGTCTCCAGGTAGGTCTCTTAAAATATTGGGTTGTCTATCCATTTTGTGTTTTTAAACTGTAAAATAGACAAGAGTTAGATTCATAAAAAAATACTTATTAATACAATCAATTTTTACATATATCATAAAGCATAAGAACACTATATTACATATATTACACCACACGAATACAACTATCTTATTCCGACTCGCTCGTTTCTTCTTCTTCGGTTTTGGTTCGTTTTGCCAAGTTTCTAGGGATATATGATGTTCCCCTAATACGAGCCGTCGTTGTCCACATTGGTTTAGAAAAACCTGGTGGTTTAGAGGTTCCCGGGTCATTGTTACAACTTAAGGACTTCGGGGGTTGACGATACATATAAAGTTCATCGGGGTTGGAATTAGATTTCTCTATTTTTATGCCCTTTCCCTTATTATTTTCTTTTGCCTTTTTAAATTCAGTTGGGGTAATTTCTATAACATCATCGGAATTCTCGTCGGAATCCGATTCATCGGAGAATTGGTAATCCTCCCAATATTTTGCTTCCTTGGCGGAAACACCATTGACCATAATTAACTTTGGTCGGTTGGTTGAGGATTTTCTTTTACTTAACCGTTTTATTATTTCCCCCACCGGTTCTATTTCTTCATCCGGTTCTGATTCTTCTTCCGGTTCCGATTCTTCTTCCGGTTCCGACTCTTCTTCCGGTTCCTCTTCGGGAACTTGTGAATCAGTCCACAAATCATTCCAATTTACATTTGACTCTTCATTATTATTAGGTGAGTCAATGGGACTTGTTCTAGAGGTAGACATCTATCACATAATATCAAACACGTTAAGAGATTAATATATCACATAATATTCATATGTTAAAAATATATAGTTTCCAACAAAAACGTTCAGCAATCATTTTTAAAGAAAACACGGTCAAAGTCCAGACTCACTAATGCATCCTAACAAACTCGATAAGACACACTAATGCAAATTTTCTGGTTCTCTAAGACCAACGCTCGGATACCAACTGAAATGTCCCGTTCTTATTGATTAAAAACGTTCCATATTAATTGATTTCGTTGCGAGGTTTTGACCTCTATATGAGACGTTTTTCAAAGACTGCATTCATTTTTAAACAAACCATAACCTTTATTTCATCAATAAAGGTTTAAAAAGCTTTACGTAGATTATCAAATAATGATAATCTAAAATATCCTGTTTACACACGACCATTACATAATGGTTTACAATACAAATATGTTACAACAAAATAAGTTTCTTGAATGCAGTTTTTACACAATATCATACAAGCATGGACTCCAAATCTTGTCCTTATTTAAGTATGCGACAGCGGAAGCTCTTAATAATCACCTGAGAATAAACATGCTTAAAACGTCAACAAAAATGTTGGTGAGTTATAGGTTTAACCTATATATATCAAATCGTAACAATAGACCACAAGATTTCATATTTCAATACACATCCCATACATAGAGATAAAAATCATTCATATGGTGAACACCTGGTAACCGACAATAACAAGATGCATATATAAGAATATCCCCATCATTCCGGGACACCCTTCGGATATGATATAAATTTCGAAGTACTAAAGCATCCGGTACTTTGGATGGGGTTTGTTAGGCCCAATAGATCTATCTTTAGGATTCGCGTCAATTAGGGTGTATGTTCCCTAATTCTTAGATTACCAGACTTAATAAAAAGGGGCATATTCGATTTCGATAATTCAACCATAGAATGTAGTTTCACGTACTTGTGTCTATTTTGTAAATCATTTATAAAACCTGCATGTATTCTCATCCCAAAAATATTAGATTTTAAAAGTGGGACTATAACTCACTTTCACAGATTTTTACTTCGTCGGGAAGTAAGACTTGGCCACTGGTTGATTCACGAACCTATAACAATATATACATATATATCAAAGTATGTTCAAAATATATTTACAACACTTTTAATATATTTTGATGTTTTAAGTTTATTAAGTCAGCTGTCCTTGTTAGTAACCTACAACTAGTTGTCCACAGTTAGATGTACAGAAATAAATCGATAAATATTATCTTGAATCAATCCACGACCCAGTGTATACGTATCTCAGTATTGATCACAACTCAAACTATATATATTTTGGAATCAACCTCAACCCTGTATAGCTAACTCCAACATTCACATATAGAGTGTCTATGGTTGTTCCGAAATATATATAGATGTGTCGACATGATAGGTCGAAACATTGTATACGTGTCTATGGTATCTCAAGATTACATAATATACAATACAAGTTGATTAAGTTATGGTTGGAATATATTTGTTACCAATTTTCACGTAGTTAAAATGAGAAAAATTATCCAATCTTGTTTTACCCATAACTTCTTCATTTTAAATCCGTTTTGAGTGAATCAAATTGCTATGGTTTCATATTGAACTCTATTTTATGAATCTAAACAGAAAAAGTATAGGTTTATAGTCGGAAAAATAAGTTACAAGTCGTTTTTGTAAAGGTAGTCATTTCAGTCGAAAGAACGACGTCTAGATGACCATTTTAGAAAACATACTTCCACTTTGAGTTTAACCATAATTTTTGGATATAGTTTCATGTTCATAATAAAAATCATTTTCTCAGAATAACAACTTTTAAATCAAAGTTTATCATAGTTTTTAATTAACTAACCCAAAACAGCCCGCGGTGTTACTACGACGGCGTAAATCCGGTTTTACGGTGTTTTTCGTGTTTCCAGGTTTTAAATCATTAAGTTAGCATATCATATAGATATAGAACATGTGTTTAGTTGATTTTAAAAGTCAAGTTAGAAGGATTAACTTTTGTTTGCGAACAAGTTTAGAATTAACTAAACTATGTTCTAGTGATTACAAGTTTAAACCTTCGAATAAGATAGCTTTATATGTATGAATCGAATGATGTTATGAACATCATTACTACCTTAATTTCCTTGGATAAACCTACTGGAAAAGTGAAAAATGGATCTAGCTTCAATGGATCCTTGGATGGCTCGAAGTTCTTGAAGCAGAATCATGACACGAAAACAAGTTCAAGTAAGATCATCACTTGAAATAAGATTGTTATAGTTATAGAAATTGAACCAAAGTTTGAATATGATTATTACCTTGTATTAGAATGATAACCTACTGTAAGAAACAAAGATTTCTTGAGGTTGGATGATCACCTTACAAGATTGGAAGTGAGCTAGCAAACTTGAAAGTATTCTTGATTTTATGAAACTAGAACTTTTGGAATTTATGAAGAACACTTAGAACTTGAAGATAGAACTTGAGAGAGATCAATTAGATGAAGAAAATTGAAGAATGAAAGTGTTTGTAGGTGTTTTTGGTCGTTGGTGTATGGATTAGATATAAAGGATATGTAATTTTGTTTTCATGTAAATAAGTCATGAATGATTACTCATATTTTTGTAATTTTATGAGATATTTCATGCTAGTTGCCAAATGATGGTTCCCACATGTGTTAGGTGACTCACATGGGCTGCTAAGAGCTGATCATTGGAGTGTAAATACCAATAGTACATACATCTAAAAGCTGTGTATTGTACGAGTACGAATACGGGTGCATACGAGTAGAATTGTTGATGAAACTGAACGAGGATGTAATTGTAAGCATTTTTGTTAAGTAGAAGTATTTTGATAAGTGTATTGAAGTCTTTCAAAAGTTTATAAATACATATTAAAACACTACATGTATATACATTTTAACTGAGTCGTTAAGTCATCGTTAGTCGTTACATGTAAGTGTTGTTTTGAAACCTTTAGGTTAACGATCTTGTTAAATGTTGTTAACCCAATGTTTATAATATCAAATGAGATTTTAAATTATTATATTATCATGATATTATCATGTATGAATATCTCTTAATATGATATATATACATTAAATGTCTTTACAACGATAATCGTTACATATATGTCTCGTTTAAAAATCATTAAGTTAGTAGTCTTGTTTTTACATATGTAGTTCATTGTTAATATACTTTATGATATGTTTTCTTATCATAGTATCATGTTAACTATATATATATATCCATATATATGTCATCATATAGTTTTTACAAGTTTTAACGTTCGTGAATCACCGATCAACTTGGGTGGTCAATTGTCTATATGAAACATATTTCAATTAATCAAGTCTTAACAAGTTTGATTGCTTAACATGTTGGAAACATTTAATCATGTAAATATCAATCTCAATTAATATATATAAACATGGAAAAGTTCGGGTCACTACAATATATATATTTGTATTTTTATAAAAGTAAACTAATATAGCGTTGAGCTTTGTTTAAAGATTTCCCTGTGGAACGAACCGGACTTACTAAAAACTACACTACTTTACGATTAGGTACACTGCCTATAAGTGTTGTAGCAAGGTTTAAGTATATCCATTCTATAAATAAATAAATATCTTGTGTAAAATTGTATCGTATTTAATAGTGTTTTCTGCTAAAATTAATAACTATTTTATATACACCTCGCATAACATCAACTGTTAATGGTGAAAATATTTTAACGGGTAGGTAATACCCGAGGAATATTTAAATTTCACATTAATAAGTTACAATGTACATTCTTCGAAGCTAATTCAACAGTCGATTACTATCCTACTTACATCCACCGATATACAAATCCGTTCACCATAGAATAACCATATTCATCTAATTTCATATTTGGATTTTGATTTATCAGAATCCAAGAAGTGGCATAATGAAGAAAACATTTGACAAAATAAAATTTGTTAGAAACAAACAAATTAACTATGAGGAATTTTGTTAAGAATCCACGCTAACTGTTCCTAGCTAACTGATTACATTTTATTTATCGCAATTTAATTATCGCAATTTTATTTATCGTCATTTAATTTCTGTTATTTACTTTACGCATTTAATTTATCGTCATTTAATTTCTGTTATTTATTTTACGCACTTTAAATATCTGGACACGTATACAAGGTTTTGACATATCATATCGACGCATCTATATATATTATTTGGAATCACCATAGACACGCTATATGTAGTAATGATCGAGTTCTCTATACAGGGTTGAGGTTGATTCTCAAATAATATATATACTTTGAGTTGTGATCGAGTCTGAAACATGTACACGGGTCACGATACGTATTAATTAATTCGAATATTATATATTAAGCTATATATGAAATATTGGACTGTCAACTGTGGACTATCAACTGTGGACTGCCGACATTGGACAATTAAAATGAATTAAAATATTGATTATAACATATGAAACTAATCAATTCTTCAAGTTTGCCACTTGATTTCATCTTAAACCTCATTTGTATCTTGACGATTACAATCTGCGTTCAAACCTTTCGTAATTCTTGAAAACACCTCAATCTAGAGGAATGAACCAACCGCACTTCATCTACGAAAGAAAAGATTGATGCATATAGTTATGCACCTGTAAACACTCGGAAACTGGATAAATGCTTAACACGTATCTGCGCTAGCTCCTTTGGCATTTATTACCAAAAACAACTTTTCAAATCCTTTTTCAAAGTAGCAAATTTTGTCACAGCTCTAACAAGACAATTTCGACTTTTCGATCGAAACAACTTTATTATAACTTTGATATATATGCGTGCCCTTTTATTGTTACCAGGGAACCTTTTATATTCCATTATATTACCAGTAGACATACCAGCAATCTCGTTGCTTCTTGGCTTAAATCTCTTTGACAAATCCTTATATTTATTCATTGAAATCCTATCATATACTCATCCGCATCTTGTAACGAAAACTGTCATACCAATTACCTGAAATAAGCAATCAGTACTTTGAAAACTCACAGCATATCTACATCAACAGTTATGGGTATAACATTTATCTCTTAGAATTATGATCTTTCATTCTGGAATTCTGAAAAGCACTCAGTCTACAAATCAATACTCTGAATGTTGAAAAAGCTGAATGAAGCAGTAGAAATTGTAGACAACCGTAAACGACCTTAATCATCGGAAGTTTGATGATAAAGAATGATATGATGAAAAAGCTCAGAAAAATTGGAACTGAAAAAAAAAAACAGATTGAACAACCCATGAAGGAGATCAAGGCCAAATACAAGGACCATACCATATATTCAAAGAATCCATGTAATTCTGGATCCGATGAAACCTTCAACGAATATCTTGTTCCGTACTCATGTTAAAATCTTGCGAAAAATCTTTCTTCATCAACCATCGAACTTAGAAATTCCAAAATATCATCATAAATACCTTCGATATTTCTGAAGATATTTTCATAAATATTCTCGTCCGAAATTATTTATCTCTTCGTGCTATCCATATTACCTCATAAAGGAAACTACTTTAGTTTCTAAATCTCTTTAAAAATTCGAGTTTGAATTATGAATGATTTTGAAGTAGTGTTAGAAATTGATGCATGAGTTAGTATAATATAATGACACTTGATCAACGTGATTATATTACAGTAAGACATGTTGAGTTTCTAATGGAATGTGATAATTCACAGAACATACCGTCATCATGTGCCAATTACACGACTCTTACATTCTACCTAATCTCCAATTATATTAAGAACATATCTTCTTGATAGTTCTATTTTCCCGGATATTCTAGTAATTTGACAAATCAAAATCGTGCCATTACGATTTCCTTCTTAGAACATTAACTATGTTCATCCAAAACTTCATATCTATGAATTCGGGAATATTATTCGCTTGATTCGCGGACGGGAAGAGAAAACGAAAGCATGAAGCTCTGAAGTATAATGGAGAATATAAAACCCGATAACAACCCTGAAACTACAAACCGTGTATATCAATACGTATTGCAACATAAAGACACTGGAGAATTAAAAACATTATAATCCCAAGGAAATAATAGAAGTGAATAGATTCTTTTGGCGGTAGATAAAAGAGAAGAATGACATATATGAAAGTTATGAGTATATCAAGGATCAGAACGGGATGGAGCATGTTAATGAATACTTTAAAGTATAAATCAAGGAAGAAAGAATAGAAGGTGTTAGTTATGGAAGATAAGGAAACGAAGGAGGATGGATTTATAGTGAAATATCTGACAGAGCAATCGAAACGGATTATTGCATTTAATCAAAGAAGATCCTGATTTCCCTTGATCGCCGAAGAACCAAATCTTGTTACGAATTTTTTTTTTTAAATCCCACGAATTCCGAAGACCAATCATAACTACGTCATCGGTTAAAACGAATCTACATTTACTCATTTCACTCTCTTGTGATAGCTTCACTTATACTCTTCACGTAATCAAATTGTTTTTTCTATATTACTCGATGATGATAAAGCTCTAAATTCCAGGTTGTATGCGTCATGAACACGTACTTATTGTTAGCCATGACCATCCCAATCAAATTTCGGGACGAAATTTCTTTAACGGGTAGGTACTGTGACGACCCGGAAATTTTCGACCAAATTTAAACTTAATCTTCATATGATTTCGACACGATAAGTAAAGTCTGTAATGTTGAGTCTCAAAATCTTTGAACTGTTTTATGAAATCATTTGACTTTGACAACTCCCGATGATTCACGAACAATTGTGTATACAGAAACATGTAAAATATATATAATTATGAATATAACTATAGGTGTATATATAATATTTTGAAACAATAAAATACAAATTAATTATTTGATTTGAATATGTAAAGTAGTTTACAAAATAAATAAAGTTGCTATTAAAATAAATATCTATATATATATGAACCTATACATAATTAATAATATATATATATATATTATAATATGTAAAAAATGTATAAGTTAAGGATAACATATATGTTAGATAATTATAATTATTAATCATTACATAATTAATAAAATGTAATATCTATATATTAAAGATATCTACAAATTAAAATGTAGTTGCTATATTATTAGAACAAATTTTAATATTAATATTAATATCAGTATTATTAATAATAGTAGTAAAAATTATGATTTTTGTTAATATTATCATTTTTTTCTTTCTTTTCATTATTACCATTATTATTAAAATCATTATTAATATTATAAATACTATTATAAGGATAATACAAATTATCATTATTAGCATTAATAATGTTGTATTTAAAAGTATTGTTAATAATTATTATCAGTATTGTTAAAATTATATTTAATTATTATTGTTATTATTATGATTTATATAATTATTATTATTATTAGAATTATTATTAGTAATATATTTACTTATTTATTTGTTAATACTAATATCAGAGAGGAGATTTGATTCTGTTGTATATCGATCTGAATATATATTCTGTCTCTAAATTTACTACCCATCAATATCACTACACAATTACAGATGTAAATCAGTTAAGGGTTCCTATCACTTTTAATTTATTTTGTCTTCAAGAATATTTTTCTATCTACTCCATTCACTAGAAAACAACCTAATCCCTTAATGATATGGAGGAGGAGTCAATCAATTTTTTGCACAATCATTCTCTCCATGTTTGATTAAACTTCAAATACCACCACTCATCTCCATCCCCGAACGCCACACCATCATCATCGTTAGTTATTATTGTTGTTGTTTAAACCACCACCTTGCAAACCTTCGTTCACCTTAATCCGTCACCCACAACCATTTATCACCTCTAACTACTGTTACGATATATTTTTCTTTTTCTCCATCGACCACCACAACCTTACAAATTAAACACCACCCTACATAAATCACCAACCCGTCGTGCCTTCTGTTATTTATTTTTGTTTCGTTTGATCAAACAAAACCCAACTCTAACAATCACCACAATCAAACTTGATCCTAGCAAAACCAACCTACAACTTCTCTCGTTAATATTTCTTCTGTTTTCCTTATTATTATTTTTTCCTTCTTTCTTTTCTTCTTCTAACGAGCACCATTAACACTAACCTGAAACTGCTGTACACATCCTACTGCTGCTACAGCGTATATCTTTTCCTGTTTCTGTTTCAAATCCCTAACCAAACCGCATGGACTGCTACTGTAACTTCTATTTTTCTGTTTCTAAATTAACACCACGACCACCACTGTAAATCACCATGAACAAACCCCATCCTTCTCCTTCCATCGACTTCCAAGACACCACCTTTATTCCTTCTGGTCTGTTTCTGTTTACAGGTCAAGAACACCCCAAACTACTTCAATCCCATTCCGTTTTCCTTTCTTTCTTCTACGAGTTAAAAATGATAATCATTCGAATATTTTAAGAATTGTTTATTTTGTTTCTCGTTAATACTAGTGGTCTTCCGCAAATATATATACAAAGAAGACAAGCATTCTTTTTATATTGTCACCTTATTGATAATGATTTGCATGTGGAATACTAAGTCATTGTGGCAGACAAAAGAAAATGGGGAAATAGGCCACTTACGTTTTTTTCTTTTAATTATGGGAAGTATATCATTATGATCATGGGTTGAGATTATAATAAAGATAGGGTGATGTTATAGTTGTTGCAACTTGCTTGTGTCTATTATGGATTGTTAAGCCATGTGGGAGACAAGTATAGAAAGTTTAAATGGATATTGGATGGGGTGGATATAAGCGGCTCAAGTGGGCACCGAATGATAATTAATAATAATGATGAAGGCGATGGTGATAATTAAAGATGATGAAGTACTATGTTGCTACATAAAATGATAGAAAGATGATGAAAATGGAAACGATTAGGATAACGTTAGTGATTAGGATAACGTTAGTGTAAGATGATAATGATATAATACATATAATGATGGCGAGTAGATTATGATATTGATGATGGAAAGATGATTTGGGTTCTTGGTTTAAAAAGAAAAGGAAACAGAAACGAGATTAAATAAATTAAGATATGGTTTTAATCAGAAAAGCAGGGACAGAGGAATGGTTTGAGGGAGTTGTAGGTGAGCGAGAGGTTTCGGGTTCGAGCCCGGTCTCTGTTAAACTTTTTTCGAAAACTCTTTAAGGTAGTCTCTATTATTATTATAATTATTATTATTATTATTATTATTATTATTATTATTATTATTATTATTATTATTATTATTATTATTATTATTATTATTATTATTATTATTATTATTATTATTATTATTATTATTATTATTATTATTATTATTATTATTTTTATTATTATTATTATTATTATTATTATTATTATTATTATTATTATTATTATTATTATTATTATTATTATTATTATTATTATTATTATTATTATTATTATCATCATTTTATTATTAAAAGTATCATTGTTAATACCTGTAAATTATTAAATATAATAATTATATCACTAAAGAATAATGCATAAATTTATTTGGTTTCAATTATATGTGTTAATATATATATAAATGATATAGGTTCGTGAATCCGAGGCCAATCTTGCATTGTTCAGTACAGTCGTATGAATATTTTTACTACAAAATATCTATTGTGAGTTCATTTGATTCCCTTTTACTCTTTACATTTTTGGGCTGAGAATACATGCAAATGCTTTATTAACTGTTTTACAATATTTATATGCGTGAGTTTCATTATTCCCTTTTTATATACATTTTGGGCTTAGAATACATGCAAATGCTTTATTAACTATTTTACAATATTTATATGCGTGAGTTTCATTTGCTCCCTTTTTAAATGCTTTTTGCAATATATATTTTTGGGACTGAGAATACATGCGCTGTTTTTATAACTGTTTTACGAAATAGACACAAGTAATGGAAACTACATTCTATGGTTGAATTATTAAATCGAATATGCCCCTTTTTATTAAGTCTGGTAATCTAAGAATTACGGAACAGACACCCTAATTGACGCGAACTCTAAAGATAGATCTATCGGGCCGAACAAGCCCCATCCAAAGTACTGGATGCTTTAGTACTTCGAAATTTATATCATGTCCGAAGGAGGATCCCGGAATGATGGGGATATTCTTATATGCATATTGTGAATGTCGGTTACCAGGTGTTCAGTCCATAAGAATGATATTTTGTCTCTATGCATGGGACGTATATTTATGAGAACTGAAAATGAAAATCTTGTGGTCTATTAAAATGATGCAAATGATTATTTATGGTAAACTAATGAACTCACCAACCTTTTGGTTGACACTTTAAAGCATGTTTATTCTCAGGTATGAAAGAAATCTTCCACTGTGCATTAACTCATATTAGAGACATTACTTGGAGTCATTCATGGCATATTTCAAAAGACGTTGCATTCAAGTCGTTGAGTTCATTAATATTATTATTAAGTCAATTATAGTTTGATATATTATGAAATGGTATGCCTTCTGTCAATTTTCGATGTAATGAAAGTTTGTCTTTTCAAAAACGAATGCAATGTTTGTAAAATGTTTCATATAGGGGTCAAGTACCTCGCGATGTAATCAACTGTTGTGAATCGTTTATAATCGATATGGACTTTGTTCGGATGGATTAGGACGGGTCTTCACACCAATAATTCTTGTAACTGGCTTTGTAACTCTTTCATCTCAGATGGTGCAAGTCTGTATGGAGCACGAGCCACTGGTGCAGCTCCTGGTACTAGATCTATTTGAAATTCTACAGATCTAAATGGAGGTAATCCCGGCAACTCTTCCGGAAAGACTTCAGAAAAATCTCTTGCCACAGGCACGTCGTTGATGCACTTCTCCTTTTCATTAGTTTTGACTTTATTAACATGTGCTAGGATAGCATAGCACCCTTTCTTCAAGCACTTTTGAGCTTTCAAATAGCTAATGAGTTTTAGTTTTGAGTTACCCTTCTCTCCATAAATCATTACTGGCGTTTTATCCTTACGAGAAATGCGAATTACCTTTTTGGCACACACAACTTCAGCTCCTATTTTGAACATCCAGTCCATGACGACTATTACATCAAAACTTCCTAATTCTACGGGTATCAAATCAATTTTAAACGTTTCTCCGGCTAAATTTATTTTACAATCACGGCAAATTTTATCGGCTTTAATTAGTTTACCATTAGCTAACTCAATCATATACTTAGCATCTAGAGGTAATGATGAACAATTCAATTTAGCATAAAAGTCTCTACACACGTAACTTCTATCTGCACCAGTATCAAATATAATAGATGCTGATAAGTTATTAATGGTAAACGTACCCGTAACAAGCTCTGGGTCTTCACATGCCTCTCTAGCATTAATAATAAATGCTCTTCCACATGCAGGTCCGTTATTCTTCTCTGGATTTGGGCACTGGCTCTTAAAATGACCCTGTTTCCCACACCCATAACAAGTAACAGTAGCTAGGGCAGTTCTATTTGCATTGGTGGCAGGAGTCTTGGTGCCATTTGTATTTGTAATGGGAATCCTACAATCTTCAGCAAGATGACCCCTTCGATTACAATTATCGCACACCACATTACAATAACCAGAGTGATGTTTGTGGCATCTGTTACATAAAGGATTTCGTCCTTTGTAACCTGAGCTTGAACCACTACCCGCACCTTGCGTGATTTCTTGTTTCTTGTTAGATTGTTGATGATTACCTTCCCACTTTCTTTTGTTTTCCGATGTCTTGAGATCAGTGTTCTTATCCAGAATAATCTGGTCCATCAACTCGTTTGCCATGGTGATGGCTTCATGAATAGTCTTAGGTTTCGATGATGTAACATTTTCCTTGACATTTTTAGGCAAACCATCTTTGTACAGTTCTATCTTCCGTTCTTCGGTTGGTACCAATTCGGGACATAACAAAGCTAATTACATGAATCGCTGATTGTAGTTGGTAAGTTCAGTACCAAAAACTTTCAGGCTTCATAATTCAGCTTCCAACTTCCTAACCTCATTCCATGGACAATACTCGTTGATTAGCATTGTTTTGAATTCTTCCCATGGAGTATCATAAGCTACATCTCCTCTCCTACGGCCTTCACATAGTTTTTCCACCACGTGAGTGCACTATCTTGTAAGGTGCACGATGCATACTTGGTCATGTCCTTCTCAATACAACCACTGATTTTAAACACAGACACAATCTTTTCGATCCACCGGGTTAAATCGACCGGTCCTTCTGTTCCACTGAATGATGATTGCTTGCAACCTTGAAAAGTTTTATAGATGTAGTGTGTATTTATAGTACATCGTAGCTTATTAATAATATGAACCAGTTATTATTATAAAAGCCTTTTCTTCCTATTAGCATTTTATAATTATATCTAGGGTAGTACCTACCCGTTAAAGTTCATACTTAATAGCTTAGTATGGAAATTAATTACTACCATCCAAATAATATTCCATCATGGAAAATTATTGCATTTCACACTTATATGCTTATCTTACATCAAACATTAAGCAAACCACACTAGTAATATTATACAAAACGTTATATGATCCTATGGTTTAAAACAACAGCGCATCATTTAACCCAAAACGTTTGTGTTCAAAAAAAATCTCTTAACGCTTATCCTAGTTATCTCCCAGCGTTTTGGCTGAGGGGCCAAAGAACTAGATGCCGGGATAGAACTAATAGGAATAGCCGGAATAGGGGTGGAAGTGTTTGGTGGAGTTGGTGCCACAACATCCTCACCAAACTCGAGATTTGGATTTTCTAATTCAGTAGCCTTTCGTTTCTTTCCTCGTTCGAAAAGAAGAATTCCTGTATTTCGTAATTTCCTGTATTTCTTCCTCCCCAGGATCACTTTTCGGTTCCTCTTCAATTGATTCATCCAGAAATTGTGAGTCTTCCCCAAAGGTGTCGTTTTCATCGTCGGATAGGTTAATGACTGGAACACTATCTGGGGATTCTGGTTCGGAGTCGCTGAATGTGATAACAAGTTCTAAGCCATACATCTATCACATAATAACTAGCACGTTAGTACCACATAATATTTACATATTAATTTTTAACCAATAAAGATAAGCAATAGTTTTCGAAATCAAACACGATCAAAGTCCAGACTCACTAATGCATCCTAACAAACTCGATAAGATACACTAATGCAAATTTTCTGGTTCTCTAAGACCAACGCTCTGATACCACCTGATGCGTCCCGTTCATATCGAATATAAACGTCACGTACTCATTGGTGTCATTTTGAGGTATTGACCTCTATATTGTGGAGACCCGTCCTAATCCATCCGGACGAAGTCCGTATCGATTATAAACGATTCACAACAGTTGATTACATCACGAGGTACTTGACCTCTATATGATACATTTTACAAACATTGCATTCGTTTTTGAAAAGACAATCTTTCATTACACCGAAAGTTGAAGGCATGCATACCATTTCATAATATATCTAACTATAATTGACTTAATAATAATCTTGATGAACTCAACGACTCGAATGCAACGTCTTTTGAAACATGTCATGAATGACTCCAATTAATATCTCTAAAATGAGCAAATGCACAGCGGAAGATTTCTTTCGTACCTGAGAATAAACATGCTTTCAAGTGTCAACCAAAAGGTTGGTGAGTTCATTAGTTTAACATAAATAATCATTTCATAATTTTTAATAGACCACAAGATTTCATATATCCCTTTCTCATAAACATACGTCCCATGCATAGAGACGAAAATATCATTCATATGGATTGAACACCTGGTAACCGACATTCACAATATGTATATTAGAATATCCCCATCATTCCGGGATCCTCCTTCGGACATGATATAAATTTCGAAGTACTAAAGCATCCGGTACTTTGGATGGGGCTTGTTGGGCCCGATAGATCTATCTTTAGAGTTCGCGTCAATTAGGGTGTCTATTCCCTAATTCTTAGATTACCAGACTTAATAAAAATGGGCATATTCGATTTCGATCATTCAACCATATAATGTAGTTTCGATTACTTGTGTCTATTTCGTAAAACATTTATAAAAACGCATGCATTCTCAGTCCCAAAAATATATATTGCAAAACCATTTAAAAAGGGATTAATGAAACTCACCTAATGTATTTTGTAGTAAAAATACATATGACGAAACTGAACAATGTAGGGGTGACCTCGGATTCACGAACCTATATCATGTATATATATTAACATCTATACTCGTAGTCGAACAATTTCATATATTATAACTTTATATAGTATTTATTTAGTTTGCATATATTTTTGAAAATGATTATTATTTATATAATTTTATATAACTATTATTTATCTTTAATAATAATAGAATTGTATATTAAGGTTTATATATGATACAAATATATATTCATATTTTAATTGATATCTTTTATATATAGCTTAATTTTTATCTTTTTAATAATAAAAATATAGTGTTATATATTTTTATAAAAATCTATTTGTAGTAGTTTTGATAATGTTAAAAATGATAGTAATAATATTGATAGTAATAATAGTAATAATAATTATAATGTTAACTTTTGAAAATAAAAATTTTAATAAGGATAATAACTTTACTACTAATGATAATTTACTAAAAATGATATTTTTACTAATAAAGATAACCATGGTAATAATAATAATAATAATAATAATAATAACTTTAACAATAATACTTATGTTGATGATAAAAATAATAATAATAGTATTAATAAAAAAAATGAAATAATAATAAATAAATAAAAATGGTTACTACCTTAAAAGCTCCAAAAACAATATCAAACCGCCCAAGCCGGGACTCGAACCCATAGACCTCTCGTTAATAGACACAACACCCCTAACCATTGAGCTGCCATGTTACTTCTGTTTTAATAAGGAACTTAAATTCTTTTAATCTATATATGTGACTGCCTTATAACCCAATTACAACATCGTTATCTCCTCATTATCTGTATCATTCATCCTACATAATCATCATCATCAAAGTTCAGTTGGGTTTCGGTCCAACTAATTAGTCCAAGAAAATAGATAGCTCGGCCCAAGAACTCTCGGTCTAGTTGAATAAGTATACGGCCCAACACTCCAACTGAATTATCTAGGCCCAATAAACAATTACGGCCCAACAGAAATACTGAAACATACCGACCCTTCTACAATTAATTCAAACCCGTTAAAGTAGGTGAAAAGGGTTCGATTAAATAAAGGGACGTAATAGAGTTAATCCACTTGTAGCAGCCATCTACGACTCCCATTATTTTAATAGCGACAGCCATCATTATCGATATACAGTTGTTCATCATCATTTTCGCTGTATATCATCACTTGTCATTGTAGCAGGAACACATAAAGGGAAACAAAGGAGCAGCAGCGAGAAGAAAAAAAATGATGTTGCTTGGTAGTTTAAACAGACGCATACATTAAAACAGGAAAGAATAAATGGCGGTTTAGAGAAATTTTCGAACAGAACAGTACCAGGTTTAAAAGGTGGTTGATTCTTGGGTGTTTCGCGATAATTAGCTATAAACGGAAATAGGTTCACAAGTAACATAGGGTTCATATTGATGGTGATCCAGTCACTTTACAGTTAGAATTTGAAGGATTTTCGAGTGAGTGGGTTTTTGATGGTTCATGTTATGATTGTCAAGGGAGTAGTAGCAGAAAGAGAGTTTAAATGTTTGGTGATATTGGGGCTGTACAGGTAGTAATAACACAAGCAAGGGTCTCGATCATTGCCTTGTTGGGTCAAATAAATACAATAATAAATAAGATAAACGAGTAGTAACAGTTGAGTTTATAGGGAGGGGTATTGGATTGTGGTGTTGATCATGGATGATGGTTGAGGTTTGTGGGTTTCGTGATAGTTTGCAAGGGTGAACAGAAAAGTAACAGAAAAATAACGTAGAAGAGTGTTGGTTTGGTGAAGAAGTTGATGGAGGGTTGTGGTGGAAGCTCACGGTGGTTTCAATGATGGTTGGTGATAGGTGGCGAGGATTCTCGGTGTCCGATTGTTGAAGATGAAGGTGGTATGGTTGATCTTGAATGTGTGGATATGTATATATATCTATATGTATATAATCTATACATCTATATATGGTTACGTATATATATATATATGTATAAAGAGTTTCTTTTAGATAGATAAGAGAAGAAGGAATTGTTGATGTTTGACAATCATAAAATGAAGTTAAAAGCATAAAAACAAAATGTGGATGTCGATATATAGAAAAGAAATAAAGGAACGCAAGTGGGGTGGTGGGTTTGATTGTTGTCACATGTATATGTATATCTAATGTATATATAAAAAAATGTGATATCATGAAATAAGTAAAGATGTATAGATTCGGTGATGATAACATACAAACACATACAGTAACTCAATAATGATAATTATCAAACACATATAAATCTTGATTTCAATCTTTTGAATATTATTAATAATATTTAAATTCATTGCTTCTATACTTGCAAGAAAGGTGTCAGCATATAGACATAGTAATATTGTAAATAATTTAATAATAATATTAAAATAATAATACCAATCTACTCACTGAAATAAATGGAACGCGAAGAAACAGTATTCGAAGTAGTGGAGCTTACCTTTACAACTCACATTCAACATTGTTGTCTCAATATCACGAATAGACAGGAAACGTAATCAGATAAAGATATGTAATAACCTACAACTCATTATTTATTTATTTTTTTTTTTTTTTTTTTAATAATCAGTAAATATAGATATAGATATATTAATAATAATAATACAACAAATTAATATATAACACATATCTATTAACAATTAATTGTTCGTGAATCGTCGGAAATAGACAAAGGTCAAATGACTTCATGAATATAATTCTCAACTATTGAGATTCAATTAAATAGACTTTGCTTATCGTGTCGAAACCATATAAGATTTAAGTTTAAATTTGATCGGAAATTCTCGGGTCATCACAGTACCTACCCGTTAAAGAAATTTCGTCCCGAAATTTGAGTGAGGTTGTCATAGCAAACAATAAGAATGTTTTCATGATCAATATGAGTTGATAACTTGACTTTTATCATCATTGAGTAATATGGATAAAAAATAATTCGATTATTTGAAGAGTACGAATGAAACTATCATGAGAGAGGTCCCAACAGGCATCGTCCACCTTCGCCCAAAAAAACTTGCCCAAATTTTTAGCCGTTAAAAAAAATATATAAAAAATTTCCAACGGCTATCCCAACGGTCACTTTTAAACTATAAAAACACCAACCATATACTTCTTTTTATACACTCAAACATATATTTCTTTTATATTTCCACTTTTCTCAAAATCAAAATCAAACACTCCCAAATTGCAAAAATGTTAACACTTCCCCCAATGATTGTTTCATTCAATGTTCATTACGGAGGTGATTTCTGTAATCAAATGAAGGAATATAAGTAGGGCGACAGTATTTCGTTTGAAGATATCGACATTCGTGATGTTGGTTTACAAGACTTGCTATCCTTTCTGAAGGAAAAAGTTCCGTGTGAATTCACATCTGTGTTCTTTTATAAAGACGATTATGATGTGGATTGTAGGGCAAGTTTTCTGTGTACCGATGATCAATGGTACTTTATAAAAGATACCATTGAAGATCGCGGTAAATGCATTTCTTTGTATGCGGTTCTTGAAGATGAAGAGACGTTGGGTTATCGTTACCTCGATGAATCAGCTGAAGCAGCAGTTGAGTTATCAAGACAAATACCGATGTCTACAGAGTACCTCACGGATGGTGAAATGACTGGTGAACGCTACTTTGCAGATGACAATTGACGACGAAGAGTAGTTTGATTGAAATCTTTTAATTTTTAATTGTCGTGATGTTTTAATTTTTAATTATTGTAATTTCAGTGTTGTTGTCGAGTTTTATATCTTCCTTTATGTTTCGGAGCTCTTCGTCTTTTTAATCTCCTCTCGATCTCTAGTAAAACAAGTAATGGTCTAGAATTTGTAAGTATGGAGTTTCGAATGAATTTAATGTTATAATCAAGAAAGAACATAATAGCACGATTTGATTCGTCAAATTACCAGAATCATTGAGAATAGAGCTATCAAGAATATACTTTCTTGATATGTTCAGAAGTTAATTAGAATGAAAGAGTTATGTAACATGACACATGATGGTGGTATGATCTACTGTGAACCATCATGTCCCATTAGAATTCAGCATGACTTACTGTAATATAATTACGTTGATCAAGTGTCATTATATTATACTAACTCATGCATCAGTTCCCAACATTACTTCAATAATATTCATATTTTAAGCTCGAAAGTTTACAGAATATAGAAACTAACAGTTTCTATATGATGTAACACTGATAGTACGAAGAGATTAATGATTTCAGACAAGAGTAGTTATAAAAATATCTTCAGAAATATGGAGGATATTTATAATGAAAGATACGATAATATCTTGGAATATCTAAGATCAGCGGATGATAGAAACTATTGTATGTAAGGGTTTAGAGTAAGGAGCAAGATATTCACTAAAGACTTTAGCAGACATTGAATCATTTGGATTCTTTGAAGTAAAATTTATTCTTTGGGATTTGTCCACGACTTTCTTCATAGTTTCACATAATCTGTTTTTCGGTACTAAATTTTCTATTGAATGTTCCCATTATAATGATACACAGGAAGCACGAAGAGGTATATAATTTCGGACGAGAAGATTTATGAAAATATCCTTAGAAATATCGAAGATATTGATGATGATATTTTGGAATTTCTAAGTTCGATGGTTGGTGGAGAAAGGTTTTCCGCAAGATTTTTAACATGACTTTGGAGCAAGATATTCTCTAAAGATTTCAACAGATCCAGAATTATCTGGATTCTTTGAATATAGGGTATGGTCCTTGTATTTGTCCTTGATCTCCTTTATAGTTAACTCCATCCGTTTTCCAGTTCCAACATTTCTGAGCTTTTCCAACATATTATTCTTTATCATCAAACTTCCGACGACTAAAGTCGTTTACGATTGGCTACAGTTTCTGCTGCTTCATTCAGCTTTTTCAACATTCAGAGTATCGATTCTTAAACTGGGTGCCTTTTTAAAATTTCAGAATTGAAGATCGTAATTCTAGGAGATAATTGTTATATGTATACATATAACTATTGATGTAGAAATGCTACGAGATTCGAAATACTGATTGTTGATTCCTCTTCATTTACTGCTACTATATCTGAATCATTGGTTATCGATCTGAGGTGATTTCAAGAGAATTGTGTTTTTAGATGATTAAACGCTGACGGTAATATGGTGGAATATAAAAGGTTCCCCGGTAACAATAAAAGAACATACATATAAATCAAGGTGATAATAAGGTTGTTTCGAACGAAAAGTCGAAGTTGATTTGTGAAGCTGTGACAAAATTTGCTACTTTGAAAAGGGATCGCAAAGTTATTTTTTTTATTTTTTATTTTTTGCTAATAAATGCCAAAGGATATGACACGGCTACGTGGTAAACTTTTACTCAGTTGCCGAGAGTTTCTCAGGTGCATAACTATATGCATAAATATTTCCTTCCGTAGATGAAGTGCGGTTGATTCATCCTATCGATTGAGGTGTTTTCAAGAATCATAAAATGTTTGAACGCAGATGTAATCGTGATGATACGAATGGGGTTTAAAATGAAATCAAGTGGCAAACTTGAAAAATTATTTAGTTTCATATGTTATAATCAATATTTTAATTCATTTTAATTGTCCAATGTTTTTAATCCACAGTTGATAGTCTACAGTTGACGGTCCAATAATTCATATATAGTTTTTAATATATAATATTTAAATTAATTAATACGTATCGTGACCCGTATAAGTCTCAGACTCAATCACAACTCAAATTATATATATTATTATAGAATCAACCTCAACCCTGTATAGAGAACTCGATCATTACTGCATATAGAGTGTCTATGGTTATTCCAAATAATATATATAAATGCGTCGATATGATATGTCAAAACCTTGTATACGTGTCCCGACATTTAAAGTGCGTAAAATAAATAACAGAAAATTAAATAACGATAAATAAAGTGCGTAAAGTAAATAACATAAATTTAATGACGATAAATAAAATTGCGAGAATATAAATTGCGATAAAAATGTAATCAGTTAGCTTGGAATAGTTAGTTAGGATTTTGTTAGCGTGGATTCTTAACAAAATTTCTCATAGTTAATTTGTTTGTTTCTAACAAATTTTATTTTATCCAATGTTTTCTTCATTATGCCACTAGTCGGATTCTGATAGGTCAAAATCCAAATATGAAATTTAATGAAAATTGTTATTCTGTGCTGAACGAATTCGTATAGCTGTGGTTGCAAGTAGGATAGTAAATAACTGTCGAATCAGAATCGAAGAATGTACAGTGTAACTTGTTAATGCGAAATCTAAATATTCCTCGGGTATTACCTACCCGTTAAAATATTTTCACCATTAACAGTTTGTACAATAAAAATTTTAATTACAATCTTTATGAAAACATATATACATATATATTTTCTTCAGACGTAATTATGGATTTAATGAGTCAATGTGATATTAAACTCATTTAATTTATCGTTAGAACTAGAATACATAATCTCTAAAATATTAGAGATTACATAATTACCATTTAGAATGATGTAGAACGATACGTATAAATGATTATGCTCGTGGTACAGAATGTGATATTGAGGCAAGGATTGTTGATGATACAGGTGCTGTTACTGATGGTACTGTTGGTGTCGATGATGTTGCTGAAGCTGGTAAGTTTTGCACCATGTTCTCTAAATTGATTACTCAAGCGCAAAGCTCGTTGTCTTCCTCGATTACTCCGGGATGGTTGTCGGTCAGAACGAGCGGATGAATATTGTTTAGAATCTGAGATAGTATATGATCGTGGTGAGATATTCGGAAAATGAGGGTGAAAATGGTGTTTCGGGCTGGTTCATCGGTAAGTGCTTCAGGTTCATCGTCAAGAGGTAAATTCAGTTGATGGAAGGGATCGCCTTCTGCGCGTCTCCATTGATTAAGTCGACTACGAATCCATCAGATGAATTGGAGATGGATGATTGGTTGGTACATTCTGATGACACTGCTTTCGAAGCTTAGGTGGATATCCATGTCGGAATAGCTGTCGGAATAACTATCGGAATAGCTATCGAAATATGAGGGACTTGAACTGGTTGAGGGATTCATCTTGTACGATCAGATGAAGGATTTTCGATAAGAAATAAATTATAGGATGTAGATTAGTACCTTGCAATACATAGTTACATATGCATATATAATACTAAAATCCCATTAGTTACGGAGGACTCTACGGAAGCTGTTAGGCAAAGGTAACAATAACAGATACGCTAAGATATGAATTTATCTATACACTGTCTATGCAATAGAGGCAGTAAGACATGTCCAGACTATGAATGATAAGCAGATAATTTCCTAAGGATGATAAGTAGATGATTTCCGACACGAAATGATAAGAAAAACTTTGGACATGCAGACATGGTCGAAGTCCAGACTCACTAATGCCTCCTAACAATTTATCAGTTAGACAAACTAATGCAGACCTGGTTCGCTAAGACCTCTGCTCTGATACCAACTATGAAGACCCGTCCTAATCTATCCGGACGAAGTCCGTATCGATTATAAACGATTCACAATAGTTGATTACATCGCGAGGTACTTGACCTCTATATGATACATTTTACAAACATTGCATTCGTTTTTGAAAAGACAATCTTTCATTACACCGAAAGTTGAAGGCATGCATACCATTTCATAATATATCTAACTATAATTGACTTAATAATAATCTTGATGAACTCAACGACTCGAATGCAACGTCTTTTGAAACATGTCATGAATGATTCCAATTAATATCTCTAAATTGAGTAAATGCACAGCGGAAGATTTCTTTCGTACCTGAGAATAAACATGCTTTCAAGTGTCAACCAAAAGGTTGGTGAGTTCATTAGTTTAACATAAATAATCATTTCATAATTTTTAATAGACCACAAGATTTCATATATCCCTTTCTCATAAATATACGTCCCATGCATAGAGATAAAAATATCATTCATATGGATTGAACACCTGGTAACCGACATTCACAATATGTATATTAGAATATCCCCATCATTCCGGGATCCTCCTTCGGACATGATATAAATTTCGAAGTACTGAAGCATCCGGTACTTTAGATGGGGCTTGTTGGGCCCGATAGATCTATCTTTAGAGTTTGCGTCAATTAGGGTGTCTGTTCCCTAATTCTTAGATTACCAGACTTAATAAAAAGGGGCATATTCGATTTTGATCATTCAACCATATAATGTAGTTTCGATTACTTGTGTCTATTTCGTAAAACATTTATAAAAACGCATGCATTCTCAGTCCCAAAAATATATATTGCAAAAGCATTTAAAAAGGGATTAATGAAACTCACCTAATGTATTTTGTAGTAAAAATACATATGACGAAACTGAACAATGTAGGGGTGACCTCAAATTCACGAACCTATATCATGTATATATATTAACATCTATACTCGTAGTCGAACAATTTCATATATTATAACTTTATATAGTATTTATTTAGTTTGCATATATATTTGAAAATGATTATTGTTTATATAATTTTATATAACTATTATTTATCTTTAATAATTATAGAATTGTATATTAAGGTTTATATATGATACAAATATATATTCATATTTTAATTGATATCTTTTATATATAGCTTAATTTTTATCTTTTTAATAATAAAAATATAGTGTTATATATTTTTATAAAAATCTATTTGTAGTAGTTTTGATAATGATAAAAATGATAGTAATAATATTGATAGTAATAATAGTAATAATAATGATAAGGTTAACTTTTGAAAATAAAAATTTTAATAAGGATAATAACTTTACTACTAATGATAATTTACTAAAAATGATATTTTTACTAATAAAGATAACCATGGTAATAATAATAATAATAATGATAACTTTAACAATAATACTTATGTTGATGATAAAAATAATAATAATAGTATTAATAAAAATAATGAAATAATAATAAATAAATAAAAATGGTTACTACCTTAAAAGCTCCAAAAAAAATATCAAACCGCCCAAGCCGGGACTCGAACCCGAGACCTCTCGTTAATAGACACAACACCCCTAACCATTGAGCTGCCATGTTACTTCTGTTTTAATAAGGAACTTAAATTCTTTTAATCTATATATGTGACTGCCTTATAACCCAATTACAACATCGTTATCTCCTCATTATCTGTATCATTCATCCTACATAATCATCATCATCAAAGTTCAGTTGGGTTTCGGTCCAACTAATTAGTCCAAGAAAATAGATAGCTCGGCCCAAGAACTCTCGGTCTAGTTGAATAAGTATACGGCCCAACACTCCAACTGAATTATCTCGGCCCAATAAACAATTACGGCCCAACAGAAATACTGAAACATACCGACCCTTCTACAATTAATTCAAACCCGTTAAAGTAGGTGAAAAGGGTTCGGTTAAATAAAGGGACGTAATAGAGCTAATCCACTTGTAGCAGCCATATACGACTCCCATTAGTTTAATAGCCACAGCCATCATCATCGATATACAGTTGTTCATCATCATTTTCGCTGTATATCATCACTTGTCATTGTAGCAGGAACACAGAAAGGGAAACAAAGGAGCAGCAGCGAGAAGAAAAAAAATGATGTTGCTTGATAGTTTAAACAGACGCATCCATTAAAACAGGAAAGAATAAATGGCGGTTTAGAGAAATTTTCGAACAGAACAGTACCAGGTTTAAAAGGTGGTTGATTCTTGGGTGTTTCGCGATAATTAGCTGTAAACGGAAACAGGTTCACAAGTAACATAGGGTTCATATTGATGGTGATCCAGTCGCTTTACAGTTAGAAGTTGAAGGATTTTCGAGTGAGTGGGTTTTCGATGGTTCATGTTATGATTGTCAACGGGAGTAGTAGCAGAAAGAGAGTTTAAATGTTTGGTGATATTGGGGCTGTACAGGTAGTAATAACACAAGCAAGGGTCTCGATCATTGCCTTGTTGGGTTAAATAAATACAATAATAAATAAGATAAACGAGTAGTAATAGTTGGGTTTATAGGGAGGGGTAATGGATTGTGGTGTTGATCATGGATGATGGTTGAGGTTTGTGGGTTTTTTGATAGTTTGCAAGGGTGAACAGAAAAGTAACAGAAAAATAACGTAGAAGAGTGTTGGTTTGGTGAAGAAGTTGATGGAGGGTTGTGGTGGAAGCTCACGGTGGTTTCAATGATGGTTGGTGATCGGTGGCGAGGATTCTCGGTGTACGATTGTTGAAGATGAAGGTGGTATGGTTGATCTTGAATGTGTGGATATGTATATATATCTATATGTATATAATCTATACATCTATATATGGTTACGTATATATATATATATGTAAAAAGAGTTTCTTTTAGATAGATAAGAGAAGAAGGAATTGTTGATGTTTGACAATCATAAAAAGAAGTTAAAAGCATAAAAACAAAATGTGGATGTCGATATATAGAAAAGAAATAAAGGAACGCAAGTGGGGTGGTGGGTTTGATTGTTGTCACATGTATATGTATATCTAATGTATATATATATAAAAAAAATGTGATATCATGAAATAACTAAAGATGTATAGATTCGGTGATGATAACATACAAACACATACATTAACTCAATAATGATAATTATCAAACACATATAAATCTTGATTTCAATCTTTTGAATATTATTAATAATATTTAAATCCATTGCTTCTATACTTGCAAGAAAGGTGTCAGCATATAGACATAGTAATATTGTAAATAATTTAATAATAATATTAAAATAATAATACCAATCTACTCACTGAAAGAAATGGAACGTGAAGAAACAGTATTCGAAGTAGTGGAGCTTACCTTTACAACTCACATTCAACATTGTTGTCTCAATATCACGAATAGACAGGAAACATAATCAGATAAAGATATGTAACAACCTACAACTCATTATTTATTTTATTTTATTTTATTATTTTTTTTAATAATCAGTAAATATAGATATAGATATATTAATAATAATAATACAACAAATTAATATATAACACATATCTATTAACAATTAATTGTTCGTGAATCGTCGAAAATAGACAAAGGTCAAATGTCTTCATGAATATAATTCTCAACTATTGAGATTCAATTAAATAGACTTTGCTTATCGTGTTGAAACCATATAAGATTCAAGTTTAAATTTGATCTGAAATTCTCGGGTCATCACATATATGTGACATTTTTAAAATCTGCATACGTTTTTATGATACAAACCATAATATTTATTATAACCAAAGCCTTAAACAACATAATAATGATTATCGTTTAGAGATAATCTTAGTCTTACAAACTTTACATTTGATAATAACAATACGATTTCCAACATATTTCACATTACAAATCTTCCGATATGCAGTTTTATTTTTGACACAAATATGCATACTCCAAATCTTACTTAAATTCAGCATAATGCAGCGGAAGCTTTTATTTATCACCTGAGAATAAACATGCTTAAAACGTCAACATAAAGTTGGTGAGATATAGGTTTAATGCTAGCAGCGTTATAAATATAGACCACAAGATTTCATATACATAAACGTTTTAATAAAAATATTCTAAGTGGTTGAGCACTTGATAACCATACTTAAAATTTAATCAACGTCGCATATTCCCTTTATTATGAAATCTCACTACACCGTACCAAGTGTAGTCACCGAAACGAAGTACTGTGCAACCGTTGAATACTGGTCGTCCAGTCCGGTTGGGGTTGTCAGGCCCGATAGATCTATCAACAGGATTCGCGTTTACAATACCGCATGTAAATAGTAGTTACCAAGTTACAGGGAAGTATGCCAGTGGTACAACTCAACGTAGAATATATATTTTTAATCACTTGTGTCCATAACGTAAATCATAAAATGCATGTATTCTCATCCCGAAATATTTAGAGTTTAAAAGTGGGACTATATACTCACTTTTGCCTTGAAGATATTTAACACGACTTGGCCTCCGATAGTTATCACGAACCTAACCATATATAATATATCAACATATTTTCTTTTCAAATAATCGTTACATGTATACTTATAATACTTTCAATATCTAATAGTCCGTAGTTAGCAGTCCGATGTTAGTAGTCCACAATTAGTTGTTCAATAAAATAAATAAAGACCCCATCGTATTTGTATTGATCGGAACTAATCTCGACCCATGGTACCATGTTCTCAAATGATGTGTTGCGTACATAAAGTACCGTGTTGTCAAATGACGTGTTGCGTACAATCATGAGGTCTTATAATTAATCTTCTCGTGTTGTTTACGGGTGGTCCTGAAAAATGTAAAATCAAATCATGATTAAATATATATAAAATATCATATTAATTAGCAAAGATATGATTAGTTTAGTTTTACTCAAAATATTTTCGTAGCTAAACTAGCTTCGGATACCCGATTTTGTTTTAGCCGTAGTTTCTTCAATACAACTCCGTTTTTGTTGGTTCAACTTGCCACTTCCTTGGATCGAGCCATTATTTATGAATATGAACTGTAAATACCTTAGTTTGCATTCGAAATCACAAGTTATA
Source organism: Rutidosis leptorrhynchoides (assembly GCF_046630445.1). Classification (NCBI taxonomy): domain Eukaryota; kingdom Viridiplantae; phylum Streptophyta; class Magnoliopsida; order Asterales; family Asteraceae; genus Rutidosis; species Rutidosis leptorrhynchoides. Next base: position 244,791,345 of record NC_092334.1, on the reverse strand, counting down.
GGTCAAACTTGGGTGAATCTTATGAAAGTGATCATTTCCGTCATAAAAACAACATCTAGATGATCATTTTTATAAAAATACTTACACTTTGAGTTATACCATGAGATTTTTATATATTAACATATTCATAAGAAATATCATTTTTCTAGAATATAAACTTCCAATTCAAAGTTTAAGATGGTTTTTAATTATCCAACCAAAAACAGCCCCCGGCTGCACTCCAACGATGTATATTCAGTTTTAAGGTGTTCTTTGTAAAATCAAGTTGTATCTTGTTAAGTTAGCATATCATTATGATATATTACAGGTCTTAAAGTGTTTTAAAAGTCAAGTTAGAAGGATCTATTTAGTTTGCGAACAAGTTTGAAATCATTCAAACTATGTTCTTGTTGTTATGATTTGTATATTCTTAATAAGATAGTTATAATTGAATAAGATGATGAACAAAGGTTATACCTCAAGTATGATGAAGAAAGTTACTGAATAAACAAGATATGAACTTGTTCTTGATGACTTGGAAGATTAAGAAGTGAAATCATGAAAGAAACAAAGGTTGTAAGTAAGTTTATATCTTGATTTAAGATAAGTAGCTTACATGAATTGAATCAAAGTTTAAACATAGTTTTACCTTGATTATGAAGCTAGAAAATTATGAAGACCTTGAAGAACACTTGAAGGCTGAAGATGATAGAGTTTATAAGATCATCTAACTTGAAAGAAAGTTGATATGAAAGTATATGTGTGTGTATATAGGCGTCAATGTATATGTATATATAAGGATTTTATGATTTGATTTCTAGCTCATAAGTCTTCCTAGATGTTAACACTTGATCCCAGATGTTGTTGACTAACAAAGGCTACTATGAGCAGATAATTGAGGTCTAATAATTGGTATTTATCAATAGTAAATACATCTAGAAGCTGCATACAATACGGGTACATATACCCTAGGTATACGTGTAGAAATCTTGAGGAAACGGAACGAGAACTCAAATATAACTACCTTTTGTGAATATACTTATATTATTTTATGTATTTAAGCCCTTTAAAAGTGATTAAATACGTATTTATACGATACTTGTATAAGCATTAAAGGTTATAGGTATATATGTCAAAGAACATTATGTATAGTTACCGTTTTGAAAACTTAAGTTAGTAGTCTCAAAGTATACTTATAACTCATTGTTATTAGTACACAATGATATGTTAAACCATCCTTAGATCATGTTAAATATGTATAAATATGTATAAATATGTATATGTACACAATCGTATAATTATAGTATGTTATATAGTTCGTGATATCATCGGTCAAATTGGACGGTCAAACGTTGTGTAAAACTCTTTTCAAAAACACAAGACTCAACAATTTGGATTGCTTATCATGTTGGTAATGTTTAATTTATGTAAATATTAATCTCATATGTATAAAAATGATCAGAAAAATCCGGGTTTTTACACGAAGCATATAGGCATTAAACCTCCGCGAGGTGACTGAATTGGTTATAAAACTCGATCATTCTCTGCTCCACTTTTCAATCTCTATATCGAGAGATATATACTCCGTATTTATTTATTTTATTATTTATATTATTATTATTAATTCAAATGTATTATTAGTATTATAATTATTATTGTTATTAGTATTATACCTAAAATACTACGATGAGGTTATGAGCGAGTTATTTCAAGACGGGTTTTTCCGAGTAGAATAGAGCTAAGGAAATTATGGGTTATAGCTATGGAGGTTATGGGTAATGTTCGAGGGTATCCTCGTGAGGTCAATCTAGCATTTATCCTCTCCGTCGCGTCTACGTACTTTCCTGCAATATTGAATCTCAATATTGATAGCACTCATAACTTAACTTTTATATATGAATATTGTATCCCTGACTAGTGCTCGGGTATATAGGATTATGCATGCTTGTACATTTAATATTATTGTTAGATAGGTTATGTTCAATCCTGAATTAGATACACATGCTACTGAGATAAGGTATATGATATGCATGTCATTGGAAAGCTAGCGAAAAATTAAAAACTTTTCATTTAGATATCGAATGGTTTCGATGAACGGATTAAAAGATATAGTCAATTGAATTATTATTACTTTTAGTATAGTTATTGTTAAAATGATTATTATTACTATCGTCGTTATTATCGTCGTTATAATTATCTAATTATAATTATTATTATAATTATTATTATTATTATTATTATTATTATTATTATTATCATTATCGTTATTAATAAAATGTATTATCATTAAAAAAATTATTTTTATTATTATTACTCTCGTTATTATCATTAAGGTTATAATTAGTATTATTATTATTATTATCATTAAAATAGTTATTAGTATTATCATTAATATTATCATAATATTTATTATTATTAGTATTATTATAATTAAAACTAATATTAGTAACATCTAATTAATATGATTACTATTATTATCATTATTATGAACGCGATATAAAAGACGACTAAAAGCTATTAACAAATTGATTAGAATATAATGAGTATAAGTATCATGATGAAATAAAAAAATTGTAATCTATTGATTTAGATAAAAATATTATTTTCATTATTTTTATCATTATTATTATTAAAAGTATTATTAATATTAAAACTATCATTTTTAAAAAATTTATTATATAGGAATATCATTGTTAATATAAAATATCATTATTATTATCATTTTAGTATTATTATTATTAATAAAATTATCTTTTTATCATAATATCATTTTTTAATAAATATAAATATTGTTATTATTATTAGTAGAATAATAATAATTATTTTTACAAAATAATACGACTTTTTACTTACTATTGTTATTATCGATATTATTTTATCAAATAAATATGCGATACAAAGATATTTTACCACGTGTAATATAATTACATTAATAATACCTATCATATTATTTTTATGACATTAAATGAACTTTATAAATATTATTACTTAAGATATATAAAAGTATATTTTTATTATATAAATTTTAATATAAAATTTAGTTTATTAATAAATGAATTATATTATTTAATCTAATAAAACCTGTTGCCTTTTGCATATTAGTCTCGAGCATTAGGATTGTGGTACACTATGACTTGACCTAAATTGTTAGACAAATATTGACCAATATATAAATATATATAATAATTAATATAGGTTTGTGAATCCGAGGCCAACTTTGCACTTGTTCAATGCCATCATATGATTAATTACTACGAAATACAATATTGTGAGTTTCATTTGCTCCTTTTTTAAATGCTTTTGAAATATATATTTTTGGGACTGAGAATGCATGCGCTGCTTTTATAAATGTTTTACGAAATAGACAAAAGTAATCGAAACTACATTCTATGGTTAAATTATCGAATCGAATATGCCCCTTTTTAGCTTGGTAGTCTAAGAATTGGTGTTTATGATAATTGCCACCAATTGACGCGAATCCTAAAGATAGATCTATTTGGCCCAACAGGCCTCATCCGAGTTACGGATGCTTTAGTACTTCGATTTATCATGTCCGATGAGAGTCCCGGAATGATGGGGATATTCTATATGCATCCTGTTAAGGTCGGTTACCAGGTGTTCAATCTATATGAATGATTTTTATGCAGATGCATGATATTTATGAGAAATGAAATGAAAATCTTATGGTCTATTAAATTAATGGAAATGATTGTTTATGATAAACTAATGAACTCACCAACCTTTTGGTTGATACTTGAAAGCAATTTTATTCTCAGGTATTAAAGAAACCTTCCGCTGTGCATTTTCTCATTTTAAAAATATTACTTGGACTCATTAATGGCATATTTCAAAAGACGTTGCATTCAAGTCGTTGAGTTCAATAAAGATTATTATTAATTAAATGATAGATTAGGTGATTTATAGTTTGGATATTATGAAATGGTATGCATGTCTGTCATCTTTCGATGTAATGAAAGTTGTCTTTTAAAAACAAATGCAATGTTTGTAAAATATATTATATAGAGGTCAAATACCTCGCAATGTATCCATATGTTATTGTATTCGTCCTTATGGATTAGGACGGGTCGTTTCATGGTTCTCATTGGAACTCTTTTCTTTTGCTTTCATCACTCTTATTGGCCTTCATTGGGCTCTTTTAAAATTTTCATTTATTTTACTTTCATGCTTAGCATTTGCTTTACACTTGGCAATTTTTTTTTAAAAAATTGGCCCTTTCTGTGGTCCATGCTTATTATGCCATATGGTAGTGTCTATAAGTTTGCAATCGGTTCACAATTTTTGGCGTTTTACTCCCTATCTTAAACAAGTAATTCGATCTCAAAATTGAGAGTAGTACTATTTATTATTTTTAAGATTAAGTTAGTAAAAATACATAAGTTTGACTAAAAAATTATATTTCCCAAAAAAAAAAATTGATTTGTACTCATTTTCAACTTTTTCGGAAAATTATAGTATCTTTTAATCTTTTAAGTGAGTAATCACTTCCCTCCCCACACTTAGATTATGCGATGTCCCCATTGCATTTATAATAATAAAATAGAAATAAATGAGAGACATAATTGAAAATAAGGGAAAGAGTGATTTTACTTAATTGTAGGATCATTGAATGATTGCGGAACACTTTGCGGACTTCTATTTGAATTGAATATAAAGAATTTGACAATATTTTGTTAAACAATGCAAAATATAACACAAACATAACATTTTATTAATAACTTTTATCACTTAAACACTTTAACACTTAGGAGCTATATTGCTCTTACATTCATAAGTAAATAAATAACAAAAACACTTTAGAAATATAAATCTAATAAATATATATGGATAGGTAGTTTTGATTATAGAGTCAGTTGCGCGACTCATTCTTTCGACGAGATCACTCCTTAGGTTCATTTTCCCCACACTTATTATTCTCAATCTCATTTAACATCTTAATTTGTTGTAAGAAATTTAATGTGGTGTCAAGACCTCTACGAAATGACATTTCAAATTTAACATTTAACTCATGGATTTGCTTTCGTACTTCGGCACTAAGCTTATATTTCTCTTTTATGAACTCGGTCACTATTTTATCAATGGTGAAATCATCATCATCATCCTCAGTTTTAACCATTTTCACATTTGTTCGAGGAACTCTAGATCTTGGGACCAACAAAATAGATTCAAATATGGCACCATAACGAATGATTAAAGTATTATTAGCATAGTTAATGGTGGCACGAGCAGTAGCTAGAAACGGAGATCCTAGAATTAAAGGAGTTATTAGATCTTCTTTCATGTCCATGACCACAAAATCAATTCTATAGAAAGCATAAACAACGATAATTTCCACTTCTTTAACAATCCCCCAGGGCTTATGTAAACGACTATCAACAAAGCAAACACTCCCTTGAATAGGTTCCAACGATGGCAATCCTAAGTAATTGTAGACGGATAACGGCATAACATTAATGCTAGAACCAGTATCAGCTAATCCTATAATAGGAATGGGACCACGAATTAAGCAAGGGATTTGGAATTCCCCCAGATCTGCAAGCATAACAGGAATTTCAGGTGCCGCATATGGGTCTACGGGATCAAATGTGAATGAATAAAGAGGGCGGAAAACTTCTTTTCTTCTTTCTTCTAATTGTTTCATAGTATCAGCTAACCAATCATCTTTATTTTCACACTCCAATTTTTCAGATTTTTCACTAGTAAGCTCATCATTATCATCAGTTTTCTTATCAACCTCTTATTCCTTTTCATCAAATAACTCATGCATAAAGATTACCTCATCACGATCAAGACCTTGAACTTTAGCATCTTTTGACTTATCTTCTTCATCAACAGTTAACTTCATAATTTCTTGGTCATACTCCTCTTCTACCATTTCAAACTCCGATAAATACCTTAAGCCAGGTTCATAAATATCAACCTTATTCACTTCTCTAATCACATTAACCTTTTCAAAACGAACTTCCTTAGTGACTTCAGATTCAATTGGAACTTTTCTGTCGACAAGTTTGAACAACTTAGTAACATTATGTTCTAAGCTTTGAATAGACGCTTGATGATTATTTTGCACTTCGAAAAGTTGAGATTTTATGTTATCATTAGCTTCATTTTTTTTCTTGATGAAAGTTAGGATGCTTATTTCAAGATTAGACTTCTTTTCAGATTGAGCATTAGGAGACGAATTTAGAATGAATATCGCTCTAACAGGAAAGAAACCAGGTGGATTTTTATTATTATTAAGATAAGGTGTATTATAATTATTACGGTAGTTCAGGTTTTCTTGAAATTGATTCACATAAGAGACGTTTTCAACCTGCTCCATAGTAAGACTAGCAACACAATATTTCGTAGCATGAGGACCTTGGCATTTTTCACAACCTACCTTAATCATTTGCATTTCTTTGGTAAGCTTTTCAGTTTTCCTTCCTAAATTACCTAACTGCATATTCATAGCCTTAACCATATCTTTAGAATCATAACTAACAGATTTTACCGAGCGAGAAATCTCTAAGTCTTGATTCCATTCGTAGGAATGAGCAGCTAACTTATTAATTAATGTTTTAGCTTTTTTGGTAGTTTTACTCATGATATTTCCTCCAATAGAAGTATCAATCTCTCTTCTCGTAGCTATATCACAACCTTTATAGAAAGTAGTTACCTTTTTAAACTTATCCAAACCATGTTGTTGACAACCCTTAAGCATTTGACGAAATCGAACCCAAGCAGAGTAAAGTGTCTCATTAGTTTTCTAATGAAAATTAGCAATTTCAGTTTGAAGGGTGACAGTTTTGGATGCGGGAAAGAAACGAGTTAGAAATTTTTCAACCATAGTATCCCAACTAGTGATATCTCCTTCAGGTAACGAATTTAACCATTCTTTAGCTTCATCTTTTAAAGACCATGGAAACAAATGAAGATAGATGACATTACTTTCCACATTATTAATATTAAACAAATTACAAATATCCTTAAAATTCCGAATGTGAGCATTAGCATCTTCTTTTTCAGTACCCCTAAATTGGTTATCCTTAAGTTGGTGAAAGATAGGACCCTTAATATCAAAATTTTCAGTTATAGTTGGCTGAGTAATAGCGTGACCTAATCCTTCCCGACCTGCTTTCATTAACGCTTCCATTGAATTTTATGTAGTCATTTCGATGTCTGAATCAAAAAGAGATCCCAAATTAGAATCAGGACTAGACGGTGGACTAGATAATGAGTTATCATTAGAAGTAGTTCCTTCATTGAAATTTAATTTCCTAAAAATATTCGGCTCTTTAGAAGGTTTAAATAATATATCGGGATTTGGTAGCATGTCTTGTAAGACGGGTTTCTTGGATCGAGTATTCATGTGATCTAAAATCATAAAAAGAAATATTTTAGGAGAAAATATTTTAGACTTAAAAGGACATAGATAATTTAATTTTAAATTTATTTTAATTCCTTTTCTTATTATGAATTTTATATTTATGAGGATATTTAGGAAATACGTTAATATATTAATAAAATTTAAATTAATAAATATGATAATAAATATTAATGACATAATTAATAATATAAATATTAAATAACAACTTTTATCGCATAACAACTAATAATCAAACATACACGGCCTATTAAATCTTTCAATACTTAAGGGACCCATCAGCGTCTAGGTTCGAGCAGGAGCCTTTAAATCGGAACTCCAGCAACCCTCCCCTAAAGGAAGACAGTCATCACCTATTTTCAAGAAATATCAATAACCAAAGTATATTCAATTTTCGTATTTACCGCGCTCTCCGGCAGCGGCGCCAAAAAGTTGATGTGTCAAAAGTGTGTGCAATAGTGCTTAACTTATCTTTCAACTTTTAAATTTATAAAACTTTTATTTAATACACTTTAACACCCTAACGAGCAGCAAGACCCGATCAGATGTAGTATTGTAGGTTATCGTCCCAAGAGAGCGTAGATGCGTTATAAGTTGTTTTAGTCTAATTCTTATTAAAGAATTAGAAATATATATATTTATATTTTTTGGTTATTGTTAAGATTTTGAGTATTATCTCTTAGGAAAGAGATAATTGAAGGTACATTCTTAATGAATTGAATAAAAAAGAAGTAATAGAGATTTAAAATAAATAATTATAAATAAAAGCAGTTACATTGACAAATAACTTGTATGGGAATCATATTAGGGAAGTTTCATAACTTGTATTAACACATGGAAAAATAATAATCATAGACCAATTATTATCCCTAATCAGGTTAAGACAGGTATTGCATAGTATTTAATAGGTAGGACTTAAAGCAAATGCTAGATATGTGATGTGCATAACTAACATCTTAATTCTTCATGTTCAATTCAATTACATGATACATATTAATCTTGTGATGAGGATCAACATGAAAATAGGCTGATAAATTATATAAACTATTAAACACCAAGTAGATCAACTCAAGTTACTAGCTGAAAGTTATATAAACTATAGAAACTGTACGGATTATAGCACGAAGCTGGCGGCTTTGTTCCAGTCAGGCCGACGGCTTTGACTGGTGAAGCCGGTGGCTTCATCATGATTCACAGACGAAGTTTAGTATTCGCCCACGTAACCACTATGAACGTTTAGTTCATAATGGTAGACGAACATAAACGATTAAAGTAAATAAAACTTAATAAACAATAAAAATAAGGATAGAATCATACCTTAAAAAGGAAGATGAAAGAAACTTGAATTAAAACTTGAATAATCTTGATTACAATAAAAGTAAACCTAATCTAAAGGTTTTAGAAAAAACCCTAAAAGAAAAACGAAACTGCATTGAAAAGTTGTATTGTATATATAAAATTGAAACAGGAGCCCTCTATTTATATTGTTTAGAAACGGTGGACAAGCCGGCAGCTTCAGTGGGATGCCGGTGGATTCCTTGGGTCGGTGACTCCTCCTGCAAGTTTAACTTGATCCGCAAACACAAAATGCGTAACCGTCCTAGCCAATCCGGCGACTTCGGGGACAGGACGGTGGCTTCAAAGATCCTGTAATCTTTTTGATGTTGTTTCCATTTTTACTTGAACTTGGTAGACAAGTTGAGAAACCATGTAATCTTAGGCCAGTGACTTCAGTGTGAAACCGGCGGCTTTAATTGAATTTTGCTTGGTCAACAAGTTCATCACATTCTGCGATCAATTCTGGAACATTCTGGCATTTTCACCTCCAAGCCGGCAGCGTCATGGTACCCATGTCGGCGACTTCATATCCTTTTCTGCAATTTTTCCTGTTTTTGATCATGTTTGATACATAACTTCGATAAAATCATTAGAATTACCTTTTTCCCCTTTTTACCCATTTTTCTGTGTTTTAGGATTAAAATGACTTTAAAATGCGAAGATAACTTCTTAAAATCTTATTAAAAAACTGTTTAATTTAGGAGTTATCAGGTGCTGAAGGCCCAGTCTGCCTGACTTGTTGGTTCAAGAAGCTTGAGTCTGTTTTTCGTATCAGCGACTATAGAGATGATGATAGAACTAAGTTTGCATCTTGTAAGCTGTCAGATGGTGCTTTAACATGGTGGAATACGTATGCGAAGTCTGTAGGTATGGATCAGGATTTTGAAACTACATGGGAGGATTTGAAACAGAGGATGATTGAAGAGTATTGTGCTTATAATGAGATCGATAAGGTGGTGTGGGAACTCCAGAACTTGAAACTGGTTGGTACTAACTTACCCAGCTATAATAGGAGATTCTTTGAACTTGCTCTTATGTGACTGAACATGGTATGTGAAAGGGTTAAATGAGAACATCCAGGGTGGTGTGACTACCTCGAAGCCTAGGACTGTTCAAGAGGCCGTTAAGATGGCTTATGAGTTGATGGATCAAATTGAACAGCGAGGAAAGGCTCCTGTATTAGCTGAGATGAAGACCTTCGACAACAAGAGAAAGTGGAATAATAACAACAACTCTGGAAAGAACTACAACCAGCAGCCTTAGAAGAAGTAGGATACAGTCAAGGGAAACACTGCTGCTGCCACAAATACCAACTCTAGATATAAGGGAAAGTTTCCATTGTGTGCTAAATTGCATCACCCGGGAAATTTCATTAAGGTGTGTGATAAGTGTAAGAAGAATGGACGCTTGGCCGTGGAGTGTAAAGCTGGTACGAATGTTTGCTATGGATGAGGGAAAACTGTTCATTTCAGAAAGGATTATCCGACTGCAAGTAAGTATCCCGAACCTGCTAGAGGAAGAGCTTTCAACATCAACTTCAGTGAAGCTCGTGATGATCCTAAGTTAGTTACGGGTACGTTTTTACTCGACAACCATCATGCTTATGTACTTTTTGATTCTGGAGCTGATAGGAGTTTTATGTCTAGATATTTTTGCCATAATCTTAAGAATCCTATATCGTCATTAGAAAACTTGTACTCTATAGAATTAGGGAATGGTAATCTAATGAGAGCTGATAAGGTCTATCGTGATTGTACTTTGATTTTGGCTGGAACGTCCTTTAGAATAGATGTGATACTGATTAAGCTGGAAAGTTTTTACCTTGTGGTTGGAATAGACTGGTTAGCTGAGAATAGAGCCGACATCATTTGTTACCAGAAAGCGATTCGCATACCTGTTACCAAAGATGAGCCTTTGATGGTGTATGGAGAGCGAAGCAATACACCGCTACACTTCATTAATTTTTTGAAGGCACAGAAGCACATAAGAAAGGGTTGTCCTGCTATGCTGGTTCACGTGCGCAAAACTAAACCTGAAGGCAAGAAACTCGAAGATGTACTGATCATTAGAGACTTTTCCGATGTTTATCCGAACGAGTTACCCGGATTGCCACCGCATAGAGATGTAGAATTTTAGATTGACTTAATGCCTGGAGCGGCACCTGTAGCACGCACACCATATAGACTTGCACCTTCAGAGTTGCAAGAGCTGTCTAGTCAGTTACAAGAGCTTTTATACAAGAGATTCATTCGACCGAGTTCTTCACCATGGGGAGCTCCAGTTCTTTTTGTAAAGAAGAATGATGGATCAATGAGACTTTGTATCGATTACAGGGAACTGAATAAGCTGACTATCAAGAACAGATATCCGTTACCAAGGATCGATGATTTGTTTGATCAGTTTCAAGGATCAGGATGCTACTCTAAGATAGATCTAAGGAGAGTAAAGGAAACAAATATACCGAAGACAACGTTTAGACTACGCTACGGACATCATGAATTTACAGTAATGCTATTTGGATTGACGAACGCACCGGTAGTGTTCATGGAGCTCATGAACCGTGTGTGTAAGCCTAATCTAGAAAAGTTTGTTATTGTGTTTATTGATGATATCCTGGTATACTCTAAGGACGAGAAGGAACACGAACAACATCTTCGTTTGCTACTTGAGATGCTAAGGAAAGAGGAGCTATACGCGAAATTTTTGAAGTCTGACTTCTGGCTACAAGAAGTTCAAATTTTGGGTCATATCGTAGATGTCAATGGTATTCAGTTTGATCCTGCCAAGATAGAAACGGTCAAGAAATGGGAGATGCCTAAGTCGCCAACGCAGATTCGGCAATTCTTAGGTCTCACCGGTTATTACAGGAGAATCATTGAGGAATTTTCTACTATTGCCCGACCGTTAACAGCATTGACTCACAAGGGTAAAGAAGTATGAGTGGACCGAGCAACATGAGTCTGCATTTCAGTTGTTAAAACATAAATTGACTACTGCTCCGATTTTGTCTTTACTCGAAGGTAATGAGGATTTCGTGATTTACTGTGACGCTTCACGACAAGGTTTTGATTGCGCGTTGATGCAACGGTAGAAAGTGATTGCCTATGGATCACGACAACAGTAGGTACATGAACTGAATTACACTACGCATGATTTAGAACTTGGTGTTGTAGTCTCTGCACTGAAGATGTGGAGACACTACTTGTATGGTACTAAGTTTACTGTTTTCACCGATCACAAGAGCTTGCAGCATATCTTCGACCAAAAACAGCTCAACATGAGGCAGAGACGTTGGGTATAGCTATTGAACGACTACGATTAAGAGATCCGTTATCATCATGGCAAGGCTAACGTCGTTGCAGATGCCTTGAGTAGGAAAGAGAAGGCTAAACCTCTTTGAGTTAGAGCGCTGAACATGACTGTCTGAACAAACCTTACTTCTCAGATATGCGGTGCACAACTTGAGGCATTGAAGAAAGGGAACATTGATACTGAGTCACTTAGAGGACTGGATAAGAAATTTGTCGTCCGAGAAGATGGAACCGGATACTACGTAGACAGGATTTGGGTACCGAAGTTTGGTGGATTAAGGGAACTAGTGCTAGATGGGGCACATAAGACAAGATATTCTATTCACCCTGGATCCGACAAGATGTATCAAGATCTCAAGACACTGTACTGGTGGCCTAATATGAAAGCCAATATTGCTACCTATGTTGGTAAGTGCTCGACATGTGCTAAGGTCAAGGCAGAACATCAGAAACTGTCAGGATTGCTGACACAACCGGAGATTCCCTAGTGGAAATGGGAATGTATTGCTATGGATTTCATTACTATGTTACCCAAGACTGTGGGAGGTTATGATACAATTTGGGTTATTGATGATCGTCTCACTAAGTCAGCTCATTTTCTACCGATTAAGGAGACGGATAAGATGGAGAAGTTGACACATATTTACATCAAAGAAGTGGTTTCCCGGCATGGCGTCCCGATATCCATTATTTTCTATAGAGACAACAGATTTACATCTAGATTCTGGCAGACATTGCAGGATGCAATGGGAACTCGTTTAGAGATGAGCATAGCGTATCATCCATAAACTGATGGCCAGAGCGAGAGAACCATCCAACCATTAGAAGACATACTGAGGGCATGTGTTATCGATTTCGAAAATGGATGGGATAAGCATCTACAGCTAGCTGAATTCTTGTACAACAACAGTTACCACACTAGCATAAAGTTTGCACCTTTTAAAGCACTTTATGGTAAAAAGTGTAGATCACCCGTATGTTGGACTGAAATAGGGGATAGTTAACTGAATGGTTCCGAGATCGTATACGAAATAACTGAGAAGATCGTACAGATACAAGAGAGACTGAAAATGGCTCGACGTCGTCAAAAGAGTTATGCCGATGTTAGAAGGCGAGATTTGGAATTTCAGGTTGGAGACAAAGTCATGCTTAAGGTATCACCGTGGAAGGGTGTAGTACATTTTGGTAAATGAGGCAAGCTAAGTCTAAGATATATTGGACCATTTGAGATTCCGAAAGAAATGGACCGGTAGCATACAAACTGAAACTACCGCAAGAACTCAGTGAAATTCATGACACTTTTCATGTTACTAACTTGAAGAAATGCTTATCAGACGAAATTTTAGTGATTCCTTTAGAAGAGATACAAGTTGATCCCAAGCTTCATTTTATCGAAGAACCTGTTGAGATCATGGACCGTGAGGTTAAGCAGTTAAAGTAAAGCAGAATCCCGATAGTTAAAGTTCAATGGAATGCCCGTAGAGGACCAGAATGTGACAACCCGGAAATTTCCGACCAAATTTAAACTTTATCTTTATATGATTTAATATTTCCAACACGATAAGCAATGTTTGTTAAGTTGAATCTTAAAATTTTTAAACTGTGTTCATACATTCATTAACCTCGACCAAACCCCGACAATTCACGAACCATTATATGTAACTTGTTTTGTACATAAATGTGTATATATATATATATATATATATATATATATATATATATATATATATATATATATATTATAACTAGAGAACGTTAATAAATGTACTTGGTATATGTTACCATACATTAAACATTTTAGTTTGAATACTTATTGGATATATTTATCTACGGAATTAAAAGATGATATCAAATGATTGAGTTATCAGATACATTGTGATATGATTACGGGTCTCTATCGTAAGGTCCACTATGATTTAAGAAATCTGTTCTTTTTAACTGTATTCGGAATAAATGGTATAGTGATTTACAAGTAAAAACAAATGTGTCAATTAACGAAGGTAGACAAAAGATAGTGGAGAATTAAATTTCATAATATTCGATTGATCTATTTTCAAACGTGCGGAAATGCTTTTCGATTCAATAGAATTTGATTATTAAAAAGTTTTATTTAAATAACATAATTTGAATATATAAAATAGGATATTAATTATTAGAATTAAATATATAAATAACTCACAACGTGTATTTAAAACGTGTTTATGAATATTGAAAATATATATGATTTCAAATTAGTTATTAAGCGATGATAACGCTCAATTGTCAGATTGATTGATATTAACCGAAGATAAAAACGAATATTTATAAATATACAATATATAATTGTAAATTATTACATAATATATTTACATAATTTCTATACATAATTATTATAGGTATATTATAGATATATATATATATATATATATATATACATATAATTTATAAATATTATATGAAGAAATTAGAATATTACAGTCTATGTAAAATATTAGTATGTTAATATTAAGTTGTTATATTAATGTTATAAGTATTATTATTAATATTGTTATAATTATTATTAATATTATTATTAACAATATAATCAATAATTATTATCATTACTAATAATTATTATTATTATTAATATTATTATTATTAAAAAATTTTATTATTAAAAATTATTATTATCAATAAGATGATTACTAATATTATTAATTATATTATTAGTATTACCACTATTACTAAAATTATTAAAAATTATTATAAATATCTTTATTGTTATATTAATACAACTTATTATTATTAATATTATTTTTAATATTATTATTAACATTATACTTAAAAATTATCATTATCCTTAATATTGTTATTAATATTGTTATGATAATATGATAGTTATTATAATTAATAGTAACAAGTATTATTATTAAGATATTTAATAATTACGTATATTAGGTATAAGATATAAATACAGATATATGTGTATTTACATACAGATCACAATCAGATATTATTATTATTATTATTATTATTCTGTCTTTCAATTTTGCTCGTGAACTAGTGTCGAGCCTTTTTCTATATTAAACAAGAAATCATCTCATTTTGTTTAGGAATTCAATCAACTACCCATTATCATTATTGATTACCATCACTTTTAACCATTTCTAGATGTTAAATTTATCAGGAAATTTAGATCACAGCATATAATCTCTGTTCGAGTCAGGTTGAAATCGATAGCCCAATACCGAATCAATTATCAAAATTCAAAAATACAGATATGTTAGGAATCATATACTTGTACTATCTGTAAGTTTTCAATCCTTAATTTATTTAATTGATGATGAATTTTTGAGTCAAAGTTTTGAAAATAAAAAATCAACAGGTCGTTCTTCATCAAATTCGAAATCATTTTGATGTTTCAAGTGCAATTGAAGATTCCTAAAGTTTCTAGGAATGATTTAAAACTTATTTCATTTTGTAATTTTAATCTGAAATGTTCTAAAATATGAATTGTACGTTTGAGTTCATAGTCATGTTCTTCGCATCTGTTTATTTTGTTAATTTTTCTTTGTTGTCTGTTAATAAAAAACAACGATTACTGATTGTTTCTATTTCAAACTACATGTCTTAATTCAAAATCAATTTACACGCGGTCTTGATTTTGTTGGATCCCTGGTAATTCGAAATTGAGAAAAAGAAGAAGGTAATAGACAGACGAGTTATATTTAGTTTAGTTGGGTCTAAATTAGAAACGAATGGGCAGTGGAATGGTTTGGACTGTGTTCGGGTTTTTGAGAGGTCGAGGGTTCGAGCCTCGTGTGAGGCACATTTTTTTTAGAAGCCCTTTTCTAAGGTAGTTTTCATTTTTATTATTATTATTATTATTATTATTATTATTATTATTATTATTATTATTATTATTATTATTATTATTATTATAATTATTATTATTATTATTATTATTACTATCATTATTATTATTATTATGAATATCATTATTATTATTATTATTATTATTATTATTATTATTATTATTATTGTTGTTGTTGTTGTTATTATTATATTATTATTATTGTTATTGTTATGTTAATTATTATTATCATGATTTTTATTATTATCATTAAAGTAGTTTACAGTATTATTATTAAAATAAGTATTATGAGTATTATTAACATTAATATATTTAGTATGAACATAAGTATTATATGTATTAGTATTAAGTTATTATTATTATCCTTATTAATAATATTACTATCATTATTATAATTATAAGTAAAATCATAATTTTTAGTATTATTATGGTTGTTATTATTAATAACATTATTAGTATCATTATTATTAAAATTATCATTATCATTTTTATTATTAGTAATACCAATATTAATAAAGCTATTATTATTATTATTATTATTATTATTATTATTATTATTATTATTATTATTATTATTATAATTATTATTATTATTATTATTATTATTATTATTATTATTATTATTATTATTATTATTATTATTATTATTATTATTATTATTATTATTATTATTATTATTATTATTATTATTATTATTATTATTATTAGTAAATCGTTATTATCAAAACTATAATTTTAACGCATAAATATTATATATATAAAAATATACTTATTACATATATTATTATTATATTAATATTTCATATAACTATATATATCAACCACATTAAATTTTTTTAAATACTTACATATAACAAACTAATGATTTTTTTTTTAAAATAAAATACTAATCATATATATATATATATATATATATATATATATATATATATATATATATATATATATATATATATATATATATATATATATATATATTTCATTTTTTTTTTTGAATTTTTTTTTCCGGCATCAAGATCACACGAAAATATGAACATTTAGAAGAGACACTTCGTGATGAATGTTATTATTTAGGCAGGAAAACGATCGACGAAAATAACATCCAAGATAATATTGTTCGTGAAGAACATGAACGTTTATTTTTCATGTTTTGTGAAGTAAAATTTAGCCCGATTTAGAGTTTAGGGTTTAGGGTTTAGGGTTTAAGGTTTAGGGTTTGGTGTTTTAGGTTTATTCTATAAACTCAAAACACCAAACGCTAAACTCTAAACCCTAAACCCTAAACCCTAAACTCTAAACCGTTCATGTTAAAAAAAACTCAATCTAAATCCTAAATCTAAACCCTAAATCTAAACCCTAAACCCTAAATTTCTAAACCCTAATATCTAAACCCCAATAGCTAAAACCTCAAAATACGCTTGAAAAACACGATAATTGTTATATATTACTTCTTCGAGCGTTTTTCCGCCAAAATAAAAACATTTATCACAAAGAGTCTCTACTAAATGTTCATATTTTCATCTCATCTATAATGTTCGTGAACAAAGTTTTTTCAAAAAATGAAAAAAAAAAAAGTTTTTGCTTCCCCCTGCTTCCCCCCAATTTGTTACTTCCCTCTTGATCCTACCACTATATATATATATATATATATATATATATATATATATATATATATATATATATATATATATATATATATATTGTAGTGACCCGAACTTTTCCATGTTTATATATATTAAATAAAATTGATATTAACATGATTAAGTATTTCCAACATGTTAAGCAATCAAATTTGTTAGGACTTGATTAATTGAAAAAGGTTTCATATAGACAATTGACCACCCAAGTTGACCGGTGATTCACGAACGTTAAAACTTGTAAAAACTATATGATGACATATATATGATTATATATATAGTTAACATTATATTATGATAAGTAAGTATCTCATTAGGTATTTTAACAATGAGTTATATACATAAAATTGTGTTTATTGAATTAAGAAACTCGAAACGATATATATAACGATTATCGTTATAACAACGTCTTACTAATTACATATGAATCATATTAATATATTGTTACACTATGTTTAATCATGATAAATGATAAGTAAACATGTCATTATGTATATTAACAATGAACTACATATGTAAAACAAGACTACTAACTTAAGAATTTCGAAACGAGACATATATGTAACGATTATCGTTGTAACAACATTTAACTGCATATATATATCATACTAAGATATATTAATATATCATAATATCATGATAATGTAATAATTTAACATCTCTTTAGATATAATAAACAATGGGTTAACAACATTTAACAATATCGTTAATCTAAAGGTTTCAAAATAACATTTACATGTGATGACTAACGATGACTTAACGACTCAGTTAAAATGTATATACATGTAGTGTTTTAATATGTATTCATACACTTTTGAAAGACTTCAAAACACTTATCAAAATACTTCTACTTAACAAAAATTCTTAAAATTACATCCTCGTTCAGTTTCATCAACAATTCTACTCATATGCACCCGTATTCGTACTCGTACAATACACAGCTTCTAAATGTATGTACTATTGGTATATACACTCCAATGATCAGCTCTTAGCAGCCCATGTGAGTTACCTAACACATGTGGGAACCATCATTTGACAACTAGCATGAAATATCTCATAAAATTACAAAAATATTAGTAATCATTCATGACTTATTTACATGAAAACAAAATTGCATATCCTTTATATCTAATCCATATACCAACGACCAAAACACCTACAAACACTTTCATTCTTCAATTTTCTTCATCTAATTGATCTCTCTCAAGTTCCATCTTCAAGTTCTAAATGTTCTTCATAAATTCTACAAGTTCTAGTTTCATAAAATCAAGAATACTTCCAAGTTTACTAGCTCACTTCCAATCTTGTAAAGTGATCATCTAACCTCAAGAAATCCTTGTTGTTTACAGTAAGATATCATTCAAAATCAAGGTAATACTCATATACAAACTTTGATTCAATTCCTATAACTATACCTATCTTAATTCGAGTGATAATCTTACTTGAACTTGTTTTCGTGCCATGATTCTACTTCAAGAACTTTCAAGCCATCCAAGATCCTTTGAAGCTAGATCATTTCTTGTCACTTCCAGTAGGTTTACCTACTAAACTTGAGGTAGTAATGATGTTCATTACATCATTCGATTCATACATATAAAACTATCTTATTCGAAGATTTTGTTGGATCCCTGGTAATTCGAAATTGAGAAGAAGGAAAAGGTAATAGACAGACGAGTTATATTTAGTTTAGTTGGGTTTAAATTAGAAACGAATGGGCAGTGGTGTGACAACCCGGAAATTTCCAACCAAATTTAAACTTTAATCTTTATATGTTTCCGACACGATAAGCAATATTTGTTAAGTTAAATTTCAAGAATTTTAAACTATGTTCATACATTCATTCAACCTCGACCAAGTTCCAACGATTCACGAACCATTAAACGAATATGATTATATATGTATATGTGTATATATGTTATAACTTGAAACGTAAACAAAATATTAGATTAAATACTTTATATGATTGTATCTGTTTCAAAATGTTTATCAATGGAATTAAAAGATAAGATCAAATGACTGAATTATCAGATATATTGAATTATGATTACAAGTCTCTGTTGAAAGGCCCACGTTGATTTGAGAAATCTTTCTATTTTAACAATATTCGAAAAATGGTAAAGTGATTTATAAATAAGAACAAATTGTCAATCATTTAGAACTAGACAAAGGATAGTGGAAGATTGAATCTCATAAAGACTCGATTGATCTATTTAGTTTCAAGCGTACAAAAACATTTTCAGTTTAAAAAGAACTTTATTATTAAAATGTATATAACATTTATAAATATCTAGAACCACTTTTGACAACTCATTACTTAACTAGTATGATAAAGATAACGATATTTATATTTTATTTTATTAAATATATATAATGATTTAAATTAATATTATATATATTTATACGCGTATTATATGTACATAGTTATATACTTTTACTATACTTAAACTTAAACTTTACTTTATTTTTACTTTACTTTAACTTTAATAATTCACTTTAATAATTCATACTTTAATAATTCACTTTAATAATTCATACTTTAATAATTCACTTTAATAATTCATACTTTAATAATTCACTTTAATAATTCAAAAATCTATTATAAATAGAATTCAATAGGTTTCATTATTTCATAGAAACTTGAAAATATTTTTCTCTAAACTCTCTCAATCGATTTACAAATGTATATTTACTCCGTATTATTTCAAGATATTATTTAGTATACATAAAATATTACGACGGAGTGCTGTCCGAGTGATTTTGAAATTTTTTTTCGAGTAGGATAGGATTAAGGAAATTATGAGTTATAGCTATGGAGGTGATTGAGTATGGTTCACGGGTATGCTCGTGAGGTCAATATAGTGTTTATCATTTCCGTTGCGTCTACGTACCTTTCCTGCAATATTGAATCTCAATATTGATACGTGAGTACTCATAATTTAACTTTTACACACTAATAGTGTATCCCTGACTAGTGCTCGAGTATTTAGGATTATGCATGCTTGTACTTTTGATATTGCCCTTAGACAGGTTAGGTTGAATCTTGAATTAGTTACACTTGCGGTTGAGATAAGGTATAAGATATGCATGTCCTTGGAAAGCTAGCGAAAAATTAAGAACTTTTCCTTTAGATATCGAATGGTTTCGATGAACGGATTAGAAGTTATAATCAATTGAATTTTCGATATTTTTATTAAAAATGATTATTATTATTATCGTCGTTTTTATCGTCGTTCTAGTTTTATCGTATTATTATCATTATTATTATCTTTATCAATAAAAGGGATTTATCATTAAAAATTGTTATTTTTTTTATTACTATCGTTATTATCATTAAAGTTATAATTAGTATTATTATTATTATCCAATTATTATTATTATTATTATTATTATTATTATTATTATTATTATTATTATTATTATTATTATTATTATTATTATTATTATTATTATTATTATTATTATTATTATTATTATTATTATCATTATTAATATATATATCATTGTTTAAAAATAGTCATTGTTATTGTTATTATTATTATTATTACTATATTATCATTAAGATAATTATTAGTATTATCGTTAATAATGTTATAGTAACTATCATTATTAATATTAGTGTAATTAAAACAAATATTTGTAACACCTAATTATTTTGATTACTATTATTATCATTATTATGAACACGATATAAAAGACGATTACAAGCTATTAAACGAAACGATTAGGAAATAATGGGTAAGAGTTTCATGATGAAATTAAAATATTATAAGATATTTATTTAGATAAAATTATCGTTATTCTTATTTTTATCATTACTATTATTATTAAAAGTATCGTTAGTATTAAAACTATCATTTTAACAAAAATTATCATTTTAATAGAAATGTCATTGTTACTATAAAATATCAGTATTATTATTATTTTAAATAGAATTATTATTTTAAAGATAATATTAAAAATTATCGTAAATATTAAAGTTATCATAATTAGAATTATCGTTTTATCATAATGTCATCTTAGTAATTATAAATATTGATATTTTTATAATAATAATTATTATTACAAAATAATACAACTTTTACTTACTATCATTATAGATATTATTTTATCAAATAAATATGTGATACAAACATATTTTACTACGTGTAATAACTTACTTTAATAATACCTATCATATTATCTTTATGATATTAAATGAACCCTATAAATTTTATTAATTAAATATATATAAAAGTATATTTTATTATATAAATTTAATATAAAATTTTATTTATTAATAAATAGATTATATTATTTACTCTAATAAATCTTTTAAAAATATTTAAAAATATAAAACGACGATATTTAAACTATATATTAATCATGTATAGATTTTTGGAAATTATTTTGAGTCAAATTTACTTTTGTTGACTTTTGCATATTAGTCTCGAGCATTAAGATTGTGGTACACTATGACTTGACCTAATTTGTTAGACAAATATTGACCAACACATAAATATATATAATTAATTTAGGTTCGTGAATTCGAGGCCAACCTTGCACTTGTTCAATGACGTTATATGTATTTTTACTACGAAATACAGTATGGTGAGTTTCATTTGCCTTTTTACCCTTTATATTTTTGGGACTGAGAATACATGCGCTTTTATAAATGTTTGAAGAAATAGACACAAGTAATTGAAACTACATTTTATGGTTGAATTATCGAAATCGAATATGCCCCTTTTTATTAAAGTCTGGTAATCTAAGAATTAGGGAACAGACACCCTAATTGACGCGAATCCTAAAGATAGATCTATTGGGCCTAACAAACCCCATCCAAAGTACCGGATGCTTTAGTACTTTGAAATTTATATCATGTCCGAAGGAGGATCCCGGAATGATAGGGGATATTCTTATATGTATCTAGTTAATGTCGGTTACCAGGTGTTCATCATATGAATGATTATTTTTGTCTCTATGCATGGGACGTATATTTATGAGAAATGGAAATCAAATTCTTGTGGTCTATTAAAATGATGGAAATAAATGATTATGATAAACTAATGAACTCACCAACCTTTTGGTTGACACTTTAAAGCATGTTTATTCTCAGGTGTTAAAGAAATCTTCCGCTGTGCATTTGCTCATTTTAAAGATATTACTTGGAGTCTTTCATAGCATATTTCGAAGAACGTTGCATTCGAGTCATTGAGTTCATCAAAGATTATTATTAAATCAATTTATAGTTGGATAGTGGATATTATGAAATGGTATGCATGCCTGTCAATTTTCGATGTAAAGAAAGATTGTCTTTTAAAAACGAATGCAATGTTTGTAAAATGTATCATATAGAGGTCAAATACCCCGCAATGTAATCAACTATTGTGAATCATTTATAATGTATATGAACGGCTCCTTTCAATTGGTATCAGAGCGGTGGTCTTAGCGAACCAGGTCTTCATTAGTGTGTCTAACTGATAAGTCGTTAGGATGCATTAGTGAGTCTGGACTTCGACCGTGTCTACATGTCAAAAGTTTTGCTTATCATTTCTAGTCGGAAATCATCTGCTTATCATCCTTAGGAAATTACTTGCTTATCATTATTAGTCTAAACACGTCTTTCTACATTAATTGCATGAGTAGTGTATAGACAAACTTCATATCTTAGCGTATCTGCTAAATCATATCTTATCATATCTGTTACTTTAAACTTTGTCTGACATATTCCGTGAATTCCTCCGTAATCTACGAAATCTTTTTCTCTATATATATAGATATTCTATGTAATTAGAATACCATTCGATAGCCGAAAAATCATTTCATATCGAAAAATCCTTTATTCAATTGTACGAAATGGAATTCGTCATTACTTCAAGTTCCTTAGATTATGAAATGGAATCCCACTCAAGCTCCGAAAGCAGTGTGACCGGAATGGATCAACCAATCAGTCATCATCTATTCTGGATGAATTGGGGATGGGTTCGTAGCCTCCTAAATCATTGAAGACAAGAAGAAGGTGATCCCTTCCATCCACCACATTGTCCTTTTGACGAAGAACCTGAAGCACTTACCGGCGAACCTGTCCGAAACACTATTTTCTCTCTCATTTCCAGAGTATCTCGTCACGATTATATACTACATCAAATTCTAGATTTTATTTATCCGCTTGTCCGAACCGACAATCATCCCGGTGTAATAGAAGAAGTCAACGAGCTTCGCGTTCTGGTAGTGGCTTTGGAGAATATGGTGCAAAGGTTACAAACACCAGCAGCAGCACCAGCAGCATAATCAGTATCACCAACATCAACATCAACAGTACCATTACCACCCCCAACCACAACCGCGTTGTAAACCTCAACTCCACAATCTGTCCCACGAGTATCAAGGTCATACGTCCTGTAAATAACATGGAAGACCAACAACAACAAACGATGAAGTATTAATTCATGACTTCATCGGAGAAATATTTTACGGTGATTATGTAATCTCTAAAATTTTAGAGATTACTTATTCTAGATCTAACCATAAATCAGATGAGTGGACCGAAATGATAAAAGAAATCCTGACCAGAATGGTGCACGATTTACAAACTAGACTTGTTTTACCAACAGCATCAACAGTACCGCCAGCATCACCAGCATCGTCAGTGTTGTCAGCATCAGCATTAGCAGCACCTATAACCTCACAAGCTCCGCCAGTTCAAGAATCACCGCGGACATCATTATGAATCAACAACGAGTATATTGTATCAACGAGTTATGAAGAATTAACTCATTTCCACTGAAGGATTTATATGTATATCTTATATATAAATCTTTAAACCATAATAAATCTTTCCGTACTAAGCTATTATGTGTGAATCTTAACTACTCGGTTAATTCATATTACTAATATGCAATAATGCACGTCCTTCGTCCGCAACTTAACTATCGTTAACTACAACCTCTGTCTCAATTTAATAAATTCCAATTCATAATAAATCAAGTGTATTATTCAAATATATGTTGATTTTACACTTTCGTCATCAATGTACTCGAAACTTTTCAGATAACATCATTCGTACTTTGCGAAGTTCACAAGAATTTAATGAAAACCAACATCATGCCCCAACAAATAACGAAGTATTGATTCATAATTTCAATATTATTGAAGTAATACTTATGTAATCTCTAAAGCCTTTAAGGGATTATTCAATTCTAGTTTCAACCGTAAATTAAATGAGTTTAATTTAATATTAACTCATTAAATCGATGTTACATCTGAAGAAAATATATATATATATATATATATATATATATATATATATATATATATATATATATATATATATATATTCAAAAAGACTGTAATAAAAATTCTTTTGTACAAAATATTAATTGTGAAATATTTTTTTAACGGGTAGGTAATACCCGAGAGATATATAAATTCACAATTAATATGTTACATTCTTCGAATCTGATTCAGCATTCATCAACTATACTCACTATTTTCTCAAACAATATATATTCTTTTATAGAAATCAAAACAACCATACTCATTCAAAATTTAATTGCATATTCTGATTTTGAAATCTCAGAATTCAACTCGAGATATGATCGAAATCATCACTCTTAGATCCTTACATCTTTCACAAGCTATACTTTGACTTCAAAACTGTGTTAGAACATCATATGTATATTAACGATTACAATATGTGTTCAAAACCCTTCGAAATTCCTGAAGACACTTCAAATAATAAACAATCGAGATGATGATCCAACCACATATTAACCACAGTCTTGCATCTGAAAAGCTCTCGAAACCAGAGTCATAATTTAACACGTATCCGTGTCAGACCCTTTGGCATTTATTAGCAAAAATAACTTTGTGATTCCTTTTCAAATTAGTCAATTTTGTCACAGCTTTAGCAAGTCAACTTCGACTTTTTAGTTGAAACAGTCTTATTATAACCTTGATTTAGACGTTGCCCTTTCGTCATCATTACCGGAGAACCTTTTATGTCTCACCACATTAAAAATAAACTTACCAACAACTTCACTGATCTTTGACTTTCCGAAAAGTCATTATATTTATCGAAACCCAATCATTTACTCATCCGCATCTTGTAACAAGAATTTTCATGCCAATTACTAGGAATCAGCAATTAGTATTTTGAAATCTTGCAGCATGTCTCTGCCAACAGTTATAGGTGTATATATAACGTCTATCTCCTAGACTTATATACTTTGAATGTGAAGTTTCTGAAAAACACCCTAAACTATGACCTAGTTCTCCGAAGTTTGGAAAATGCTGATGAAGCAGCAAAAACTGTAAACGACCTTAACAGTCAAAAGTTTGATAATAAAGGATAGTGTGTTGGAAAAGCTTAGAAAAAGAGAAGGTTTGGAACTGGAAAACGGATTAAACAAACCATGAAGGAGGCTATGGACAAATCACAAAGACTAAACCTGCCTTCAAAGAGTCCAAATGATTCAGTGTTTGCTGAAATTATTATCAAATACCTTACTCCTGACTCTAAACCCTTGTGAATAATATTCTTCATCATCCTCTGATCTTAGATATTCTAAAATATCATCATATCTTTCATTATAAATATCCTCCATATTTTTGAAGATATTTTCTTAATTTTTCTTATTTGAAATCATTTACCTCTTCGCGCTATCTGTATTACATCATAAAAGAAACTATTTTAGTTTCTAAATTCTGAAACATTCAAGATTAAAATAGGAATATTTTGAAGTAGTGTTGGGAACTGAAGCATGAATTAGTATAATATAATGACACTTGATCAACGTGATTATATTACAGTAAGTCATGCAGAGTTTCTAAATGGAATGTGATGATTCACAGATCATAACATCATCATGTGCCATGTTATACGACTCTTGTATTCTATTTAACCTCTAAAATATCAAGAAAATATTTCTTGATGATTCGGCCTTTTCCAAGGTATTCTAGTAATTTGACAAGTCAAGATCGTGCCATCACAATTTCCTTCCTAGAACATTAACAATGTTCATTCCGAAATTCATATCTGTGAATTCTGGACCATTACAAGCGGTGCTTAATCGCAAGAAGAAGAAACGAAAGGACAAAACTCCGAAATAGAAATTGGGGTATAAATTGCAGCAAATAAAAGAGAGCATTAACTGTGAATGATAATGATTATAGAAGACAGAAGCAAAGACTTTGAAATATAAGGGAACATATAAAGCCCAACGATAAACCAGAAATTATAAACCATATATATCGATGCATATAGCAATATAAAGACACGGGAGAACTAGAAACACTATAAACCCAAGAGTATAGTAGAAGTAAATAGATTCTTCCGGCGGTAGATGAAAAAGAAGAATGACCGATATGAAA
This sequence comes from Rutidosis leptorrhynchoides, assembly GCF_046630445.1. Taxonomy (NCBI): domain Eukaryota; kingdom Viridiplantae; phylum Streptophyta; class Magnoliopsida; order Asterales; family Asteraceae; genus Rutidosis; species Rutidosis leptorrhynchoides. The sequence goes on along the minus strand of NC_092334.1, from coordinate 244,764,513 downwards.
GTTAGAAGTATATCGAGAATCAGAACTGGATGGAGCATATTGATGAATACTTTAAAATATGAGTTGAGGGGGAAAGAATAGAAGGTGATGAAACATGACTAGGAACTTAGAAATCAACAGATTTAACTCACACAATGGCGGAATAAGTGAATCAAACCCTCTAGTGAATAGGTTAAGTTTTTTTGATTAATTTAGTCAAACCACAGCTAAATCAAGTGTGATTAGATCAACACCTAGAGCTATTATTCACCACCTGGGTGATTTGGATTGAGAGAGAATCGGAGGAGCTCACTAGATCTGAGTGTGTGTAACAAATGAGAGGCTTAACCTAAAATGAAGAATATAAGACTTTATATACCCCTGCTGTTGACTCACCTATACGATTCATTCATCACACGTACGAGTTGGCTTCATCAGCTGTACGGGTGATCACTCACTCGTGTCTTCTCATTTAGGTTGTAATTGTGACTTAGCTCAGCATCAACCATGCGTATGAGCCTGTCAGCCTTACTAGTGAGGCTTCACTCGTACGTCTGACTAAGTCTAACATAGTCAAACATCTAAATCTCGTTCCTGCAGTTCCTGTAACCACATACCAACACGGATAGTATAATAACGAGCAATCATGGTGGCCTGTAAACTGTTGTACCTGCAATGGACGTGGGTAGATGCTAGGGACTTGCATAAAACGCATCAACAGAAGGTGTGAGTTGTAAGGAAACGAAGGAGGTGAATTTATAAGAAAATCTCCGACAGAATAATTAAAATGGACGATCACATTTAAAGCGAATCCTAATTCCCTTGATTACCGGAGAGTCAAATCTTATTAAGAAGATTTTCTTCAAATCCCTTGAAATCTGGGAATCAATCATATCTACGTTAAATGATAAGATGAATCTACACTTACTCATTTCACTCTTCTATGTTAGCTTCATTCGTACTCTTCATATAAATAGATTGTTTATCCAAATTATTCGCTGATAATAAAACTCTAATTTTCAGCCCGTATGCATCATGAAAACATACTTATTATCATTCACGACCTTTCCACTCAAATTTTGGGACGAAATTTCTTTAACGGGTAGGTACTGTGACAACCCGAAAATTTCCAACCAAATTTAAACTTTAATCTTTATATGTTTCTGACACGATAATCAATATTTGTTAAGTTAAATTTCAAGAATTTTAAACTATGTTCATACATTCATTCAATCTCGACCAAGTTCCAACGATTCACGAACCATTAAACGAATATGATTATATATGTATATGTGTATATATGTTATAACTTGAAACGTAAACAAAATATTAGATTAAATACTTTATATGATTGTATCTGTTTCAAAATGTTTATCAATGGAATTAGAAGATAAGATCAAATGATTGAATTATCAGATATATTGAATTATGATTACAAGTCTCTGTTGAAAGGCCCACAATGATTTGAGAAATCTTTCTATTTTAACAATATTCGGAAAATGGTAAAGTGATTTATAAATAAGAACAAATTGTTAATCATTGAGAACTAGACAAAAGATAGTGGAAGATTGAATCTCATAAAGACTCGATTGATCTATTTAGTTTCAAACGTACAGTTTAAAAAGAACTTTATTATTAAAACGTATATAACTTTTATAAATATCTAGAACCACTTTTGACAACTCATTACTTAACTAGTATGATAAAGATAACGATATTTATATTTTATTTTATTAAATATATATATCAATTTAAATTAATATTATATATATTTATACGCGTATTATACGTACATAGTTTTATACTTTTACTATACTTAAACTTTACCTTTACTTTATTTTTACTTTACTTTAACTTTAATAATTCACTTTAATAATTCATACTTTAATAATTCACTTTATCAATTCATACTTTAATAATTCACTTTAATAATTCATACTTTAATAATTCACTTTAATAATTCATACTTTAATAATTTACTTTAATAATTCACACTTTAATAATTCAAAAATCTATTATAAATAGAATTCAATAGGTTTCATTATTTCATATAAACTTGAAAATATTTTTCTCTAAACTCTCTCAATCGATTTACAAATATATATTTACTCCGTATTATTTCAAGATATTATTAGTATACATAAAATATTACTACGAAGTGCTGTCCGAGTGATTTTGAAATTGTTTTTCGAGTAGGATAGGATTACGGAAATTATGGGTTATAGCTATGGAGGTGATTGAGTATGGTTCACGATTATGCTCGTGAGGTCAATATAGTGTTTATCATTTTCGTTGCGTCTACGTACCTTTCCTGCAATATTGAATCTCAATATTGATACGTGAGTACTCATAATTTAACTTTTACATACTAATAGTGTATCCCTGACTAGTGCTCGAGTATTTAGGATTATGCATGCTTGTACTTTTGATATTGCCCTTAGACAGGTTAGGTTGAATCTTGAATTAGTTACACTTGCGTTTGAGATAAGGTATAAGATATGCATGTCCTTGGAAAGCTAGCGAAAAATTAAGAACTTTTCCTTTAGATATCGAATGGTTTCGATGAACGGATTAGAAGTTATAATCAATTGAATTTTCGATATTTTTATTAAAAATGATTATTATTATTATCGTCGTTTTTATCGTCGTTATAGTTTTATCTTATTATTATCATTATTATTATCTTTATCAATAAAAGCGATTTATCATTAAAAATTGTTATTTTTTTTATTACTATCGTTATTATCGTTAAAGTTATAATTAGTATTATTATTATTATCCAATTATTATTATTATTATTATTATTATTATTATTATTATTATTATTATTATTATTGGTATTATTATTATTATTATCATTATTAATATATATATCATTATTTAAAAATAGTCATTGTTATTGTTATTATTATTATTACTATATTATCATTAAGATAATTATTAGTATTATCGTTAATAATGTTATAGTAACTATCATTATTAATATTAGTGTAATTAAAACAAATATTTGTAACACCTAATTATTTTGATTACTATTATTATCATTATTATGAACACGATATAAAAGACGATTACAAGCTATTAAACGAAACGATTAGAAAATAATGGGTAAGAGTTTCATGATGAAATTAAAATATTATAAGATATTTATTTAGATAAAATTATCGTTCTTATTATTTTTATCATTACTATTATTATTAAAAGTATCGTTAGTATTAAAACTATCATTTTAACAAAAATTATCATTTTAATAGAAATGTCATTGTTACTATAAAATATCAGTATTATTATTATTTTAAATAGAATTATTATTTTAAAGATAATATTAAAAATTATCGCAAATATTAAAGTTATCATAATTAGAATTATCGTTTTATCATAATGTCATCTTAGTAATTATAAATATTGATATTTTTATAATAATAATTATTATTACAAAATAATACAACTTTTACTTACTATCATTATAGATATTATTTTATCAAATAAATATGTGATACAAACATATTTTACTACGTGTAATAACTTACTTTAATAATACCTATCATATTATCATTATGATATTAAATGAACCCTATAAATTTTATTACTTAAATATATATAAAAGTATATTTTATTATATAAATTTAATATAAAATTTTATTTATTAATAAATAGATTATATTATTTACTCTAATAAATCTTTTAAAAATATTTAAAAATATAAAACGACGATATTTAAACTATATATTAATCATGTATAGATTTTTGGAAATTATTTTGAGTTAAATTTACTTTTGTTGACTTTTGCATATTAGTCTCGAGCATTAGGATTGTGATACACTATGACTTGACTTAATTTGTTAGACAAATATTGACCAACACATAAATATATATAATTAATTTAGGTTCGTGAATCCGAGGCCAACCTTGCACTTTTTCAAAGACGTTATATGTATTTTTACTACGAAATACAGTATGGTGAGTTTCATTTGCCTTTTTACCCTTTATATTTTTGGGACTGAGAATACATGCGCTTTTATAAATGTTTGACGAAATAGACACAAGTAATTGAAACTACATTCTATGGTTGAATTAATGAAATCGAATATGCCCCTTTTTATTAAAGTCTGGTAATCTAAGAATTAGGGAACAGACACCCTAATTGACGCGAATCCTAAATATAGATCTATTGGGCCTAACAAACCCCATCCAAAGTACCGGATGCTTTAGTACTTCGAAATTTATATCATGTCCGAAGGAGGATCCCGGAATGATAGGGGATATTCTTATATGTATCTAGTTAATGTCGGTTACCAGGTGTTCACCATATGAATGATTATTTTTGTCTCTATGCATGGGACGTATATTTATGAGAACTGGAAATCAAATTCTTGTGGTCTATTAAAATGATGGAAATAAATGATTATGATAAACTAATGAACTCACCAACCTTTTGGTTGACACTTTAAAGCATGTTTATTCTCAGGTGTTAAAGAAATCTTCCGCTGTGCATTTGCTCATTTTAAAGATATTACTTGGAGTCTTTCATAGC